>NC_139482.1:47685440-48885440 GCF_008360975.1 Lichenostomus cassidix
TGTGCTCCAGGATGATCCTGCTTGAGTGAGCAGGTTGGAACAGATAACCCACTGTGGTCCCTGCCAACCTCCAACCCATTCTGTGACTTGGCAACTAATTACATAGAAACTTTGTGTAGCACCCTTCTTAAAGGCAGCATGAGTCCTGAGCATTTTTAATGAAAGGGTTACGCCACCTAAATCTTACAGGAACAGGTTCTTAGTGATGGTAAGCACTGCAAGCAAACAACTGCAGTTATCTAGATGTCACCAAAATGTGGAATTATGGAATCATTTAGGTAGGAAAAGACCTTTAAGATCGAATCCAATCATAAACCTAACACTGCCGACTCCACCATTCACTAACTGTCATAAAGAATAGCTGCAGTCACCTCATCAATTTCAAGAGAAAAATAATCTTTCAACATTTCAGTCTTCTTTTTCAAAAATTCCACAATGTACTCAGCAAGCCCTTCTTTTGGGCCATCTTCTTCTGTCCAGCCACTTTCGGGATCGTCTAAAGCAAGCATTGAAAGCTCATATAAAGGAGCTGGCTCCTAAAAATGAAGAAGGCGAAACTTTGGTCAGTGATCAGCACACTCTATTGGAAATCTCTAGCTTCTTCCTTCACATAATAACTAATTGCAACACACCATTTCTGGTCTGCAGAACTGATAGTTCTGTTTATCTTAACCAGGTTAAAAAGATCTGAATTTCTTTCTTCTTTCGCTGCAGTGCACAATCCCACTGAGTGCTGTGCTATTTTACAGGATAGACACTGGCAATCAACACTGTATTTCTGTAGACTGTATATTCAAATTAATTATTTGTCCCAATGTAATGAGCAACAGCAAAACTTGGTGAATGACTACAACTGACAGTAAAAACAAGCAGCCAGGATGACAATTTGACAGTAGCAGCTACAAAATTACTAAGATTTCTACATTCTGTTTTACTCTGAGGGAAACAAAACAACACTCTTGTAGTGGACAAAAGCCAACCTAACTGTGCAACCAAAACGACGCATTTGTCTGAAGGACAGACATACTGTAAACACGTTTTTTAAAAAACCTTTTTATATAGGATATAATATAAATACTTACAGACAATCTTAAGACTCCAAAGTTTGCAAAGTCATAAATAAGTATTTGGTAGAAGAGTTCTTGGCTAAAATGAAACACAAAAATGAATTCTATGAACAGGATTGCGTATCTCCAAGTTAGCATAATTAAGAGCGGAAAGTAAATATCATCCTGAAAACATCAGATGTACATATTCAGTCCTATTAATAAAGATCTTACTTAACTAACGAGTTTAAGGATTCACCTTCACTACCTAGACTTTTACAAGTCAACCTGTTTCTTGGTTTCTGACATCATCAGCCACACTAGTACAGAAATGTTACATACTCAAGCATCCAACCACTACCAATTTATTCCCTGATAACTTTTATTTCAACTTCTTCATTTCTTTACTGCACTGTAAGAAATGCACAGGAACTGGTAAATTAATAGACTTGTCTGTCTCAAATATATCCTCTGATGTGTTACAAAATTTATGTAGCTGGCCCTGAAAGGCTGCATAGGCAAAATTATAAATTCTGTGTTACAAATCATGTCTGGCAGATACTCTTAACCCAACTGGATACAATGTTTTACAGGACTCTTCCAAAGTCTCGGCTTTATAACAGTGTGCTGTAGATGATCCTGCAGCAAATCATAATTATGATCATAGACCATACAGATCATCACGAAGCAAGAAAAAGTCTTCCCCTTCCCACTGTCTGTGAGCACACAATACAGTAGCTGGCAGTTTGATTACACTGATTCCCTGTAACTTTTCCCAGGTGTGCCTGACTTGTTTCCACTGTTCTGAACTGGCTGCCTAATCTTTAGCCTCATGACTTTTCAGATAGGCAAGACAATGATGTTGTTTTCCCTGTCATTTCCTTCCTTCTTCTAATTAGCTTCACAAACTGGTTCTTATTTCAGCTGCCAACAGGTCTAACAACTCTTTTTACCTGAGTTTTGTTGTATTGAGAAGGTACAGTTTTGTCTGATACTGGGCCAGAGCCCACTGAGGACTGACACAACCAACAAAGGAGTGATCATGTAGCATCTCCTGAAGTTCTGAAACAATAGAGAGGTGGGGAAGAAACAAAGAGATGTAATTTCATAGTTGCAACCCTGCCTCATTTATTTAGTTGAGTGGTTTGTGCCTTTTTAGCGTGAAAGTCTCAGATTATTTTTCAGTCACTACTACACCTCTGCTTCTTCTTATAGGCCTGTATGACCAATTATTCACAAGTTTTGAAATATTAATAACTTCTGTGCATACTCATACTATTACAGCACAAGGGAGAACAGTTAACATTTAAACTACACATGCAAATTAGGAAAAAAAAATTAAAGTCCCTGTGTCTGAATAGCCTTCCCAAATGCATTTCCAGCCACAGGAGGTTAGTTAGAAGCACATACATACTTCAAAAACTGCAGGTGTAAAACAGCTTTGCAAACGCAATCTAGGTATTGTCAAACTAAATTCTAAAGGTATGATAGAATACGTCCATATTTATTTTTTCTTAATTTCTTTATTTTTCTCTCACTAAGTAAGTTTTTAAAAATATATATATGAATGAGAAGGCTGGGAAAGGTATGGGAAGCCAGATTTCACATGAGTTCATTTTAGGCATTCCACAAAAAAATTCACTAGTTGCCATCCTTGGGAGGAGCTTTTTTACAGATGTTTGGCACTGCCAAAGCATGTACAATGCATCTACAAAGCACTACACTACCATAACTCCACTGTTATGTTTTCCAAAGGAATGTAACAGTGTGAGAAGAGATTTCTCTCTTTCCAAAGTCTCCTTTAGGTATTTCTTACAGATGTGAGATGAGACACAACCTCAGGCAACTTCACAAGTTCTATCATGCATTTTGAGACATGGATATTTTATGGTTCAAAGACAATTCTTCAATTTCAGTATTTAAAACAGTGACAGTCAGATATGGAATTACTGACTCAGAATTACCAGTCTTCTGCAAAACATTTACTGGAGCACAAGTAAAAGTTCTTGCTTTCTAAAGTTTAAGATTCTTATCAATTTATAAAAAAAATATTTATTACAGATGTCTTTGTGGAGCGTTCCCAATTTTCACAACCAGAAAAATCAAAATAAATCCAGCAAAAACCCCAGAATGTGAGATTCCTAGCCTTTAAGACAACTGAATAAGGATATGAGTCAGTATAAATTGCCTTCAGAGGCAACTGAGCTAAGAGAGAAACACCCTAGGAAGGATTGCAAACCTTTTACCTTTGTCTAAGGTAATAACTCTTAACAAAAGAGAGAATATTTTACAAATCTCACCATTTCATATAAGTGGGACAGATACATATAAAAATGAGAAGCAAAAGCTTTTGTTAAAAGCTTGCTTAGCAGCACAGCAAGTTCACTGGGCCTCTTTTTAAATACCTTTTTCCAGTTCAAACAATCATATTTAGTAGGTGGAATAACAGTAATTTTGAGAAACAAGTCTTGCTTACTTGCATGTGCCTGGTTACTGATCTCTTCCTGGAGAGTCAACACACTGGTCAAATTGATAATTCTTCTTCTAGGGGTGCAGGCAGCAGTCATGTCCTCTCTGGTGTCATCCTTCTCCACTTCCATGTCCACATCTTCCCGTGGTCTCTTCCTGCAATACCAAACCAAAAGGAATTACGCTCAATTCTCCTCTCACTTAGGCAAAACACAGCAACAGATGGGATGCTCAATTAATATGATGTATGCTAACACAGGAAATGCAGGAAGTTTCCCAGAAAGGCAGTTTTATTTCTTCTGAGGAGTAATTTGTTACTTCTCAGTTCAGAATTTTAAGAGAATTTATGACACTCTAATACCAATCCCATCAAACAACTGTTGCTTATGCACCAAGCAAACTGGGCTCGATAGGACACATCAAAAAATGCTGATATTTCTAATGATTTTTTTTCCATGACCATTTTTCTGTAATACTGGGGAGAGCAAATCAGATTCTCTTTGAAGACTTTGGCCTCTCACAACAGCTTCTGCAGGAGCTATAACAAGTTTATAGCACTTTTACCTTTACTAGGGTAATGCCTGTTAGTGATGTAGTTTCTATCCTCCAGTAAAAGGGAGGCCTCCAGGAAAAGACAGACCAGCATGATCTCCCTAAACTAATGCCATTATTTCTACTGCTTCCTGCCTTCAGTATGCATGGAAATCCCATTATAGTCAAAAAACTTATCCCAAGTTACATAATTTACAGTTCACAGATTAAGTCTAATTTCTCAATAAAATGTAATGGAATGTTATTCTAGAGAATATTTCCCTTCTGGAAAAGCAGAAGTCCAAAGAAATCAGAAAAATCTACAGTTTCAGGGCTTATGGCATGAAATAAATAGGTAGCACTGCACCACCTCAGGAAAGGTGAGACTTACCGAGAAGTCACAGTCTCAGGAGACAAATGTCCACTCTTGTTCAGCCCCCCAGGCTTCACTGTATCCTCCTGAACATCAGCCATTTCAACCAGGTCATTGACTTCTTCCATTTCAGCATCCTGGGGCCTGCCTGCACCCTCTGGACGTCCTGCATTAACCTCTGCTGTCACTTCAGTGGGGCCTGCACTTAGGGGGTTGTTCACTGGCTGAAGAAAAGCATCCAATTTCTGCTCTCTGGAATCAGTGCGCACCATCTGATGCGCGTAAACTTTATCACTGGCTCCCTTGGTAACAACAGAAGAGTTTGCTGCTGGTTTTACAACCTCACTGGAAGAGCAGTCAGCCCCTGGAAGCAATGTCTTCATTCAGATATGAAGAGGCAAAGAGAAGAGATCGAACAACAACAACAAAAAAAAAAAACCCAGAAAGATCAGTTACACTTCTCACAGTATCTTACTGCTCAGAGGCAAATTTGAAACACCCAGCAACACACTGTCAACTGCTTAAAACGCCACCAGCTTTGCACTTGCTATCCACATTGACTGAATGTCAGCAGCTTGGCAGTTAAAATCATTAGTTACCCATTCCTCTGTCTCAAAGGAAAAGAATCTTTAAGGTAAAAAAATCACAAGGAAATTAGTTTTAAAAAAAATTATACTAGTTCTCATGCTACACTTTACATAAAGAGAGAGTAGAATACCTTCCTGACTTTTTTTCTGGTTAGATGAAATCCAAAATGTTATCAAATACACAGAACAGTTTCCTCAATCACATCTTCTTCACATAAACAGGGCAGAATAAAAAAACAATTTACCACATCTGAAGGCTAACATACTTATAAAATCAAGACAACTGGTCTGGTATTTGACAGAAATGTAATTAAAACGTTTTCATACTTTTTTTTCTCTTTTGCCACATTGTTAACATTGGTATATTAAAGTAACTTCATCCCTAAAACACAGAGCAAAGATCTCAATATACTAGTACAACACTGGTAAGTGTCCATTCCTGCACAGATGGTACTATTGAACAGAGTAGAAGTATCCCTGGTCATTAAAATAATGCAGAACTGCCATCATCCAATACACATTCTCACCTGAGTGAAGTACATCCTTGAGGAATTAGAGCCTAATAACTTGCTCTCTACATGTTGTTGCACACGCTCCAGAATACTGTCTTCATGAAGAAAATGGACCTCATGTTTTGTAGGATGCACATTCACATCTACATTCTGGGGGGCTATTTCCAGGCTGGAAAACATTTTAAAAGAAGTTAACCTGAAGTATCCCATAGATGGCAGAGAGAGAGTAAAAATTGGTTCAAATTTGAAAAAAATTGTCAGGCTTGGGGACATTATTCCATATAAAGAAGTCAAAAAGGTCCTGAAACCTGCTAAAGTTATATTACAGTCAAATTTGTTTAGTATATTAAAAAATAATCCAAAATCACTTACCAAAATCAGCTTACATAGGTAAGCTTAAACCAACCTCCATTACACAACTACAGAAACCAGCTTTTAGAAGCATCTTTTACTTACAATGTCTCACGAATTAATAGGAAAGGACTTCAGCTGAAATTACAGATACCCACTACTTCTAAAAATAAGGTCTGTCTTCTTAAGATTTCTTTAATGTGATTTAATTATCTTCTGTCTGGCAATTAATTACCTCAGTGCGACGGTTCACTCTATTACGGGGAACAGAAATGTCCCTCTAAACCTACTCACCCTATTTATATCCTACAAGACAGTATCAAAAGGCTACTTCTTCCTATTACTTTACCTTAAGTATAGGAATGGGTGTGTGCCTTTTGGCAAATAAGCAGCATACACAGTTTCTATGGCTTTCCGCATAGCGGCTGACTCTACCAACCGATCTGAAACACAGAACAAAGTCCTGTTGCCAAAGAGCCCAACTAAAACACACTGCACAGTGCCCAGCTACTCCTTCAGACAAACATCTTTGCACTTCGTGTCTTCAAAGGGTATCGGTTATATCCATTTTCCCCCAGGGCTTATTTATTCTTCATATAAAACCAGGAATAGAAAATATTTTCTTAGCATATTTTATACTTAGAAGTATTTTTTTCCACAAATACTGAAATAACTGTATTATTTTTTATTAACTTTTATTTTTTAATTATTTATTAATTTTTTTTTAATTATTTATTAATTTTTTATTAACTTTTCATTATTTCATACAGTCAAGGTTTGTTGCAACCCATGCCAGTGTTGCTACAGAATGGAGAGATCACTCTGTGTAAGCTGGCAAGACACAAGCAAACTCCAAAGTTTCTCCAGGCCCAGTCTTAGCTATTTTTCACTATCTAAAGTGCAAAGCATAGTTACAAATTGAAAAGAACTTTAAGATTTACAATTAACTGCAGTTGTTACTCTTAAAAATGTTTTTTAAAATGCTCACGCATTTTGTAGGTCTTCAGTAAGTTTTGTTCTTCTGATTATGTAAGCAACTTATGACTGTACAAAAATGCTGCCTTTTTTTTTTTAACTTACGGTTTATGAAGAGTAAAAATATACATTTCTTCACAGAGTAGTTTGCATTTGTGATGTAACCTTTCATTTTAAAGGCCAGATTTGCATCTTCACAGCCCACTTCTATCAGTTCCCTATTGTTTGACAGAAACATAAACAAAAAATTAACTCTTCCGTTGATGCAAATTTTGAACAGTACTCACAAGCAGTGATATTCTGTTTTGCCAGTTAGCAGGGTCAGTACAAAAGATACAGACACCAACTTTTAGGGATAAGTGTAATTAACTACAGTTCAAAACAACAAAGAATTACAAAAGGATAATCTAAGTAATGCAGCTAATCATTACTACAAAAGATTGCCTAAATTGATTAAGAAGATACATGACCAGTTACCCAAATACTTCACTATCATCCAGATCCGCACATCAGCTGGGGAGCCCCGGACACAGCTAAGGACTGGAGTACCACTCCCAGTAACTGGGGAATCCTACACAGTGTGTCCACTCATGGGTGAAGACTCTACCTTTGCTGTGAAAGGGTCCAGCTTTTATGTTGTTTAATAAAAAGGCTCACATAACTCTAATGTGGAAACATCTGGTTTCATTTTCCTCTTGGGTTCCACCCAAAGCCTGAACAGAGCTCATGGAGGAACCAAGGGACTTGGCTTTGACCACACACCCGCAAACACGGTCACATGATGGATTTCATGGCCTTGTCCATCCTCTAAATATGGAAAGACAAATATATTCTTATCACACTATGTATTTTTCTAATGATCATGCATATTTTGCAAATGAGCAGTTAAAAGTGTCATATAATATATGGTTGGAAGGTTCATCTAAAGGTCAGCTTTGGCTCAGGGCCTATTGCTCAAGTCTCACTACTTCATATTCTGATATGTAATCTATCACAGTTAATAAATTATTTGAAAGCTCAAACACTGATCAATAATTACTTAACCTGAACTGCATCATTTCCTCTTAAGTGTAAACTAGCAATGTTGTATAGTTGGAGTCTGGTATCCACAATTTTATAATCAATTGCTAATTCAAATATGGATTTCATTGTTTAGGCCATTGGCAGCGATAGACAAGAACACTTCAAAATTGTCTGCAGCCAGGGAAGAACAAACACACTTTTTCTTGGACTACTTTGTCCCCTTTTGTCTTGGTAGTTTGTAAATAAACTTAAAATGTAAAAACTTCTCTCTTGCTCATGCACACAGATCCTAACGTTAACTATTTTCCTAACAGTTTGAATAATTTTTGTAATTCAGTAGTCAAGGAAAATCCACTTTGTGAGCACAGCTCTCTAGCACGGCATTATGCCAACTTTTAAAGTTAACACAGAAAAGACTTGCTACTTATTTCCAATTCAACCTCACTATATACCAAGTGCCATTTTTATTTGTGTTCAGTTTTTAACACCATCTTGAACTAGGTAAATTAGAAGTTTTGTTTGAAAAGAAATTATCAGAACATTTACTTTGAAATGGACAATTTATCCTGAAATGCACAAAGGAAAAAACTCTTAACAAATGAGCATCCATAGTAGACAAAAACAAATGCATAACAAGGAAATACATAGAACATTGCAAACCTTATTACTAAGCAGCCTCTCTATTTTGCTGGGCTTCCTAAAGGTGTTTTCAGGCATTAGAAGTTACATTCATTAAATGTGAAGTTTGACTTCAGTCAGTAACACTCAGCTATTCATGGGACAAATTCATTCAATGAATCCTTCACAGCTGAAAGTCTCATAAAGAGAATTTTTCCTAATGGCAGATACATCTTCAAAAGCTTTTTTAGCTTTTCTATCTGATTTACACGGCCTCAGCTAATACAGCTTTTGTCAAAATAAGAAACCTTAAGATTTCAGAAAAAACAATACAAGTAGCTTCAAAATTTATCAGGTAGCTGACAGCAAGGAGTGGTAAGATTTTCATGGTATAGGAAGAGACTAGGAACTTGTAGAGAACACAGGTTCAGCTTGCTATTTCTACATGAGCACACAGAAAGTTCTTTTTCAGTGCATTAAAGGAACAACTTTGTAACTTTCTTCTTCCCTTTGGTGCACAAAAAAAAGTCACACATCCTGAAGAGAAGGCAGAGCTCTATTATTGCAGCAATCCCTCTTCTCTGAAATTAACCTTGAAGGAAGCAAGAGAAGTTAGCATAGCCCATGGTCTTTAAAGAGAAGAGGGAGGGTGATTCACTGGAAAGCTTCATATCAAAAGGAAACTTGACATCAATGTACCTGCTAACAGCATTTCCAAAGATGGACCTAATGTTGTCCACCGTTGAGGCGTTGGATAAGGTTCTAACATCAGACACAGTGTCACCTTGCTAAAGAGAGCAGAAATGAGTATCAATCAATTCACCTTTCTGAACAAGGTTTTAGAAATACTTTAAACTAAACAATAACATTTCTAAAACAAAGGTATGGAACAACATAATATCCTTATACAGTTTTGTATTCTTATTTGCTTATTTATGTTAAAAAAAGCAATGGATGGTAAATGGCACATGTTTACAAGATCAGCTGGAGCACATCAGACCCAGTGAGATTAATAACTCCATCTTGGAAAGTGAGGAACACAGTTTGGTAAATAGTAATCAAGAATGGCACAGAACAAAAGTAGTCTACCCCATCCTCTTTCAGACAATATTTAGTAATCAGGCTCTCCAGAGAAGCTGAAATAACTCATAAAGCTAAACCAAATATAACACTGACCACATAGAAAACTCCAAACTCTTGACAAATGTATTTTTGTCTTAACTTCTAACTCATTTGCTTTCAATCCAAACTGCACCAACATACCCTTCACCATTTCAGTACAAGGGAAGTCTCTGTGTCCTGTTCCTGCTGCAAAAGACGCAGTGCAAATTTTCTGGCATTTTCAGATATACACATCATGGGTATATACACAGGCACATACAAACACACAGTAATGTTATAAAAACTTTATCTACACACCTTTTTAACTGAAAAGCTGATGCCTGAGTTATGGATGGCATACCTGAAAAGGAGATAAACGTAAGTCTGCAGTTTAAACGTAAGTCTGCAGTGAAAGAAGAGGTAATTGTTTCCCCAGATTGCTGAAAAGCAGCTAGTAATGGGGGCAAGCAATTTCACTTGCTGTTAGACAGTAATGCAACTTGAGCAAAGCTGAGCTTTTGTAGACTGAACAGCTTAAAAAAAAAAAGTGTCTCCTATTTATAACTCAACTGTAACCATAAGAAATTCAAGGATCAGAATCAGAAATTCAAGCTTAGCTTATTTCTCAAAATAAAAGATAGCCTCCTACAGACCTGATTTTTCAGTTTCACTGCACAGCTTTAGCTAAAAAACCCAGCAAAACACCCTCAGTATAATAGAATCAAGTCTCAACTACTACAGAGAAACATCTGAATAATGGCTGGCCTGCCCTTCGAACTTCCCCTACCCAGACAGTTCAGCTGCCTATGATCCCAGTGCTGAGATCTGATACACTACAGCTGCACAATCTTGGCTCAAACCTCTAGGGAAATTACTGCATTGTGAGAAAAAACACACCATAGAACCTTGCAAGATGAGAAACATAAAAATGCCGATAATGATTAGACTGCTGTGACTGTGAACTGAAAAATCCAAGAGGGAAAAAACCCCAAAATTAAGTATTAGAATAATTCTAACAAAAAGAAACAATTAATGAGCTGGGGGGCTGTAACTCAGGAAGACTTCAGATCATCCTGTTCAACAGAGCAGCAGAACCTGACCCTCCACGTCCTGGCTGAAGTCGGCCTGACCCAGCGAAGACTCCTAAATAGTTCATCTGGGGAACAGGTTAACCCTTGGTGTACAGTCTTACTACTCTTTGCTACCTTTTGTGTTTTCTGAAAGTGTAAAGCAGTTCTTTTGTTTAAATTGTGCAGATCCTGCTTGCAAAGCCTCTGCACATGGCAAAAGATGCAATCAAGGGACTGAAGGGAACATCCAGTAGCTAAAGTGGTATTACTCTTTTCTGGGGATGTGAAGTGGCCATTCAGCTTTTCTGTATTGAGCCAAATCTCAATGCTCCTGAGCAGTTTTTACATGAATTCTATTCCGCCCAAGTACATTTAAAGTTCACTTGTTCAAGTCTACCACCATTTCTTTGCTGGAATTCTAACAAACAATTAGTAGTCACAGACAGAATACACTACTTCCCATCTGGATTTTTCACATCAAATTAGATGGACTGTTATCTGACACTGCGCACTAATAAATAGTTTTAAAAAAACCGTAACAAACAAAACCACCACCAACAACAAAATGACACAAAACACACACTTGCCAGTCCCTCTGAAAAACCCTGGTACTCCCCATGGCAGTATGCAAAACCTGGGAGCCTACTATCTTAGTTTACCTGCTAACAACCTCTAGTATTTTTCCATATTCTTCATTTGGATTCTTTAAAGCCTTCCTCCTTGTACTTACATTGTAAAAGAGATCTTCAACCTACAGAGAAAAAGTGCACAATTAAAAAGAATTTTTTTAATTCTCTCTTACTATAGAATTAATCTAAATCCATCTTGTTAATTTTTATTTTATACATAAATTTTCTGAGAATACTTTGGTTTATGAAGAATCAAAATTCAGTTTATTCCTTACCTCTCTAGGTTCACCTTACAAACTACAACTTCAGAGATGATACGGTCACATACCTTACAATGTAATTTGTGCAAGCCTAACCACCAAGGAACAGAAAAGGAACAAGAGAAAACAGGCATAAAAACCTACTGTAATCTGAGTTCCTTGGTTTCCAGCACAGGGCTTCGGAGGGGCTTTGATTTTTCCATCACTGTAAGTAGCTCTAGGCAGAAAATAAAAAGTTGTCAGACATCTAGATTTTCAGGACAGAAGACATGGACAGATGAAACAAAGGAGGAAGACAAAAGAAATCCCATCATTGTCACACTCCTCCCAGCAAAGGATTTGGGACACTGTGAATTAGCTTCCCCCACCTTTCTCCTACAGTAAAACTGTCTTCATTGTTTTTAGGAGCCAGAGGGGCAGTGGGGGAGTAGGAAAAATAGCAGAAGGAAAGGAGGCAGATCATGGCATACGTGTTTTGAAATTGTATTACTGAGACTTTTCTTCTAAAGGCAGGATTATTGCATTTTTTCTTTCTTTAATAGCTAGACATGGCCTAATCACAATTCTCCCACTAGATATTACACTTCAGTTATGCTAACAAGAAATTATTGGGTTTGGTCTAAGATCTGTTTCCTTTTTGACACTAACAGTATTTTGAGCATAAGAGATTTTTGACATGTAGGTCTTTCAGCAAGTTATATAGATGTATAAATTCACAGGATGGACTTTTTTTGCCACCTCACATACCGTCTATATTTAATGCAAGAAAAACTGTAGCAACACAATCTGTTGAAAAACCAAGATTCAGAGCATCTTTTTTCCCCTCCCTTTTCTTAAAAGTAGTTACAAAATTAATGGAAAAGCTTGCTTATATTTAGATAAAGTTTTCAATAGAATATTCAAAACTCTTTTTGGATAGGATAAAGCACCAAACAATAACAAACTAAGCTGTAAGTTCCTGTGCTGAGACTTATGAAATTTGCTAGACATTTTCTCTGAATAGATACACAACCTTTTATCCTGAAATGGAGAAAAAGACAAATGTTTAACCTACATTAGCTACTAAAGTACAAGTTCCTTCAATTTTTCCTGCCTCCCCACTCTGGTACGAATTTTAAAATACATTGTTTTGCTAAAGCTTACCTTTACAATTTGGAAAACTACATTTTCTCACATTCCAAGTCTTTTTGGTACCTATCCTTACCATACCCTCCTCCAAAATAGGAGCTCTGTAATAGATACATCTGTTTGTTATTGCACAGCAGAAGTCACCTGGGTAATAGGCAGCATACCTGAATGCACACTTTGCATCAGCTGTTTTAGTTGTTACTGTAACATGGGCAACGTGGCTGATGCTAGCCAGGGCCTAAGGAAAGAGAAAGCATCTTTGTAAACCTTGCTCTGGAGAACACTGAGGCATGTCCACACTTTAAACACCATTGCTATATTTCAATATACCACTTGCAAGCAGTCAATAACAAACCTTACAAGGAAATTGCAGGTCAGTAAAGCTTAAACAAATTTTAGTATCTATAGCACTGAATTTTATCCACAAGATCCTTCTGGCTTTCCTAATATTTCATTATCTCTGACAATGCAAGTAGTTAACCATGTAGCACAACTAAAAGAAACTTGCATAATTATTACAATTGTGCCTTTTTCTCTTTCATGTTAACAAACAAGCAGCTGTAAGGTTTTAGCTGTTATTTTCTCATTCCCGCTCAAGTCTTTCTCTTGACTGTAAGCAATACTACAAAATTAGGTGACAATGGTTTTCCTGGAAAACTCAATGGACATGTCTACACAGATGAAACCAGCCTCAGGACCAGACTCCACTGGCTGTGGAGATGATTATGTTGAAAGCGCATGAGGAGAGGACTCAACCAGCCTGCTCTCTGGAGTATGTGAGGGTCTATGTACCTGAGCACAGGACACACATTTATACGTTCATCTAGAGCAGGAAGTTAAACTTATCCTTGACTGTCCTTCCAGGGTTTAGATACAGCCTGTGAGAGTATGAAAAACCAATATATCTGATGGGTCAGAGATACTTTGTCTAATAGCAAAACCAAAGGAAGATCAATGTACATTTCAAACATTTAGTTTTAAGTGTGATATTTAGACAAATGTCTGACATTAAAGATTCACCTTCCATTCAAATCTTCCACTGCTTTTTACCTGTAGGTTCATGAACCATCATTTGAGAAGACAGGCTTTGTTTAAATTAAAAAAAAAAAAATCTTAATCAAGAAAGCAAAAAGAATACATACCTGCCATCTAGATTAGGCATCCATCTAATCTTGAAAGATACAGAAATGTATTTTGAACTATATTCACATAACAGACTGTCTCAGAAAACAGAAGCTGCTGCAAAGAGTACTGGGAATGAGATAGTATGTTAACCCAACCACAGTAGAATAACAACAATGAACAGTTGCAGAACCTTGATGAAGAGCTTACCTCGCCCCTAAAACCATATGTAGAAATACTAGCCAAGTCTTCGAATTTTTGCAGTTTACTAGTAGTAAATCTCTCACATACAATGTCCAGATCTTCTTTCTGTGTGAAAGGGACAAGCAATAGTCACTTTCTGAGTTTTTTTCAAGATCAGAAACATTCATAAATTGAAATAATTTTAAAAGGCAGTATTAAACAACAGCATACACCTGTCAACTTTGTTTACTTACTCTGATACCACAGCCATTATCTTGGACCTGGATGAACTTCAGACCACCTTCTTTAACTATTACCTGGATACTTGTAGATTTAGCATCCAAACTGCAGAAACAAGAAACCAAGAAAGCAATTTCAATCCCAGAGCTCTGTTTAATATCTTTATCCATGATCTGGATGAAGGCATCGAGTTATTCAGTATGCAGATGACACCAAGTTGGACAGAAACATTGATCTGCTGGAGGGTAGGAAGGCTCTGCAGCAGGATCTGGACTGACTGGACTGATGGGCTGAGGCCAATCACATGAGGGTCAACAATGAAGTGCTAGATCCTGCCCTTGGGTGACAACAACCCCATTCAGCACTACATGCTGAGGGAAGAGTGGCTGGAAAACTGCCATGTGGAAAAAGATCTGGGGGTGCTGCTCTAACAGCTGGCTGAACCTGAGTCAGCGTGCGTCCAGGTGGCCAAGAAGGCCAATGGCATGCTGGCCTGTATCAGCAACAGTGTGGCTAGCAGGACCAGGGCAGTGATTGTCCCTCTGTCAGCTTTGGGCCCCTCACTGCTAGAGAGACACTGAGGTGCTGGAGTGTGTCCAGAGAAGGGCAAAGGAGCTGGTGAAGGGTCTGGAGCACAAGTCTGATGAGGAGAGGCTGAGGGAGCTGGGGGTGTTTAGCCTGGAGAAAAGGAGGCTCAGGGGTGACCTTACTGCTCTCACCTCCCTGAAAGGAGGCTGTGCCAAGGCAGCAGTTGCCCTCTTCTCCCAAAGAACAAGTGATGGGTCAAGAGGATATGGCCTCAACTTCTTCCAGGAGAAGTTTTGACTGGATAGTAGGATAAATGCCTTCACAGAAAGGGTGGTCAAGTATAGAACAGGCTATCCAAGGAAGTGATTGAGTCGACCGTGGAGGTATTTAAAAGACCTCAACATGTAGTGCTTAGGGACACGGCTTAGCGGTAGATTTGGAGTGTTGGGTTAATGGTTGGACTTGGTGATCTTAGAGGTCTTTTCTAGCCTAAACGATACTATGAACTATTAACTTGGCACCGTAAGCAAACGATTCACGAGTTTCCTGAACAACAAGAAGAAAGCCGGAACACAAACGCAGACAGCAAGGCGGCTTTCCGAAGGGAGCTGCCCTCCCGCCGTTCCGTACGAGCACACACGGTGCTGCCCCTGCTCGGCACCCGGGCTGCACGCCGGCTCGCGGGGCCGGGATGCGCTGCCAGCCGCGCCACAACCCTCCCGCCCCGCGCAGCGCGGCCGAGACGCGGGGGGGCGGGCCGCGCGTTACCAGTTCTCGATCATCTCCTTGATGGCGTTGGCCGGCCTCTGGATGACCTCGCCGGCGGCGATGCGGTTCACCACGGCCTCATCCAGCCGCCGGATCACGCCGGCCATGGGCGCGCGGCGCCAGCCGGGCTCGTGCCGCGGCCGGGAGAGAAGCGGGCCGGGCGGGGCGGGGCGGGGCGCGCGCCGCCGGGGAGGGGCGCCCCCTGGCGGCCGGGAGGCCACGCTGCGGAGGGACTGAGGGAGGGCAGGAGGGGAGCCGCCGAGGCCTGTCTGACCCGGGCAAGTCTGACCCGGGCAAGTCTGACCTGGGCCTGTCTGACCCGGGCCTCTCTGACCCGGGCCTCTCTGACCCGGGCCTGTCTGACCCGAGCCTGTCTGACCCGGGCCTGTCTGACCCGGGCAAGTCTGACCCGAGCCTGTCTGACCCGGGCATGTCTGACTCGAGCCTGTCTGACCTGGCTGTGTCTGACCCGGGCCTGTCTGACCCGGGCATGTCTGACCCGGGCATGTCTGACCCGGGCCTGTCTGACCTGGCTGTGTCTGACCCGGGCCTCTCTGACCCGGGCCTGTCTGACCCGAGCCTGTCTGACCCGGGCCTGTCTGACCCGGGCAAGTCTGACCCGAGCCTGTCTGACCCGGGCATGTCTGACTCGAGCCTGTCTGACCTGGCTGTGTCTGACCCGGGCCTGTCTGACCCGGGCCTGTCTGACCCGGGCGTGTCTGACCCGGGCATGTCTGACCCGGGCATGTCTGACCCGAACCTGTCTGACCCGGGCCTGTCTGACCTGGCTGTGTCTGACCCGGGCCTGTCTGACCCGGGCCTGTCTGACCTGGCTGTGTCTGACCCGAACCTGTCTGACCCGGGCATGTCTGACCTGAGCCTCTCTGACCCGGGCATGTCTGACCCGGGCCTGTCTGACCCTGGCCTGTCTGACCCGGGCCACCCGGGAGATGTCGAGCTGTCCCTGAGCCAGCAAGGCCCTTATGGATAAGAAGCCCAGTGGTATCCTGGGGTGCAGGACAGAAGGAAGAGCACTGCCAGCAGGTTGAGGGAGGTGATCCTGCACCTCTACTCAGCCCTCATGAGGCCACATCTGGAGTGCATGTGGAGCTCTGGGCTCCTTGGTACAAGAGAGACATGAGGCTCTTGGAGCAGGTCCAGGGGAGGGCAACATGGATGACTGGGGGACTGGAGCATCTTTCTTACAAGGAAAGGCTGAGGGAGGCTGGGTCTGTTCAGCCTCAAGAAGAGATGACTGAAAGAGGACCTCATTAATGTGTACAAATATCTGAAGGGTGGGTGCCAAGGCATTGGAGCCAGGCTCTTCTTGGTGGTGCCAAGCAATGGGATGAGAAAGGCAACAGGCAGAAACTGATGCACAGGAAGTTCCACCTGAATATGGGGAAGAACTCACACATTGCCTGGAGAGATTGTGGAGTTTCCCTCACTGGAGATATTCAAAAACCATCTGGAGTCTATCCTGTGCTGTGTACTCCAGGATGACGCTGCTTAAGCAGGGAGGTCAGACCAGACGACCCACTGTGGTCCCTTCAACTTGACCCACCAACCTGAGATTCTGTGATTCTGTGAACTGCTATGAGCACCGTGGCACATGTGTCCATCAAGGCTGAGTTCTGTGCCTATGACAGCAGGACATACTGCACTGGGTATCTGACTGCAGCACATGTGCCACTACATGTTTCCAATCACAGGATGCTTTCCAGGGTGTCCTTGTATCCATTGTGATATATGTCTGTGCAATCACAGTGCATGTTGTTACTCAGTAATTGCTCAAAAATTGAAAGCAGATCCTTATTTGTGCAATGGCTAAAACGTGTCAGCAAGCCCCAAGCTTTATGATCTCCTGAGATTTGAAGATGCTTATCTGGCAGAGCTCTTGCTTTTTCCACCAGTGCTTATGGAAGGGGTGGTTAACCATTGGAATGGGCTGCCGAGGGAGGTGGTGGAGTCAACATCCCTGGTGGTGTTCAAGAAACTACTGGATGCGGTACTTGGTGCCGTGGTCTAGATCACAAGGTGGTGATCTACTCAAAGGTTGAACTTGATGATCTCAAAGGTCTTTTCCAGCCTGAATGATTCTGTGATTCTGTACAACCTGCAGACCCTTGTCAGGGTGATGTAGCAAGTGTATTGCTGTGTAAAACACTAGAATATATTTATGATATGTGTTGCTTGTAGCTGCAGCACCAAGAAATGGGCATAATTCCATTTGAAGATGCTCTACAACTGGCATTTCATAATCTAGTACAATATAAGTTCAGCAACTTCTCATCCTCTTCATAAACACCTGTCTTCATCTTTGAAATCATACCTTAATTGTAAAATGTTGACAGCAGTAAACAAAGCAGTTTTCACTTTGCAGAAGGGAAAAGAAAAAAAACCTATCCTGAGAAATATCCCTTCACAGGTGTCACTTAAAACAGGATGATCCTGGCCAAGGGCATGAAGGAGACACAGGCCTCTGAGGAACATGTAAAGCAAGAAGCAAAACTACTTCTGTGTGTGTTAAGGATTAAGTGTGTAAAACATGGACTGGTGGTACCTTGCTATAACGTGCTTTGCCTTGCAAGGACATTTTGTTATCAGCACTGTCCACGATGGTTGCTACAAAGTCACTCTAATTCCCATCCTTATGCACAGGTACCTGCAGTGTCCCCAAGCATGACAGATCTCCACAAAAGCCCCTTTTGAGGCTGACTTCAGGTTCCCCAATTGTTGACCTTGGCGAACTACCTTGGTGGAGGCCAGCAGTCCTGCCCCACCACCTCCCTGCCTGTGGCTTCTTGAACATCTGGGTTGCAGTGACAGCTACCTCGGCCATGGTGCACTTTGGTGCACTTCTGTACACTAACCTTGACTGTGTACTGACCTGGGAAACACCCAGGAGTGTGGGGAGCACTGAACTTCTAATCTGACGAATCTGGCTCTGCTCCAGGACCTGGACTTAGAGGAAGAATCTGGTTTTGATGGCCTTGGACGGTCTGCTGCAAGCCTCATCCAGAGCAGTGGGAAATGGGAGTAGGAATCTGCTGGATCTCAGCTCTCAATCTGGGACAGAAGACATTTACTCCAATTCTTCCTTGTTCATGCTGTTGCTGACAGTGATTTGTGCTGTCAGTATCTGCCCTGGGCCAGCTGGTAGGAAAATCACCTTTAGTCCTTACACCTCTGTTAATCTTTGTATCAGAGAGATGCAGCCTTTTTCACTGGATGTCACTTGCATGAAGCTTTAAAATTTTGTGTTGTCTGTGCCAAAGTCCTGATTTCTGTGTGGAAGTATGTGAGAAAAGGTCTAGTTCTCTGGCTGCAAGCAGCCATCAAAAGACCTTTTCATATTTACACTGCAACTGCTCCAACTGGAGGTCAGCCCTGTTTGCTCATACCTTGCAAGCTTTGCTCGGACCCATTCCAGTTTAGATTATTTTCTGTGACAGTGTGTTAAAAAATGAATTTGTTTTTATCAAAGCAAATAAAGTCCAAATTATGTGGATTTCACTTTAAAGAATTTAGGAAGATGTAACCACTGTATTTTGGTGCCATGGCTCAGAACTGGAGTTGGGGCAAAAGAAGCGGTGAAAAATGAATGGAAAGAGCTTGTTGGAATCTTAATGCTTTTTAAGATCCCAGAGAAGAAAGCTGATGTGTTTAGCAATCAATGCTATGAAATTTCAGAAGGCAAGAATTAGTTTCTTAGAAAGACATGAAACTGAAACAGCCCCAGTCATTAGAGAAATGTAATGAGTTTATTCCCTTGAGACACAGAGGATAATTTAATTTAAAAAAAAAATAAATAATGCAATAGAATAGTTGCAATCCTACCAAAATCTTTCTTGTGCTGGGAAGACATGGCCTAAGTGTCAGTAAACAATATGGATTTTGAATGCTTTGTTATTTATTATAAAATCTATTTTCTTAAATGCAAAGATCTATCTAGTTTTGGGTCTGATTATATTAATCTAACATATTCTTTTAGATATAAGAAAGAAGTTTTTTATAATGAGGGTGGTAAAACACTGGAACAGGTTGTGCAGGCAGGTGGTGGCAGCCCCATCCCTGTAAACATTCAGTATCAGGTTGGATGGGGCTCTGAGCAAGACATCCCTGGTCTAGTTGAAGATGTCTCTGCTCATTGCAGAGGGGTTTGGCTAGATGATTTTTAAAGGTCCTTTCCAACCCAAACTGTTCTGATTCTATGATACTTTATACCATTTTGAAGTCCTAGCTACTCATTATCTGCAGCATGTACTTACTATTCTAACTCAAATATATTAGGAAGCCCAGAAAATAGATTTTAAACCCATTTGTAAATTCTTATTGACCCATTCAAAGTCAACAGTGCTTTATTTGCCTTGAGCAGTTAAAAGAGAGTATTAAGAAATAGTAAATAAGGTTTAAGAAAGAATTGGGGAATGGGATTATAGCACAGGGGAAGCAAATAAATCATGGCTGGCACAACACTGCGAAACTAGAACCCAAGACTACATCCTGTAACATGAGACATGACTGAAAAAAAGGCAGAGATATGCTACACTGAAGAAAGGAGTGAAGATTGATGAAATCAATTGGAAAGGCTAAGATTATTAGGGTTTTAGTCTGTAGCTCAAGCAGAATAGGAGGTTAAAAGATGAGGATTGCTTGAACAAAAAAGCCTGATTTTGTGTTTGTTTTTAAAGAGAAGCAAGTTGAGTAGCATTCCAGTATGCTACTACTTTTGTAAAATTCCTTGTAAAAAACAGTTTCTTCTTTTTTTATAGGTGACATCCCAGTATCTGGAAATGTCTTCTCATTTACCGTTAAATAATTTCCCATGATGTGCATGTTAGTGGAAAATGGTATCTTTCACCCTTCTTCCAGTTTTTAATGCCAAACTGCAGCACAGTTTATGACAGTTTCTCCTAAATGTCTCCAGTTGCCAAGGAAGAGATAACTGAAAGAATGCAAACAAATAACCTTGATTCACAGACCTCTGCTTCTTTTCAGCTTGTCTTGACAAGCACCCAGAGTGTCCAGGCAGTTCTTTTAACCCTTATCATTGCAGCATACAGACCCACTCTTCTCGCAGTGAATTTCTTGCAACTTTAGGATTCAGAATAAAAGATTAACACAAAATTTGTGTGACAAAGGTTGGCTGTGTATCAATAACAGAAGCAATAGCACTGGCAGTAGTGATGTGTTACTAAGCCTATTTACAGAGAAGGAGCTGCTTTGAATTAATGCAGTGCCTCCCTAGCTTTCCTCCCCACATAAACCGCACCCCATTTCATGGCAGAAAAAATGTCTCAGACTCATGTTCCACTGAAATCAGATTATCCCATATATAATTCAGGACAGTAAGTGACACAGGATCACTTGTTTAACGACAGTAATTTTGTTTAACGACAGTAATTTTATTCTGAGTTGGTCACTCATGGTCCAGGGTTTGGTGAAAATGTGCTTCCATGAGTAGAACAGCTGCTCAGGACTGTGTTTCACATGCCTTTATACAGATCCTCAGGTGTGGCTAGCACAGGTTTTTCCCACGAGAATTCTTCTTGTGTTTTATAAATAAAGATAAAGTTTGGATGTTATTGGAACAGTGTCCCAGAACTTGGACAGTGCAGGCCTGGCCAATCAGGCCTGGAGGAAGGCTTCTGACTGACCAATCTGGGTGACTTTTGAGAACTCTATATATGTGATGAAATCAAAACAATAAAGGTCATTCCTTCTTGCCACTGAGAACTGGTGCTTTCATTACTCTGCTAGCTGCTCACAGCGACACTCAGGTGTTTGCATAAGGCAAGAGGAGTTTTTGCTGGACAATATTGCCCCAAATAAGATTTTTTTCACCCTAGTTTATAGAGCATTTTTATGAGTTCTGAAGGAAAGCAGGTTTTGGAGGCTCATTATGAGAAAATAACTGAAGTATTTACATCTCCTGTGCATGCAGTCTTGTCAGGTAAGGTGTTATTATGAAGTCCACTTGAGAGGACCCTGGAGCATTCAGATGAACAGGATGATTTGTACAAGGCCCTATAGAACATGCCTGATAGAACTTGGAATAATTCTTTTTTGTCAGTATGTTAACCATAATATCACTTCTCTACCTAGAATATGGGCATTTATTTCTGTGGACCTTAAAATACTCATAGGTGCATTTCCTAGGGAACATAAAAGTGCTTTGCTGTACAAGCTGAAGATTTGTTACACTCCAAGTCTTACAGGAAAAAATGATTCACACTATGTATGTGGAGTTCCCTTAATGCAATATGTGTAAGGGAACTTGCTCTCCATTTGTTCTCAACTGTTCAAATTTATGTTCTTTTTTTTATATCTGAACTGGTTTAAAAAGATTACCTTCCTGTAATGACCACTGTGGTTTGTCCTCACAGCCTGGGACCTCTGGTACCATCCCATTTTTGATTCTTGTGCCTCCAATTTTGCTCTAAGATAACTGATAACACAGTCAACAGAAAATAACTTTATGTTGTCACAATCACCTAGAGCTAACCTAAACCAAATCAGACCCACTGTGTGGTTGCTATCACTGCTAAAATCAATCAGAATCAGCTTGTGCCAATGTAACCCAGACCTGTGCTGAGACTCTGCCCTGTCAAGCTGAAGCAAATCCTTCCGGCTTTCATTTGTAAGAGCAAAAATGGTATTTACTTGACTGCAGACTGAGTCCCGATTTTTAGAGAGGGCACTTCTGTAGGCAATGCAGCTTGTATTTGTCCTTTGCAACCATATCAGAACATTACTTGTTATCTCTTTGTCCAGCATTAAAAACTGTCACAAGCAGAATGCTTATGCAAATTAATCACACATCAGTATGAAGGCAGCATTTTCCATGTTCCTAAAATGTTCCTCAAAATTGGAATTTTTGAGATCAAATCTATGCCAACTTTTTTTTTCCCTCCAGTATCACCATCATTCCATGGTGTTTAGATTTTTCCAAACTAGTGTTCATGATGATGGTAGTTTTTCTGATATTGTAGTTGTACTTTCCTTTGAAACAAAACATCTTCTGGACCAAATGGGAAGTACGAAACAAAAGGACTGTTTTATTCCTTCATTTTTATAACTTATTTCCTGAGTGACTAATATTCTTCAGCATATAAGAGTTATGAAGTATTTTGTGAGGTCTGAATGGTGTAATACTACTGCATGATGTTGTATATATTCTGTTATTGTTTTTTCCTCAGGGATTTAGTATATTCTGAAAAACCAGATTTTTTGGCATAGTGTCAGAGGAAGCTTAAGATGAACTTAAAAGTACTATGCTAACTAAATATCATTATTATATGTTATTGGAAAAAAATAGAGTAAAACATTTAAATTATATACAGGTGTCTTCATCTTGAGATGTAGAAAAGTTTTTTTTTTACAGTCAGAACAATCAATCACTGGAAAAACCTCCTCAAGGATTCAGAAGACATGCCCCACCCCCCATCACTAGAGGTTTCCAAGGTGCAACTGGACACAGTTCTAAATAATATCATCAAGGCTCCCTTTTCCACCAAAAATTGGACTGGGTGAACTTGGGAGGCCTCTTCCAACCTGGGCTCTTCTGTGGTGCTCTTCTATGGTTCTGTGTTTATTGCATAACTGGACTGCAGGAAAAAAATTGTTCTCTAAAATTTTCATTGCCAGTAAATACTGGCAGTGTTTTAACCTATTTTTCTTGTGATTAAAGTCTCATTTTGATTTTTCTCTTTAACTTCAATACATTACAAGAATGGACAAAATACATGCACTGAAGTTTCAATACCTTGGCCTTTCCTGTAAAAGATGAAAAAAAAGCTTTATTTCCAGAAAGAAGTGCAATGGGAGGATAACCCATACTTTTTCACCTCCAGTCAGTGACCTGCATGCTCTAAAATTTACAAGTCACATTTTTGGACGTAGGTGATTCAGATACTGGGCAAGGGCTGGAAAATTTCTACCACCATTGTTCTCAGGGTATTTCATGTCTTTTCAGTGGACATCAAGAGCAGCAAAAGTAACATGGACTTCAGTCAGCTCTGCCAAATTTCCACTTTCGAGTTTCTCTTGTGTGGAGACACCACGCTCCAATAACAGGAAAGCCTAAAGCAAATAGCTACAAACCCAAACAGCAGGAGATCCCTTACTGCAATATGGGCTATATTCCATAACTGTAAAAACACGATGACCTCCAGATTCACATAAAATTTTTATCTTATTCTGCAGAAATTTCTGAGGATTTTAGATAATATTATCTGCAGCATGTAATTCCGAATTGGTTGCCTGGTTGTGCTACAATGAAAAATATAATGAAACAGTTTTGTAAGCCCATAGGAGTAAAAAGAGCTGTGGAAATCTTTCTGAGACCTTTGAATAAGTAGTATTCACATGCTAAATTAAAGAGATCCCTGCTACTTTGGAAGGTAATCAGAGTATATCATAGCTATATTGTCTTCCTCTAGTAGTATGACTGTAACTGTGTGAAACAGGTGTGCCTTTTTAAGGACAAGGCTCTTTTCTTTACAAACTGGAATGGGCACATAAACTATGTTTTTTACCACTTCCTATGTGAGTGAGAGGGTTGGGTGTAGTGCTTGGTAAGAAATACGTAATTCAGGAAAAGAAAGCCTGCCACCATCTCCAGAACAAGGCAAAAGTCTAGATACAGACCAAACAAGCAGTCCTACAGCAGTCCTACAGCTGGAGGAAACATCCTGCACAGTTTTGTGGGACTGGCCATGCCAGCCACACTGTACCCCTGGGATGGAGGGGATCACATTGGTTCCATTGGAAGGTCCTGGAGGATGGGTGACTGAAGGTGACCTTTTCAGTAGTCTCTGAGAGTTTGAATCAGATAAGAAGACAAGAGAAATTGGGAAAAACTGGACCTCTGAACCCATGATGGTGGTGCCTACTGTTGAACTTGGCATGGACTCATTACAAAAACAAACACACAAAATCCTGCCAATCTCTGCTGGTATGCTGCCAGAAGTATGCTGGTGCTGAGATCTGGATTGGAACGTATTTGAATTAGTTTTCCTAGTAAACTTGCACAGATTCTTGACTAGTTTCCTGATACATAAACATCTGACCTTTGGGCATCTCTTCCTAGGAGTGTTCATCTTCCTTTGTGTCACCAAGACTGTCACCTCTGTTTCTTATGAAGTAAGGCTCTGTGCCACTCTCTCTTGCTAAAATCCTGTCCAGTCGGTGTTGTAGATGGACATGTTCTTTGCTCATTAAAACTTGGTCTTCATGTTCCAAAGCACCTGATAGCCATCTCCTACTGTTATTTTCACAATTGGTTTTATACAGTCTTAGTCTCAGGGAGTTGGCATTTGCATATCACACCGCTGTGAGAGACTGAACTGTTAAGGGATAATGACTCAAAATATTCCCCCATTTGTGGAGAAGCCAGGCTGCTTTGCTGTACTGGAGGAGGTGAGCTTTTGGGGTGTGTAGTGGCTAACCTCTGCTCTGATAAGACAGAGGGTGAATGATGGGCTATGAGTGAGTTAGGAGACAATCCTTGGAGACTGGCTTGGTGCCTCTTGTCATGCTAAACTGTCCTCCCTTGCACAAACCACTGGGTTGTGGGGGTCCCCCTCCTCCATGGATGTTCCTGAGGGTTTTTCCCCACTGTGGCTAGCACAGGTCTTTCTTGTGAGAACATTTTGCTGTGTTTTATAAACAAAGATAAAGCCTGGATGTTTTTCAAACACTGTCTCGAGACATGGACAGTTCAGGCCTGGCCAATTAGGCCTAGGGGGAGGTTTCTGGCTGACCAATCTGAGCGACCTCTGAAAAGTCTATATATATATGGAAATCAAAATAATAAACGCCTTTTCTTGCTACACTGAGAACTGGGTCCTCTTCTCTGCTAGCGGCTCAACAGTGACACCCCACCACTTCTTTGGGACTTCCCCCATCCCCGATGGATCTGGTCTGTGAACACCACTTCAACCAAGACTGCACAGCAACCAAATCTTGTCCCTGGGCCTACGGGTGGTGAGATCCTCACCCTCTTGTTCCTTCTCTCTTTTTCTTTCTTTCTTTTCCCTTGGGCATGTCCTTTGGTGATGTTGCACTTTCATAATGCAATGCTTCCTTATTGTTATATTACTATAGATAATAACAACCAAACAGGCTACATGCCTGTTTTCCTTTACAACCAAGCTGTACTATAATAAACCCCACATATTTACATGCACCAATCATTTAGTGTTTTTTCACTCTAATCCACCCCAAGGGATCTATTACCAAGAACCTGGGTTACCCTTGCCTTCTGCAATGGGTCTTAACAACCACACATATGTGTCTGCACTCCATTAGAACATACTGGGATGGAAGCAACAAGAACATGAGTCTGAAGTTACTGACTCAAAATTATCTGAACAGGAACTGGGGACAATTTATGTATTTAATTTAAAACAGTACAAACCCATGTATCTTTGTTTGATTATTATTTCCGGTTTCTTCCAAGATGACTCATCTCTGACCACAAGCCTTGTGTTTTTGTTTGTTCTGTTGCTGCCAGCTGTTGGTTGCCCATTCAGCAGATTCCTTCAGGCACCACTACTGCAGAGACTTACCAGTTCCAGCCCACACCAATGACCCTCAAGAAGTGCCTTTCCCAAAACCTTCATGGTCCCCTCTATTCTCCACCCTTCTCTTTCTTCTTTTGCCCCCACTCATCCTTGCTCAGCTCTTTTGCCTTCAAAACAAATAGGTTGAGGGGACAGGTGCAGAAGGAGCATATTTCTTTGCCCTGGTCACACTTACTGCTCTCCCTGCCCATTCTTCATCCCTTGCTTGGCTCTGTAAGATTATTCAAACAGCTCCCACAGGAGTGACTACACTTCATGTAAACAGTCTTGAACTGGTTGGGTTATTCCAAATTGTTAAGCAGATTTTTAGAAAAAAAAAATTGAAAAAAATAGCAAAGGAAGATAATTATTTATGTGATGCTAAGTGAGTTTTATGCTTCTGCAGTTTTAACACTGCTACCAGTAGCTGGGTTAAAGCCTAGCTAAGAGACACCGCTAGAACCGTCTTGCCATGCACAACAGATTATACTGCCTTCCTAACAGGATACACAGTGCTTGCTATCACAGGATTCCAGTCCCCACTTAGGACATACTGTGCCACAACTGTTTTAAGTGTGTAAAGAATAACACTGGAGAATGGCTGTGCTGGTAGCAGACATGAGAGGAACAAAAAGCTTGGTCTTGGAAAAAACACCAGAGATTGTGTGTGCATCACTGACAACTGTACAATCATACAGACTTCATGGGGGACAAATAGTCCTTCAGGTAGTTTACAAGAATATTGGCCTAAATGATGCTGCCACAGGCAGTCAGGCTTTAAGGACAAGGAGCAACAGAAAAGGATAATGTGATAATGTGCAAGAAGCATTAGACAGGAGAGATGTGAAGGGATTTTTCAGCATTAGGGCAACTGGCAGCAAAATTACAAATTAGGCCTGTATTTGCTGTTAGTTGCACTACCCTGTAATTATTATGTGCTTTATTAAAAGTTCTTTTAAAGCTATTATTCTGAAGCACCTGATTTCTCTGTAACCTGTTTTTTGACCTCAGAAATAAACCAGGGCAAACAGATGTCCATCATTAGTATTGCTATGTCAGTTTGGAGATAGGTTTTTAAAGTCAATTAAACATCCTGAAATAATCATGCTGGTGGAAGCTGCAGTTTTCCACAAAACCACAACTACACCACAAACTTTTGCCCTCATAGCTGTAATAGCTGGAGATACTGTTTATGGCCAGTGTATTTTTGTTGCCTAGCTGTCTTGTGTGAGGCAGTTATACCAGGAAATACATGTTTTTTCCGTGTATGGAGTCAGGGAGCAGCAGGAGTCAGTTCCTTCCCAAGGGCTGGAGATCCTCAGGGATCCTCAGGGCCAAGCAGATGCTTCCCCAGCCAGGGTCCATCCCACTGCCCTCACTGAGGGAGCTGGCAGGCTGGGGGAAGCCAGGCACAGCTCCCAGCCCAGGGCATCGGGCAGCCACATGGGGATGGGCCAAGGCCAGGCTGGGATGTCAGCTTGTTAATGTGGGTCAGGAACAGACCTGGTGAGGGGAACTAGGGTCAGACACAGCCCTGTGATTGTCAGGCCCATGTGTTATCAAATCTCTGAAAACCAGAGTAAGACTCCTTAACACCAATTTTTCTGTGTTAAAGAGGGCATAATTTATTTAGGTGCCTGGAAGGCATGGGGGATCACTCCTCCTAACATACCCCCTGATTGTTACATGCATGCTGCTAATACACAGTCACTACATACTTATATTTTAACATTATAATTTGTCCATTACCATAAAAACCCTCCCCATGTTCCCTAAGTTCCTAAACTCAGTCCTTGTTTTGGCTGTAGCTGCATTCCTTAGCCAGATGTCCCCTCTTTATCTTCTAATGTCCTTGCATGGGAAATAATTTCTGTATGCCTTGCTTCTCTGCTAAAGGTCTGCAGACACAGTGTCTCCTCTGCTAAAAGTTCACAGTCACAGTGCCTTTCCACTAAAAGCTCACAGTTACAACAGAAATTGAATTAACCTTTTTGGTATTGCATGGGCTGAAGGGTGCCCTAGGTGATGTTGGTCAGGGCTCCAGGCTGGTGGGTGTCCCCAGGCCCTGCTGTATGGTGTAGTTTGTCCTCAGGGGAGAGGGAGTGATGTTGCCGCTGGAATTGATGCAGTGCCTTCAGCTGAGAGCTGAGTCTGCCTCACACCAGGTGCAGGCCTGTGGTACGATGCAGCAATATCTGATGCAGGTTCAGCACTGTGCTGTCAGGAGCCAGGAGATGCCTACTGCTCAGCAAAGCAAGAGCTGTTGGTGGAGTAGGTCTCTCAAGCTCAACATGACCAAAAGCTTGTGACATGCTCTGCAACTCTCTTTTCTGGATGTGTTATGAAAGGTGTTCTTCCCTTCAAAGTGATGTTTTGCCATCATTGGATAAGAAGCAGAGATAAAAAGCAAGATTGCTAGCACTATGCCAAGACCCATCCCTTACATGACCTGCATCATGAGCTCTGATATACAGGTGCATGTGTGGAGAGAGAATTTGAGGGATCTATTACTCAATCTCCCATGCAAAAGAAATGTTTCCCCTTGGAAATTTACCCACATGGACACCTTTACTCTATAGTTGCAACAGAAGGGATTTAGAAGCTATGTATAAAGGGCTTTATACATCATTTTCTGCTGCCTTACTGGGCTTTATGAGCACCTCCTCCCAGCATTTTCTCTTCTTTATGAGCACCCCATATCAACCAGTATACCTAACTCCTTACTGCTTACATAGAGTACTGCCTCCCTGAGTGGGTCCACCCTTTCCAGTTCCTGCTGCTTCTCCACTCATTTAGACTAAGAAATGCAATAATTTGCTGACTCACTAATTCACTGGCAATGCATGTGACATGCTATGCTGAATAAGAAGGAAACGCCCTGCTGCACACCAAAGAGGAGCTTATAAACTGCCAAGTTTCATTTTCACAGCTGAGTTATAAAAAAAGACAAAGTTTAGTTTTCTGTCTCATGACTGTTTTGACAAACACACCCATAGCATGTTGTGCCAGTGTTTAGGTCAGAATCCTGTCAGAGTCAAAAAGCAATGAGTTCCACTTTCTGCATTGGTATTAAAGTGGGTTGGTCTTTGGTTTCTCCAGCTGCACTGAAACATCCCTAAATAACAACGGTGGGGAGTTCGGAGGTGTCAGACTGGAGGGATTGATGTCTCAAGACATTTTGGGGTGCAAGTGTGTGGGGGAAGGGGCAGGTCAGGCCTTGTTCTGGCAAGACAGTGCACTGCCTTGTACACCCCCTGCCCTAAGCCAGTATCCCAGCCCAGCAGCAGCTGCCAATCCCTGGCACACCAGAGGCAGTGCTCCACACCCACCTCTGGAGCCTCTAACCCAGCTCCAAAGTGGCCAAATGACCAGAAGTCCCACTTGGGGGAAGGGCCCAGGAAGGCCAAGGTGTATTTAAGGCTGAACATGAGGCAAGCATACATCTTGACCCTCTCTCTTCTTGGAACTTCTATCTGAACACTGCTGGAACCCAGCAGTGGGTAGCTGTATCTGTCCTTTTCTATATCTTTTCTGTTTTTCTCTCTTTCTCTTTCTTCTTCTTCTAATTTCCTCTTCTAAGAATTTTTGAGTAACTTAAAACCGAACAGACTGAGAGTTTGCTAAGTTGAATGGACCGAGTTAATGCTTTGGGAAGAGTTTCATGTTGACTGAATCCTGATCTAAACATTTTGCTGAGTTTTCTGATTTTCTAAAGTTGCCAGTAAAGCATTTTTTGGTATTTTGATCCTTTGAAAATATCTTGTTGGTATTTCTCTCGTGCATCTAACTCAGAGTACATGAACAACCATAAGCCCTTCTAAAAGTCTCATCGAGCAAGTTTCTTGGGCGCCTTACAGGAGGTCACATGAAATTCCAGATATATTAGTATCCATCAGGCATTCATTCCTCTCAACATTTATATCATATTGATTCACTCAGGCACTTTTGCCTGACTAAGAACTCCAAAATCCCACCTAAGTGGGATTTCTTTAAATAAAGTGATATTTCACTAAATAAAGTGATTTCTTTAAATCACTTAGGAAACAAGGTTACACTACACCTTTCCCACCTTGTGTGGATGCAGACACAAAAAAATTGTGGCTATATTTTGACTGCTTTCTTTAAAAGTGGCTTTGCCTATTATTTTGATGCACTCCACTAGGAGCCAAGTGATATAAAACCACCTGTGCTAAGGTTAATATTACTTCATTTCTCTAGTCCCTAATAGGGTAGTAGGATAATTTATGTGAAAACTCAGTGCAGAAGATGGATAATTAGCAGAAACCCATTTTTTATGAGAACAGGATGGGTTGACCTTAGCTGACACCAGGTGACCACCAAAGCCACTCTCAGTCCTCAGCAGGAATGGAGGGAGAGAATAAAGTGGGAAAAACCCTCATGGGTCAAGACAAAGGCATTTTAATAAAGGAAAAACAAAGACTGAATGCAGAAGCAAATGAAAACAAAAGATTTGTTATCTATGTGCCAGCAGGCAGTAGCCAGACACTTCCTGGGAAGTAAGGTGTCAGTATGCATAGTGGTTACTCTGCCTCCAATACAGACAATTCTTGACACCCCTCTGTCACTGAATAGATCCAGATCTCTTCTGTGCCCCTGTAGCCTGATGGCACTGAGCACCAGTGCCTACCAAGGCTTTTTACTTCTGTGGGTCTGATGTGCCAGGCAGTCAAATCCAATCGAATCCAGTTAGCCTGGCCATCCCTTTTGTCCTCCTGGTCACACAGAAAGAACCCGAATGTGCCAAGCAGCACATGCTTGGGGCTCCCTTTCCCTCTGACCAGGACATGAGAAGACTTATTTCTTGGGACATGTCTAACAGCCAAGGCGCTGACCAATAAGGATGAAGGTGTACAGAGATTGTCTTCAAAGTTTTGGGGAAGACTTGACAAGACTTGAGGTATTGATATCTGGACAATACATTACCGCCAAACTGTTAGAATATTAAGCTGGAGCACTTCCTCCACACGGCCTGTGTGCACAGGACATCCTTTGAATCTTTGGAGACCTCAAAATTGTTTAGATCACTGTAGATGACTTTCATCACCACTAATCCTCTCAAAATGGATGCCTTTGTCTGTGGTAGGTACACATTCCTGGCAAGTTCGCAAGATCTTCATGGAATAGGTAGCTTGCTCTCCCATTTGAGAGGAGCCATCTCCAGAGACTGTAAATTGCTGACTCTTTACCACTCTCTCAACTCCCCAGTTTCTAGCCAAGGATCCCAGGTGTTGGGTTTCCTTACCTTCCAGCTGCTGACTGTTGTCCCATTGGGCAGAAATCCACTCCCTTGTCTGGCAGCTATGATCTTCACACATACCTTGAAATTCTGACGAAGTCAGGGACTGGGTAGTTTCTGCTTCCTGTACGAATTCTCTCACTCCTTTTGTCCCCAAAAGCTGCGGGGAAAACAAAAAAACTCTCCAACAACATTATTAATGTTAGCGAATCAAGGCATTACTTTATTCTGGCCAGGATGTTGTTCTGGCCAGGATATGCAACAGAAATAATTTCATCCACATATTGCCCAGGTATGCAGAGAAAATCATTCCATGACACATGACTTCTAGTGGATTTTTCACATATTTATACAGTCAAAACCCATAGAAATTCAGTGGTTCAATGTTCACTGATCCCAAATTACACAATTTTTTAATATTTGGCTTCTTACTGGTTACAGATTACTTCACCACCAATACTAATTTGGTCCTCATTCCATGGTTCCCTTATCAGTCTTTTCTGGACCAGGTGTCTCCAACCATGCAAGGATGCAATGTCTGGGGTTGATGTTTGTTAATTACTGTTGATGATTGCTTATCTGCTGATATCTGGGCTGACTACTCCCAATCTATGTAGATGTTAAGCTCATCATGTTTCTCCCTGTGAAACAGAGTCATTTGAAAAGAAACTTCAAATCTCTCTTCCCTTGGAAAAAGGCAAACAAACCTGACTAAAGTAATAAAATAAAAACTTTTAGAAGTTATATACTTTCCAACAATTTCTCCAATTCTGTGTGTGCAGAAAAGTCATGCTATGAAAAACTAGTGTCCAAAAAGTAGACAGAGGAGTCCTGCAATTTCATTTGAATAAAGGGAGAGAATCCACCTGGCCATACCCCCAAGGGATCTCTCTCAAGGTTTTGAAGGGTGCAGCCTCCTTTAATCCTGAACTCTCAACCAATGTTGACCTCTTCCTTTACCTACTGGCTGAGTTACTAGGAAGGTACGGCCTTCCTGAACTGCCTACTACTACATATTCCCCCTTGAACTTGTATTGTAATTTTCCACTAAAGTTTGGAAGTTTAGGCTGTCAGGGTTCTGTTGACCCATCAGAAGCTCAGACTGTCTGGGATCTGCAGTAGACTTGTGCAGACCCATTACTCTTATTACCCTAAGTTCCAAAGTTCAAACTTTCTGGATCAAACTGCCTGGGTTCTGTAACAAACTTGCAGGGCTTGATGTTGGTAGAGACATTAAGACCCATTTCGAAGACATGAGCACCCCTTTCTCCTGAAGACCCCCACAGCCATTCTTCCAACACCTGATTAGTTCTTTCAGACCAAGTCATTAGTGAAGACCCGTTTCTCCTGTCATTAGTGAAGACCCCCACACCCAATCTTCCAGATCAAGCCATTTGTGAAGACATCAGAATCCATTTTTCCGATCATTTGTCAAAGAACTGGCTTCTTGATCAGGCCTTTCCTCTTCCTCCTTCTCCTCCTTTACCAATTGACAGGATGGATCCCCTGTCTCTTTCTCATTACTGGAAGAATTGCTGTACCTGTTGTTTGGGTGTCTGTCTCAACCACATTCCTCTGAGACTACTGAGCTGTGGCTCCATAGACACAGGCCAGGACCCAGTACAGTGCTAGAAGCTGCTGGTTTTCACTGGGATAGGTAAGGTACCTTTCTATCAGTTTGTGGCATGTCAGTTTGCCAGGGTAACTTGCCTCTTCAGGTATGAATTTCCAGCCTTTGGAAAAGAAAAAACTGAAGAATGAAGAATCTAATTAGCATCAGAGGCAAGGAGATTCAGATCCAATGAGAGACTGAATAGTGGAGGTTTGCTCAACTTTGGACCAATGAACACTGACCCAGTGCATTTCTATATATTTTTACTGTATAAAATGTCTGAAGAATCGAGTGAAAGCTATGTATCCTGGAATGATTCTCTCTGCACACCCGGGCTATGTTTAGATGTGATGATTTCTGTGGTACATCCTGGGCAGAACAGCATCCTGGCCAGATAATAAAGTAATGCCTTGACTCTCTAACATTAAAAATGTTGTTGGAGGGTTTTCCTTTTTCCCGCAGATTCGGTGACAGAACATCCTTTTGGCCAGTTTGGGCCAGCTGTCCTGGCAGTATCCCCTCCCAAGATCTTGCCCACCCCAAGCCTACTGGTGAGGGAGGAATGTTGGGAGAGATGAGTGGCCAAAGCACTGGTGTGTTATCAACACTTTTCAGCTCCCAAAGCAAAGTACAGCACGGTGGGGGCTGCTGGCGGGGAAATTAACTCCATCCCAGCCAGCCCGGACACGGAGGAAGGCGTGCAGGCAATAATTCTCAATGCCAGAGAAAAACTCGACTAGAAACGTGGTTCACGGAGAGATTAATTACTGAACGATGTCGGGTGAAGTATTCATCTTTGGCTTATTGATCCGCTTTTCGGTGTGAAAAGATCATGGGAAACGATAAATTAGGAAACAATTGCATCACAGGGGGATAAGCCTTCACTCCCTGGACCATCCTTGCACAGTGGAAGACCAAAGCAGCCCCAGCTTCCCCTGAGCAGGGGCTGTCCTGAGAAACCAAAGGGACAGCACGGCGCCTCAGGGACGCGGCAGTGCCCGCGGCGCAGACGAACGCTGATTTCTCACGTATCCTGAAGGCACAGCTACGTCATTTTAAAAAATGGCACTTCCTACACTTCCCACTGCGGCGGGAACCCAGAGCCATCCCCGAGTCACTTCCTGAACGTTCCGGCGGGACATGGACGGCCCGTACCACCCAGCCCCGCCGCACTCCCGGCTGCGGGTCGCGGCGGGCGGCGACGACACCTCCCGGGGCGGGGCGGTCTCGTTCCGATTCCCCGAGCACGGCGGATTTGTTTCGACTCCCCCACTCCCACGGTGACGCGGGCGGCGGGGGCGGGACGCGGGGCGGAGAGTTTGGGGGCGACAAGCGGAGCTCGCCCGGGCGGCGGCGGGGGACGGGCAGGTAGGTGGGTGCGCTGCCTCGGCGACCCCTTGTCCCCCCTCACTCTCCCCGGTGAGGGCAGCGCGGGAATCGGCCGCCCGCCGCTCCGTGCGGGATGCCGGGGTGAGGCGGGCCAGCCGCCGCGGCGGGAGCTGCCCGCGCCCCCTGCGCCGCTCCGTCGGTGCTTCGTGCACCACGGGGCAGCCGCGGCCCCTGGGGATGGCTCCCCGCCTCGGTGGAGCTGTTGGGAGCTTCCTGCATCCTGGAACAGTTCCGGAGAGGGGACGTGCTGTGCCCCGCTGAGGAGCGGGGGTGCGGGATTTGGCGTGTGGGCAGCGCGGGTGGCTGTGCTGCTTGGGAAGCCTGCCAGGGAATGTGTGGGGTGGTTGAGAGAGAAGGAGAAGAGTGCATTCTTGCTCCGGCCAGGCATCTGGGAGTGTGTGTTGGCCTGGTACGGTGTGCGCAGGGGAGGTGGGGGAGATGTGATGCCGTGCCCGTGCTTGAAAAGAAGAGGGAGAACTCCTTTAGCGTAGCCCGGAGCAAAGCATTGTCTTCAGTGGTTTTGGATCCTTTCCCTGAAAAGCAAAACTCTTGTACGAGGTCGTGGAGTGGTCACATAACAAAACAGACTTTTTCAACTGGAAAGGAGTTTGAGCACAGTGTGCAGTCTAGAAGAATAAATGAAGAAGGATCTCTCACCAGCTTTTGTATTTTTTTTTCACGATATACAGAAAATTCAAGTTGATGAAATGGGTTTATTGCGAATGGGAAGAGGCTTTGCTTTCCCATGAAAACATGCCAGAGGGAGTATTTCCTACCACTGTGTTTTACTAACATGAAATTACATTTGTCAGGCATTGGCTGTGAACTGCACAAGCTTGAAAACCTTGATGTTGGGGCAGTCTTGATGTTTTGGTCTTGGGTGGTTTTTTTTTGGTTTGTTTTTGTTTGGTTATATTTTCCTCGTTCCAGAGTCAATATCCTCTGGAATGAATCTATACAAAGGAAAAATGCAGGCTGTTTGTTGCCATTTCTCTTACCAGGTCGTAGAATCGTAGGAAATGCTGAGTTGGAGGGGACTTATCAGGATCTTTGAGCCCTACTCCTGGCCCTGCAGAGGACAGCCACCCCAAGAATCACACCATGTGCCTGAGAGTGTTGTCCAAGTGCTTCTTAACTGAGACAGGCTTGGTGCTGTGACCACTTCCCTGGGGTATCCAATCTAAACCTCCTCTTAATCAAACTTCAGGCCATTTCTTAAGGTCCTGTCACTGGTCATGAGAGTGAAGAGATCAGTGTCTGCCCCTCCCCTTCCCCTCATGAGGAAGTTGCAGACTGCAATGGGATCTCCCCTCAGTCTCCCCCAAGCTGAACAGACCAAGTGACCTCAGCCGCTCCCCATGCAGCTTCCTCTTCAGACCCTTCACCATCCTCGTGGTCCTCCTTTGTATGCTCTCCAACTGCTTAACGTCTTTTTATTTTGTGGTGCCCAAAACTGCACATAGTATTCAAGGTGAGGCCACAGCAGTGCAAAGAAGAGCAGGGCAATGATGACAGGAACATTGCTAGGCTGAGCAAACAACTGCAACAATGCAAACATCTCTCTCTTGGGCTGAGTTAGGTCTCCTATAAGGGCTGAACTGGACTAGGGATTTGAAGATTGTTGTTTCAGAGAGAAACAGAAAGGTTAGCTTTTCCGACTGTTGTGAGGTTTTGGTGGCTTTTGTGTTGACATGGCAATGACACTGTGTAAACAGAATATTGAACATGCTTTTGCATCTTTTTTTTTTTTTACATAAAATGGAAGATGCAAGTATTTTCTTAATTTACTGGAAATCATAGGTATTTATGTGTATGAACAGATGTGTTTCTTGAAAATGCAACTCCAGATGTGGCTCGACTGTATGTTTACTTAGGTATAACTTGTAGGTTACACAGAGGGAAGAATCATTTGAAGCTGAAGACAAGTCTGTTTTGTTTCCCTTACCAAAACAGGATGTGCTGGGGAGCAAGGCCAGACCTGTTGCTGCTGCAAGCTGTGAAGCAGTCTTCAACAAAGGGTAGTCACATGTGATTGGCCTGAGTTCAGCTTGCGAGGAAAGGAGGAAGGATGTTCTGAGGTGTCATCTGGTTTTGGCTGGCATAGAGTTAATTTTCTTCCTAATAGCTGGTGTGGTGCTGTGCTTTGGATTTAGGATGAGAATAATGTTGATAAAATACTGATGTTTTTGTTGTTGCTAAGCAGTGCTAATCCTAAGTCAAGCATTTTTCAGCTTGTCCCACCAGTGGGGAGGCTGGATGAGGGCACAGGAAGCTGGGAGGGGACACATCTGGAACAGCTAACCTGAACTTTCTGAAGGAATATTCCATACCATAGAGTGTCATGCTGATCTGCCAGGTTTCTGTTGCCCTGTCCATGAGTGTGAAACTCTCATTTTCCAGGGTCTAAATAGGTACAGAGCTGGTGTCCTGGGGTGTGTGCACCCATCTGTTTTTGTGAAAGGTGTTGTCTTGTTCCCAGTGCTGTGCTTTTGATGTCCATTTCCTTGCTATGTCTCTTCCTTGCCTTGTACCTTTGCTGTGTGCAAGTGAACCACAAATCCCTGCTCTAAAGATTAGTATAATTTCAGTGTCTACCTCTTGAGGTTTTGCTTGGGTTTCTGCTCATCAGCAGGGCTGGCCCAACTTCTGGGTGGGTTTGGGTCCTGTTCCTGTAGCCCTGTTTGGTGGGCATGCATCTGAAGAACTGAGCTGCCAAGCCGTGTCAGCTGTGAGACATCAGGCAGCTGGGCTTTGTTATTAGCAATAATTGCTTTCTAACAGTTTGCACAAAAGAAAGCAACATACAATGGTAATCTGAAAAGGAGGACCTTGGGAGGTCATTCAGGCCAGCCCTGCCCAGAGCAGGGCCCTAGCCCAGAGCCTAAGCCTTGCTGTGTGTGTATTGTGCTTTATAGCTTGTTTCATTCAGACTTTGCACATATCTTCCTTATCTGGTTTGTATGTGGTGTTTGAGGTTGATAGGCCTTTGAGACATCTGTGCTAATTTCATCCTCGGGTGCATTTGCCAAGTGTTGATAAGGATGTATGTCTTGTTTCTGACAATGTCTGTGCCCTACAATCATCAGTTTGCTACGGAGCACATTTCCAGGGACAAGCTTGGTATAAAATAAAGAGCAGCCTGGGATGTTCTGTCTCACTCTGTGCACCCCAGCCATTTAACATCTTTTGAAAGCACAGGGAGAACTTGGAAGTTGCACAGCTGACTTCCAGAATACAGAAATAGTGCTTGCAGGCTAGACTCAGTTCAGTTGAGAATCAAGACTGAGACATGCTTTGCGCTGTCAAGGTGGGCTGATTCAGCGTGGTACTGCACCAGTGAGGCTACAGAAAGGTAGCCTGAATTCCCCTAGTATTACTTCTGCCTGAACACTTAGGAAGGAAGGGTGTCTGGAGACACAACACTCTGTAAATGGTATTGAGGGTTGCTTGTGTCCTGTGATGGAGGTTGTGTACAGGTCTCCAGTTTAGATTAAACAACCAATAAAGTTTTCTCTCTATTCACTTACCTGGGAAATAATTTCCTTTGTCCTTTTAGAGGCAAACAGCTCCAGAAGTGTGTGCTGTCTTTATTTTTGGAGTACTGTGATGCATAGGGCACTGACTGATCATAGAGCCCAGGAGCAATAATGAAATTTCATTTGGTCCATTTTGTGCTGAGTTCAGGGCAACATACACTGATAAGAGGCTATCACTATGCTGCTCTGCTTGCACTAATCTAGTCCAAATTTGCTCTAGAATCTCGTTCATCATTTTCCAAGTGGTGCTGGCTTTTATTTGGGAGCAAAGGGTCTTTGAGGCACTTCCAAGCTCTGGTACAAGTCTGGCAAAGTGATGCCTTGCAGAATTTTTTATTGTTTTGTAGCACGGAGTAAGAATCTGTCTATAGAAAGGCTATCTCTGTCTATCTATCTGAATATATCCCTGATGATAGGGATGTCTAATGAGAAGCTGTCTAAGTTAAAGGCTTTTCATTTGAGTTGACCAATTTCTCCAAGACGAGCTGAGATTTTACAAGGGCTGAACATAAGATCTTCATGTTCATGTTAGTGTCGCTGTTGAGCCGCTAGCAGAGAAGGAAAACCCGGATTCTCAGTGTAGCATAGAAAAAAGCGCTTTATTATTTGAATCCAACATATATATAGACTTTTCAGAGGTCACCCAGATTGGTCAGCCAGAAACCTCCCTCTAGGCCTGATTGGCCAGGCCTGAACTGTCCAAATCTTGAGACACTGTAACAACAACATCCAAACTTTATCTTTGTTTATAAAACACAGCGGAATGTTCTCACGAGAAAGACCTGTGCTAGCCACATGTTAGTGTTTTTCAATATCTCTCTCTTCATGAGATACTGGTTGAACACTCAATTAAAATATTGTTCAGATAGTCACAAACACCACAATGACCTTTTTCCAGACTATACAGATCCATGAGGATGTCCATGTCTGAATCTCAACTTCTTTCCTCTTCCACAGAGATTTCCAAATATGTCTGCTTATAGTCTGGTCAGTTATTACCTGTTCATTTTTGTCTCTGCTGTTTCTCCAGGGCCTCCTCTACAAGTACAGGTGATTTCCATATTTTTCATTTGACTTTTGATCATTCAATGGGAAACTGAAAGAAGAACACTTTTTCCTGCTTTTTAATGTCAAGGTTATGCTTGTATGCATTTAAAGGAGACTGTGTTCTTAAAATATGTCTTTAGTAGCTGTTGTTAGGAAAACAGGTAAAACTGGCTAGTGAACAGAGCACTGCCATAGTTATGGCCTCTTGGAGCCTTTTCGTCCTGTATTTTTTCTTTTTTTACTGGGTCTGCCCTGACATTCACATATGCCTATATCAGGAAGTGGAAGACTTACAGAAAACTTGGAAGGCCTGAATGCAGTGTCTTTTTACTTTGTGCAGGACTGCCTGCACATATTGTGCCAGTGGTGGGCACATGGCTGCAGGGGTGCCTCTGGTGTAGCAGAAGGGGTGACATGACGGTTCTTTCTTGCTGGCATCATGCTCTTGGAGCCAGCATGCTTTTGTTGAACGAAAGCTAATAGAGCCCTGAGGTTTCCTGTTGAGAAAACATGAATTATTTGAATGCTGATTAAATGTATTTAGTTGTCATTCAACTGCAGTGTAGATGTTGGGCTTTTGTCTCACCACCACATGACAGTTTGTAATGTCTGCCTTTGGGTTAATGAGGAAGTATGAATGATTTGTCTGCTTAATACGACTGAGGAAAGCAGTCTTTAGAAGTCAGATTTCCTGAAAACAGGAGGATTCTTACTTGTCACTGTTCTTTTAATTCAGGTGCAGAACTCCTAAGATTGCTGTACTTCATTTATTGCTTGCATTATGGAGATCTACTGTGCCTGGAGAGTAAAAACATTATTCTACTACTGAGTAATGCCATAGGGATGGATACTTAAAGCTTAACTTTCAGGATCAACAATAGTTAAAAGCTTGGCTGTGTAGACCTTCTGCTTTTTTTCTGTAAATTAAACAGTATCATGCAGTTTCTCTTTTTAAAATGTGTAAAGCAGATGCAGACAGAAAAACCAATGGCTTGGGTTCACTCTCAGATTTCTAAAGTTTTTAGCATTGCCAGCTTCAGATGTTCAGAAAGCACAAGCTAGCCTCTTGAGACCAATAGCTGGCGTAAAGAACACAACATTTTTCAATAGTGACAAATGGCTTTTCTGGGCAGCCTCCATTTGTGTTTTCAAAATTATCTTCTGAAGCGAGAGGAATCAAAACTTCGTATTGAACCACTCTGAAGCTGCCCTGCTTCTGACAGCAGTCTGACTGAAGCAGTTCAGTGGGACACTGACCAGCACTGCAACATAAGAGTTGATGACATGTAAAGTAAACGGGAATTTTGACCACTGGCAGCAGTAGGGTTTGGAGCAGATCGTTTCTGACTTAACTGTATAATCTCTTGTTGTAATTCGGTGAGTAAAAATTAATGTGCTTCATTTTGCTGTCATGGTCTTGCTGGTGGTCTCAAGAGTCATAAAAAAGGTAAACAGAGTAGGCCATGTTGTCTGTTTCATTTTTTTGTTTGTTTCTCTTTTATTTCTGTGAATGGTAAGGTTTGAACAATACACTGGGATGAGTCTCTTAGACTTTACAGTATCCCCACACCTTTATGTGTTTCGTAGACTCCGTAGACAAACCCCATGGTTTCATGAGGGAAACCTGGGTCTGGCTGGCATGGAGTTACTTTTCGTTATAGTAGCTGGTCTGGTGCTTTAAATTTGTGAGCAAAATTATGCTGATAACACAGTAATGTTTTAGCTGTTGCTGAGCAGCATTTGCAGAGCATTGGGGCCTTCTCTGTTCTTCACTCTACCTCCCAGTAAATAGATTTGGGTTGCACAAGAGGTTAGGAGGGGACACAACTGGGCAGATGACCCAAACTGACTGAAGGGATAGTCCATGCCATGCAGCATCATGCTCAGCAATGACAACAGAGAGGAGGGAACTTAGAGGGATTAGCCTTCCCTGTCTTGGGAACTGGATAGGCATTGTTCTGTGTCAGGGAGGTAGTTAATGATTGCCTTTGCATCACTTGTTTTGTTATCTTTCTTCTCCCAGGTCTCTTTTGGTTACTGAACAATTTTGTATCTTGACCCACAAATTTTCTTGGTTGTACTTCTTGCTTTTCTCTTTCCCCATCTCTCTGAGGATCGGGGGGGATGCAAACACTTAGCTGCCCATGAGGGTTAACCCACAGCACTCATGCCCAAAAAATCTTCCTACAGTTAACCCACAGCACTCACGCCCAAAAAATCTTCCTATAGTTATATCCAGATACAGCTGTGACTTTTATTGGTGCCAATTAAGGTAGAGTAATAGACAACATTTTTGTTTAATGCTCCTCGCTCTTGATAGACTTTACATAATAGGGCCTCAGTTAGTCCATTAATTTTGAGTTAAAATTGTTTATGCTGCAGGAAGATGTTGGGCAATAGCAAGACATGCTGTGCTGGTCTGCATGGTGATTCTTTTGGATTGTTAACTTAGATGTCAGATTTGCATGCCCAGTGTATCTCTTGGGTCTACAAACTTGGGTGTAGTTGCTAAAGCCCACGGCAGACATCCCAGTTATTTAAATAGTTTACAGTTTGAAGTTTTGGCTGGGAAACTCCAGTTCTGGAAAAGGATGAGAATTTGTGTTCTGGTGAAAATTCCTGCTGCCTGGAAAGGGGAGGGCATACCGCCTTCTGATGTGAAACAGGGAGTTCAGTTCCAAAATTTCTCAGCACAGGACATGTTTGAGAGTCTTTTTAAAATTATTGTTGCAATTGGGGGTCTTTTGCTGTACAGTGGAAAAAAAAATTCAATACTTTTATTTGTACTTGTACTTTTAGTGTATTCCAGAGAAAATTAAGGTAAAAATATAATTCCAGAGAAAAAAGTGACATTGAGTACCAGCACAGCTTTCTTAAAAAAAAAAAAACCAAAAAAAACTCCACCAACTTGAAACTAAACTATAATTTGGAAAACCACTGGTTCATGTGTATTTCTACTCAAAGAAACTCCCGTGTAGCTGAACTATATTGTTATTATTCTTGAGAAAATAATTTCTCAAACTTTGTGGTGATAAAGAATTGAAATCTGAAAGAATTACACAAAAGATGAGGCAGAATCATCTTTTAGCCCTTGTATTTTTCCTTAGTTCTGTTACTCCATTTTTTTTTCCTTTTTTTCACCTTAATAATGCTCATAGCATGCAGTGTAAAAGAAGTTCTGAATATGTTACGAGTACACTTGATTGGCTGTCTGGAGAAGTAATGTTTTTCAAGTATATACTGTATGCAGATTGCTCAGTGAAGCGATGATTTAATTTGCCTGGGATAGAAGTAAAAATTGCTCCTCTAGCATGACTCGTTGTACCTCCCCCAAGTAGATGGGACCTCTTTTTCTTCAGTTTAGTTTTTATCCAGGATTTTATCTGTTCTTGGTGCTTCACTGGAATTAGCAAGATGATGCTTTGATTACAGACATTATCACAGAGTGTTTATTTAAGTAGGACATAATTTTTGACGGGTCATTTCCCAGCCAAGCAGTTTAGATCTGAGCTTTATGGTTTTACCTGGTTCTGCTGCTGCCTCTTCAGAGTTGTGGACTGCTGCTCTCCTGTCTGCTTAGTGCAATTGTGAGCCTGTCAAGCGCTTTTTGTGCTTGGATAAATGCAAAGGCACGGTGCCATCCATAGCTTGCCTCATCATGCCTCTGTGCTCACAAGACAGCACTGATTCTCTGTGTTTCAGGCTCATCATGAGGAGTACTATACAGAAAATATGTCAGTAATGTTTGTTGCTTTGTCTGTAAATTCATATACTTAAAAATATCTAGTTTGCCCTGTTGTTAAGAGATCCTGCTGATATTTTAGTCCTGCTTTCAGCTGGGGTAATTTTCTATTCAGTAGCTGGTACAGTGCTGTGTGTTGGATTTAGTATGAGGATAATGTTGATAACACACTGCTGTTTCAATTGTTGCTGAGCCGTGTTTGCCCTAAGTCAAGGACTTTTCAGCTTCTGATGCTGCCCTGACAACTGCAGAGGGACACAAAAACCTGGGGGGACACAGCCAAGACAGCTGACCTGAACTGGCCAAATGGATATACACAGAATGCCATTTATATAAATTGGGAGGGAAAGCTGGCTGGGGGCCACTCCTAGGCAATTAGCTGGAGATTGTCCAGCGGGAAGTGAGCAATTGCACTGTGCATTAATTGTTTTGTATATTCTGATTTTATAAGTAGTGGTATCAGTATTTTCTCTTCCTTTTCTGTCCTGTTAAACTGTCTTTATCTCAACACACAAGTTTTACATTTTTTCTCCCATTCTCTCCCCCATCCCACTCGGGGAATGGAGGAGTGAGCAAAGGTCTGTATGGTATTTATCTACCTGCCAGAGTAAACCTTGACATTACGTTAGCGGGTTGTGAAGGTTACGGGTTTTATGGGTTTTGTTCCAGGCTTGTTAATACCTGGATAATAAGTAAATCTATGCATTCCTATTTGATGAATTAATCTTATTTAATTGGACTGAGATTTGTGAGATTCATACAGGTTTTTACAGGTAATGTGAACAGCTTTTAATAATAAAATAAATCTGTGAAGAATGTTTCTGCACAACTTTAGCATGGAATATTTCTCTTGTCTGTTTTTAAAATGCTTTAATATATATATTTTTAATGCTTTTAATATGCATTTATATATATTTAATTAAAATATATATTTTAATATGTTTTTAATATATATATTATATAACATGTATGTTTCTCAGCGTACATGTAGCTGGTTTTCCTGTTGTGTTTGTTTCTTTCATCTAGCTGCTTGACCATGTGATTAGTTTTGTTTAATGACCCTGATTTTACAAGTTTAATGATATTTTTCATTAATTTTTTCCATAAGTTGCAGTTGATGCCGGTTTCAACCTTTGTTTTCTTTGGCCACTTCCTATGTTAATTTTAATAACTGTTTAGTCATATTCAAGTTCATCATGCACTAATAGTATATTATCTTAAAATATTTTCTTGCAGTACTTAAGTTTCTAAGCAGTTTTGTATACATTGGATTGGCAACTGTCTAGACAGAGGACCTGGACAAAAAAAGTTGTAAATTAAAAGCAAGCAAATGAGTTTTGTGTTTAATTAATTGAAATGTATAGCTTCATGTATTTCTTAAGCATATAAATACTTGTTTTCTCAGATATTTCCTCCTGCATTGAGTATGTGCACACACATTCAAATAATTTGGAATCTTAATTTAAAAGATAAAGTTTAAGACCTGAGGAGAAGAACTGAAAAAAATGCATACCAGTGGTAGATCTGGTTAGCTGAAGTTTATTAAAAAGTAGATGGGAAGTTGAGGAGGCATCAACAGCAAAGATGAGGCTGTCACCTGAGCTCTATTTTACTATTCCAACTGCAGCAAACAAAGAAGATGTGCTCTTTTGTCCTCCTTTTCAACTAGCAAAACCAAAGATGAAAATTTAAGTCAAGTTTAGGGAAAGAAGCATCTCATAAGTCAGTGTCTTTGTTTAATTAAATGTTTTTCTTTTTTTTTTCTTTTTTTTTCCTTTCCTTAGCATGGATCCCATGACATATGCACAACTGAAGAGGCAAGCTGGGAACCAGGATTTTAAAAACGGAAATTACTCTTTGGCCATCAAGAACTATGATGAAGCTCTGCAAACACTTGGTTATTTAATGCAATGGGTCCCGTAAGTGTTCTTGAATTTTGAGACGTAAACCATAAGACAAGCCTGAAATATGTTAATGCATACAGTTGTACAGTTAATTCAAAACTCTGTTTTTTGGCCTAACACCTATTTTTCTTACATATTTTTTTACACTTATTAGTGTATCAGTTTTATAGTTATGCTATTCCTTCCATATATGTGGGACATAAATTAGTGACTTTAATCTGAATATTTTTACATAAACATCAATTACAAATCAGTGTAATTAAAGCTCACATTAATTTTCCATAAACTGCACTGGTTTATCTTAAATTACTTCTGTTTCTTAGCCGACATGTTGTGAATTAATCTTGCTGGGACTTTGCCATGTCCTGGCCTGTTGTTACATGAGTCATCTGATTGTCTATAAAATGATTCATGCAGGTTAGTTTGTTCTTGCTATTTGGTCTTTCTTAGTGTTCTGAGACTTGTTAAAAATGATTTCCAGCAGAAGATTCCTTTGGGTATTTCTTTCCAGGTGATAAATGCTTTTTATCAGTTAACATCAGTTGCTAATGTTATCAGTGATTAAATAGTTGAGTATTATGTTAACTATTAAATATTCATTACTACTGTATATTAACACTGCTGTTAAACTAATTTAACATCAGCTACTCATTTATTTTACATGTGGGGCTTTCTGTTGACTTCACCAAATGGTGATAAACTAAAATACATCGAGATTGATTTTTGGTGACCAAAATGTGTTTAGTACTCTTTCCATCCCACAGCTTCCATTCATGTGTCTGTTTTCCCCATTCCTGCCTGCTGGCCATTTGTAGGTGTATCGAGGTGGTCTGAACTCTTTCTAAATCCTCATACTGCATTATTTCAGTGGGTTGGTTTTCAGCTTCAGAAGAGACCAGGTTATCACTATGGGCATCATTAAGGTATCATTTAGGATGTCTCTAAGACATTTTATAGCCGATGTTCAAATGATCTTAATTTTCTACAACTACATTTTTTACCTCTAATTTTGTTAGGTGGGTGGTATGTGTGGTTTTTTCATTGTTTCATGCAGCTAACTATAAAGTATGATCCTTTTTCAAGCAAATGAACAGTAATGCTAAAACCACATCTTTAGGTGTTCCCGGGACATAGCTGTGTTGTTGTGCAACAAATCAACTGCCTTGTACTGCCTGGGCAAATGGAAGGACTCAATGCTTTTAGCCCGCCAGAGCTTACAGTGGGATCCAGACTATGTTAAGGTATTCAGATGCTTAAGCTGACAGTTTTTCATGCCTTCCTTGTTGTACGAGTGCCATTATCTTCTTTTTATTGTGCTTTGGCTTTGGGGCATGATGAGTAAATATAGCATAAAATTCCAGAATTGGTGTTTGATTCTATACATAAGCGTCAGATTTACTGCTGTTGTAGTGCATTTAATAAAATGAAGCAGCTCTTGTTTGCGCCAGGAGATGCTGTTTCTCTCTGGGTCCCAAGGAGAGAGGCACCAATCCTTTCGAGAAATGTAACTGTTAATATCCCAAACAAGGTTACATGTTAGTAAGTCTCTAGTTTCTGGGAGCAGTAGGTGGCGATTGAGGTCATACTCTATTTCCAGTGGACAGAACAATACACTACACTTAGCTTGTGATTAAGTACACAGTGATTAAGTACACATTGACTCAAATAGTCATCTGTTAGGAATAAGTAGGAGTTGTACTGTATTTATGATATGGAAGAATAGTCTTGGATTGGCTTTTATGTGCAATTAACAGTCTTCTGGTCAAACCACTAAAGAGTCCCAGAGACTTTAGTAGAAGGTACTTGATTTAGATATGGTAAAGTTGCATCCAAATATCCATTTAACTTATGCTGTGTTGCAGCATGCCAGTTATCTGATATGAACAAATTAACTCCATTGTGACTCTGAGCTGGTAAAACCTAATTCAAGGGTGAATATAAACACATTCAGGTGCCACTGGCTGACGAATATATGCATTGTGGGAAATACCAAAAAGTGGCAGTGGTGTGGAGACATAAATATATATGCTGGACCTTGTGACACAAAAAAACCCAGTCGTGTCCAGAGGAGGTTAACATACAGCTGCTGAAAATACGTCTTTCATCCTGTAGTTATTTTCCAAGTTTTGTATTTTAGGATTTATCACTTTTAGTATCTGTGGTAATATGAGTAACATATTGTGAATTTCAAGGGATTAGAATAGAATAGTTTATTGCACTTTTTTAATCTGTGTATAAAAAGCTCTAGAAATAGTACTACATGGTCATTTTTATAACATAATGAGAGAATTTTAAAAAGAATTACAACTTTTGTTTTTGTAGTAAATATCTCTGAATATTTATCAGCATCTTTTTGTTCTCTTTTTTTTTCAGGCTTATTATAGAGCTGGCTACTCATTCATCATGTTATCAGAGTCTTATGAGGCAGTTTCTATGTTCCACAGAGGTTTGGTTCTCCTGAATTCTTCTGCAGATCGGACTCAGATTGCTGAGTTTATAGCAGGAATCTTCATAAGTGTCAATGGTAAACTCAAATTAATTTTTCTAAGGGCCTTTCAATAGTGATGACAACACTTAGTAGCATGTGCTTTGTGAGATCATTCCTTTGATCTTGTAGTGCCTCGGGTCTGTTTGAGGATTATGAATATATTGAGGATGTGGTCAACTTGGTCCAGTTTGTATGCAGCATATGCCAACAATCTCAAAACACTGCAGGGAAGTGAGTTGTCTAACAGGAACATGTCAATTATGGAATAGTTAGAAAAGGTAAAAATTTAGAGTCAGGGAGACAAGATTAGAGATTTAGAGCTCCAGATCCTGGAGGCTTTAAGTGGATTTTGTCCAGACTGCTCTGCTTTTCTTTTAGCTAGGCATATCTGAAAATAATTAGAAGATAGGCAGTTTAAACTTTTTTACAGTGCAGTGTGTTTCCCTCAGCTAATAATGGACAGCAATGAGAAGAGGAAACGTGGCCTTCCTGTGGCATTGTGTGGGTTTTTATGAGCAATGTCCACCCTATGTCTCCCAGCCCTCTCCTCATTCTCCCCTCCTCTACTTGCTTTTTAGTCTGTTTAACATGCTTTGTCTGATAGGCCTACAGACATTCCAGGAGATTTCAGGTTGTGCCTCTGCTGCCTTTTCTTAAGCCTGTAGCCCCATGTTAAGGTCCTTGATTAGTTGATGCACAGTCAGTAGCTGGTTGACCTACAAGGGAAAGAACTGCCACGAGATTCACAGTGTCTTGGGGCTTTGAGGTGTCTCTTGAGAGCAGGGATTAATTCTTTTCCCCTTGTTTAGTGAAGTCTGGCCACTGATAACAGGTTGCTGAATCAGTTGGGTGACCAGCATTTCTTAAGCCCCCACTGGGCAATCCCCTGAGTATTAATCAGTGCTAAAATTATCATGGTGTGATGCAGTAATTTAGTTGGAGACTCCAGCCTTTGAAGTGTTGTGTACACCAAATAGTTTTCTCTATTGCTTATTCTTGCAGATGAACGAATCTTGCCGTCAACTTTTCACCCTGCATATGATTATGTTTTTAATGCAAGTTTTGATGCACTGATTTGGCAAGCGGTGATAGAAAGGCTGGCCCAGAAAGGGAAGTGGCGGGTAAGTGTCACCATGTCACCGTGTCACAGTGCATGTTGGGCACTCATGTCTTACCTCTTCTTCAGCATAAGCTTGTTTTACTTTTAAAACCCCAACTGTCGTTGAATATATGTTGCTACCTGGTTCATATGTCTTGGTTTTTAAGACTTTGGAAAATGCTTTTAGTGATAAATGATTTCTGAAATCCATTTCTGAAAGGGGTGCGATGGACTTGAAATCCTGATTGTCTTTTGCTGCTATCTGTTGTCTCTTATAGTGCCACCTAGAGTCATTGTTCAATTCAATAAAATTCAAATTAGAGGGGAAAAAATACAAATTTATTTGTGGTCCCTTTTACTTTTTCTTCTGTATGACAGGCTGGACTTTTGAAACTGTCTGTGAAAGACCCGCAAATTAAGGAGCATCTCAATGGAAGTACATGGTTCTTAAACAAAACCAGATAATTTAGAAAAATCAGAAGGTAGATCACCTGAAATTATTTCAATCCTCCTTTCTCAAGTAACTGGAAAAAAATGGTCCTTGTCATAGCTACACCCGTATGGGATGTTACTGGTGAGGTGCTGGCAGCAGGGGCTGCGGGGCACCTGTGAGGAGTGGCCAGAGCTGTTCCACTTCCAGCTGGCTCTGGTGGCCCTGTTCTAGGGCATGGCTCAGCCAAGGTGGTGGTGCCTCAGAGAAAGTGGGTTTTAAAAAGAAAGGACCCACTTGCTTTCTAAACTCCTCAGAGAGGAGTCTGGGTGTGGCTGGATCCAATCCTACTCTTGGACTTGAGAATCGTTTATGTTTTAAGGATTATAAATGTGTAATTGAGCCTTTATATGACACTGTCTCACAGGATTAAGGCTAGCAAACCAAATATATCTATATGAGTAAAATAAATTACTTACTTAAATGATAATAATGATAATGATCAGACTAAAATACTTTAATCAGAATTATTTATTACACAGTATAGATAGTTATTACTATTATAGATAGTTAGTAAGTATAGTATACTATTTATTGAAGCAATATTGAAGCAATGGTATTAAAGATGGCAAAACAGTTATTAAGTAGAGATTGATGTTACTCACCCATGCCAGTGGCCGTGGGCAAGCCTCTTTTGCTCAGCCTCCAGGAGTAACCTTGAGGGGATCTCCACACATGCGCCAGGAAGGGGTATGTTAGAAGACTCTGCCTTTAAAAAGTGTGACTGTGCTTTTAGAGTATAAGGTGGCTGTCAGTCAGGTCTTTCTAGGCTGGCTGTGTCAGCTTAGCAGCTTTAGATACGTATCAGTAGTATCACCTGTTGGTTCCTTTATCAGGAACTTTGCTGCATTGCCACTAGAATAAGTTTCTGTTAGGAAACATTGTTTTTCACATCCTCAGAATGTGTATCTTTGGGATTGATGAGTCAGGCTGGACTCCACATTCTTCAACACCATAAGCAGTGTGACTCTGCCTTCTCTATCCATCACTGATAACTTTTAAAAATAGGTAAAGTTCAAGCTATTTTACCACCACTTAGGGTAGAGTATCCTGCTACACAGCCTGTGGAGAGACCATGAAGGAATAGGTTTCTGATAGTAACCACAGCCTGTGGAGGACCCACACTGGAGCTATAGACTCTCTGCAGCCTCACGTTCCCCATCCAAACCCCCTACTGTGGGCAGGGACATCTTCCACTAGATCAGATTTCTTAAAGGCCTGTCCAACCTCATCTTCAACACTGTTAACGATTAGGCAGGCAGTGCTTCTCTGGGCAGCCTGTTCCAGTGCCTCACCACCTGTGTAATAAAAAATTTCTTCCTTATCTTCCTTATCTTCCAATCAAAACCTACTCTGTTTCAGGTTAAAGCTGAACAGTCTTTGGCAACAATCCTGTCCTGTTACTAAAGGCCTTGTTAAAGAGTCTTTTTTATAAGCCCCCTTTTTATTTTGGCCTTATTGCAATCAGGTTTCTCTGAAACCTTCTCCAGGCTGAATAACCCTAACTTTCTCAGCCTTTCATCATAGGAGAGGTGCTCCATACCACTAATGATTTTTGTGGCCCTCCTCTTGACTCACTCCAACAGGTGCATGTCTTTTCTGTGCTGGGGACCCCAGATCTGGATGTAACATTCCATGTTGGTCTCAGCAGAGTAAAGAGGGAGAGTCACCTCCCTTGACTTGCTGACCATGTTGCTTTTCATGCAGCTCAGGATGCTGTTTGTTGCCTGGGCTTCAAGCGCACATTGCTGGCTTTTATCCTATTTTTCATCCACCGTTATCCCCCAGGTCCTTTTTCCCCAGTCTGTATTGATACTGGGGATTGCCCTGACCCAGGTGAAGCACCTTGCATTTGGCCTTGTTGAACTTTCTGGGGTTTCCATGGACCTGCTCCTCAAGCCTGTCAGAGTCCCTCTAGATGGCTTCCCTTCCCTCGAGCTTTGCCAACTGCATCACTCAGCTTGGTGCCATCTGCAAACTTCCTGAGCCATTGAGGGCACCCTGCAATCCCATTGGCAATGTCATTGGTGAAGATAGCGAATAGTACTGGTCCCAATACAGGCCAGTAGTGAGGGACACCACTCACTACTGGTTTCCACTTGGACACTAAGCCATTGACTACAGCTCTTCAGGTGCAGCTATCCAGGCAGTTCCTTATCCTTCCAGCAGTCCATTCATTGAACCCATATCTCTTCAATTTAGAGCTAAGACTGTTGTGGGGAACTGTATCAAAGGCCTTAAAAAAGTCCAGGTTGATGGCATCCATTGTCCTTCCCTTGTACTCTGGTGAAGCTTGGTGGGTTTTCAAGGAGCAAGGTAAAGTTTTTTAGAAAAACTGAGAAAATGGAAGAAAACTGAAGATACAGTATTTATTTCTTGCTTTCTGCTTGGGATGTTGGTGTTAGCTGGGTAGTGTTGTCCCCCTGCATGTAAAGGTCCATTCCTAAAGCAAAGGGTTACTTCCAGGTACTGAAAGTACTTCAAGTACTGGAGAATCTTAGGGCCTAACCTTTTTACATGTTTTTTATTTCTGAAGAAACTTTCATTACTTGTAACTTCCCACACTCCACTGTGTATTATATGAATTCAGCTGAAAATTAGAAAGGGAGATTCAGTTGTGATCTTACAAAGAGATCTGAAGTATTGTTAGCCTGTGTTGGCTTTCCAACAAGTTCTGATGAGGCAGTGAAAAACAAAGTTTTAAGTGTGCTTATTAAGAGCATTAATGTTTGGGGTCTTTTTTGCAGTCTTGTCTGTTGTTGTTCTCTGAGAAGCAAGCGCTGCCCCGTGATCTCAGAGTTAACCAGGTATCTCTGAAGAATCTCTTCGAGGTAAAGTAGTGACTTCTTATTTTTTCCTTGTATTTATTTCTTTTCTTCCTAATCACTTCAGAGAGAGATTTTCCATCTTGAACCAAGAAAAATAAAATGAAAAATAATATGTGAAGGTTATATGATTATGCTTTATCATCTATTCGTTTGAAAATGTAACTTTATGTAATGTAATATTTCTGTATGAAATTTAGTATTTCCAAGGTGTATTAGTATTACTAAGGTGTAGTTGGAGTCTGGCTGTGAGCCAGGAGCTGTGGGGAGTTCACCAGCTCTTCAGCTCAGGAGCAACCAGTGTCCCCAGCAGTGACATGCCAGCTTTCTAAAGGCATCTCACAATGTTTGTTGTAAATTGAGAAATTGTACTGGGCTTTATAATAGAATTTTAGAATTATTTGGTTTGTAAGGGATGTTAAAGATCATCTAGTTCCAACCCCCTGCCATGGGCAGGAACACCTTCCCCTGCACTAGGTTGCTCGAAGCCCTGTCCAGCCTGGCTTTGAACACTGCAAGGATGGGGCATCCACAGTTTTTCTGGGCAAATTGTTCCAGTGCCTTATCACCCTCACAGTAAAGAATTTCTAGATTTCATACAGTTTCTTTCCTGACAGGAGCTTTGGAACACATTAGCTGTAGGCTGCACGGTATCTTTGCTTGCCATTTACTGGCTGGCAAATTAAGGTTTATTGGTGGAATATGCCAGAATTTGCCATTTGGCTGTTACAGTGCTTGTAGTACTTCTGTCATAATAGTTTCAAATTGGTGCTTTTTCCGTAAATGTATTTCAGTTAGGTGCCTGACAGAGTGAGCTGGAGTAAATCTGAGAAAGAAGGGTAATGCAAAGGAAATGAATCAACATCTCTTTGCAGGCTTGTTTTTGGAGGCAGCAGAAGAATTAGTGAATGGATATACGCAAGCATGTCTTGGTTGGGCATCATTAGGCAGGTGTGCTATGCTAATGCTAGCAGAGTAACTTCACACTGGCAATAATACATGGCAACACAGCGGAAGGCCCATGCAGAGTGTCTTAGCAGAGTGTCTTCCTGGGCAAGCAAAGCAAAATGCCTCATTGAGACAGGAAAAGAAAGGTGGGCAGCTTTTGCAAAATAGTTTGTCCTTTTTTGTTGAATTGGCCCAACCAATCGTACCTATTCTATTGGGTTTGTTGTACACATGGGAAGCTGAAGGAACAAGAAGCAAAATCCCTAAGTACTGATTCTCTTTTGAGAAAATTAGAAAATGTGGCTTTCTGACAACTCAAACTTCCTCTGCTGCCGCTACATTCTCCTTGTAATCTGTTGTATTTTGATCTGATAACTGTGCTCAAAGAGTAATTCTTGCCAGTCAAAATTTGGCATGAGGTATTAGAAAAAAAGATTTATTTGTAAATGTTGGAAGCATGTGTGAAGACTGCTATTTAAAAAGATGACTGGCACAAATGTAGAAGTTTTGTCTGAACACTGTTTCCGACCACCTCCTCATGTCCTGATCCTTCTGGCATATTGTCTCTATTTCCATCTGAGCTTCCTCTGCACACCTCCAGAGTACCTTATATTGCTGTACCCCTTGTAGACTGTGCTTCATGTTCATTAAGGACTTGCTAGAACATACTTTTTAAGTTCAACTGGCTTCTGCTTAGGCTGTGTGCTTTCTCAGAATCCCAGAATCATCAAGGTTGGAAGAGACCTTCAAGATCAACCCAGCACCTCCATAATCACCCCTAAACCCCATGTGCCACATCCAGATGCCTTTTGAATGCTTCCAGAGGTGGTGACTCCACCACCTCCCTGGGCAACTTATTCCACTGCCTAACCACTCTTCCTGTGAATTTTTTTTCCTAATATCTGATCTGAGCCTCCACTGGCACAACTTAAAGCCATTTCCTCTCCTTTCACCTGGGACATGGCAAAAGAAACCGATCCCCACCTGGCTACAACCTCCTTTCAGCTAATCGTAGAGAGCAATGAAGTCTCTCCCAAGCCTTCTTTTCTCCAGGCTAAACACCCCCAGCTCCCTCAGCCTCTCCTCATTAGACTCGTGCTCCAAACCCTTCTCCGTCTCCATTGCCTATTTCTGGACACACTTCAGCACCTCAGTGTCTTTCTTGAAGTGAGGGGCCCAGAACAGAACACAGGATTTGAGGTGTGGGCTCATCAATGTCAAGTACAGGGGGATCATTGCTGCCCTGTCCTGCTGGGCACACTCACTATTCCTGACATCAGTCTGTTGGAGTGAGTCCAGAGGAGGTCGCCAAGACAATCAGAGGGATGGAGGAGGCCCTCTCCTGTGAGGAAAGGCTGAAAGAATTGCGATTGTTTAGCCTGGAAAAGAGAAGGCTTTGGATTGACCTAGTTGGGGCCTTCCAGTACCTGAAGGGAGCCTACAAGAAAGATGGTTGAGATGCTTTTTTTAAGGGCACATCAAAATTTAAAGAGGACTAGGTGAAATGGCTTCAGACTGAAAGAGAGTAGGTTTCGATTAGATATTAGGAAGAAATTCTTTGCTCAGAAGTTGCTGAAGCTCTGGAATGGGCTGCTCAGAGAAGTTGTGGGTGCCCCATCCCTGGAAGTGTTTAAAGCCGGGTTGAATGGAGTTCTGAGCAACCTGGTGTAGTGAAAGATGTCTCTGCTTGTGGCACGGATGTTGAAACTAGATGATCTTTAAGGTCCTTTCCAACCCAAGCCATTCTATGAAATAGTTTCATTTTACAGTGGCTATGGCTTGGTTGTTCTTGTTCCACTGATTCTTGTCCTGAAAATATGGAAAATATTAAAAAAGAAATGCTTTTTGTGTATGTAAAAATAATGTGTTGTAATTGTTCTCTTTGTTACCAGACTTCTGAGCTGTATGGTCATGGTGAGAAGCTGCAGGAAGTAGCAGAGTTAGTCAAGTGGCTGATTTCCATTGGGGCGAAGGCTGAGTCCATCGGAGTGTATCCACTGCATGCTGTTATCAGACTGTGTATCAAAGCAAGTGAGTGATATCTGCAGCTAAAATAAAACATGCTGGCTTTTATCAGAGAACTGGCAGCTAGGCTGTTTTTAAATTGAAAAAAATGCCAACAGCTCACATCAGATAATCTAGGTATCACCTTGCACATCCCAATAAAGCACTCTTTTAGAAATGTTGTAAACACACTGTTTGATCACCCATGCCTGATATTGGTGGAAACCCAATATGGTTATTCTTTTTTGTGGTTTGAAGCAAAAGAGTGATTGATATGGGTCTTTTGTAACCCAAATATATCAGCTTTGAAAAAGGTACATATTTCTTCCTGCCATCTGGGTGTGGAGCAACAGTTGCTTTGTGTGTAACAGAGTCACGAGTCAACCTTATATTTGCATCTTGCCACTCCATAGGGAAAAAACCCCAGGATCTGTTTCTATAAGTGTGATTTTTTTTTTATCCTTTCAGCAAAGAACCATCTCTTCAGATGGTTACTGACTTGGAGGCCAGAGCTGAAGGATAGGATCAACCAGAAGGACAGAGATGGACATACACTGCTGCATATTGTGGCCTCTTCCAGTGAATATTCACAGAAACGCAGTAAATACAATTTTTTTTGTGTGTGTATGTGTGTGTGTATTGTTTTGTTTTCATATGGAAAAATCTATAATGGAAGAAAGTTTCAGACCCTAGTGTTTACTGTTTCATGCTAAGGATGAAAAGGAGAAAGTATCTGAATGTAGACATGTAGAGGCAACTGACATTTAAACATTTCAAGAGTTCCGTTTTAAATTTGTGTGCCTGATGTGTGACCACTTCCTTTGCTCTTTGGTTTGGCTGGTTAGGATTTTCTCACAAGTATGCTGCAGTTTTTAGAATCGTAGAAGTTACCTTTTAAATTTTGATGTGCCCTTAAAATCATGTTAGACCACTTGGAGGCCCAAAACATAGAGTTTTAAAAATCTAACAGCAGAAAGCTGTGAGATGAACATTCCTAATAACAATTTTGAGTCGAAATTGTGAACATATTGGGAATTTATTTGCCACCAACATACTCAGAGAAACAACAATTTTCAGACATTTATATATACTATAACATCTAAGTCTTTTTTGTAGGTGCTCCCAAAAGTCCGTCCAATTTATTGCATCATGGTAGAGGTGTTTTGTTTCACTTAATTACCATCAGAACCTCTCATCTATCTTTGTTTAATGGATAACCAAGTTTGATCCAGCTAAACAGTGCTTTAATAAATTTACTGCCCTGGTTAGAAAATTACTGTTGATTAAGTTTTCCGGGGTGTACAAGTCTATGAAGTGTCTCCCTTACTGCACCTGCGGTGTATTAATCATGTTTTCTGGGGTCTATAAGCCTTTGACTCTTTAACTCGCTCAAGATTCTTTCTTGTTCTACGGCATCTAATTAATCTCTAGTTATAGGATAACCATTACACAATCCTTTATTGAATTTTGTTCTTCAGCTATTGATTAAGTTCTCTAAGGGGTGTGGGTCCATGGAGTTCCTTTCTGCAGGTCAGTGAGGTAACCTCTCAGGGTTTTCTACTGACACTCAACCTACACATATCTAAATTAAAACCAGCTAAAATAACACAGTCAATTATTGCTTAACTGATGAAACATAGTCCATTACAAAATTTTTGAAGAATCACAAAAATCCTGGCTAAGATATAAGTCATTATCAGACCTCTCCTGTTCTTTTAAACAGGTGAAAAATTAAGGCCTAGATAGCAGTGTGCCTTGTCAGAGGAGGAAAACGAAATGCTTTCCTTCACAGTTTCAGTGGGATTTCTTTTATGTTAGCCTGGCTTTTTTCCTTGTGTTTCTTACTCTGCCCACGAGGTGGCAACAGGAAGCAAACATCAATGCCGAGGTAACTCCAGGCTTTTGGGTCGATGTTTAAAGTTTATTTAGTAATATTGGTATGGTATTTATTACATAGAGAGCATATACTTTTAATATATATGTATTTGTTAAAGTTTATCTCTTAATCTTTATGTATTATATATTATTAGAAAATGTGTATCTTTATATGTATCTATTAATAGCTATATATTATAAATGTTATAAATCATAAAATTACATAATCACTAAGTTTGGAAAAGGTTGCCGATATCTTCAAGTCCAGCCTTTGACTGATCTCCATGCTGTCAGCTTACTACACTGGAAAAATTTAGATTTTTTAAAGTTAAAATTATGCTAGAAATTGTGCCAGGTGATTAGAAATAAAAGGAAAACAGAATGAAAGTGCTGAACAATGTGAATTATTCTTCCTCTAATTTTTATTCATATATTGCTTTAGGACAAACAGAAGATGTGATCATGCTCCTGAATTTTGGGGTTGATCCCACTGTTCCAGATACACGGTCAAGATATGTCATAGATATCTTGAAAAAGAACAAAAACTTTGATGCTGTAAAAGAAGTCAGCAAGCATATTGAGAAACACACTTCCTCTGGGAAACAGACAGGTACTATATGCAGTGTGTGCTTTTCTGTGGCTAGCACAGGTCTTTCTCGTGAGAACATTCCGTTGTGTTTTATAAACAAAGATAAAGTTTGGATGTTTTTTAAACAGTGTCTCGAGATTTGGACAGTTCAGGCCTGGCCAGTCAGGCCTAGGGGGAGGTTTCTGGCTGACCAATCTGGGCGACCTCTGAAAAGTCTATATATATTGAAATCAAAATAATAAATTTCCTCTTTCTTGCCACACTGAGAACTCGGGTCTTTTCTCTGCTAGCGGCTCAACAGCAACACTTTTCCTGTTTTAAAATTATAACCTTTAGGTACAAAATTGTTTTATTTCAAATAAGTGAGTGTGGGTGTGTTTTATTAACTTGCCCTGTGAGTTGTCACCATGATCTCCTACCAGTCAATAGTGAACATTTTGTCCTTGCCTGAAGGCAACTGCTGTCCAAGTGGTGTTCAGATCAAGCTTGGCATAAAGCAAAGTTTTTAGGCTACATCTCAGTTTTCATGTGTGTATTGCATATAAGGTTATTTGAAAACACTGGGTTTCACTGTACTTGGATCTTACTGCTCCTGGCAAAGAAATTCACACAGTTTTTTTCTTTACGGTGGAGATCTCTGCTCTGGAGAAGGTTTTATCCCAGTGGTTCTCAGTTAGAAAGTTAACACCAATACCTCTGTGGTGATAATTGCCTTGGTTGGCATTTCAGGTTGCACAGCCTGTCTTTTGTGGCCAGGGTTTTTTTTATTTTTGTTTTTTATTTTTTGGCAATGCACAGCCTGCAGTAGTTTTCTAAACATAGTGCAAATCAGAGGCTGGAGATGAAGGCCCAGCTTTACAAGTCTGAGGTTAGTCCTTCTTTCTAAAAAGATGACCAACTTTGTCTCTCTCTTTCTCCTAAGAACTAAAGCTACTGTTTTCTTTGGTCTTTGATGTGTCTTAATTCCTTGAAGGTTTTAGGAAATAGAGGCCAAGTCTTTCAGTGTTTATTTAGGAGCATTTATTGGGACATCATTTCAAATCTGCTTTTTCCCATTACATAAATATCTCTTAAACTTGTAGATAACATTTTGGTGTGGTGTATTTTTTTTTTTTTTTGGTTTTTAATTTTAAGAGGACAAATTCTTTTATGGCTTTATTTTTTTAAATGGCACTGAGACAAGCTCAGGACAACTCATTAAAAGTGTATGCTGCAAACATTACTGGGTTTGGCCATCTACTCCAAAACTTCTGAACAATGAGATAATTGTGAGGCAGCATTTCCTGCTTGTGTACAGAAGCTATAACAATTTTCAGCCTAGTGTATTATGGTAAATAGAGTCTTGGTTTGACCTCAGCTGGCAAATAAGTACCAAGCAGCCCTTGACTGACTTCCTCCTCCCTCCTGTAGTGGGTTGAGATAACAACGGTTTAAAAATTGAAACAAAGTAAATGACTACCACCCATTATTATTACTATTAAAGTTATGAAGAGGAGAAAGAGAGAGGAATAAAACCCAAGAAACACAAGTGATGCATGCTACCATTGCTTACACCCCACTAGCCAGTGCCCAACCTGTGCCCAAACAGCAATGGTCCCTTTGTGGCCAGTTCCCCCTGATTTATGAACTGAACATGACATTCTATGGTGTGGAATATCCCTTTGGCCAGTTCAAGTCAGCTGTCCTGGCCATGCTTCCTCCCAGCTTCTTGTGCTTGCTGGCAGAGCATGGGAAACTGAGAAGTGCTTGACTTAGGGTAAGCACTGCTCAGCAGCAACCAAAACGTCAGTGTGCTGTCAACAGTATCATCCTACATCCAAAGCATGGCACTGTACCATCTACTAAGAAGAAAAATAACTCCATCCCAGGCAAAACCAGGACAAGAGTTTATTTGATGAAAGTATCAAATATCCTTTGGGGTCAGAAATCCATCATAGGACTGGCATTGGCAATGAGAGTTTCAGCCATCTGATTTTAATCTGCCGCTACACATTTCTTAGAGCTCTGAGATGTAATGCATTACAGTCTTGCCCTGAAAACATGCTGGCAAGAAAGTGGATTTTCAATTTGTGTAATGTTTTGCAGGAGAGAATGAAAGTGCCACAGCTGATACAGATTCTCTCCAGGATGTTCTGGAACAGTTTGTCCGGTTCTACAGGTGTGAAAGTGGAGCACATAATAAAAATGTATTGAAGGAAGATGCAGTTAAGCGATTTCTGAAATGGCTGTCTTCTGTGAAAGGTGCAGTGAGTTCCCATTTCTCTCTTTCCTAAAACTTAATTGCTGTGAAAAATGTGTTTGATGCTAACATACACTTATTGCCCTTTTACCCTTTTTTCTCTTATCTGTTTCTGTAACTTTTATTACTGGAATAATGTGCTTTTAATTATGTTTAATAATGTGTTTTGCACTCAGAACCAGTGGAATATGCACAGAAATTCATGATACATCAAAATGTTCAAACTTAGTTGGCTGACAGCATAAGGATGGAAAGATGCATTTTTTTGTTCCTTTCTTTCAATTTAATGAGTTAATTATCCTGAAATTAGTTTACAGTGAGGTGGATTTCATTATATGGCTTTAAATGAGTTATGTTGTCTTGACTGTCTTGCAGAAATCCCTGAAGAAATCTCATGCAACATCTCCAATGCCTGTGCTAACAGCTTCATAAAACAGTTGCTGGGGAAGCAAATGTGGCATAAAGTTTTGCTGCTGCTAACAGGGAAAGCCAATGGGGAAAATCCATCAGGAGGTGGACTCTTCAAAACCTGCAGTCTTTCAGATATTGACATTGGCAACATTATCCAACAGTGTGAAAGATCGGATACACAAGTGCACCTCATAAGATGCTTGCTTGAACGAGGAGGTGAAAAACTGCAATATTAATGTGCTATAAGAGAGCTAGTATGTTATTTGACATGTTGGGAGCAACATGTTCTCAGAAATACCACCACACAGGTTTTTTTGTGGCTCTGTGTAATTGCAGCAGCTTGTTGGAGTGCAGTACAATGGCTTCATCTGCTGTGTGGAACATGGGAAGCTCGTAAGGCTACATGTGTGGAAGATGTTTATCAAATGAAATTTGTCTGTTAGGGTTGGTAATAGACCAAGGATTATTGTTGCTCCTTCAACCATTGTTTCATTTGGGTCTTAATTCTTCTGTCTTCAGCCACAATATTGTTGCGGCAGAAGCTGCAAAAAACAGTCTTTGGGTTCAGTCTGATGTTATGCTACAAGTAACTGACTGCTTTGTTGATTTTTGAAGGCATGACCAGATGTCTTTTTTTAACTAGAGTAGACATCATCATTCTTCTGGTTTTGCATGCGGTTATTCCTAGCATCACTGCCATTTATCATGTAATCTTATGGCTTGATGTTAGTTATGGACACATGGTCCTGCTGAAGCTTCGTGAATGCCTGAGGTGCAAGGAGGCCTCGTGTTTCAGTCAGCAACTAACTGACTTGGAGAAGATATGTTCTGGCCTTTATGTCTTCCTGTCACAACAGAAGGACTGGTTGGTCAGCTTAATGGAAGACAAGGGGAAATGGTGAAGATCTTCTTAGTCAAAAAGTATTTTAACACATACATGTAAAAAGCTGGCAGAAAACCCCCCTGTAACCTGCCTGGCAATCAGCATCTGACTTCATCTGTTTAGAACTTTATGTAGCTAGCAGATCTGCTGATCTGGTGTATCAGATTTAAGCCCTGATATTTTCCTGTCCTTCACACCAGCTCTGCCAGATGGGATTGGAACCAGTTCTGAAATACCATTGAAAATATGCCTCAGAAAGAATTATTTTGAACTGGTATATGTGCTGCTGACCAAAGGTGCAGATCCTCGAAACCTCTCCATTACACAAGGAGATACTCCTTTGCATGCTGCAGTTTTCATCTGTTTAAATAATAAAGGTAAGGCATTTGCTGTTGAAAATACCCCCATGTCTCTTCTGCTGCTGCAGGGGCAGCTGATGAGGATGTCTGACTGTGTCTCACTCAGCCCCCAAAGTCTGCAGACCAGAGGATGCACACCAGTCTTTGTTAAGCTGATGTGTTCTGCTTTGTGGCTGCGGTGCCTGGGACTGTAAGGAGAGGTAATGCCAGCTCAGGTGATGTGGGGGAATCAAGGAAGGCTCCTCCCTGAAACTCTGTAAAATGAGTGCTATGTGGGAATGGTGTAAACTGGAAGTATGTTGGAAGAAACAAAGGTAAAGTTAGAGCAATAGAAGTAGACTTTGAAGGAAATCCTATGATGGCATCTGCAATCTGTTTGTCAGTTTTTGTTCAGTTGTAAATCAAGCAAAGTTTTCTTCAGGGGAGAAGTGAGTGAAAGAACTGTAGGGCTTACATAAAAATATAAAAAATTAGGATAAACTGTGAAATTAAGGCCCCAGATCAGGTTTGATTTTAAGTTGAGAAAAAAATGCATTTTTGAGTTGATGGATTAAAATAATTTAAAATACTGAATTTGTTGATTTTTAAAAGCACAAGCAGTTCATTGAATGGCTTTAGAGAGCTTAAAAGCATAGGTAATGCCAGTTGTCATTTTTAAATCAAAAGATTAAGAAGTCCAGTGACAATATGTTCTCTTAAATATTTTTCACTCTGTAAAGTTTTTGATGTGCAATTTCTTTACAATGATCTTGGTGTGTCCCTATTTTACAGCTCAAAAAGAAATGTTTCACATACATTGTCTTGTGTAAATCACATACATTATCTGGATGAAATCCAGAGAGCTGTAGAATATATATGTAATTTTTTTCCCCTGGGGAGGCATCTAATCTTATTTTGTCAGAAGTTGCTCCAGGGACCTCAAATATCAGGAAATAATTGGGATTTCCTGCAGGTTATTTTAGTAAAGCAAAGTTATCTGCAGCAGATTACTTATGGGTGCCATATTAAAGTGAACCAAATGGCCCCAGAGCACTACCTCAAGCTGCTGCTTGTCTGGATGACAGGTCACCAGTGTCCCTTGGATAGCAGTCAGGGCTGATGTTGGAAAATGAACAAATCTGTCTGTACCCAGAGGTTAAAAAAGGAATGAAATTGACTGATGCTATGGGAATAATTGCAGAACTAGGGATTTCTGAAGCTTTATTGCCTTTGTATTGTTTTCCCTGAATCTTGGGAAAGCTCACTTTTGAGCTGTTTCAGAGAATTATGTTTTACAAACATAATTTGTTTTAAAACAAATTGATTTTGATTTACTAGCAGCAAAAAAAAAAAAGTGTTAAAAATTGTTGGCATACAACACAGACTTCTAGTAATTTTGTTTTGTTTGTTCTCCTGCTTTCAGATGGCACTGGTTTCAACATCCTAAACTATCTACTTGATCTCTTTGCTTCAAGACCATCTGACTTTCCATATCTTAATCCAAACACACAAGATGAGAGTGGAAATACAGTGATGCATATTGTTTTCCAGAGAGGATTTTCAAAGCAGTCTAAGAGAATAACGGAGTTATTGGCAAAATTTGACATTAACTTTAATATTAAAAACAAATCAGGAAGAGATGTGATGCATAGAATTAAAAAAAGAGATCAACTACTGCTTGCCTGGAATAATGCTGCACTGGAGAAGAAGAGGTACCGCCAAGATAGAGCAGGGCAATTGGTTAAAACAGCTAAGCCCATTCCAGCCTCTGAGATTTCACAGTCAAAGAGCACGGGGCATTCTTCGTCTGGGTTCTCATTAAAGGCACCATCTGGCAATTCAGTGCATAATGATTTAAAAACCCCATGTTCCGTAAAAACAAAAAAAGGTCAGTTGGCAAAGCAGGAAACAGAAGGAATAAACAGCCCCTTAACACTGCAGGAAAGTCTAGTGCAGGCAATCACAGCTTTAATTCAGCAGTTGAAAGTGAGCGACACCCTGAAAAAGGATCATTCTCTGGTGCAAAAGCTGTCTTCAGCCCAGACTAATTTGGAAGAGGGAAGAAGTTTGTTGCAACCTTGTGGAAATGTAGCTCATCCTGAAAGAAAAGGGGATGACTGGGAGAAAAAGAAGGGAGTGGGGGAATTAAGTATGGCCCTGCCTTATGGAGAGAAGGAAGAACTAGAGGAAGAAAAGATGAAGAGCCTGGATATTGAGGCATATGTGCAGGAGTTTGATAACATGACTTGGGAAATAGAGTGCACTCCTGAAATGCTGAAGACTTTGAGCAGCAAAGCTGTGCCTCATTATATGAAAGCTAAAACTATAATGACAATTAAGCGGCTTGGCAATGGGGAATGGTCTAGGGGCCTTCAGAAGCCACTGAAATACTTGAAAGCTGATATCCAGCTGTATGAAGCCAAACTGGGCAAAGGTGCAAGAATGCTATGGGAACTTGCGATTGACTTTTCTCCTCGTTGCAGTGAGAGTCCAGAAAAGATCATGGAGACAGAACAGACCAAAAGTCGTCCAGAAAAATCAGGTAGAGTTTACACAGAAATAATTAGAATTTGGGCCATTGTTCTTGACCACTGCAAGCTGAACCGTGCCTTAGAAAATATATGTGTTTCCTACAACCGTGGCTTATCCTGCATTTTGAGGAAAAAGCTCAAGGGTATAAACGAAGGACATCAGAACCACAGTGTGACAACACAGAAGCGTGTTCCACGTTGTTATGTTGAAGACATGGAGGCAGAAAAATCAAAAGAGCATACCATGCCTGAGTATTTTCCTCCAGCCAGTCCAGCAGAACTGGAATACAATATAATGAAATTTCACAGCTTCAGTACTAACATGGCACTTAACATTATAAATGATGTGCAGTCTTCTGTTGATTACCCTTTCCGAGTTGGGGAGTTGGAGTATGCAGTAATTGATCTCAATCCAAAGCCTATGGAACCAATCATTTTAATTGGACGAAGTGGGACAGGGAAGACAACTTGCTGCTTGTATAGGCTTTGGAAGAAATTCTATTCATACTGGGAAAAATCCACCTTGGCAGATGGACCTCTGCTGGAGAGGCAGACATGGCAGCAGAGACAATGCAGTGAGGTTGAAATAGCTAGTTCAGGGAAGGAAGAGAGTGAACTAAGACAGGAGAGTGATGATTCGAGTGAGGAGCAGGTGAGTGATGAGCAAGACCAGGACAGAGAGGATGAAAAGATTCCCATGGGCATATCTGGTGCAGAAGTGAATTCATGTGGGGACTGTGAAGACCAAATGTGTAGTGTAGAAGCTTCAAACAGGCTGGAGCACCTGCACCAGATCTTTGTAACAAAAAATCCTGTCTTGTGCCGAGAAGTTCAGAAGAATTTCATTGAACTGAGCAAGTCTTCCAAGGTGACCAGTCACTTCAAGCCTCTGGAGCCAAATATCCACAAGCTACAAGACATTAAAGATGAAAATTTTCCACTGTTTGTCACCTCCAAGCAGTTGTTGCTGTTACTAGATGCATCCATGCCTGACCCATTTTTTCCAAGAAATGAAGATGGAAGTCTTAAAAGAGTCATTATTGGTTGGAGTCCTCAGGAAGACTTCATTGTACCAAATTGGCAGGACGAGGATGAAGAAGGTAATCTTGAAGCAGAACATGGTGATGATGGAGGACCTGCAGACACGTGCTCTAGGGAAAGCGATTCTTGGACTTTTGTGACTTACAATGTATTTGCAAATGAAATATGGCCAAAAATGATAAAAGGTAAAAGCTTGTACAATCCAGCACTGGTTTGGAAAGAAATCAAATCGTTTCTGAAAGGCTCTTTTGAGGCATTGAGTTGCTTTGGGGGCAAGCTTACTGAGGAGCAGTACAAAAAGCTAGGCCGAAAGAGATCTCCAAACTTCACGGAAGACAGGAGTGAGATCTATCACCTCTTCTGTCTTTATCAGCAGATACGATCACAGAGAGGTTACTTTGATGAAGAAGATTTGCTGTATAATTTATCTCAAAGACTTTCAAGGCTCAGGGAGCTGCCATGGTCCATCCATGAGTTTTATGGTGATGAGATACAAGATTTCACACAAGCTGAGCTAGCCCTGTTAATGAAATGCATCAATGACCCTAATGCCATGTTTCTAACTGGTGACACTGCCCAGAGCATAATGAAAGGAGTTGCTTTTCGTTTTAGTGACCTGAGGTCACTGTTTCATTACGCAAGCAAGAGCTCTGTGAACAAGAAACAGCGTGTTAGAAAACCAAAAAGGATATATCAGTTGTACCAGAACTACAGGTCCCATTCAGGTAGAGTAATAATTTTATTTATTATCTGAACCTGTGCTCTTCAGATGTCATTAATGATTGAAGTTTTATACTGGCCAATTCAAAGCCAGTCTCTCTGTGGCCTGTGCTTTAAAAAGATAAGATGGACCGCTTTTTCTGATATGTCAGTTCTGTTTTTTGACATCTCAACTGGAAAGCCATAAATGAATGTTTTTAAAATTGTCATTTTAAAATTGACATTTTTTGAATTCTCGTGCTTACTGCATGCTTTATATTTGTAAGAGGGAAGATTTAACAAATGATTATACCCATTTCTGTTGTCCTATCCCCAAAGACTTTGCAGCATTGGCATGCTGTATCTGCTTTTCTTACTTGTTTCTCATTTGTGACCTTTATTTTGTGAAAATGCTTCCAAGCCATTGTAGCATGTTTCTAATCTTTAGAATTAGAGGCCCAAGAATGGCATCCACTCAAATTGGCAGAAACATAAATTGAAACTTACAGCTTCAGTCCTCTCTGACTAGTGTTTTTGTCATTATATGTCTTGATTCCAAATTTCTAACAAAATCTTTTAAAGGTACATTTGCAAGGACTTCAGGCTGAGGTTTAAAACCTGTATTCTGCTTTTTGCAGGTATTCTCCGTTTAGCTTCTGGAGTGGTTGATTTGCTTCAGCATTATTTTCCAGAATCTTTTGATCGCCTTCCTCAGGACTGTGGTCTCTTTGATGGGCCAAAACCTACAGTCTTGGAGTCCTGCAGTGTTAGTGACCTAGCAATTCTGCTGAGGGGCAACAAAAGGAAAACACAGCCCATTGAATTTGGAGCACATCAGGTTTGCTTTTCTTAGGCTTTTTGCAGATTCTGACAGTTCTGTTGCTAAATAATAATTTTGTATGAACTGCCCACAACTTTCTTTTTTAAGCCCTTGTCTCTCTGGTAAATTAGGTTTTTTAAACTTAGAAACATTTCTTGTGTTGGTTTCTGTTTCTTTTTAATACGTCTGGTTCTTTCTGTTCTTTTTTTTTGTGTGAGGTATTGTCTGACCTGTTCCTAACTCCAAATTTTCTTACACCAGATCTAAAACTGTCTGCACATACCACGCATTCGTCAGTCTTCTAGTGGCAGCTTTGTGACCTTTTTTGTGGAGTGTGCTGAAATATCTCTGTTAAATGTTGTCTGGTTTTGAGAAGGCTCTTGTATTATTGTAATGTTTGTCTTTCTCTATGCAGCTATTACTTTTTTCCCCCCGTTTTTTGCTTACTAATATTTTTTAATGTCTTTTATGGCAGGTGGTGTTAGTGGCAAATGAAACTGCAAAGGAGAAAATACCTGAGGAGCTTAGTTTGGCACTTGTACTGACAATTTATGAAGCAAAGGGCTTAGAATTTGACGACGTACTCCTTTACAACTTTTTCACAGATTCAGAGGTATTTAATTCTTAAACAATTTCTGCATTTTTTCTAAAGTTGATCTTACTTGTGGTCTAATTGGCATTGCAGCTGGGGAAGGATTCCCTGTTTTCTCTGAAGATGAGTGGTTTCATCACAGTAGAAAACAGAGTGGTCGTAGGTTTATGAACTGAGAACGTGTTTCTTTAAGTGCTGCATTTTCCTTCAGGTTTATTGTTACAATTTAAGTCAGAGCACTGGGGTACACATAACATTGCACACACACACCACACACACGCCCCTCTGCTGCACACCAAGACTACTCCTTTGCCCCCAGGCAGGCAAGTATTCCTTATTGAGCATGCCTGCAGACACTCTGTTTACCCATGACTCAGTTGCTCTGCGATTAAACATTCAGTGTGAACAGCCCTGTTGCAGATATCCTCTGCCTCTGCCCCTCAAAACAGTGTCTCAGATGTGGTTTTCAGCAGATGAAAATCACGAGAAAACTGAGGGTTGGTGGCTCTTCGCAGAGGTTAGTGAATGTTATGTGATGAGGGCAGAGTGAAGGAGCTTGAGGTAAATATTGGTTGTCATGGTAGATTTCTCAAAGTTGATTTGGTTCTGGTGGTGCAAGTTGTAATCAGAAAAACAACAAGCCATTTATCAGAATTTTGCAGAATCAGTTTAGCAGTGTTTAGTTGTGTAAAGCATTTTAGCTTAGACTAATGTATGTCAGGCCTAGAGAACTGTTTTCGTACAATTCTTCCGTGTTCCTGTGAGTCATGAGTAATTGAGCTGATTTGAGCCGCTAAACAAGCAGGCAAGAAAGCAGCTCACCCTAAGGTTTTCTAATTTAGAAAAGCTGAGTCTGTGAACTGTTGTAAACACAGCAGTGTGGCTGTGTACACTTTGTAAAGTGTTGGGTTTTCTTTTTATCTGTCTTGAAAATGAGATTTAACAAGAGTCTTGTTTCAGGAAGGCAAAAAAGCCAAACCCGCAAAACACAACAAGCTCTTGACCAAACCAATACCTTTAGCTGGTTGTTGTGTTACAATCTATGACAGGTTTTAGGAATGTTTTCATTAATGATTTTTTGAAATCTTAACTTCAAAATACATTTTGCAGGAAAGGTTGCCTGCTTTTTTCCCCCATGGAAAGACAGTTAACTTGTTTCGTGTTGCTCAAAGCTCAGAAATATATTGATTGTAAAAGTGTTGTTTCAGCCTTATTATGAGTGTTTTTCATTTTGTGCCAGAAACTTGGCCGTATTTAATCAAATTTCAATCAAATACCAAAAGGGAAAAATTAACATGACTTAGAATATAATCATGGTTTTAAGGTCATTAGTTTTGTAGGGGATTGGGAACGCATAGAGAGGTGTGATCAGGAGCTGGCACATGCTGCATGGCATGAGAGTGCACATCACTGATCTGTTGCCACATTTACAGTTAAGAGTGTCTGTGCATATTTATAGACATCTTTCACATGTCTCCATGTTGGAGTCCAATGTTCTCTGACCACGCTTTTTAAGAATTTCCCCGTGAGTGGGTTTTTTTGCTCACCTCTGAGTGTTCTTACAAGAAGAGGTGTTGGCAGGTGCCATTCCACCCCCTGGCTGAGACCAGCACTAGCATTTACTGGTGTTGCACAGGAAGCTTAATACATTCATCACATGAATGACCAGCCAGATCTTTTCTTGGAACCCTGAGGGTGAGAATAAATGCCAGCATGGGATATGGGTGGATCCAGCTCACTGAGCTTGTCAGTCTTGTCCAGGAGACTTAGTGGCTGCCCATCCTAACCTGCAGGCCAAGATCTCTCCAACATATCTTGGATAGTAGATTTTAGTATGACAAACTGCAATTTATGGGTGTTTTCCCACCATCATTTATTTAACTTTCATCCTGCCCCAAGCTGGCAGGGATCTGCCTGGCCCAGCAATCAGCACACTTGCCCTCAGTGAGTTTGCCTGTTGTGGTATTGGGGTTTGTAGGAGAATCCTCATCCCTAGGACTAAAACTTGAGCCTCATCCATGGTGAAGGTAACATGATATCCTCCATAGATGGATCATTATAAGGGTGTTTAGCTGAAAATGTGTAGTCCACCCAAAGAGCTTTTCATGTTTAATACCACATTTTATTTATTTGATTATTGAACATTGCATATGATTTGGATCTAGAAGGGTGATACAGGAGTATCCTGAAATCCCAAGACAAGGATGATCCAGATATGCATCGGAATCACAATATAACCGTGATTCCCATTAGAAGTCCCTGTATATATATATATAAATATATATATATATATATATATACATATATATATATATATATATATATATAAAATATATGTTCCTATCATGATGCTAACTGTCCCCTCTGCCTAGGAAGTAATATATAGTGTTGTAGCCAGCTGAAGCCAGTTGCACTTGTCCAGTTTTGTTTTATTTGTTCCTCAGTTCTTACACAGTCTGTTGGGCTGAGGCACATCTCCCCTTTGTCTGGGCAGCTCAGGAAGGTGTTACTCTGTACTGGCTATTTTAGGGAAAGCTGTTTATATGCCTTGATGGCCACCCAGCACAGACAAGTATCTCAAGTAAAGGTTGTGTTGAGATAAAGTTTAGCTTTCTTGATGAAAATTGCTGATTATTCTTTACATTCTTCCCTGAGATAATTTTTTCCTCAGCTCTTCTTCTCTGAAACGTCTTCACTTGTAGGGGTGAATAGGTCACAACATACAACTTTATTCTTTGCATATATAGGCAGTACTGGTTACGATATACAAGTTAACTGCAATTTTTTGATACTTCAGGCTAGCAAAGAGTGGAAGATAATTTCTTCTTATAGTCCTGATCCAGATGTGCAAGTAGGAAGCAACTTGCTAATTGAAGTGCCATTAGAGGATGCCACTGGTATGCAGGAGAGAATTCCATTTAATGTAGAAATGTACAAGGTGAGTTTTTTATAACATTGGGAATAGAAAGGACAAATTAAATTCTTAAATCTTAAAAGCAGGGAAATTTCTGAAGTCCTTTTTTCCTGTGGTTCCATGTTTATCTATGCTTTAACTTTTTGATAGTCGTTCACATTTGTGTAATATAATAAGTATAATAAAAATTAAACAATAAAAATAATAAAAATAATATAACATATTATATAATATAATTAATATAATACAATATAATATAATATGATGACATTATACTGATTTTAAAAGATAAGAGATTCTTTGCAAATGTAATTTGATTAGAGAAGAAAACCTGTGTCATAGACTTTCAGGTATATTTGCAAAACATCCATGATTAAAGCAAATAGCTAATCAGCTTGTCAATATTTATTATTCTTATAGTCTGGTTTCTGATTGGTGTCACTACCTTGAAATTAAGGGAATTTCTTAGAATCTGGTGAATCAGATATTTTTGGGATTGTATGGTAAATTAATAACATGCAAGTGGTTAAAGGGAAAACAGCCTGTCATGCCTGTAGCTGCTAGATTTGTAGCAGTAGTTGCTTGTAAGTTAGCTGGGCAATGCCTTATGTAATTGAAATCCCATATTTAACATTTAGACATGTTTACTTAAAAGCACTTTCTTATTAATACTGTATGAATTTTCTGTTTTTTTATAACTGTAAAGTATGCAAGTATTATAATAAAGTATTTCTTTCTAACAAGTTAGCTCATCTGGCATTTCATTTATAATTTGTTTTTTTTGTTCTGCTTCAGATGCTGAATGGAGAACTCAAGCAATTGTATACTGCAATTACAAGAGCCAGAGTCAATCTTTGGATCTTCGATGAAGACCCTGATAAACGAGCTCCAGCTTTTAAGTATTTCATCAAAAGAAAATTTGTTAAGGTTGTCAAAACAGATGAAAAGAAAGGTAAAGTTGTCCTAAAACTTTCTTAAAGGACTGTCAAACAGGACAGCCTATTCATGCTTTCTTGCTTTTAGGCTGTTTAATAAAGAAGGTTAAATTCTTTGGTCCTTTCAACAGTACGCATTGATAACTGCCCTTGCAAATTTCCACTTATTTCAGTGGGTCTTAATTCTTTTGTCTCTAAAGATCAGTCGTATATGTTAAAATATAACTTTATTGCTAATTCACCAGTTTAAGTTTCCTTGCTGTCACAGGAGAAGAGTCAGGGATCCCTCAGACAGATTTGATCTTGGAGTTAGTTTATTGAGTTCTAACCAGTAAATTCAGATATGTAAAATTTTCATTAAGTGCAGATGGATGGTGGTCAATACTCTACTTTTTACATAAGCTTGCTATACCTATGTTAAATGTTACACACATGCAAAAATGTCATTTACCAGCCCACCAATGTCTGGTGTCGGATAAGGCATCTCTCAGCCTCGAGGGGTGACCTTAAGAGGTGATCCTATGCAAAGGGAGATCAGGTCACTGCTTCTCAGCCAATTACTGTGAAGAGAGAGCTCAATGGACCCTGGTGGCTGCAGATATTTGTAGCCTAAAGTGGTCAATTTGTAGTCAGGTATTCTGCTGTGTTAATTCAGTTTCAGCCACTTACCAGCCCAGTCTCCAGCCAAACTCTGGGGTTTTTTGTGTTCTCACTGGTAGCCTCACACAACAGTATTAACACACTTGACTCATAGTTGCCATTACTGGTGTAAGCACAAATTGTAGAGCTTTGGAACATTGTGAGATAATGCTTAGTTTTGGTACATGATAAGTGGTTTCTGTGGTTTATCCATTCTAACATAAAATGGTCACCCCTGCCCTTGTAGACTTAGATGACAGCATGTTTGCTAAAACTTCAACTCCAGAAGAATGGATTGCACAGGGAGACTACTATGCCAAACACCAGTTCTGGGAGGTAGGAACATATGTTTCTCTGAAATAAGGATTTTTGCTTATTCTGAAACCTTTTTTTCTCTGTATCTATAAAATTATCTGTAAATCTTCAGTTGTTCTGTAGCAGTCTGTCTTAGTTTGTGGCTTGTAGCTGTGTAGGTGTCTACAGACTACTTGTAAATGTCTTACAAGAAGTGAGCAGAGAGAGCAAGCCTATTGTTTGTAACTTTAAAGTCACTGCTCAGAAATTTGCAGTCCCATGAGGGAAAAACACTTTAATGCACTCAAATGAACGACAGTTGGGAAAACAATTATTAGCAACAATCAGAATTGACTTAAATCTGTGAATCTAAACCATGTTCTTGACAATATCATTGTACATACTGTAGGAAAATGAAAGGATTTGTTGGAAGTGTACTAATTTGGTGTAGTAAAATGATGGTTTCATTTCCTTTCAGTTTAAAGAATATGGAGATTTTACAGTCTTTTGTTTCCTAAGTTCATAGTTAATACAGTCCAGATATGGGGTAACAGTTAATGGGATTGAAGCAAAAGTCAGTCAGGACGACAACACAAATGAAATATTCAACAGGGAGACAAGGGATATCTCTAGATCAACTGGTCTTGTCCTTATGGGTGATTTTAACTTCCCAGACATCAACTGGGAAAATCATACAGTGGTCACAAGCAGGTCCAGGAAATTTCTGGATCATGTTGAAGATAATTTCTGGTACTAAGGGAGCTGACTAAGGAAAGGTGACCTCCTACGTTTGTTGTATGTAAACAGAGGGGGACTGGTGAGTAAAGTGGTGATTTGTATCTGTCTTGGTCACAGTGGCCACAAAGTAACTGAGTTTCAAATTCTTGACTGTAGAGGAAAAAGGCCTGCAAACCTTTGACCCTGGATATGGGGAGAGCAGACTTTGCCTGCAGAAGGACCTAATTAGAAAGGTCCCATGGGAATTTGTGAATGGTAGGCAAATTATAAGGGCTGTCTCTGAAGAGTGCAGGAGCAGGCAGTTCCAAAGTGTTAGAAGTCAAGCAAGTGGGGCAGAGTCTGGCTTGACTGAACACGAATCCTCTTGTTGAACTTCAGAGAAAAGGGAAAGTGTGTGCACACTGGAAGCAAGGGGAGGCAACACAGGACATCAGAGATGCTGTTTGTCACTGCAGGGAGAAAATTTGTGTGGCCAAAGTTAGAGCATAGCTCAAGCTGTCCAGCTCTGTGAAGGATGACAAAAAGGTCATTTTAAAACACATTAACAGCAAAAGGAGGATTGGATATAACACTGGTCCATTACTTAATGAGGTCATTCACCTCAGAGACAGGGACATAGGTGAAGCAGAGATGTTTAATGCCTTGTTCACCTTGGCATTTAACAATGATGATATGCTGGAATGCTGTGACTTGGAGGATGATGAACTCCCAGCTGACTCTGCACAAGTTTGAGACTTGCTGCTGCAGCTGGATGCACATAAATCTATGGGGCTTGATAGGATTAATTCCAGGTACTGAATGAGCTGGCCCATTTTATTGTGGGGCCCCTTTCCACTATTTTTCAAAGGTCTTGGTAGTTTGGAGAGGTCCCAGTCAACTGGAAGCTGGCAAATGTCCCAGTTTTTAGGAAGGGTAAGAAGGAAGACCCTGGTAATTACAGGCCTTTCAGTGTCACTTTGGTGCTTGGTAAAATTATGGAGAAAGTTATTCTGGGAGTTACTGAAAATAACACTTAAAAGATAATGCAGCCATTAGTCATAGCCAGCACAGGTTCACTATGAGAAAGTCCTACTCAACCAACTTAATTTCCTTTAATGACAAGGTCACTCATCTGGTTGACCAAGAGAAGCCAGTAGATGTGGTATATTTTAGTTTTAGCAAAGATTTTAATACTGTCTCTCACATTCTCTCTTCATTCTGGATGAAATGTTCAGCACACAGCTAGAAAAGTCCATAATACATTAGGTGAGAAACTGGTTGACAGGTCAGGCTCAAAGAGTTATATAAATGGGATTATATCAAGCTGGTGGCCTGTCACTAGTTGGATTCCCCAATGCTCAAGTTAAGGGCTTGTGCTCTTTAATGTGTTTATAAATTATTTGGACACAGGAATTGAGTGTACATTAAATATGTTTGCCAACAATACTAAATTAGGAGGACACTAAATTGGGAGGAGCTGTTCATACCCTTGAGGGTAGAGAGGCCCTTCAGAGAGACCTTGATAAACTGGTGGGCAATCATCATAGTCAAACATGAAATTTAACAAGTGCTGGACTCTGCACCCAGGATGGAGTAATCCTGGTTCTACATTCAAATGAGGGAATGAGAGGCTGGAGAGCAGCTGCATGAAAAGAGATCTGGAGGTTTGGGTTGATGGCAAGTTGAATATAAGCCAGCAGTGTGCTCTGACAGTGAAAAAGGCAAACTGTGTTCTGGCTGCATCAAATACAGCATTGTGAGCTGGTCAGAGAAGGTGATTGTCCTGCTCTGCTCTCTGCTGCTGCAGACTCACCTTGAGTACCTTGGGCAGTTTTGGGCACCACAATATAAGAGGGGCATCAGACTATTAGAGTGTGTCCAGAGGAAGGTGACCAAGATGGTAAAAAGTCATAGAATGGTATGGTTTGGTTTGGAAGAGACCTTAAGGATCCTCTAGTTGCAACCCCCCTGCCATTGCAGGACTGCTCTAGAGGACACATTTTAAGAAGAGCAGCTAAAGTCACTTGGCTCATTCAGCGTGGAGAAGAGATGGCTGAGGGGTAACCTTATCACAGTCTACAACTTCCTCAAGGGAAGATCCTGATCTCTTCTCTGGTGATCAGTGATAGGACATGAGGAAATGGAATGAAGTTGCATCAGACAAAGATCAGATTGGACGCAGAAAAGGACTCTTCATTGAGAAAGTGGTCCGCCACCCCAGGAAAGTGGTCATGGCATTAAGCCATGAGTTCAGAGTTCAAAAAGCATCTGGTTGACACTCTTAGTCATGTGGGTTTGTTTTAGGTAGTCCTGCAGGGAGCAGTAAGTTGGCCTCTATGATCCTAATCAATCCCTTTCAATTTGAGATGTTCTGTGATTCTATAAAATAAAATTTTAGATACTTGTTTGATCACGGCAGAGGGAAAGCTCCTGTGTTTTGCTGGTAGCAGCATTTAATTCTTTGAAGGGAAAATAGGTATATATAATAAGGCAAAACCCCAAAATAATCGGCTGCCACTATGCAGTCTTTATCTTTACTTGAAAATAAAAGGAAATTTCCTAAATGTACAGAAAAGAGTTTAAATAAAAAACCCACACAGTTAAAAAAAAATAAATTCAAAGTCTGAAATGTATTAGCTGTATTATCTGCTAATCTGTTTTCTTTATAACCCTGATCTTTGCTTATCAGTGCTACCTTAAGAAGACATTATCTGGTGACTTTGGCAGTTCTAAGAGTGGCTTGCAATGTGCAATTTCCAAACAGAAGCAATTAATGGATAGAATAAAGGATAAGCAGGGTGATAATGAAGCAGACCTTGCTAGGAGCATGGTAACTCCTGGTGTTTTTGTTTAGTTTTCACAAAAAGAGCCTGGTATGATAAAAGTATTGCGTAAATGTTCCTTGCTTTTTGATTTCACTTTGCACACATTGGTTTTCCTCACTTTTATTAATATGTGGTAGGTGCCTGGTGACTTACCAGTTAATGGTTTAGGCTATCATTCAAATTGCATATGCTATTTGTTCTATCAGCCTACCAGGAATTCTACTTTCACTACTTCCATGTACAATATTGTAATTAATATTCTAATTTTGCTAGTCACATGTGGACTGACTTTAAAGCTTTTCTTTTTGTCCTAAAAATATACCACAATGTTTTACCTTTTCCTTTTTCCAGGCACCCTGCCAGTCTTTCTGCTTTCCATTACAGTGACTGTAAAATTAAGTATTGCTTTTATGTGATAAGCCATGGGATGGATGCACATCTGTGAATGCTGTGTGTGATTTCACCCCAGGTGGCTGCCAAATGTTACCAAAAGGGAGGAGCAGCTGAGAAGTCAAAACTGGCCCTGACACACGACGCTGTTCTCAAAGTGCACGCGAAGAAAAGCAGCCCAAGGTAAGTGTCAGTGCAGATGAGCCAGTGTCACTCTGCAGTGCTACACCCTGCAGGGGTGTGGATGGAGAGATTCACACCACAGCTGTGGGACCAGAGTAGAGACATTGGAGAGCAGTGTGGGAGGGCTGTCTTTATGTGTTTGTGGGTGGCAGAAGAGATTTAAGAAATTAGGAAGTCTGGCACTGCAGGATCCGGGACACTGCTCCCTTTGGGGAGTAATGGAAGAGCTGTCCAAATGAATTGTGGCCATTGCAAGGGCTTACTGGTTGTGTGAGAGAAAAGCAATAGGATTTGCATTACGTCAAGAGGCTTCATATTCTTAGACATAGATAGAAGAGCATATGCCATCAGCAGTGCTCAACATCAGTTAATCCCACTGCATATTCACTCAACAAAGGAAAGGGAATGGTGGTGTACATTGGAGAAGAAAAGTGGCTAGCAAAAAGTGAGCTTTGGGGTAAAATTAGTGTGGTGAAGTCAATTTAAACTAAACAAGCAGAACTAGATCTGAATCAAAGGACAGTTTTAAAGGAACAGATTTTGAGATGAATCATTTAGTTCATGATTTCAGCTGAGTAAAATAGCTCAAGGGTTTGACAGGGGAGAGAGATTGCAGTTTCCTGAAGAGGCTGGGAAACTCTTTGGGACTCATCTCAAATAAGGCAAGAAAAAGCTTAATGGGGAGATATCTAGACCTAAGTGAATCAGTTCCTGTTCATGCTAGGGAGACCAGAAACCAGCAATGATAGCAGAGTGGGAAAGGAATGACTAGCTCAGAGGAAGGCAGCACACAAGGGAGAAGATGGAAAGGGTCTAGAGAAATACTATTACTGGAGGTAGTTGAGGTTTTATTTTTTTAATTACATGCTTGATATTAGTGGTTAGAAGTATAAGGATGCTCACAAAATTTCATGATCATAGAGAAATTGTTGATGGGACTGATAAAACTTTTTCTCAGTTCACTGTATGCTGGGGTGCTTGTCAATCGCATAAAATTTGAGGAGAAGGAATTTGATTTATTAGGATATGTAAAGTTGATAGAACATATGTAATAATGAAGCTGTCAAAGAGGCATTTTTTTTAACAGAGGTATTAATGCTGGTAGCTTAAGTAAGATTCCTATGTGTTCTGTTATATGAAATGCTCTGTTCAGTTCTGATTCTCCAGGGCTGAGAATCATGAATTCAATCTAGATCATGGTGCAGTGTTCCAGAAATGCTGGGATTGTTTGCTTATACAAAACAAAGCCTGGGAACATATTTGATTGTGTCTCTAATGACATTGGAGCTAAACAGCAGAAAGGAGAGAACAAGTTAAGCTAGAAAAGAGAAGCAGTACAAAAACCACAGTACTAGACATTAGTTAAAAAAAACCACAAAAGTATCTTTTGACTGCTGGAGCAGTCATGTTTTGGAACAGACTTCAGGACAGAGCAGTGTGTGCCCAAAATATAAATAATTGTAAGGCCATAACTCATCAGGTAATGTGTGAAAAATAATGCCTATGTTGGTTGGATTCAGTGACAGATCACATGATCCTAAACTTAATTTGGATGTTAGTGGTAATTTTCTTTTACTTTCTACAGGGAAAAACAGCTGGAATATATGACACTGGCTAAAACTTACTTGGAATGCGGAGAACCAAAACTATCACTAAAATGTCTGATTCAATCAAAGGAGTTCCGTCTTTGTGCAGAACTGTGTAAAAAGTTGGGAAAGGTATTAAATCCTCACCTAATCACTTTTCTTTTCTTACAGCTTTTTGTGCTCGCACATTACTCAGAAAGTAGTAGTATCTTTCTGTGGCATGGTAATAGCTGAACTAAACAAGCTCTTTAAGCTGGGCTTTTCAAAAGGAAGCATTTGTCTGAGAATAGGCAGAAGAGGAATGAAGTGGAGAATGATGCAATTATGCAGGCTGGGTTTATTTCTTTAGCTTTCCTCAAGTGTCATTAGTGGTCATTTGCTGTCAAAAGTTAGTGACTGACTGACGTCATGAAACTGGAACTGTTGGCTTCATTCAGTATTCTGAATGATGATACTGAAACTTCACTCATTACAGCCATCTAAATGGAACCTTAAAACTTGGAAGGGGTATAGTAGTGTGCTAGCAATATGTAATATTTTTTAATTGTAGTGTATTTCCACTAAAAGAATGTAAAATGATTGTTCCCAAATATTTGAAGTTTAAAATACAAAGTTAGGGTTCTCATTTTGCATTCGAAATTGTTTTAGTTTAATACTATTCATTCTGAGAAATTTGTAAGTCAACAGAAGTATGTGGGGTGTTTTCTAACAACAGGCAGAGTTGTGTGGATAAAATTATTTTGAAAATACTCTATAATACCTTTCATTTTACACTCTAGTTTTTCAGACACAAATATTTAATTTTTTTTAAACAATCTCTTCAGTTTTAATGATGATTACTGTAATACATATTTTATTACATTCAGATATTTTGATTACATTTTATTAAAGTTTATGTCTTTGTGAGACACATGATAGAATTACTAGATTTATTCTATTCAATGTAGTTCTGACTCTTTAGAGCACTTCATTTTCATTCCTGACTTCTGCATTGCAGATGAAAGATGCTGCAGTTTACTATCAGAAATGCCAGTGCTACAGAGAAGCATCTGAATGTTACGAACTAATTGAGGAGTTTGATCTGGCCATTAAAATGTATTGTCAGGAAGAACTCTATGAAGAAGCAGCAAAGGCAGTTGAAAGGTGTGTCTTGCAAGAGTGTATTGAAGTATAATTCTCTTTTCCATTTCCAAATTCCACATAATGCAGCTGGTTCACTGAAAAATTTTTACAAGGGTTTTGTCTACTGACTTTGTTTTACACAAATCCTTTGTGATGTACCTTTAGTAATCATAACTGCTTTTTGAATGATTAAAGCTTCTTTAAAATATAGACATGGTTTGATCAAATAGTTCAAGCATTAAAGTCACCTAGCCAACTAAAAAGTTTTCAAATCAGCTCCCCAAAACATTAATGCAAATTTGTCAGCATAGATACAAAAAATCTGCACTCCCACGGGTATAATGAGAAAGATGATAACAAAAAGCTAATGATAATTTACTCACTCAACAGGAAAAATTTAGTTATTCTCAGCAAGCGGGAGAGAATACTTCACAAAACTGGCTTAGGGGATTATGTAATAATTTTACATCAACCTTTAATAGTTACCGAATATTCTAAAGTACATGTTATAAAACATGCAGCCAGGCATTTTGCTCAGACACTCAATAAGCTACAAAGTATATGCAGATACATAAAACAGACTTGAAAGAATTCTCTCTAAACTGATGAGTTGATGTGAATTTTACAGAATATTGTATATATTGACCCATGGAAAATTCACTGAAATTTATATTTATTTATAAATAGAAGATCAGCACTGATAAAATGTGTTAAAATTATTTGTACATTGATTGGACAGTGTGGAGAAAGCTTCACTAATGCTGTAAACCTTGCGATCTTGTTTGCACCAGAAGTTTGAATCATCTCGATTCTGACAGCCTTATGTTGTAATCAATTTCTTTCTGTAGATTGTTTAAGATTATGTGATACTCTTTCGCATGACAGGCATATCACATGAAATAGTTGGCCTTTTTGAACGAAGGGCTTCTAGGGGCAATTATTTGTTTGGTTTTTTTTTTTTTAATGCAGTACTTTTTTGTCTAGATTTGTCATCTGTGGTAGTAAATTGATGTAACTGTTATTTCAGATATGAAGATATGTTGAATGCAAAAGGGCAAATGGTTTCCAAACTCTCCTGTACAGCAAATCAGTTGTATTTGGAAGCAGCTGCAAAATACCTGAGTATGAACAGGACTGAGGAAATGATGCAAGTCCTCTCAAAACTTGATATAGAGGATCAGCTTGAGTTTCTGAAGTCTCGCGGATGCTTACACCAAACAGCAGACTTACTGAAAAGGAAGGACCGCCAGGAGGAGGCTGCAAAGTTAATGAAACAACACGGGTTTGCTCTGGAAGCAGCCAACCTCACGGCTATAAAAGAGTTTCGTGCATTGTGTTTGCTTGCTGAAGCCCGTGCCAGGCTGAGTCACGGTTCAGAATCATACCTGGGGAGCGTGGAGATCATCCTAAGAGAAGCCCTGGAACTTTGTGAACAAACTGGGCAGAAGTCTGGCATTGCTGAGGCTGTGTTTTTGCAGGGAGCTCTGAAAGGGGACTTCAAGAAGCTGAGCAATGCATACTGTCAGTTCCTATCTCTGAATCATTCTGCTGGTGCAGTTGAAGCTCTCTTTGCATTATGTCGCTGCAGCACTCCTAGTGAGGAGATCCTCTTCATGGCAACACGTGGCTTGGTGGCTCTTCTGAGTCTTGTTAGGGCTCTGAAGAAAGCAGTCACCAATGCAGAGAAAGATATGGTGAAGTTATGCTTTGCCTATTTTGGGATTGTCCCAACAGGTGACAGTTGTCAGGTGTCTCAAAATGAAGCTGAACCCATTCTCAAGTTTTTGTTAGACAAGCCAAATCTAAAAGAGAGGAAGGCAAAAGGTGATTTCTCAGTAAGCACAGAGAATGTAAAATCAGCTTTGAAGCAGCACTTGTTAAGCAGGTTGTGCTCTATCATCCATGAGCTGCTGAACAAGAAGTACCCTGATATGTGTGTGAAGTTCATTGCTGGATTGAATTGTGAAGATAAAACCTGTAGGGGTTACCACAGGCCCCTGTTGCGCTGTGAAGCAAAGACAATATTTCAGTGTAAAATGCATCTGGTGGCAATAAATGGACTGTTGTTGGAAGCCACATGCACTTTTCCTAAAGAGCTACTGAATCAGTGCAAAAGCTTTGATGACATTTTGCCTCCAGACAAATATGCATCATGTAAAGCCCTCCTAGGAATGTTTTTCCCTAATCATTTTCATTTGAGAATACTGTCTGAGAACCCAAAGGCATGCAAAGAAATACTGCAATTCAGTAGTATTATTTCCAAACCCTGTAGAGAGATGTTGAAGAAGTACATCACATTTATGTTTAATAATGAAAACACTGCAGCCAGAAGAGAGTCAACTGACTTGTGGCTAAGTGCCATGAAGGTTTTTATCTTATCTTCAGGATATCCTGAAGAATTTGAGAAACTTCTTTTTAAAGAAGAGGATGATTATAACAGAGAGTTAAAGTTTGCTTTGGCAAAGGCAAAAAGTTTGCCAAAGAATAAAGGCCAGGGAGAAAAGACCAAAGGAATAGAGGGCAGACATGGTATGTTGCTACCTGACAAAAATGCTGAAAATGCGGGAGGAACACACTTGTGCTTCATTCGACTTCTTGAAAATTCACTTGAGCAATTCTATGTTCATAACAACCCTGAAAACTGTAAAAGATTTTTTTTCCGTTTCATGAATGTTCTGATAAAGAAATGCACAAGATACCTGATTCCAAGCATAGGAAATACGGTGATGTTGTTGGAATTCCAGTATATTCTCTGTTGTGCTGTTCTGATGCGTCTCTCCAAGAACATTACTGTCTGCCTTCCGAAGAGTTACATTGCTCTCCTTCATTACTGGGAGTTTTTGTTCAGACGCAAGGACCATCACAAAGAACTTAAGGACACATTTTCTGTTATACAGGAGTATAGACCAAAGGACACATACACAGCTGTACAGTATTTCCGATCTCATCTCTGTTATCTAGCAGAAGTGTTGTGTGGTGTTGATGGAAGGTTCAATGTCCTCCTGGATGCGTTCAGGGATCCTGATTGCATAATTTCGGGGGAGGCTGAGCGGACAGTAGTGTTGTGCTTAGTGATGTTACTCAATGCTGACCAGGTGCAGAGTGCTAAATATAGATCCCTCTTACGCCACCTCTTTCCTGAAATCAAGGCAATGCTGAAATCAATGAGAAAAGACACTCCCTCTAAAATACCTGAAAGATTGCTCAGGGTGGTGGAACAAGTGAGTGATGCCAGCAATGTAAGAGAAGTTGCTGCAGGTCTGCAGGAGCTGCTGACAAAGCGAGATGAAGAGCACTTGGTTGACTGCCACTGGACATGGGACACTGCCTACACTCAGGGGCACGTACCCATCCGGGGCATCCACTATGAACGCATAAACATTGACAGATTTATAACCTCTTTGGATGAAATAGAATATGCTGATGAGCTAGAAGAGGAATTTGAAGATGTTCATTGCTTAGAGGACCAAAAGGATCCCCTGGAAGTCATTGCACTCAGCAAGCAACAGAAGCAAGAGCAGAAAGCATCTGCTCGACGCCAGCTGTATCATGTGTTCCATTTGATTTCCCTATATGTGATGTGGAAAAGGAAGGCGTGCTCCAGAGTTCATCCTGTTGCAATGAAGGAGGAGGAATTTTTATCAGAGATATTCAAAAAAGCAGATATTGACCAAACCCAGTGTGACCTCTGTGGCATCAGATTCATCCAGAGCTCTGAGAACTATTTCAGCCGGTCAGAAAGCATGGAGGCAGACACTTCTGAACCTCTGACACTGACAGAGAGCAATGGGGACGAAAAGTTGCATGCAGAAGGAAATGCAGTTTCTGTGGCCAGTGAGGCCTACATGGAGCATAGAAACACAGTAGAACACACAACTAACCATGCTGCCTACAGACATTACGCTGAGTTTTTCAGAAGAAAGATAGATCCAATAATACATGATGGGCTGGAAGTAGTGGAGGCCATTACAGAAAGGGGTTACACCCAAGACCTTTTGGTATATAAAGAAGGTTCCAACTTATGCCAGAGGAAAATCAAGGAGAATATTAAGAAAATTTCAGATGCAATAGAGGAAATCTACGAGAAAAAAGCCTGGGCTAAAGGTAGGACCTTTCCAGTTTTCTTTAAACAATTTAATGTGTCATCTTCTGGCCAAACCACTAAACCTGACAAGGCTCCATTTGAAAATCTTAATGAGGTCAAGAGAAAGGTGTTTCCAGGTGTTTCAGGTAGCTGAGGAAAAGAAGAACTGAGAGAGCTGGAAATACTGAAAAACATATCCTAAACTATTCCAAACACAACTTAATGCATCAGATAGTACAGGTAAAGTGAATAGTAGTGAGTGTTTATTGATAGTAAAGTCAATTTTAATTACATGATCAGATGTGCTGTGTTTTCTGAATTTACATAGTTTTACAACACATTTACAGTTTTACTGACAGGTCATCTTTACAACTTTTTGTATTGTTTCTACTGTTTCCTACTTACTTCTGCCAGCCATAGTAATTTGGATATGCAGGGGTAGAGTGTTTAGAGTACTTGGGAGTCTTTGACTAAGGATATCTCTGATTATTCTGCCCTTGAACTTGTAATTTTGCTAGGGCTGAACAGAAGTGGATACTTAACTATAAATCTGTGCTGTGTCAAGTACTCAAAGGCAACCCGGGTATTAAAAAGTTCAGTAAATTATGGTACTTGAGATACGTATTTTGATATCAGTTGTTTTTTTTCCTCAGATGCTTAAAGCATTATTCTGTGCTTTTTGCAAGCAAAATTGAATTACTGAATGAGTGGCCTAGAAGCAAAATTGTTTGGTGTACTTGCTTTGGGAAAGTGACAAGTTAAATCATAACATTGTTACTGGCTTCAGTTGTAGAAATCCACCAATCCTGTCAAGTTGTCATTTTGCCTGTGATGTCTGACAGTAGTGAAAAACTGTAGTATTTGATACGTTCATCAGCTCTGATCAATGAAATATGTTAAATTTGTAACTAAATGTTAGGTTGTGCTCTTCACATATAAGCATTATCTTTACTCCTAGTGGAAAGTTTTATATACGGATGAAGTCCATGAGGTTTTGCTTATTGTTTATTTTGCTTATTGTTTATTTTGCTTTCTGCTCAGTGAACCATGATAGCAATGAATAAGATAGATGAAGCCTTGATTAAGTAATAGTAGATTTTGTTATGACAATTGCTTGATGAATTTTATCTCATTCCTCCACTCAGTGAAAATATATATGTATATACAGAAATTACCTGTCTCTGAGATTACTCTTCCCTCTATAACAAGCATTTTTCAGGTTCTTAATGGTGCAGTTCAGTAAAGGCTGCAACATCTCAGGTCCATGTTTTACTTTGATTTGTATAATTCCAGAGAGATAATGAAAGCCAGGAACTTTAATACCCAAAAATAAAGTAGAAGGTTTCAGGATTCAGATGTAACTCAAAAAGGGCAGCACAGGAATGTAGAGCTTCTCGTCTGATAGTGCTAGTAATGTTGATTGGAGTGAGGAGTAATAAATACATCATCTTCATCCACAACAGTGAATTATCTCCCATATGAGGTCACTGGCAACTGTGACTTCTGGGTTTGCAGCATCGTCATCCAACTTAGCTCTGTGTCACTTCATTTTGTGCTTGACTTTTAGCTGCTGTCCATTTCTCAGCTAAGTGTTCTCACAGAATGTTAACTGTGCTCCATTTCAGCTGAAGAAGTAATAACCACACATGCCAACAAATTGGTTGTCACCATTGATGACGCTCGTAAATGGCTGAAGAACGTGGACTCTCGCAGGATAAGAGAAGAAGGTATGTTTTCAAAGTGCACAGCCTTCTGTGGCCATTACTGTTTGGCGGTGGTCTCTAAGCATCATTTCAGCCTCCCAGTCAGCAGCGTTGTGGGTATTCCCTGAACTTTGAGGCAGCAAGAACCGGGCAGTCCCACAGGGGCACTCCGAAAAACAAGTTAACCAGGCTTTCCTCAGTGGCTCTTCAAACCATAGCCTGAGCCTTGCAGGGTGGTCAGAGCGGAGCAAGCCTCCTCCCTGGCCCTCAGTGGATCCCTGATAAAGCTTGATAAAGGATAAAGGATGTGTGTATTTGCATCACAGACTTCTGAGGGCAAGTTTAAGACTTCATGTTCAGGTTTAAACATATATTTGGGTGGTGGGATTGAAACAATTGCAAAATAGGCAGCAATTAAGTGATCAGACTTACAAAATGGACTATATGTGAAGCATTAAAGTAGCTCAATTTTAGAAAAATTGGTTGGGATAAAGCCTTGTGTTGCATCTTCCTATTCCAGCAAAGATACAGTTAATAAGACTGGTGGTGTTCTTGTAGCCTCAAAAGCAACGTTATAGTCTGTCTTTGAAGTCAGTAAGCAGATGTATAGTCTGTTGAAACTGAACCTTGAAAGAGAGTTGTCTTAGAGAAGATGTCTTAGATGTCTTAGAGAAGTCAAAGGAAATAACAATAGAAATAGATTTTCAGTGAAAATTAATTATTAGTGCAGCAAGTGGCTTAGCAGTCGCTGCTTCCTTGTGGAGCTCTTAAGCACATTGTCATATTAAGCGAAATACTTCTTAAACATGATTATGCACATAAGAAGGTATATTGCTGCCATATAAAATAGCAATGACATAGCTTGTCATGCTATTAAGAGAAACAGGTGTTGGGGTTTTCCATTCTGCATTAAATTATTGTTTTTAATATAGGCATGGTGTATGACAAAGACTTGGAAAATGAAGTGGAAGATGAAATTACAGCTTTTGAAGAACTTGTCCATAAAAAACTCTCAAGGAAAAAAGGAAGACACAGGAAATTATAATTTGAAAAATTATTCGATATGGCTATTTTATCCTCTTAACCATCAAAGTTTAGAATGGATTTTTTTTTTTTAAATAGAGGGATGGGATAAGAAATGGGAAGAGTCTGAAGAAAAAGAGCAATTTAATACTGTGCGGTTTTTGTTGGGTTTTGTTTGGTGGTGGTTTTTTGTTTGTTTGTTTTTGTTTTGTTTTGTTTTTGTATTTTTGTTTGGGTTTTTTGTTTTGTTTTGTTTTTATTGCTTGTATTGTGTCAGAATAATTACCTATGTTTCTATAGTGTAATTGTTTAAACATATGACTAGACCAATTTCCTTTCAAATCTATGTGGTAGCTTAAAAGTAACAAAAGCCAAAGAAACACGCAAGTAGAAAAAAATATTAGTGTTCTGGCTTATCTCAGGGGTATTTTGCCACTCAGTCTTTTTTTTCTTCTTTGTTGTTAATTTGCATCGTCATTCTTCTGAGCTGGAATCCTCAGAAAAGAAAGATTTATAGTTTCTCTGATTTTAAGAGTCTTGTTATGTTTAGAACTTTTTGAGTCTTCAGGTGAGATACATCTCTTTTCTATTTTTATAGACAAGAAATCTCTAAACATATTCATATTTTTGACAGTGTATGTTCTTCTGATTAGATGGGTATGAAGCTTAGGGCTTGTCTTTTATTTGAATAAGTTTTGATATAAACTTCTACCTGTACCTATTGAAAAATGGATAATCTTACTTTAAAATAATGTTACACATTTTAAGTGCTTTGTAAGGTTTAATTGTAAGGTTTAATTGATACATTTTTGTAATGTATAATGTTTTTATAAAACCTGTTTTTAAATTTTTAAGAATCACTTGATCTTGTCTTATTTTTTGAATGCTTTCTGAAAGCCATACAGGACTGACTGCATGATTGAGATTTGTAAATCGGGTTCAGAGTATCACTTCGTTCTGATGGGATCTCAATGTGTCCAGCGTTCTGGTTTTGTCTGGGATAGAATTAATTTTCTTCTTTGTAGCTGGTATAGTGCTGTATATTTGCATTTAGTATGAGAATAATGTTGACAGCACATTGATGTTTTGGTTGTTGCTGAGCAGTGCTTACCCTAAGTCAAGCACTTCTTAGTTTCCCATGCTCTGCCAGTAAGCACAAGAAGCTGGGAGGGAGCATGGCTAGGACAGCTGACCTGAACTGGCCAAAGGGCCATTCCATGGCATAAAACATCTTCTCAGCACATAAACTGGGAGGAGTTGGATGGGAGGGGCTGACTGCTGCTAGGGGAGAGGCTGAGCATTGGTCAGGGTTAGCAGGGGTGAGCAATTGTGCTGTGGATCACTGTTTTTCTTGGGTTTTATTCCACCCTCTCTTTTTTATCTCCCTTTTCATTAGCATTAATATTATTGTCATTATTACTGTGTTTTACTTATTTTCAGTTATTAATCTGTTCTTATCTCAACCCACAGGTTTTACCCTTTTCTCTGATTCTCCTCCCCATCCCACAGGAAAGGTTGGAGGCTGAGTGAGCAGCTATGTGGTAATTAGTTGCTGGCTGGGGTTAAACCACAACATGTAGTCTCCTTTAGCAGCATTTTTAATTAATGCATTTGCATGTTAAACATAATCAGAATATTGTTTAGTTGTTGAAATATTTTGTCTTTAAAAGGGTTCCTCTTTGTATACATAACAAATTGCTTCAATAATTACCTTATGTCAAAAACTGAAACACTTATTATTATGCTCAGTGTTGTGAGCAAAATGGGATATTTTACATGAGTAAAAATTAAATGCTGCTGTAGAATGGAGCTGTGTGGGTAGCAGTAAAAATTTTCTATTGCATTGTAAAATTGTAAAAAAGCATTCTTTCCAGGTGTTTCTTCTTAAAGAAGTCTTATTGCTTAAGCAAGCATTTAGAAGATAGTTTAGAAACATGTTGATGAGATGTAATGCATGTCTCTTACACTGTGTAGAAGTCAAGAATTAAGAAAGCTGGACCATTAATGTAATTTATTTGGCTTTGTTTTCTGTAATGATGGGTATTTTGCAGAAACTTTCCTGATCAGTTTCTCAGCTTCACTATTTACATTTGGGCAGTAAACACTACCTAAACTTTTTAAGGACAACTACAATTTCAAAATCCTTGCTGGCCACATTTTAAAGATTAAATTATTAATCTTTTTCTTTATGGAAAAAACCCCAACATTATCACAAAATGCCAAGCAAAGGCAAAGCAAAGAAAAAGAAGTAAGAAGGAAAGTTATCAAGAATTTAATCTCAGGTACCTTTCTTTGGAGCAGGGACCTCTGATCTGTGATGTGGTTCCATGCAACCCACTGTTTTTTCTCTGACTTTGAGTCAGCACTCCAGATGGAACTTAGTTCAATAACATATGAAATACTGACTGCTAGACAAAAATAATGGCAATTCAAATTTCAGGGCTTACTGTTTCAGAGATATATTAGGTCAAGATTTCAGTAATGTTGAAGCAGAGATAGGAAATCTAGTTGAATCTCCAGATCAGTATCACTGCTTTAAGGGTTTTCCCCACTATGCTGGTCTGCATAAATAAACATGAATCTTCCTTTTCCATGGCAGTCTCTTCAGATAATAGTGATCTCAGTGCATTAATCTTACTTGTATGTTACGTTAGCAAAATGAACTTGTCCAGATACACCCTTGGGTTGTGGAGGCTTTTTTTCTGTTTTTTCCCTTATTTTTTTTTAAATCTTCTCACCTTTGGTGGGAGCTCCAGTGTTCTGGCACCAGCTAACGCCTATGACTCAAAGGGCTTAAGACCCACGACAGGTGCCTTGGTATGTGTGAGATGCATATTGCACTGAAACCTTGGAACTAAGCAGTGGATGCAGGCTGTGGAGCTAATCCACCCACTTCTGCCTGTCTAAGCCATGCTGAAAAGAATTTTGAAAAGGCTTCAAAAGCTCAAAAATGGGTGACTTAAAAATCTCTCTCCCTGGTGATACAAAAATGACACCTAAATGAAAAAGAAGTACAAACTATTTGCTGCAGTTGGAAGATGCGGTCCTAAAGAGGACAAGTCTCCCAGTTCCAGACTCCCCCCCCAAAAAAAATCACTTGCTTGAACCTCATATTAATACAAAGGACTGTGGTGTAAATTATGTGTACTTTTCACTTTTTTTCCCTTATTTCTCTTAAAAACATTTTTTCATTATACTGCCTACAGTTTTATTGCAAAGCACTTTCCTGACAGCCAGCTATTACAAACTCTGACTCAGCAAATCATTTAAACACTTGCCATTTTTTAAGCATTTGCTGTCATTCCCAAAGGGAAGCCTTTTACCTCTGTACTTACTGAAAACATAGGAGGAAAGAAATCGTCTTATCTCTCTAAATAAATTAAAAGGTTTTCCTGCCAGCAACCCCTGTGACAATATTTGCTGAAGACCAGTTAGGAAGCACCCTTCCTTACATGAAAGGGACCACAGCTGTTGCTACTGAGCTTCAGCTTTTTTTGGTTGGAGTATTTAGAAAGTTAAATACAGAACAGAAGAGCTGAAAAAAAATATAACTAGCAATAACAAAGTGGCAATTAAAATAAGATGGACACACTACTGTATCTGTATTCACTGAAATGTTTATTGCTGATCAACACAGGAAGGATGTGGACCTGCTAGAACAAGTCCAGAGGAGTGACATGAAGATGATAGGAAGGCTGGAGCATCTCCCATGTGAAAAAAAGCATGAGAGAGTTGGAGTTGTTCAGCATGGAGAAGGCTCCAAGGATACCTTTGAGTATCTTCTACTACTTAAAGGAGGCCTGCAGGAGAGCTGGGGAGGGACTTTTTGCAAGGGCATGTAGTGCAAGGACAAGAGGGAATTGCTTTTAACTGACAGAGGATAGGTTTAGATTAGACATTGGGAAGAAATTCTTCACTGTGGGGGTGGTGAGGCACTGGAACAGGTTGCCCAGAGCAGCTGTGGAATCCTCATCCGTGGCAGTGCTCAAGGCCAGGCTGGATGGGGGTTTGAGTAAACTAGTCTAGTGACAAATGTCCCTTACCATGGTGGGGGGTTGGAACTACATGATCTTTAAAGCCCCTTCCAACCCAAACTGTTCTATAATTTGGTTTTCATTTACACAGCAAGACCCAGAGATATGTTGGTATTAGATTTGTGGCATGTCTGTCTGTTACCTCGTAACTCAGAAATGTATTAGCAAAGTACCTGGCAAAACCCCTACTCTTTATCTTCTTGTGGTAGATGGCAGAAATTGTGGATATCTTCCCTAATGCTCTCTGTAAGAGCTGGTGTGTTGGGGAGTGGAAGAGATTGCATACTTTATTTTGTAATTTTCTTGACTATATTCATACATCAAGATTTCTGACTGTACACATACTTAACATCAATATGAAATACTTGAGAATCATATACCTAAACATCAAAGCTGTTGAATTGTCAGATTAATAACCATTACAGATAAGTATTTTGAGAATTCGAGCATTTATTTCAGTTTTCTGATGTGGAATTCTTTTACAGTTTTCACCTGTCATCTGAGCATGGTGTGTGCATGTGCACAGATAGTGTGTATTCATACTCTTATCTTTGCTGTGTTCATCCTGCCTTGTTGCAAGAGGATGGGTTATGGTGTCTTTAAAGCCTATTATGGTTGTTCTGTGCTGCTTGATCTATGGAAATAGTTGCAATTTCTTTAGAAAGAAATTGGTAGGAGATTCTTACCTCTCCACAGCCCATCTTCTGCTTAGGCCAGACACAAAGTTTCATGGTTTAAAGGTGTAGTTGCTAGTGATTTAAATAATGTTGATGCTCTTGACATTTATAAGTTACTTTCATTGGTCTTCTGATCAGCTGGTTTCTTAACTGTCTGTGTAAATCAGTGCTGAAACTTCAGCAAACAATTGACAGAATTAGGTTGCCTCTTCAACATTCTGCAGGCAAATAAATAATAGTCATACCAGAAAGTAGTTTTCCTTAAGTCTTGTAGAAATAAATCCTTGCAATTCTCTTTTGTGAAGGGGTGAGTAGATCTTTACTGAAGCTACATTACACAAGTTTAGTGCTATATACCTCTCTGTGTACTATTCACTGTAGAACTAGCTGGCCTTGTACTACATTTATGGTAGTTATGGACAGGGTCCCCAAAACTAGAAGTGCCTTTGAACATAGAGTAGCTTGACAGGATGCTGAAGCAGAGTAATTCAGGTGCCTAATTTCTATGAGAAAGTTTGGTACTTCACTATGGTTTACAGAGCAAAAGAGCACTGAGCTGAAAGGTGCTGGTGACCTGAAATGCTGTTTCAGATGTCAGAAGACATGCAGAAAGGAAACTGCTGAATACAGGTGAGTTACAGACCCTCGGTGTCGTTGGAGTTTTGACTGGGGAAGTCAGGGTGAAGGAGTGCCTGAAGTGTGGAGCATGGAAACCTCCAGGCATCTCCCTGTCAAAAGAATAGATCAGAGTTCTTTCACCAGGAGACAGACAGAAAAACGCTTGCTTGGAGGAATATGTGATGATGAATACTTGCGTAACAGCTAAGTGGCTGGAATGCTTCTCTAAGCTGCTGAGACAGCCAGGTTTCAAACACAGCCCTCCCGGGAGGATGCTCTGAGCCATTGGATGCCAATTTGCCTAGGAAACATTCACTGCAGCTGCTGCTGAAGGTGCCTCATTCAGGATATTTTGGGGCCAGAGAGAAGGTGGAAGTGGGATCCATTCAGGAAGGAAATACATGCATTTGAGTTGCAGGTGTCAGCACAGTAGTCCTACGTGTGAAAAAGATCCACCAGATCTTGGAAGGGAACCTGCACCTCCAGTGCTGGTGGTGCCTGGTTTCCAGGGCAGGATTGAGTACCCTTTCTTTTATAAATGACTGCTGAATTTATTGTGCAGTGAGACAGCTTCAGCAGGAGAGGTGGGATTGCCGGCAGCCCCCAAACAGGCTCATCACTGCTAAGTGGATGGGGAGTGGATGTGGAGTTAAACAGGATCTCCTGTTCCCTGGGAGAGTGCTCTGAATCAGGAGCTAGTCAGCAGGGACTATGTTATGAAGATGCCCATGGTATGCAAGAACCTTGGGGAGTGCTTCACTGAACTAAAGTAGATATCAGAGAAAGAGCTGGCTGTTTTCTGGATCCTGGTTGGACTTAGGGGTAGGTAACCTGCTAAGCTAATGTATTTGTCAAAATGTGGCAGTTCTGGGCATATAATAGAGGTACAGAATCAAACCAAGTGTGGTGCAGACCAGTATCTTGGGTTTGATACTGTCCAATTGCTAATCCCATTTTCTTCTGAAGCCCTTTCCCTCCCCCAGTCAGTCTGCTGCTGTATAGGGTCAAGTTCCAAGTGACATTACCTTTGTGGTAAGGAATGCTGCTTCTCAGGCCATCCCTGTGCTAATGAGGCTACTCCTACCCTTGTGTCCATTAAATGTAGATACTAAGAATGCTGACTTAACTCCATCAATTTTAGAATTGGGAGATTTTAGGGCAACTGGTGCTTCACAATCATGTATGATAATTTTTCACTGCAGTAAGTTAGCAGTGCTATTGATATGATTTGAACCATGATTATTGGGCAGATATAAAGCATTTAAATAATTTTGTTTTGGCAAATAATGCGGAGCCGTATTTTCCACAGTTGCTAGAGGAAACATGGTCAAGTTTCCCTAAAAGATGCACTTTGAGCAGTTAACAAGGAACTCTTGGCTGGAGACTTGCATAAAAAACAGAAAGATCAAGCTGAGATAAATAAGTGCCAAAAAACAGTTTCCAAGTTGTTCTGCTTGTCTCTGTAAATAACATGCCTGGATAACTCTCACTTTTTCTTGACCCTATCACTTTGAATGTCTCTGCTCTTCAAGCCAATGTTACTCAGACAAGATTAAACACCAGCTAATAAGAAGGAATTTCCTGATGTTACATTCAGTTTGTCACCATTCTTTACCTTTGCTGGAGGAGTCTAAAAAAAGGAATAAACTTGTAGTACAATGAACTGTACCTGTGAGCTGGGGTATTTATAGATCCATGCAGCAGTCTGGTTGCAGGGGCGAAGAAAAGGCTTTGGTTGTTGTGTAGAATATGTTTTGCATTGTAAATTAAAATTAGATTACTGTTTTTTACTGAACAGGGAATATCGATATGGAGAGGGGATTTTTGCCTATTTCCACCACCAAACTAAGGACATAAACCCTTCTTTATGCCTCACCTTGCCCACTTTGTGTTGTCTATTTCATAAATTGCTAACTCCACCTGTTTCTTGCAGGAGAATCTGAAGTTCTTGTGGCTTGTGAATTGGCAAGGTGAACATGCTGAACTTCCCTCTTTTGAGGACCTAGGTTAGATAAGCCCTTTTTTCTGGCAGGAGCTATAACTCTCTTGAGCAGCTGTCAGGATTGACTGAATCTTGTTCAAGGCTGGGGTCACCACTTGGGAGTAGTCACCATTCCCCAGCTGGAAAACATTTCCTTCTAGGTGAAATGAGTTTTTAATAGGAGCTGTAATCACCTAGTAATTTAGCCTGGGCCTCTAACTGGGAACAGCGATGCATCTGCTTTTCTGACTGAAGCCTTTTGATTGAAATTGCTAGAGCACAATCTGAAGAAGTTGTGTCCTTATGAAAGAAAGGACACAATCTTTCCAGGTTCAAAGCTGCAGTATGGACCTCAATCCTTCCAACTAAATTGGGGTGAGAAAGAAGAGAAAATGCCACATCTTGTCTTCCAAGTGTTGTCCCAAAATGTGGGACATCTCTAATCTGGTGTGCACAAGGTCATTCCACACACAGAGTTGAGGTATTTGATTTATTTACTGTTCTGCACAGAAAGGGGTGCTGGGTGGCAAGTCCACAAAGGCATCATGATGGCTATCAAAACTTTTCACTATTTATACATTTTAGCAAACAAAGGCACTAATGTTCACTTGCTTCAAGTTATGCAGTTCTCTTATTAATTAGTATTCTGTCTTCTGTTGGTTGAGTCCCTCACTTCTTACGCTGATTAGTCCACTGCTCAATTTTTGTCTTCACTCGGTGAGTTTCTTGAGTCAGAGGTCGCAAACTCGTTCTGCCAGAATTACCTTTTACCCACTCAGAGCTGATTTCAGCACAGTTGCTTGAGTTGGCTTGTTACTTTCTTCCTTATCTTGTCCAAATGTCCTTGTAGCCTATAAATTCTGCATTGTTTTTGTCCATTGTAATAGTGCATCCGTATCCCCAAGCTTTGTTAAGATCCCCTTAAGTCTGAGATCATTGAAATGTTCAAGCTTTAAGTCTTAAGGCAGATTCACCAACAAGGAATGTTGGTGAATGTTTTCTAACATGTGGACATCACAGTTATCCCCATTTTGTAACTCATTCTGCAAAGATTACTAAAAAAATTAGCTGAAAATGTGGAATAAAATTATCTGTCTACCTAGTTTGATTGATAGATAGACCATTATAGGTGCTTGGGGGAAAAATAGTTCCTTTGACCATTCAAACTGAAAAAAGTCCCAAACCATACAAATGTTTCTCTTTATGAAAGCTGCAATATCCTGAGTAAGAATGAAGTTGGGAGGGTTTTGAAGTTGAGGTTTCACCCCAGTGATAAATCAGACTACCCCTCTCTTTTTTGTCAAATTTCTCATGTGCTTTCTCTTTTCAGCAGCATCTCAAGTCCAGACCTTGAAATCTGGACTAAAATACTGTCTGAACACAGGTTTTGATATTCTGCTTAGTTACAGTGGTGGACAATTTTCAAATTCCATGACCACAAACTTCCCCCCACTCAGAGTGCCAGATTTGCCAATTTAGAATTGTTGCACAATTGTGGGCCTAAACCAATAGGATTGCATTGTGCGTTTAATGAAATTTGATGTTTTCATATATATCTTTATTTCCTGAGTCTTTTCCACTTTATTTCCTGAGTCTTCAGCCAAACCTAGTTTTCCTCTCCATCCAGGAGTCCATGACTTACTGCTTTCTTTAAAAGAAATGGAAAATCTGAAGTGAGTGCTTCCTTCCAGGAGCCAGGTATTAAAGATAAATACCAATTGTCCATAAGACTCAGTAATAAATCTCAAAATTTGGAAATAACCAGGCATATGACTGAATTGGACTGTTTGTGACAGGGAAGAGAGGAAGAAAAATAGTCTTTATTGTCGGATATCCTCTGTTTCTTTCCGTTCCTAATAGGTAGGGTGGAGGTGATCAGCCGTGAACACCATGTGGGATTTTACAGCAGCTTTTTAGTCATCACCTAATAAAATGTGCTGTAGAAGCCTCTTCTTACACAGGGGATAAGCTAAGAAGCAATGTCATATTTCAAAATGAAGCACTTGGGCAGTGGGTGTGTGTGGAGGAGAGAGTGGGATCGTGCTGTAAAAAGTGCTCACATTTTTAGCCAGACAGCAGTTCTGCAGCAAATAAAATTTCTCTCTCCAACAGATGGAGGAGAGGTGAGTGGGAGGGAAGTTTGGAAGCGCACTTTGTCATTTCTGTTAGCTCACTGCTTCGTCTGCAAGGGAGAGTGCATGAAATACCAGTTGATAAAAGGGTGGATTAAGAAGTGTAGCAGCATCAAGGAGGTAGAGGCAACTCTCCATGGAGCAACTTCCATCTGGGACTGGCAAAATGCTTTGCAAACATTAGACAGCTAAGCTTTGTGGTATCCCAGTGGACAGGTATTGATCATTCCTATTTAGAGATGGAGAAATTCAGGAATAGAGAGTGCATGACAAGATTTAGGTGCAGAAGAATATTGATTTGTAGGGCTGCACTTCATGCTACTGTCATCCTTTGCTTCCAGTACAGGACCTCACTCCCTGTGTGTTGTTCAGACGTTGACTAGCTGCTTGGATTAACATGGACAATTCTGCGTGAGCCAGCCTCCCCCTGGAATACACTGCCATTTGCTTTCCACGATCAGGCTTAATTTACCTGTCACTTTCATTTGAACTGATGACTTTAAAACTCTCCTGGAAAGCAAATGTTCTCATCTGAAAATGGCAGGGGGAGAATCACGAAGTGAGAGTATCTGCACTGTTTCCACCTGCAAAAATTTACTTATTCCTCCCTCAACATTTGTTTTAATTAGGGGGGAGGGGGGGAGTAAAAAATCATCTTTGATAATTCGTTGCAATACAAATTAATTAGCTTTCCACATTTCCTCAGAAAAGGGCTGCTGTTTTAAAACAAGGTCAAAACCACGGTTACATGAAGATATATGTATTTGGGTGAAATGTTTAAACATGAGCTCGGAGAGAGCTGTAAGTTCTGCTGCCCCTGCACTGGGAGGAACTATATTTGCACCCAGGATAAATGCTTCCAAACACATCTTGATCTTATTTATACTTATGGAAAGGTAGAGTAAACCTGGTAAAAACCAGATTACTTTCATTGCCATAAAGCGAAAACAAGCAAAACCATAGTCAGATTCTTCAGGTCTTAGTGCAGGGCAGTTAGGTCTCAATGTACAAACTGAAGAGTATTTTCTGAACTACTCTGACCTTCTGACCTGTTCATCTAGTCAGAAATCAAAAGTGGGTCATTCTCCTGCCAGCTAGACTGGATGTCAATACTATTGAAGGAAGGTTGCAGGTCAATGAACCTCTTGCTTGCTTTCTCAGGTTCTAGAAAGTGTTTATTCCTGTGGCTTGGGAGAGTGTATATCAGTGCATAGGAGGATTTCCTAAGCTGATGTTCTCAAATGTTAAGACTGATTGCTGTTTTTCAGCCTTTATGAGGTGATTCTGCCTGTGTTGCACAAGGGCCTGGCGTTCTGGCTGATTGGTTAGGTAACTAAAACATAGATTCATCCCCTGGGTTTTTACTTTTAATCTGTGATAACTCAGATCAATCAGTCCTGTTTGTTCCTGCCTCGCTAAACCTAGGTAACAAAATACATTCTGCAAATGTCTGACATTCATCATCCGGCTATATCTATAATTGCTAACTATTTATATAATTGCAAACTATTTATATCTTCAATGCTGACTCATAAAGCAAGGTATTTCACTGAGGCTAAAAGGGAAATGACCCTGCATCCTTTCCAGCTTATTTGTCATTTCATTTTTTCATCCCTCTTTGGGGATCTCTGTCCTACTTTCTGTCACACATATTAGCCTTGGCTGATTGATATGACAAGATAAAGAGCCTTGAGCAAAACCAGCCTTATAAACAATGATAGAGAATTAGTTTGCTTCGTGTATCAGAAAAATATCTTAAGCAGAATGAAAGAGCATTAACTGACCCATTTCTAGACTAAGTTATGAGTAGGTTAAAAAAGAAACTAAAATCTATGTTTGCTAGGGTTTTTTTCTGCCTTGGCATGAAAAGACAGAATAAAACCACAGTGGCTTCATAAGTGACATGTAACTGGGCCCACCATCATGAATATTTTCTACTAAAATGTGTTTGATTACGTCCTGAATATTGCCATGAAAATGTATATTGCAGATTCGAGTTATTTATGAAATCCTTGTAAATTATGCTAAGGAAAAGGTCTGTATTTGTTGTCAGTCACAGAAGTCCAGTCAGTGTAATAGGTGAAATCACCTCTTGTGATTTGGTGCGTAGGATTTGCTGAAGGAATAAATTATATGCTTTTTTCTGCATGAAAAGCTAAATTCAACACAAGGACCATTAGAACTTGACAAGTTGATTGGGTGTTGAAACTTGGGTTGAAGAGAATTTACAACCTAATGACAAACCCAGAAGAGGAGGAGTTAACCTTTGCTTCTAGATGTCTTGAAGGACATATGACTGCCAAGAAGTCCTTATTCAAATAGTTTTAACTTCAAAATATAATTCAATAAATGTGTTGTTATTATTCATAGTATTCCATGTAATTATATTTATTTGCTTAAAGTAATCAAGTTTTTGCCTGTTATATATAATTGCTATTTCCATCCAAATTAGCTTAATTCAAATCATGAATAGAAAGGAATCCCCTTAGAAACAAAAAGCATTATCTGCCTTTTTCTAATAGAATACAGTCTAACAATTAAGTTACCTAATATACATTCTTTTAGTTACCAAAGAAAAGGTACCAAATTTAGTAAAAATGCCTCACTTACTTGCAAAACAGCATTCCTTAATAATTGCTAAAAGTGAGACTCAATCTTCAGAAAAATAACTAAGTATAACCAATGTGAGATAAGAATAAAACCACATTTTGAATCAGGATGTGTTCTTTGCTGAACTAAATCATGTTAAAATTAGCTTTTTCAGTCTTACCCATATGTTACCTTTCTCTTTGAGCTCTTGTAGGATTTCTATGCATTTGATGATATCTGCATTTGTGAGTTTATTTTTTTTTTAGGTTTTCCTTTTGGTATCAGTTGAGTAATGAACAATTAATAGATGACCTCAAATGATGTGCAGATCTCAAATGTACATGGTTTTTTTTTCTGTTTAGTGAAAGCACATTAAGGCAAATGTGTTCAGTGGATGTGTTAGGCACTCAAATGCCTGGTGCTTGACTCCACAATGAAGTCCAAAATCTTCTGTTCAGAAATATATACAGTTCATGGAGAGAATAAAACTCTTCAGGAGGAGATCCAGTGCAGCCATTACATTTATTTTATGAGATCAGCTAAAATGTACAGCTGCCTCAAGCTAGGCATGTGGAAATAATGGAAAGAATGAATCTCTGCCTGAGGGGCTCTAGTGGGATCCATCTCCCTGAGTCACCTCCTAGAGGTCCATCTTGAAGACAACAGTGAAATGGTGGGAGCATTTGTACACGAAATGGTAGCACAGAGAGCCTTTTTTCACCTGGAATATTCTGACCATCCATATTTCCCACTTTGGGATCATATAACACAAAGCCAAACTGGAGGCAAGGTTCCCTCTTAAGCCTGGTCCTTTCATGTAAACAGTCATTAAGTGATTTACTTGATGGGAAAGGAAGGGGGTCCAGGGACCAAGGTCTTACTGCCTGGTGCTGGGGTGGTGAAGCCTGAATACCTTGCTGTGGTTATGAATTCTGCACTAAACAGCTTCTGGATAAATGAAGGAGCTGAGAGAGCTCAGATGTGGCTGAGGGGAAGGGGAGATGCTTAAGAATCTGATTTTCGTTTGGTGAATGTAAATCTCATTTCTGTGACTTTCAGCTCTTTCTTAAATCTAGTCCTTGGTCACTCCTTTGAGAGTTTTGAAGTAAAAGAACCAACACTCCTTTGTTTCTGAGCATATGAATACTAATTGTTTCCCTTTGGATTTATGCCATGTCATCTAATATGCAGTGAATAAACAAAGCTGTAAGTCATGTGCAATCATCCCCAACCTACTGGAGTTATTAACAGCACCCACTCATGGACTTTTTAACAGAGAGATTCAGCTTTCCTTTAAATTCTCTCTTGGAAAAGTGGCCATAAAATATCCCAGGCTCAGAGATACTCTATTCTGAAAGAATTCTTACTGAAAATTTTAAGTATTTACCACAGCATGATTTTCTCTAAATTGTCCTCCTTTGGAGTGCTCACTGAACATTCAAAACTGATAAGCTGATAATGTTGCCTCCAGATATTTTCTATGCCTTTGCAATATAGTTGCACGTATTACTGTACCTCAGAAATTTGATTGAAATCTTTATTTTTTATGTCTAAAATAAATTAATTTGCATTACTGCCTTAAAAAACCCCAAATTTAAAATATGAAGCAAGAATTTTCTTGACATGGTGCTGCACTTTCCCTTATCAGCTCACTGGGGAGGTAATTTTTTTGTTACAATCTTGATTTTCAAGCACAATTCACACTCACCACAGGGCATGAAGCACTGACTAGAGTGAAATAATGGATGTAGCTTCCTTAACTCTTCCATTGGAAAGGGCAAGGGAACAGCCTGATTGCACACTTTCCAAAACATAATATTAAAAATTGTTCTGCACAGATTCAGTTTCTCATCTCCGACTCTTGGGAGTTTGTCACACATTGGACAGTACTGATGTATGACCAATGTGTGCATTGGCACATGTATGATCTATGTATGTAATACACTCTGTATTTAAAAAATACCTGAAACTCCAGATACTCTCAACCATTTACTTGAAGTACGTGAAATTTATACATGGAATACCCATTTTCCCTTTAAAGAGGAGAGTCTCTATGTTTGTCCCTAAAATGAGCAAAGTTATCTGTAAAAGCATCTCTGCTTGGTTTAAGCAGACAGACTAGGAGTTTTTACATCTTTAGTTAAGACTGACTCTCTCTTTTATTCCCATTTGATGGAAAACTCAGGAGATAATTCTAATTGCTCAGATACAAAGATGGAATATTGATCCACATCTGCAGTTTCACACAAATGTCTCATGTATGCCACATTTCAGCACCAGCTTCTTGTAAGGGAAATGCATCCTTGGAGTATGTTTCACAGTCTTAGGGTGGTCTTCAGCACAGGCATGGGAGAACAAAGCCTGACTAACAACTCTGATCAAATTTTCGTTGTAAACTTCATTTCTTTCTCTACGAAACCGGTAAGACAGATGCTGTATTTGTATCTTGTTAAGTAAATAAAAGACATAGCTGGTGAGGTGTAGCATTTTTCATTCAGATTAGCTGGCACATACTATCCACACTGGTGATGTGAAGAAGTTGCCTGGGTAGCAGAATATTGCCCCCAGCTTCCAAGGCTGAGAGCAAGTACAGAACTGCAGGCCTTTTCTAATAAACATAGAGGGATTAGAAAGTGATTGCTTGCTTTGAACTCCTTCACTTCTGCTTCCTTACTTGAGAGAGATTTATGGATCATTTCAGGGGGGTAAACAAGTTTACAGGTGACATTTTTGAAGTTAACTTAAATTCTTGGGGGACTTTGCAGGATTTTTTTAGACAAACTACTACTTATCTAGAAGAAGTGATACAGACAATTGGTGCTCACTGCACTGTGGTGTCTTTGTTTGAAATGAGGTGCCACATGGGCTTTGGTGAAGTGATCTGCAATGGATCTAAGATGGCTTTAGAGAGACTGAATTTTCTCAGATGGAAATTGCAACCTGTTTTTCCTTTCTCACCTTTTCACCATTAAAATGTCAAATCTAATTTTCCTTGGTTTAGGCAGAGAATGTCAGGAAAAATGAAAAAGTATAAAGGTTGTACCCATCTGTAACCATAACAATAAATATCACTGTGTGTACAGTTAATACTTAAACCATGTCTCCTGCCTGAGAAGACTGAAAAAGTATTCATGTCAATGCATTATTCTTCATTATTCTGCATGTACAGGAAAAATTTCATCCCTTTCAGCAGGAGGAAAATTGATCTAGTCTCAGGTCTTTGAGTACAAAGCAGTTTAAAATCATGGCATAGCTGTTTAAGAATGAAATTTGAGTGGAGGTCTGGTAGGAAGATGGTTTTCATCTCTTGCAGAATGGCTTATTTAATGCTGTAGCAGGTAATTTCTGCAATGGTACACCTACATTAACTCTTTCAGTTTGAATCTCCCATCAAAGCAACACATTAAAAATAGCATCGGGTAGAGCAATAAAGAATGAGCTGGAACCACAGATCTGTGTCAGGGAAGGAGGGACAGAAAGCTTTAATAGAGCATCTTATGCCAAGTTTTGTTCCAACAAAATGTCCCTGAGAAAGGGGCAGCTCTGATCTGACTGAGCTGGGAGGTGGAATGATGGGTGCACCCACATCATTTGATGTGTGAGCTCATTATATGCCTGAAGGACACATGGCAGAGGAAAGGCTATACTAGGCAGAGTCCTCTTGTCTGAGTGAGCTTGGTTTGGGATGCCCCTCAGATTTTTCTCCGCTTTCTTTTATCACACCATGAGGAAAGGGACAAAACCAGAAAAAAAAATTGTCTTGCTGTCATGTGGCTCTGTGCTAAAGCACCATATCCATCAAAAATCCTAATAAAGCACTTAAATGCCTCTTCTTGCCATTTACATCTTCCTTGTTTACTTGGGTATGAGTACACTGACAGCTATATAGAAGCACTTCTAGTACTTCAGCTTTCCCTGTGTTCTCTGGGGTTTGTTAGGGCCAGTGAAAAGCCACACACTTTCTCATGATTTTTCACCTTGTCCAGTTATGTGTGTTTCTTGCACATTTGTTTTGAAGGCTAAGTCAGGAAAGCAATGAAATTAATGCTTAAAGAGCTCAAAAGCTTATAAATAATGTATTGCATCCTATTGGCATAGGAAGCAAAGAAAGTGCTCTCAAAAAAAGGTGACAAGGCTTTTAAGATGCTTTTCTGAGGAGTCAAAATTATTGCCATGTGCTTATTTTACTGTATTGTCCTAAGATTGACAGTGTGTTTGTGCTGTAGTCCCTATCGGAAAACCAGTGAGATTTAAGTGAGTTTTTCTGTGAGCAGGAGGACTAATCAATGCTGGTTTCCTATGAATTGTCCTTTGCCTCCAGCCTGTTACCTCTTCGTTTATGCTTTCCTCCAATTTGAATAATGTCAGCTCTCCACAATTCACTGTTGATGCAGCAGCTGTCGATGCTATCCCAGAAAAACAGGGCCAGGGCTAATGTGAGGCTGCCCATGGATGGTTACACATGTTCTACTGCCAGTGGGTTGTCAGCAGTTGCATATGTGAAGAGCAGCTACATGCTGGTTGTTTTGCTCTCATGAGGGAAAATGATTTGGCTTGCTGTGGGCTAGCCAGCTTTAAGTTTTCACAAAAATGTATACAAGACAGTTGTATTTCAAATGCCTGCTCTCTTGTCAATTTTGGTAGAAATTAGTCAGTGCTGTCAAATTTATTGGGCTAAGGCAGGGAAAGAGACAAAAGAGAAATTGAAGACAAAATCATAGCCTCAAAATTCTTTCTTTCTTGGGAATTCAGGCCTGAAACAGTTAACGCCAGTATTGCATATTTATCTGCTGCTTCTTCAACCTCTAATGCTCGTATTTTCAAGATACTCTTTCTCAATCAGGAGGGCTGAGTATTTTTTGTATGGTAATGCAAATTCTCATATATCTGTAGCTGAGGCTAGATTGTGGTTAGATTGTGAGATTAATGAAATATAAAAAGTAGCCAGAACAGCTTCTCCTGTTTTTGTTCTCTTGCTGATTTGATATCTCACTCATCAAAGTCCAGAATAAATAGCTAATTCTAACTGGGGCTCCCAAAAGTTATGGCACCAGTGGCACCAGTTGTCCTAAGCATGCAGAGAAGGAACAGCTGGTGACTGTTTTTACATACAATCTTCTTCTAAATATTAGAGGGTGCTTTGCAATGTGATATTATTATTTATACCTCAGTAATACCAAGAGGTCCTAGCTGAAAGTGGAGCCTGATGGTACAATTTTTTGGATTTACAATGCTGTCCTCAGTTTCCCTCTATCCCTTTCCTCCAAAATATCACAGTTAATTAGGAAGAGGAAATGCAGGCACCATGAAATGAGGTGACTATTGCTAGGCTCCAGAGCAGAGCAGAGTTGTGTGTGCTGAGAATAGAGCTTGGGCTCCTTGTGCTGAGTGGGAATCTCTTTCCTGAATTGCCTCGGCTGCATCTCAAGGTCCTGACTAAAGTGTTGCATTTCTAATACAGTGTTACAAAACTCAAAAGTTTTAAGGAAACATTATAAAAGCTTCCTAAATATGGACAACTCTTCAAAACACTTGGAATACTCTGCGTACAGCTGAGCAGTATTCATTTGCTTTGATGCAAGGCTGTTAAAATCTTTATTGAGATAATGGGGGAAAACGGGGGGGGAAAAAAGTAATTTGTTATCAAGGATTCTGCTTCACTGCGTGCGTTTCAGACACTCATGATTTGTCGTTCGGCTGTGACTTCTCATGAACATTACATTCCAAAAAAATATATTTGTGTTTACATTGTGATCAGCATAAATGCATGAATGCTCCATGCATTTTCCATGCACAGGCTTCTCTTGTCTCTTGGCCTTGTCTAAGTGACACAGTTTTTTTCCCCAACACATTCTGTTCTTTAATATACTTTTCTATATTGTCGAATGCTTCTTTCTTTGTTACCAACTTGGATCACAAATGGTCTTCATTTCCCTATTCTTCTGAACTAAATAGCTAAATGCAGGTTCCTGTGGATATGAAAGGGGTTATGAATCATACAAACAAAAATATGTTAACTTCTTGTGCATGCTGTAATCCATTAGAAACATTCTTATTCCATGTGGCTTAACCTTGTACTTTCTTCCTATTATAAGTGAAAATCTTCAATTAATTGTACTGTAAATTTGGACCCAGCTCATCAGACTGTCAGAACTGTGTGTTGCAATGCATCTATATAATTCCAGGTGCCACTTTTACATTGTCAGCTCTTAACTACGACAATAATGAATTGAATAACTGGGATTGCAAGGCAGTCTTTTCAAGGTCAGTGTAGTGAAAGTGAAGGTAAGTGACATGCTCTATATTCTCCTCCCTACTGAGTATAAAGCCCTTCTGTTGAGGCTTTTTATTTCCATATAGAGAGAGATCTGTCTCTCTTCAGCTCTCAGTAAGAGCAGGCTGGTCCTATCTCTCCAGATGGTTTGACCTGCCTGATGTGATTGCTTAGGAGTCCCACTGAGGTCTCTGTCCATGAGATCACCACCTGTGTAGGCTTTCCTCATGAATTCTTTTTGGGGAGAAGTCTCAAAATGCCTAATCCCTGTGTGCCTGAGTTTCCTCTGTGTCATGTGTGTTTTTATGGTGAGATGGAGAAGGCCATCAGGAATGCCAATGTGGCTGACTCTGCAAAAGCATGGGCAAGAAACAAGTCCTGTCCTGGGTAAGAAATGGAAAAGTGATGCTGCAAGCAAGCAGAAAGTAGCAGTGATAGTGCCCTGTTTGCTGTCTGAATTTTAACTATAGTGGAGTGTATTCAAGAGTGATAAGGAAAATACAGATTCTTTATCGATTTTTCCTAAGAAGTAAGTATCGTTAATCAGATTGGATCTTGCACAAAAGACAGTTTTCAAGTATTCTCAATGAAAGCACAGAAGGTGGGATGTTTTTTATGACGGTGCTAAAGCCCACAATTCATATTATTTGGGAGGTTTCTCAGGTAAAATCTGCAGTTTTCAAATTTTTGCTTCTCTGACCAATCACATTTGCATGAAAAGTCCTTATTTCAAAAGAGGGGTGAAAAAGAATTTAAGGAACATCTACAGCTACATTACACTGAAGACAGACTGCGGTATCTTGGTGAGTTCCTCCCTTTTGCACGTATGAACACAACAGCTTGTGTGGCCATGTTTCCCAAAGATGCAGCAGAGGCTGGGCAGTTTGGGTCTTGTTCATCCATGCCTGAAACCAGACACACTTTCTTTGTTCTAGCCTTTTCATTCAGTGCAGAACTGAGGAATTGAATTTGCTCATTAAGCCCAGCTGCTGAACACAGAGAAACATATATTGCTGCTCAAGTTACCTGAAGAGGTGCCCAGAAAATCACTGATGCCTCTCTCGCCTTCCCAGTAGCAGCCACTTTGCTCTGGTGTCACTCACAAGTCTGGCCTGTTCATCAGTACTGACCAGTGTTAGATTAAATGACCTTGGAGTAAAAGATGATATCAGACTGGCACTGTTATTTCTGGTTCACTGGTCTGTTCTTCCAATCTATCTTTATTTTTCTGGTAGTGTTCCATTTCTGCAATAACAATATAGACATAATTAGTAAGTATGAACTGCCTGCTTCCAAACACTATGAATTGTAACATTTAAAAATGTATCTGTACAAACACTGTCTCACACTGTTTACAGCTAAATTCTCTGTTGCCTGAGCCATCAGTGGCAGTGAAAACCAGTGTCTCCAAGAAGCTAAGGTTCCTCTTCACTTTACACGAAGCATGAAATAAGCTGATATGTAGCAAATAGAAGTACTCACAGCAGGAACTGTGTTCAAAACTTCAAAGCAAGGAAGGTAGAGTAACTTCTAAGCAAGGAGACAAGTGTATTTTTAAAGCTCTGCTGTCAACCAGGGGATATGGCTTCTAAAAAATCCACAAAGAGCTTACACAGGGGCGTCAATACCTAGGGTACTTTCAAAAAAACACATCCAACATCAAATATTGTAATAACAATGGCAAATATTGAGGAACACAAAGGCAGTTTGGGTTTGGATTCTATTTCTGTGACTTGCTGTGTGACCCTCATTGAGTGTCTCCACACTTCAAAATTCTTACTTTTAATATTCATTTAAGGTACTAAAATAAAGTTTATATACCTTTACTGTTTTTTCTCCACATCTAGGTTTTGATCAGGTCATCTATTAATGAAGTTCCTATGTGCCTTATATCATTGTGCAAGATTTCACTGAATGTTGATGACCTTTGTGATACTTGAATGAAGGACATAATTAAATATAAAATATAAATAGAACAAATATAAATAAAATATAACGTCTCCTTTGAGAAGTGTTCCTAAGAAGACTTCTAAGAGTCTTCTTCGAAGGCAAAAGTCATAATCCTGTATGTTTCATCTAGCACAGGCAAAGCTGAAATCTGGAGTGTCAGGGGATGTCAGGCGGTCACAATTTCTACTCATTTGATACCAATGGGTGTCTCTTTAATATGTTAACACTACCTAAAACAAGTAATGGAGAATTATCCCACATCATCAAAACATTGCCATTTATAATGCACCTATTATCAATGCCCTTTTCCATTGCAGTTTCTAATTATCTGAATTTGACACTGATTAAGTATTATCATGACTTAGGAGCTGAAATAAGGCAGTATGTTAGAGGAAGATAACAGAACTTACTTTGGTGAGAATACAATGCTTTTTTCCAAATATGCCCTTTAAACAAAAAGTTAATTCTGGAAAGAAGTAGAGAATTATGTTCATTATCTTCTTTCTTGGTTAGGTAATAAGTTGCCAAAGTCTGGTTTTTGCTTTGGATATCTGCTGGCCTCCTGATTGTGGCTGAGGAAGCTTTGGATCCTGATTTTCTGTATTTGATCTTGTGAGTTTTTTCAGTGCTATTGTTGTGTAAATACCTGTAATATCACTGTGCTGGCAAAATTATACATTGTCTTGATTCCACTCTGGTATTAGAATTTGGTTTCTATTGGGAACTCTTTTCTTCATGACATTTAGCATACATCTAAGGAGTAGCGTGGATGTAAACTCTTTGATATTTTTTTAAATTCGTTTTTTAGGGTGGAGGTTAAACCCTGTGTTGTTCACATATAGCTTGGCATTTGTTTTTTGTGATTTGAATAATGCCTGTAATTTTTGATATTTTACTGATTACTTCTGATTTCTTATTGAAGAGGTCTCAAATATTACCTTATGGAGTTCTAACAGCAGCAGATTGTTAGCTACCATCGCCTTCATTGAGATTAATTCCTTCATCTTTTGCCCCTTGTATTTCATATACTCAAGCCATAAAAGATGAGATAGAAATGCAGTTTAGAGAGAACTCAGTCTTATTTTTAGTCCTCTGTAAAGGTCAGGGGATTTTTTTGTCTTTATTTTTAATATTAAATGCACTAGGTTTCTTTTTTTTTGTTGTTTTTTTTTTTTTTTTGTTTTTGAAGGGAGCCATATCAAGTGCTGTCTTATTTACAATACAGGTATTTTTGCAAATATGAAATCATCCCTGATGATTCTGTCTGGAGCAGCAGCGTGTCAGGGTGTCTGTCACACGTCTGTGTTTCAGCCTCTGTGTCAGTGGAAGTCACTTTACACCACATGATGTGACAAAGTTTAATGTGCCCCAGGCAACCATGGCTCCTGGGTGTTTGGAATATCCCAGTGACATGGGATATTCATATTCATCTGAAAATCAGACATGCACTTTTCTTTATAGACTACAGGAAAATGTCATTATAGCACTGGCCTTTGAGACTTCAAGCCTAATTTGGCACCTCAAGGACTATTACCAATTTGGAAAACCACTGTATATTAATGACTTTCACATGAAAATGACAGACAAACATTTTTGTGTTTGAAACCACCTTATGAAACTGCTATTTCTATGCTGATTTATTCAATATTCTAGATTGGATTACTGGACATTAGGAAGACAGCTCTCATCAGACTTTGTGAATAAACTGATTAAAGTAGCTGCTTTTTTCTCGTCAAAAGGCAATTGTAATTTCTTTTAAATTATGCAAAACAGAGGCAAATAAATATATATAGTAGCTCTTGATACTTCTTCCTCACTTGGAATGGTGTGTATAGGTGATTTATCATTTTCAAAGCAATGTGTTGTGATAGCAGAAGGGATGATCCTATCTGGGGTATAAGTTAATAGGTCCACCATGATAAAATGTGGATTTAATTGTAATTACATATTCCCAAGAATACGACAAGAAACAAACAAAATGCAATTTCTGAGCATGATCATCTAGAGAGAATAATTCCTCAAGAAGATCAGTAGGAACTTTTTTTTACATATCTCCTTTAATTCAAGTACAGCCCTTGACACAGAACAGGTGCCAGCAGAATCCTGGGTCTCAAGGGAGGAGAAAAGGGAGAGAAAGAAGAGGTGGTTTCTAAGGCAGAAAGAAATTGCTGATTTTAGGACAAGGCCAAAAGAGAGTATGATTTCTCAATAAAAGAGACTGAACATCCATTTCCGAGGGTGTACCAACATACCTGTTGTCAGTCATAGCCATATGTAGATATTATGTATGAGCTGGATGTGCAACACACACAGATGTGTATTTGACAACTTTCTGCTATTTGTCATTTCAGTCTGTGAAATTCAGCTTTCTTAGAGGTTAAAAAGTTATTGAGAAACCAATCTGGTGGTTCTTGTTTGTGCTTATTAAGAAAGGGCAAGGAAGTTGCAAATGGTTTAGTAGAGGAATGGAGTGGTTGAGGTCACTGGCTGGTTGAAAAGTGGATTAAAGGAAAAACCACTTCACTGACTGATGAAGGCAGAGGTGACAGTTTTCAAGAGGCAAGTAGGAATGAGGTATCTTTAGAAGTCTGTATTCACTCCTCGTCTGTATTTCATTCTACAAGAAGAAATGATGAAGGTACTACTGATTTCGTGTTGATTTTAGGGTCATGTTACATTCTTACTTTGGAAGCCAGCTGCATGGAGTGAGATAATTCAGAGTGATACTTAGCTGTTCCAAGGATTTTGCATCAATCAACAGCAAATCCCTCTAACTGATGTTATTATTGACATTTTACATTTAAAAGGTCACACAGAGAAAAGTGGAATCACCTGGTGGAGGAGTCCCAGAGACAGGAACTGAACATAGTCCCTGATTTCTTACCATAGGGTTAGTAACTGAGATGCTGACAACTGCAGAAACTAGTAGTAACTTTGTTTAAGAAAGCAGGTGAAAGATGGGGAGACACCTGCCAGACTACTAAAGCCAAGATTCTGAATGGACATTGTGTCAGAAGGGGCAACCTTTTATACAACACAAACGGCACATGTGAAAATGACTGAAGAGAAATACTTTAGTTACACTCCTTCAGGCAGTTCTAATCCTGAAGATCAGTTATTTGAAAATGACTTTGATACACAGATAATGGTGACTGCAGGATTAACAAGCTCTAGATAAAGGAGTAAGGCAAAAGCAAGTGAATAAATATGGAATTTGAGAGTTTTTGAGATTTTAAACAAACATGAAGATTTCAAAAGATGGTGAAATTATGCTACATTTTTAGCATACATTTTAGCATACATTTTTAAGCTATATTTTTAGATATAATTTGGTATTATAATGTGTTGCAGGGTTTTGTCAACCTGAGTTTTGACTAGTTTACAAGACAGTTTTTGTGTATGCTTTTATTTAACATAGTTTCACACACCTCATATTCTTGCAAAATGTAAATTGTCAATGTCAAAGAGTGAGTAAAGATATTTGAGCTTTATACCCATTTCTTTATGCTTAGCTCTTACAGACCACAGTGAAATACATTTCAGGGTAAATATTGTTCAAGATGTAATTTTACAAAGGTGTTTGTGTCAGACTCAGTTGCCCCCAAAATGATGAAATACCCTGGAAGTAAAAACATAGAAGACAAGTTATTAAACAGGACAGCTGTTTACATTTCAGTAAATGACAAAAATCAGAGTATATGTTTAGCATGTTCTGCTTTGTCCTGTTTATACAGTTTAAGGCCAGAATCATGTAATCATTTAGTTTGACCTACATGATATCCCTGGCCACTAACTTTTCTGTGTGGCAAGTTCAACTTCTTTATTGGGATACAGTATTTATATGTTATTCATACAGTATCTATATGTTATTTTCCACAGAGACATCTTGTGTTATTAGGAGGTTTCCAAAGAATAAAATACAGCTTCTCTCCACATTTTGTGCCAATGATTATTCACTCCCACTGATAACATTTCTAATTCGAATTTGCTGAACTTCAGCTTCCAGACATCAACTCATCCATTACCACTGCAAGATCAAACAGCCTGTTAGTTTGTGGTATTTTCCCCCGTGAAAGCATGTATGTGCTGTTACCAAGTTGCATCTCTTTTTGCAGCATGGTAAACGGTCCAACCTCTATTTACACAACCCTTAAATCAGCTTTGTGCCTCATCACTTCATTCTCATATTTTTCGGGTGTGCCAGCCATGTAGCATGTGCCATGTGCCATCCCATGGCAGCCAGGATAAAATAAACTCCCTTCTCATATTTTATGTAGAAGTTAGGCAACCAGTTGTTCATGTGTTCAGCGTGTGCTTTATTTACATCTCTTAGTGCTTGTCTCCTTTAATCCAAGTGAAATTGAACCTGTGTCGGGGGAGGTTTAGGTTGGGCATCAGGAAACGATTCTTCCCCCAGAGGGTGGCTGGGCATGGAACAGGCTCCCCAGGGCAGTGGTCACAGCAGGAGCCTGACGGAGTTCAAGAAACATTTGGACAGTGCTCTCAGGAACATAGTGTGACTCTTGGGGACGGTGCTGTGAAAGGTGAAGTGATCCTTGAGGGTCCCTTCCAACTCAGCATATTCCGTGACTCTGTGAATGATATACCAAGTCTTCTTGGCATCTGCAGGGCAACAACAAACGCGTTTTCACTCACGGGCGGGCTGGAGCAGCGCCCCACATCCCGCCACCCGGGAACACCGGCGGGGACGCGTGGAGCCCCCCGGGCACGTACCAAACACCGGCGCCCGGCTGGGGAGCAAACGGGGACATGCGGGCGGCTGGGGCTGAGCTGGGCGCCGGGGAAAGGCAGGGGGCGGGCGGGGAGCGGGGCGGGGGCGGGCGCTGAGGCGCTGAGGCGCCGAGGCGCTGAGGCGCTGAGGCGGGGCGGTGCCGGCCGGCGGGGCAGCCCGGGAGCCGTGCGGGGGTGCGACCGCTGGTGTGGCCGATGCTCGGCGCCGCCTCCCCGCCGGGTCCCCTCCCTCCCTCTCGGTGCCTGCCCTCGCCAGCGAGAGGCGGCGCGGAGGGAGCGTGCGGTACCGTGCGGGCAGCCCCTGGCCCCAGCCGAGCCCAGCCCAGCCGAGCCCCCGCACCATGCCGGCCGCCGCGCCGCCCCCGCTCCACCCCGCGGCGGGCGCCTGCTGCCACTGCCAGGGTGAGTGCCCCTTCCTTCCCCCTTCTCCCGACCCCTTCCCCGCGGGCAGCCCCTGCCCCGCACCCCGGGACCCTGCTCCCACAGGTGGCCAGCCGGGGGCTCGTTTCGGGAGGAGGGGGCGAGCTGGCGGCGCGGCGCCCCGGCTGAGGGGACGCGGGGAGGCTCCGGCGGTGGCGGCCAAAGTTCCTGCCCAGCTCCTTGCGGGGGAAGCTTTCGGTGGCGTTTGGGCTGGAACTGGGGGCTGGAGAGTGACGGAGTAAGGTGCTGTGCCTCTCGGCCGTGGGTCCCCGAAGGTGCGGAGTTGGGGTGGCTGTTTCACCGGGTTCCTTTAATTACCTGTATTTTGGATTGAAGAGGAGCCCCCTCTCCCCCCGGTTTGTATCGTGGTGGAGACTAGTGCGGTGGATTCGTGGGGCAGTGGGGTGCTTTGGGAAGCGGAACAAGGGGCTGCTATGCACGGAGAGCCATTCCCTGCTGCTGGCTGCGGGTCACTCCGTCTGCCGCTTTCCCAGCTGCGGGATTCCCGCACAGGCAGCCGGGCGAGTACCGAGGCAAGCTTGGGAGTCTGTCTGAGTGGGAAGTCAGCGTTTGCTGCTCCAAAAGGCACGCACGGTGTCGTCTGTACTGCCATACAAATTGAAGATTTGAAGTAACTTGCACTCTTAATAGTCAGCACGAGTGTACTTCACTTGGAACGAATGCTTGTGGGCTGCTGAGAGCACAGTGATGCTCTGCAAAAAAAATGTAAATGGCACGGAGTGTAAGAGTTTTACACCATTGCACAGTTATGTGTTAAAACACACTCGAGGCTGGTGAAGATTCTCTCAGCTGGGAAATCACCGCGGTTGGAGCCACACGGGTTAGAGACACTGGCTCAAAGGATGGGGAGGGCTCTTGTGTCAGATGGGGCTGCTGGGACATGCTACCACAGACCAGACCTCTCTCGGGAAGAATGCTGGCTGTGCCCTTGCATCCCATGCTTCTGTAGTTATATCACTTGTGTTTGTTCCTATTTAATAAACTGAACAGATATTTATAGGAAAACTGCTCCATAACTTTTCACTGTGCAGTGTTATTTTCTGCCTTCCTCAGGGTACATTCAGTATGCAATGTCAGCAGGACTGGACGGGCCACTGATTTGAGCTAGTGGAGTGTTTTTCAGCTTGTGAGACCCTCTGTTTGGGAACAACCCCATGAACTGAAACTTTTGCTACACCAACTACTAAAAGATTTCCTTTTTAAAAAAAGAACAAACCCCAAACCAACCCCTTGCAACAGCATAAAAAGTTTCTAGCTCCTTCCTCAGAGCATTTAGATTGGAACCCATCCTGTGTGAGGGTAAAGAGTTTATCTCCAAACCTGATTATTTGTTATGTATACCTTTGATACCAACTTTATTGAGAAATGAAAATGTGCATATATGTAGGTTTGCATGCAAGTTTTTCTTCCCACCTTGTTTCCTTTCCCTTTAGCCCTTTTTTCTCTTGATGCTTCTTGTATTTTTTTATATGATCTGAATGCAGTTTTGACACTTTGAAATGCTGAGAACTCAGCAGACTCCGAAAACAGTCAGCAAGTGAAATGAAGCTTACGAAACATATTACAATTGCTTTATGTAGTAGAAGTGCAGTTATTAGAGCAACTCAGTCATGCTCTTCTCAAGAGGTGACTGCATTTTATAGTTTGGGAAGCCCCCCTTCAGCTCCCCAGATAAAACTGATCCCGCTGAGTTATTCTCCTTGTAGTATAATGGGTGTGGATCTTCTGAAATAGCATGACCTTTCCCATGAAAATTTTTGTAGGATGTTCGGGCACATCAGCTGAGAGTTAGCTTCTGATAAATCTCCATCTGTGTCTTATTAACCTGAATTGGCTAATTGGACTTAAACTGCCAGCAAAGATAACTTGGTTTAATTCAAGTTAGTGGCAGCTGTTCAAGCCTCTAAATTTGAGCTGTGCTAAAATTACCTTGTCTTTATTGTTTTTTTTATACTCAAAGTAATTACCTTGGGCATGCTAGTCTGACTTTTGAATGTATCTTTATCTGGTAGTGTCACTACACGCTTTGTATCTGTTTTCACTGCTGCTTTTTCTGGTCATGTTCTGCAAAGCGTCACAATTTTGGCATTGGCTGGACTTACAGCGTGTGGTGACTAAGGGAAGTTGTGTGGGATTCATTTCCCCATTTCTAAGATTACCTAGCTTAGTTTGTTTTCTGCAGAAACATCTATAGTTTTGTAAAAATAAGGGAAGTTTGTGGTCCTTCTTTCTTTTCCAACAGCTCTAGGGCGAATTGAGTTGGTTTCTGTCACTGATTTTCTCATTTCCCTTAACTTGATGATTCCTTGACATTTAACAACATTTGAAATTAGTGTTATATAGATTTTCTTGTAAATATAATTAGAATCTTTCTTGTAAATATAATTAGAATCAGAACATTATGGTGATTTTAACAGCGTCAGATCTGATCCAGATCTCACTGAAGCTAATGTGAATCTTTTAATTAGCTTCAGTGCAACTTGGATCAGAGCTGAAAATGTGGTAGTTGAAGAGGTGAATGTGACATTTCTCTTTGTAACAGTATACTGTTTTCCATGTTTTTCTCTATTTCGTGGTATGGGGTCAGTCCTTTTGGAGTGTTTACTACATTTTGGAAATAATGAAAAAAGAGCAGGACCTATTGCCTTGATTGATTCTAATGTAAATTTGGAGTTTTGTTATAATGCTTGCATGTAGTCCATCTTACCTAGCAGTAGTTGGCTTTCACTGCAAACATGCCTGAAAGTCAGGCATGTTTACCATCTTCCCTTTGTTGCTAGCATTGTTTACTCAGTCTAATTATTGCATGAATGCAAAACAATTATGCTATATATATTCGTGGAGGAAGCTCTCAGTAGACATTCTGAAAGCACCATCTCCCACTCCATCAATAGTGCTAGCCTGTACATATTCTCCAGGTTTTAGTTTTCTCATCACCCCAAATAATGTAGTTAATGGAAATGCTGAGAAATGTCTGGTGGTGTGAAAATCACGATCTTTCTACTTGTCATCGTGCTTTTGAGTCTAATTAGCACTAGGTTACAGTTTTCCCTGAGAAACCCATTTTCTTTTATAAGTTCTGTGAAACAATTTATTTTGCAGTGTTGACTTTAATATACAAGTCTCTTCTGAGAAGTGGTTCTGTAATAATGGGGTTGGGAATTCTACTTCTGTTATGTGAATTAGCATCTCTTAAATGTGCTATATATACAAAGAAAACTTCTGTGTGATTTCCTCTTTTGCAAACCAGATGGAGAATCAGACTCTGGCTGGGTCTTTCCTTTAGTTATGCAACGAGGTTATTGGTAATAAAGGATCTGGAAGCTTAATTAAACTCTCAGTGACACCTCTGCAGGCTCTTTTATTTTCACTGGGTTTGCTCAGTTGCAACCGATTAGTCATCAAGTTGAGATTTAGGAAGCAATGCAAATAAAGTCTCCCACAAGAAGAAACAGAATCCTGCTCCTTTGACTGAGGTATTGTTGGCTAACAGGACTAAAAAGCAGTTGAAAGCTTACTTTGTAATGGAACATGAATAATTAATTTGAAATATATGGTACTTCAGGAGCCAAGAGCATCAACGTGAAAGTGAAACTCCCTGTACAGTGAGCCTTGAGAAACACGTGGAGGGCTTTGGCAGATGGATTCTGGCAAATGCTACAGTTGTGTAAGATGTTTTTGTTTCCCTCTGTCAGTTCTGTCCCCCTCCTGAAAGATCCTTGATGGAAGGCCATGGACTGCAGAGTTGACTTCCCTGGTTACTGGGGCAGACCCTAAAGCAGTCAAACTGCACAAAGCAGCCATAGCTGCTCCCAATAAAATACACACAGCCTGTCATCTTTGAAAGAAATTAAATAAATGAGCAGTTTCATAATATTCTTTTTTTGGTTTTATGCAACTTAAACCAAGCCTCACACCTCCAAAGGCACTGATTCATTTCACGTGCAGTCTTACATTTCACATAGCTCTTTACAGATTATGCATCTGTATACTTCTCTATAAGACTTTTCTTTATGCTTGCTTTTTAATTTGCTACCCTTAAAATGTCAGGACGAAGATAATGAAAGTGGGGTTCAGCTCCAAAAAAAAAAAAGAGTAAAAATTATGGCACTTGTGAGTCATTACCAGTCTCCATGAAATCTTTACCTTCATCTGCTGCTCTGGGTGTGATTCAGCTCAGTTTAACACTAACACATGGCAGTAACCATCTGTGTTTGCTGTAAATATTTTATTTTTTAATTACAAATGGCTTGATTTAGAAAACCTGAAATTGTATAGTGGGGTGGTTGTGGGTCTGCAAGAGAAGAAGATAAGCACCTGGGGAGGTAATTTTTGCCCAACCACTGTTGCCAGGTTGGAAAGGGGAGTGCAACACAGAGAGAAAACCAGGCTGCCCTGCAGCAATCCAGACCCTGCTGGTCCCTTCTTGGAGGAGCTGGACAGGAGAGCACCAGCAAGACTGCAAAGGGGCTCTGAACATTTAGTGAAGGAGAAGGGGGTGGGGGCAAAAAAGGCAAAGAAAACTCTAAGTTTATCTTCTTTGAGGAGAAAGAAGGAAATGTGGTTGCTAAATGTCACCCATCGTGATTCTCATACAATAAATATGGTCACATGCTGTGGCAGGCTGAGCCTCCTACAAGCATTTTGCTGTGGGATGACACTCACACTGGGGCTGGGGGTGTCACAGAGGCACCATCCATCCTCAGAATAGAAAGCCCAGACCTCATGTAGCCACCAGAAGGGTTCCAATGTGGGCATCCCTCAGGCTCCCTCCCTCTGCTTAAGTCCAACCAGCTGCAAAGTTTTCCCATCAGATTGTTATTCTAGACAGTCCTTCCCAACTTAGGAACTCCTTTGCTGCAGCATTGGCCTGACTTTAGCTGCTCTGGTGCTTTTTGTCCTGTAGGCTCTCCCATATACTCAGGTCTGTGTCCCAAAATGGGCAGTGAAAAGGGAGTGAGATAAATAGCCAGAGAGAAGTGAGTAGACTCACTTAATTCTTTCTAGTGTGAGAGTCTGGGGAAGAATTAGAATGGGCTCTTATGGGACTGACAGATTTGGGGATCTCTAGTTTGCAGTTTGCATGACACAATGTATGTTTATTCTTAAAATAAAAAGGAGATGTGCTGAAGGTGAGGTGTACAATGCAAAGTTTTAAAGTCTTCTTGCCTGCCCTCGTGAGGTCAGGGAGTGTGTCCAGAGGTGCATGTCTCCCATAGTCCTGCAGTCCAGGTGTAGCCACTAAGGACATTTTCTTTCCTTGCAGCTGACACTTTGGCAACTCACTAATGGGACCAGACACATTTGGCCGGGAGAAACTTTAGTTCTTTGGTGACGTGTGGGACAGAAGGAACCCAACTTGACACATAGCTGAGTTTGCAGGGCTGACAGTTAAAGGAGAAAATAATATTGCATGTGAATTTAAGCATGCTTGATGTGATATTGTGAAAGATAAAGAACTTGGAATGCCATCATACTAATTGTATATGATTTTTTAGAGCTAAAACTGTATATTTATGAGATAGAGAAATTATTCTGATGTTTTTTCTTTATGTGAGCCCAAATTAGTTTTTCTTCAGTGAACTTAGACCACTGTCTGAACTGTTGAGTGATTTTCATTTTCTACAAATTTGGCTAGACTGGGTCAGCAAGTGATCTCCACTGCACTGGTGCATATCAGACATGGAAATGCCCATTAAGGTAGTAGAAAAGATGTTATAGAAGTTAAACTGATAATTGATTCCTTCCTTTTATATTTTTTTTTCATTGTGACAGTATTAAAACTGTTTTTGAAAGAATCCAGCTGATAAATAATATTCATAACATTGAGCATGGTTTTGTTTTCCTTCTGCTTCAGTAGCTAATGCAGAGAAGAATGCATGCAAATACCATGATGGGTTTTTTTGGGTTTTTTAGGGTTTTTTTTCAAATTCAATTGATGTAATTGAATAAAGTGCAATTTGGTCATCTGAAAAGACTGTGCTGCTTTTATTTGGTTTAGTAAACCATGGTTATAATACTATATGATTTACAACAGTGTTTTACTGCATAGTATATTTTATAACTGCCTTACCGTCAAATGTATTCTGAGTACAAAAGGCTTGTTCAATGTATTTCTTCAATGTATTAAAAAATGTGTTTCTACAAGGCCAGGTACTTAAAATCTAATATTATTCAGGTTACAAAGTCAAGCTTTTATAACTATTGATTAGAGCTGGTATTCTCCCAACCCATGTTCCTGTGCATTAAGATATACACATTAATTACATTATCAGATGCTGCTTTTTTTATCCCCAGGGGCTCTGTCTCCATCAGTGTATGTGATGGACAAAGCTTTCCTAATGAGCATCTACTCTACTGTTTACCCTGGCTCTTCGTGCCTCCTGCTGTGTGTTTTTTGAACCCTGCTGTTAATACAGGGTTATTAACTTGTGGGCTTTTCTGTCATGGTTATTTCTACAGTAACAAATATGGATTAGCCTATCTGTGATACCTGCAAATGGAGGGCATGTACTGCATTCAGTGGCAGCCAGGATGCAGAATATAACCCCAAAAGTACTTTAATCTGGGGAAGAAAACAATTTGAGATTCCCAAGTCCTGAATTTTGGGATGACTTAGCATTATCTGTGTGTTGTGTTATATTACCTTGTCTGAAGTACCTCTTCCAGCATATGCCCTTGCAGCTGTGAGCACTGAGCAGGTTTGTGGATCAAGTCTCAGAATGTTGTTTTGGCTACCAGGCTCTGATTCTCTCTGAGAAGTATAGATTTGGTTGATTGCTTTGAAACTCAATGGAATCAGTTGAGACAAATCCAGTTCTTCAGGGCTGCACTGCCTTAAGCAAAGAAACTGTTCTTCCTATATTTTTTCACACATTTTTCAGCTCTTCTAGTTACATGTATTTTTATACAACACAGTCCTCAATCCAGTTTACCTGTAAAAGACAATCCACTGTATGCTGGAGTAGACATTAGAAAAACTGTATACACTGTTAAACTCATGTATGCAAGGAGGAAAAGAATTCTCAAAATAGAATGGTTTGGGTTGGAAGATCATCAAAGATCCTCTAGAGGCTACCACTCTGCCACAGACAAGGACACCTTATACTACACCAGCTTGCCAAAGCCCCATCTGGAACACTGCCAGTGATGGGGCATCCACAACTTCTCTGACAACCTGTATCACCACCCTCACAGTAAAAATTTTTTCCTCATATCTAATCGGATTCTTTCCTTTTTCAGTTTAAAGCCATTCCCCCTTGTCCTACCACTCCATGTCCTTGTAAAAATTTCCTCTCCAGCTCTCTCCTAGGTCCCTTTAGGTACTGACAGGCCACTCTAAGGTATCCCCAGAGCTACTGCCTTCTCCAGGCTGAACATCCCCAACTCTGTCTGTCTTCATAGGAGAGGTGCTCCAGCCCTTTGATCACCTTCATGCCCTACTCTGGACTGGCTCCAACAGGTCCACATCCTTCTTATGTTGGGGGTCCCAGACGTGGATACAGCACTCCAGGTGGGATCTCAAGAGAGTGGGGTAGTGGGGGGAGAATCACTTCCCTTCACTTGCTGGCCATGCTACTTTTGATGCAATGCAGAACTTTAATTTTCTCCTGTCTCATTGAGGGTCTTGCTAATGTTCTCTTAATGCAGTCACCTGTTTGTGTCCATGTAGTTCTTCCTGTTCTTTAAAAAAATATAAATCAACATAAGCTAATATGGCAAGTGACAACAGAAGCAGGTAGATGTCCTTTATTGAGAACTTCAACAGAGCAGACCATGTGAGGATAGTTCTGTTGCTGACTTCTGAACCCATCCCTTTGTCTGAGTTTGGCATTCTACCTGACTTCTTGGTCTCACTGTCATGTTTTACTGCTTCCCTGTTACAGTTTCCATCTGCTCCCCTTGTGTCAGTAAAGTTCAGGGAAATTGCTATCAGCCAGTATAAAAGTTCATAGGAGCTGCTGTGTGTCAGACAGTGTCTGACCATGGCACTAATTGCTTCGTTCCTTGCAGTCTGTAACAATCCCTCTTTTCTCCTAGCCTCCCAGTCCAGTTCTTCACCAGGTTTCCTTTTCCACTTTCAATTCCATATTTCTGACCTGAGTGTGCATTTGGAGCTTGCTCAGGCTGGAACTAGCAGCAACTTTCCTGCTGCATTTGACACTGTCTTGGTCCAGTCCTTGTGAAATTTTACCTTCTTTCTCTACTCAGGATTTTATCTAGTCAAAATTGATGCAGTGTCTTTGCCTCTTGTTGTTGCTGAAATAACCACCGGTCCTGCCTCAAGCAAAATCTCTGCCCTAAAATGATGTAAAACATAAGGGGAGGCTAGAATGAACAGCAGGGGAGGAAAGAGAGGGTATGACTCCTCAGAGAAAAATTCACTAGTAGTGTTTCTAACAGTGGGGCTGTAAATAATGTAAAATTTACTTGCTGTAAAAGGATGCCTGTGATCATGTTTTGTTTCTGTGCATCTAATTTATTGAACTGGGACTTGCCATGCTACTGCTTCAGACTTGGGTGCTAATAGTGTGCACTAGCCCGGGAAGGTGCAACTTTGAATAATTTACAGCAAGGAGAAGAGATCAAGATGGCACATGTCTAGAGGACTCGGATGGCATCCTGGAACCGACGGCTGATGTGCGCTGGTAACCTGTATGAGCTACCTATTTGGCTGCTCTGAGTTTAGTGCCAGAGGCTTTCTTCATACTCAGGTATTTGAAGATACTTGTTAGGACTGTGAAATGAATCAAGGGTTTTCTGTTCCAAGTAAGATTATTATTATTTGTCTTTCTCTTTCCCCCTATGGTCTTTGTTTCACATGCCCTGAGGAGGAATTTTTTAAGGAAGAAACAGACATTTGTACTGCTGTCCTTTCTCTGCCCACTTGAAACAGTGTTTTGTTTATCCCATATTGGGACCAGTATATCAGAACAACTCCCAAATACACAGTTTCTGTCCTGTACAAGTTTAGATGCTGCTAATGTTTCGGGGTGTTTTAATGGATTCTTTTGTAAGTGGAAGCCTTCTAAAGAAATTGCAGGACTTAAATAACACCAGCTTATTCACCGAAAGCAATGCCATACCTAGATCCTATTTCACTGCTGCCTTCTGTTTTAAATTGTGTTGTAAAACTCCTTGTAAAAATTTAATTCCCCTTCAACCTGTGACTTGATAGCAGAATGGTAAACTATTCAGTTAATTACTGAAACTGTGATCTCCAGCAGGACAGCCAAGGAGAATGCAAGCTGAGTGGCAATATTTTAATTAATGAACAAAAGCTTGTGGACTGGCCAAGGGAAAGGATAAGTTCTGAAAGACAAATGGCAGCAATACATTTTTTGGTTGCAATAGGTGACCTCTGGAAAACCCCATTACTCTACTGTTTTAGCTGGTGTAGCCAGGAAATTCCTTAAGAGATAGATTGATTGACACTGTATACACAACTTCAGAGCTTAAGTCTTCAGAATTCACTTAATTCTACTCCATGTCCAGAGTATGATCCAAAACACTCCAAGGAGAGGTCATCTGGAGGAATTTTTGTGATTTCTTCCCATGCTTTCCCACCCTCCCCACCTCCACCCCCAGAGTGGGATGAACTGTGATGATCACAAATGATTTGTAATTTTTAAAGATGAACCACGGAAGCTGTGCTCCCTGCAAGGAAGCACATTTTCTCCCTAGGGACCACCCATGCTTTGGTCATAGCTAAATTTCTTATTTATGCTACCTATTTTAGTCCCCAAATCTCAGTTGGTTCCATCCTCCATGCTTCTCTAGGGACATGGTGTGAGCGTTTGCCCTACAAGATCATCATGTCTTCATCATATGGAGCTCTGTATTGCTCCATGAGTTCCAGTTTTCATTCTCCTGTGCCCGTGTGCACAGTTTGGGTGGCATGCAGGGTGTGCTTGACCAGCTGTGCTGCCTCACCCCAGCCCATCCACAGCAGCAGCCTCAGCATCCTCCTTGGCTATGCTGCACCATTGATAATCTGTAATACACTAGAATATAGGGGTGGATGTGTATACAGATAAAACTAAACACGCTCAACAATCCTTCTTAACATTTCTCAGAAATATTTATATTTAATAATCATTAGCTCTCAGGAGGACAGCAAAAGAAAAAGCACATTTTATTCGCAGATGTATAATTTGCCAGTACTTGAACTCATTGAAGTGTGTTTCTCATACCACCTCCCTCTTCCTCTTTCTCCCACTTGTGTGTAAATATGGAAACAAGATTTTGAAGCAATATAAATTGTAGCTATAGGATTTGGGTATGTGTGTGACCTTTGAAGGCTTTCTAGAAATGCTTGTTACCGCTTTAAGCGTGTGCACTTTTCTGACAGGTTGAGGCTTGCTTGTTGTGTATCAGTTAAATATAGCATAACTGGAAAATAACAGAAATTATGACTGAAAGAGTGGTAACAGGCAACTGAAGTGAATTTTTAATTGTATGTAACATATAGTCATTGGGACCACCACTTTGAGAAAATTTGACACTTCCCTTTTTCCTGGAAAATATTAGAAGATTCTTCCGTACATTGATTTAAGCAGTTATGTCCTTTATCATCATAGAAAAATATGGAATTCTACTCTTATTCCAAACATTGTTATATATCAACTTGCAAAATGTTTTTGGCTAGCAATCAAGTCAGTGTAAAAAGTACAAAACATTCTTGTATTGTTCTTAATAATGACACAGAACTGCTCTTATTCCATTAGTTGCAGAATTAAAAAATAAACTTGGCTTCTCCTTAAGGCTTAGCCAATTTAGTGAAGAAAGGAAACGTAATTGATGCCTGGGTAATTGAAACAATCAACAGCACAACCAAGCACTTATAATTGGTGGTTTATAGAAAGGTACGATAATAGCAGCATGGAGAGGGAGAAACATCATCTGACGGGAAAAGTCATTATTAGTGCACCATTGTTTTTATGTTGTACCAAAATTATGAGCAGTAAGAATGTCACTCACAGTTCCCATAAGCAAGATAAAGCTTTGATGACAGTGGGTATGCAAGAACCTGGAAACATTGATTAAATTCAGAGCTTCATCAGTTCCTGGTAACTAGCATGTTGTGGAGTTGATTTCAGAGAACTGTTACTGCAGCTGATTTTTTTTTTCCTCCATTCACAGTCAGCTTTATTCTGGGTGGAATGTAAATACGTGATTGTTGAAAAATCACTAGCACGTATGTAGTCATCCTTTGATAACAACAGATCATCCTTAAAAAGCAGAATGAAGACAGAAATAACTTGTACAACCACCAAGCATTAGTCACACCTAGCTCTTATATAATGCTTACGTCTTCAATCAGCATGCTGGCAGCTGGGCTTCTTTGTAATATTTGTTTGGAGAAGAAGCATCTATCTCATTTGGCAGGGGAAGAAAATGAAGCCAAGAGTTAAGGGACATGCCAGGGGGCACAGAGCGCTTAGCTGGTGAGAGTATTACAACTAAGGAGCGTCCATCATCCTGCATCAAGCAGAGCCCACAGCAGAGTGCATGCTATAGCGGTGTCTCCTCATGTGCTTCCAGCACTCAAACCCTGGCCTGTTGGATACACTGGTTTTGAGGCAGAGCTAGTGAATGCTCTGCTGCGGCACTTTTGCAGTTTTCCCTTTTGTTTGTTGTTCTAGGTGAGGAGGCGTATTTCTTTTTCACTCTGTTATGCCTTGATGGGAAGGACAAATAAAAATACATAGCATGACATACTGAAAATGGCTTTTCTTGCACTTGAAAGCCAAAATGTAGTAGGCTTAATCTAACACCAAGACAAACACTGATGTGTGCAGATTTTCCTTTGAGGGTGTGCCCACTGCACAGTGACTATGCAATCATAGTCATAATAATAATCATAGTATGGAAATGGATGTGATTCTCTGGGAAATAAGCCATTGGCATACAGAAATTTCCTTGTAATGGTTTGGTAACCATTCTGGCTGTTCCCTTTTGTCTTGGTCCTGTCAGTTCATATATTTTGAATGTTTTCTTCCAACTGAACTTCAAGGCTATTAAAGGGCGAGTTGGAAGCACTCTGTGATCTCATTCTGAAAGTTTATTTCTTAAAGCTGAAAATAAATGCACTGTAATCAGGTTTTAATCCTAGCAAGTACAACAGCTCAGAATACTTTTAGGGGAATTTTTTATTCTTAGCTTATTGTTGGTAGACTGGGAATTATGTTATAGCTTGGTTTGTCCATAACCATATGTTATGTTTTCAGTTCCTCCATTTCACAATTACGTGTAACAAATGGTGCCATTTTCTTTGATGATGTTCTAAGATGAAATGGTAATGTCCTCAGAGAATATTCAGAGCTTTATGTGATTTTACATAATTTTTAGAGTAAAAAAGTCAACTCAAAATGTTGAAAACCGTGACTCCAATTATCGAACAAAACTAAGATGGCCTTTCTTTAAGATTAAATAACATTACTGTTAGATGACCTATAAAATTGCTATAAAAATTATAGCAAAAGTAATGTTTTTAAAAAATAATTTAATTTATTTAATTTGTTATAGAAGGTCCAGGAAAAGTTAAGAGGATGTAATTAGTTATAAAAATGTAAGGTTGCACACAGAGTGCCATCTGGTAGTAATTTTAAAACACAAGTAATTAGTTTATTTTGCTTCATGCAGTGTAATTGTGGAACTTGTTGTCATGGGGTTTACAGAGGCCAAAATTGCAATTGGGTTCAGAAAGGAATTGAGTGAGTTCATGGGAGATATGTTAATAAGAGAATGCTAAACAATCTGGATTCAATCCTGCTATTTTTTGAGGATTTCTGAAAGATGTGAGGATTTAGAAGAAAGATCTGTTAGCGTTCAATATTATTAAACTTTTAATGACGTTGGTCTGTCACAAAGTGAATTTATATTTTCTCACAAACTTGGCAATGATTGTAGGTACAAGTATGTGGAGATATGCCTTAGTGGTAATTAAACTTCTTTATAGGCCTTGAAGTAACCTACCATTTCTCTCTGAAGTCACAAACTCTGACATGTAAAAAACAATTGCTCTGGAAGGTCTGATGATGCAAAATAATTAACATGCCATCCCTTTGTTTGCTTTAGGACGCCAAGGCTTGTTGGACCATTCGCCACGCAAAGCAGGCTCAAAAGTAAAAGAGAGGAAACTACATGGGACTTGTCCTCCTGTTGGTCGTGGAAACTATGGAAAACCATGTGCGGGTGAAAGCAGCCCCAGGTCCCCTTTTTTCAGTCCCCGCAATGGTTTTCACACAATACATTCGGAGCACAGTCCTGTGAAGCCAAGGATAATTACAGTGGTGAAACCGGGGGGACGCACGCTCAGGAGAATAACCTTGCTTCTCAACAAGAGATCTGTCCAGACCTTTGAGCAGCTGCTGGCTGACATTTCAGAAGCTCTGGGATTTCCTCGCTGGAAGAATGACCGTGTGAGAAAGCTTTACAATCTGAGAGGCAGAGAAATCCGAAGTGTTCCTGAGTTTTTCAGGGAAGGTGATGCGTTCATAGCTATGGGGAGGGAGCCCCTCACTTTGAAGGACCTGGAGGTGGTATTACAAGAACTTTATCCTGAAAATCCTTATGCTACCAGTGCTGCCATTCAGCAGAATGAGGAGCAGTCCCAAAAGCTGAAGAGCAGGCTGTATGACAAGGCCTCAAAAGTAGACAGTGGCTTTGATGAGACAGAAATGACCAAGAGCTGCAGTGATGCCTTGTCTTCCCAGCTGGTAGCTGGACATGAAGGAAAAAGTCAAGGCAAGACAAAGCAAGAGGAAAAAATGAGAACCAAAAAAAAGTGGACTAGGGAGGGCTGGGATGGTGAGCATGGAGCAAAGCCTTCTAGAAAAACACGAGAAAGTGAAAGGTACCTTAACCATGAAAGGAGTTCTGAGGAGGGCTTAGAAGAGAGTGCAGAGGAGGTGCTGAGGTGTGAGAAGTGTGAACAGGAAAGGCAGGCCAGGGAAAAGTTACAGAGGGAAAGGCAGGCTGAGGCCTCATTTGAGAATAGAGACTTGAACACAGGCGCATGTCAGAGGTACCACGTAGAAAGAAATACAAAAGTCAGGAACTGCCGAAAATCTCCTGAAACTTGTCTGGAGGGTGAGGAAGTTGGCTGGAAAGACAATGGCAGTAGGAGGTTTTGGAAGCCGCTTTCTAGGATTGTTAATGAAGGGCTGGAGAAGCAAAAAAGGAGCGTTGAGAAAGAAAGGGATGTGGAGAAGCATGAAAACCATGGGAAGGAAGTAGTAAAAATCAGGAAGAATGCCGTAGAAGGGCTCCAGCTAGCTCATGAAGTAAAGGAAGATAATGGAAATAGTTGTTTAATGAACCAAAGTGGTTGGGTAAAGAAAGACAGGGATGCTGAGAAAAAGTCTAAAACACACAGGGAGGGCAGGGAGGGACAAAGGGCTAAAGAGGAAGCTGCCAGAAGAGAGGGGAATGCCACATGTAGAGAGAGTGACATGACTCGACGAGAAAAAACAGGTGAGCGCAGAGTGAATAAAGACGACAACAAGGCTCAGGGATTGGAAAGCACGAGCCGGAGGTATGCCATAAAAAGCAGAACTGATGTGGAAAAGCATTATGAGATTGGCAGAACTATTGGGGATGGAAACTTTGCAGTGGTGAAGGAATGTCGCCGCTGTGATTCCAATCAGATCTATGCTATGAAAATCGTTGATAAATCCAAGCTGAAGGGGAAGGAGGACATGATGGAAAGTGAAATTCTGATTATTCGGAGTCTCTCTCATCCCAATATAGTAAGCTTAATTGAGGTGTATGAGACAGAAGCTGAGATCTACTTAATCCTAGAGTATGTCCCAGGAGGGGACTTGTTTGATGCAATCATAGAAAGTGTGAAGTTCACGGAGCATGATGCTGCTGTCATGATCACTGACCTGTGTGAAGCACTGGTTTATATTCACAGCAAGAACATTGTCCACAGGGACCTCAAACCAGAGAATCTTTTGGTAAGTATTGTCAAACATTTCCTGCGTATGTGCTGGAATTTAATTTATTTTCCTTTCAGTTATGGTTCTGTGAATAGTTTTAAGCAAATACTATGCAGAAATAATGTGTTGTGGCAGGACTGTTTGGAAAAATGGGTAGAAGTTTGAAGTAAAATTACAATTGCAGTTTGCTTTACATAGATCTGCTGTGTATTGCAGATAGCAGTGGTTGCAGACAGGAATTCAAGTAAAAATTATCAGACTTTCAGGGATAGTGACCATTTGTATTTTTCAGAAATCAGACCTGTTAGTATGTCTTTTAGGTACCCAAGGATGAATAATAAAGCATGTTCCTTGCAGACTGAAATTTATTAAAATTGCTAATGTATTTATATTTTTCTAAAAAATTTATTTATTTATTGGACATTTTCCCCACTGCAATTGCATATCTTGCAGACTGCTGTGCTAATCCTCTACTATAGTGATTTCTATCTTGTGACAATTTATTTTCTTAGAAGCAGAAGTATTATGCAGTTGATTGAAATAATCTGACAGTAAAATGTTTTTGTGAATACGTTTGGTGAATGACATTACAGTCAGCTCAAATAATAACTTCATGCCAAAGAGAAAAATTCTTGTTTCCATCACATTTCTGAGGCTGCATTCTTTGCATCCAGCACTGAACTCAATAGAGTTACTCACATGTGTGAATATGCATAGAAATGTTTGTAGTATTGATATTCCACAACATACCCACTGTAGAACTGTAACAGTAAACAATTCTCCTTTGCTAAGTGTGTTAGGGTTCCAAATTTCCTGATAAACAGATAAATAGCAAGTATTTGCCAGTCTCTAACAAATTGGATTTGATCAATTAATATTCACAGTTAGCCAAACAAAGAAAATAATAGATTATTTAGTCCTATGGGGCCTTCAGTGCTTTAAAGAGAACTAATTTTGCACAGGGATCAGTGTGAATTTCTGGAGAAATGCAGCAGTGTAGTAACCTCGAGGAAATGCAGAGGTTGCACAAGGCTAGGCTGGAATAGTTTGCTTCCAAACCTTTTAACTAAGCAATGTCATCTATACTAGATCCTGCTATAAATCTTGCTTAGTTTGATGAAAATCTTTGGTATGTGATCTCTGTGTAAATGAAAGATGGTGAGTGCAACTGGCTGGTTTGCAGGAAGAAGTGGGCTCGTAGGGGCTGCCTTTGTGCTTCATTTGCCACAAAGTTTGAACAAAATGTCATTTAGAACTGTGTGGCTTTTTCCAGAAGCTGATTTTCCATTATGAACCAGGTCCTGCTCCTTTCTATTGCTGAAAATAAGCTAGTGCATGTGAAACACCTGAGATCTGATGCTTCATTTCCCTCTATAATACAAAATCATCACAGTGATGGAGATAAGCAAAGAAGGGCAAGATAAAGGTCTGTACTGGTTGTTTTCACATTTAGTTCACATAACTGCAAAACAGAGAATGCTGGGCAGTGGCAGCATTGGGTAGCACTGAAATAATCATGTTGCCTATTCTGACAGTCAGAATATATTTTTCAAGGACAGAGCAGCTCCCAGACTGTAGTTATTTTGTCATACTAGAACAGTGTTACCTAAAAACTGCAGGAAATAGAATTTTACCTGTTCTAGTTTCACCTTGCTGTTAATGTCTTGTGAACACCAGTATTAGACACCATGTACACAAAGCAAAGTTGACTTTGAAAAGCAAGTAGACTTGAAAAGCAAGTCTATTCAAACATGCAAATGAGTTTATAAGCTCTTGATAGTGTTGGGTAGGTCACCTGCTATCTAATAAACATTCCTATAAATACAGGCTAATAATTTGAGCTAGATTCTGGGTTGTCTGCTTTTTTAGTGTGCTACCTCTGTCTCTAAAGAGTGGCTGGAGCAGCAAAGTTGGAAGGAGAGCTACTACCAATCTTTCTATCAGCCAGTGCTGAACAGTAACAAACAGTATTGAAGCAAATTTCATGAGTTCATCTGCTGTTGGTGGGTCAGGAGAGGAAGCAGTGCTTCAAATTCCAGCATCCTGAAGATATGACCTTGTTTGTGGGATACTTCTTGTTACACTGAGAGTGTTTAAATCTGAATTAGTCTACCTAGACTTTGTACACAGAGGTCAAAATATAGGTATGTGCTTTTATGCTGTTGACTTTTTTGTCCTACTTTGGGTCTTCTTTTGGTCAGGTGAACTTTTAATTTCTTTATCTACTGTTTTTCCCCTTCAAGCAAATGGGAAATGGAAGAGAAATGATCCTAGGTTTATTTAACTAATGAAATGTGTATGTCTACTCTAAACCTGCTTTGTGTGAGAATCTAACTCTGTTCCTAATGACTTTTAAGCATATTGGCTCATTGTCATAAGAGATGACAGAGAAGCAACAATCTCATAACAAAAATATTCCCATAAGTTTAATGAAAATAAGCAACTGGGGAAAGAAGGAAAACAGTTTCTGTCCCTAGAGAAGGAAAGGTAGAAATATACTTTGATATCTAGTAAATTGTAAAATTATTGACACTGAAGAAAGTTAGAAACCTGGTTTAATTATTAGTTCACTGTGCTTCTGTTTCTCTTGTGGAACTGATCTCTAGTTACAAACTTCTGTACCAGGCCACCATCATCCTTTCTGCTTTTTCCCCTCTCCCTTCCTGTGTCTCCCCACAGCGATCAGACTCCTTGCAGCAGAGCTGTGAGGCAGAAGGGTGGTGACTTGCGCTACAAAAACAAAGTCTGTTTGACAGCTGGTGTGAAGACAGCTGCTACGACTCACTCCCATCTGCTAACAGAATCACCTCATTTAGGACTAGGTGTTCGGCAAGAAAACCTTTGCTGGCAAGGATGGGCAGTGTGGGGGGTTTGGTCTCACAAATGGGGCAGGCTTTGCTGGCAAGGTTTTTAGGTAAGGGACTGTTTAATTCTACAGCTGCTGGCATTTCTTCGCTTGTGAGTGAGACATTAATGCCCAAGTGTGGTGGTGTTTTTCCAGGTTATAGCTGTGAAAGACATAAAGTCACCCCTTTTTAGGGCAAAGGGAGAGGGCTGTATTTGTGATTGTGTACTCGTCTCCTTGTACACTTCCCTCACATGCTAATGTGGTGATTATTTAACACTCAACTTCATAAATGTTGAAGGTTTTAATACATTTGAGATTACCCCCTGCCCCTTTTTGTGTCTCTCAAGTTTTCATGTATGTTTGAGAACTCCAAGTGTAGCCTTTCTGCCCTTGAACTTTGTGATGCTATTTACATATATACAAAGCACTGCCAGTTTTCTGAGTACATGTGAGTACAACCACTCCTGTTATCTACTTACATGTCATAACTTCAAGTATGATAAACATACATATGAATTTTCTGTAACACTTTTCACAGAGATTCTTCTAGCTAGCAGCAAAGGATGCCTGAAACTCAAGTGTGTAAGCAATCATTTTTCTTAAGCTCTGTTTCCAGTATATGAAGTGTCACATGGGCCAGCTCACTTTCAAGGTGTCCATAAGAAGAAACTGTGCTACCATATCCATACAGAGAAATATTAATGTTGTAAGTCATCATCTTAAACACACTGATGGATTTAACAAGGTAGACATGAAATCAAACAAGAACATTAAGTACTGGGACAGGAAAGAAGGAGAAAGATTATTTTTTCTCTTCTTTGAAGATTAATTTAGCCTTATATTGTAATCTGGTTGCATGGCTGGGATAGTTAGAAATCCTCAGACAATATTCTAATATCCTACCACATGATCTGTATTTGAGAAAATAGTGAGCAGTTGACTATCTTGAGTCCAAGACCACCAGATGCTGGCTTGCCTTGCCATAACATAATTAGTTGTATGGCCTAAATTGGCTGTCTATAGAAAGTGTTCTGAATACTGGTCTTTGGTACCACAATTAAGTAAGTCTGTAGGCAGGCAGCCCTTTTAAATGGACTTTTGTAGCAATTCTTTGCAGTCTGGAGTGCAGAAATAGTAATAGCTGTCTTTTAGGTGTCACTGGGAAGGCTACTATGTTCATATAATGTTACTATTTTTGCTTTGTTCTCACCATTGCACAGAATACATACTGTAAACTGTCAGAGGTTAGATTTCTCTTGATCAAGTTGTATGTTTCTGTAATACTGCTATGAGTAAGTAACCTGGCCTGAGGAGTGAGTAAAAAGAACTTGAGGCTTTTGTTTCTACAGAGAAGCATATTTACATGCTCAAGGTGATGCCAGGTGATGGAAAGGTAGACAGGAGAGTAGCGAGTTGGGGATGAAGGGAATTCTCTGAGCTGGCTGAGTTTTTCTGAGTATAGCATCAGCGAAGCTGCTGGGAAGTTCTGGGCTGAGGTTTTCAGGCATGCTGACAGGTTACATGCTGTCTCTGAAGTGATTGTCACAAAGCTGTAAAAATATTCCCACAGTGCCTGCTGTTCCTACCTGCTTTGTGGTCAGGTAAAGTGAAAGCCCAGCGGTTTGTCCTGAAAGAACAGATGGTGCAGTGTTGCCACCTTGTGCTGCAATGGGAGATTAGGAGTCTGGCATCCTGAGAAAAGAAAAACAGTGCATTTTACAAAGCAAGAAATTTCCTGAAGATTTTGGGATTGGGATTAAGACCAGTGTGTTCCCCACCCTTCCCACCATCATGCTGTTTCTAAAAATATATATAAATATTTCAGTATTTTTTGCCTTAGTAGCATGCAAGGTAGTTGAAATTCCATGTAGTATATTTTCTTATACAATTTAAAAAAATAGGATAAGAAAATACATTCATGTTCATATTTTCATATTGCATATAAAATTGAGCATTTCAATTGTGAGTTTTTGTAACATCTTACTGCTATTACCCCTATTAAAATATAAATTCTGTAGATAGATGTTGTTCTAGAAAGCAAGTGTTACCTTTATAATTTTTTGTCATTTTTGTCAGTTTGTGTCCACAGTGCATGATGGCAAAAGGTCGTCAAGTAGTTGCTAATGTAATAGAGAAAATGGATGTGGCATTTTATCTTTTTCTTGCGGAAATTATGACTGCATGGCTGTAGTAAGCTTTATTTTCAGTTTCATACTGAAAAATATTTTTTCATGGAAGAACAGCAAAAAACCCCCCAGCAAAATATTTTGGTTAGTCAAAACTAGAAGGGTGCACAAGGGCACTGCTGGCTCAGGGACAGCTTGTTGTCCTCCAGGACCCCCAGCTCCTTCTCTGCAGAGCTGCTTTCCAGCAGATCAGCCCCAGCCCCTTCTGGTGCATGGGTTATTCCTGCCCAGGTTCTGGACCCTGCACTTACCTTTGTTGAATTTTAAAAGGTTCTGTCCTGCCTGTCTCTCAAGTCTGTTGAGATCCTTCTGGGTGGCCACATAGGGTTTTCAGGGATCAGTCATTCCTCCCAGTTTTGTGCTGTGCATTTTTTATGAAGAAGGTAAAAAGGGATTAGTAGGCTATATTGTGTCATTCTGTAATGCCAGACTTTTTTCTTAGAAAGAAAAAAAAAACGCACCACCAAAAAGTCCAAACACATTTTGCTTGATCAAAATTGGATGAGTGCTTACAACCTCTATAAAGATGATAAATGGGGATTAGTCATCTGTAATGTACAAGACCAAATTTTGTCCCATCTGTGCCCTTAGTTATCTGATAATAGAGACCATCCTGAATTTTTGGCTTTCTTAAGTGGTGTCTGATGGCAAAGTATGAGGTGTTAAAGCATGGAGTGTACCTGTCACATTATATTCCAATTTGTCCATTCAAAGCCAAGTCCAGATTTCCTTGGCTTTTTTTTGGCCATTTTTAGACATTTTAGCTGCTGATCTGTTCTCTGTAGTTCCACAGACAGATTTTAATTGAAAGGAAATTAATGACATTTTTTACCTCTCAAAGAGTATTTGAATGTTAGTCACTAGTATTAACCATACTGATTTATTTAATTATACCACTAAATTGTTTATGACTTGGCCTTTGAATATAGAATTGTAGAATGGTTTGGGTTGGAAGGGACCTTTAAAGGTCATCTAACCCAAGCCCCTGCAATGAGCAAGGACATGTCAACTAGACCAGGTTGCTCAGAGCCCTGTCCAACCTGTCTCTGTGTGTTCCCAGGGATGGAGTATCTACCACCTCTCTGGGCAACCTGTCCTGATTTTTCACTACCCTCTTCATAGAAGATTTTTTCCTAGTATCTAGTCCCTATTTTCTATCTTTCAGTTTTAAGTTATAGCCCCTTGTCCTATTGCTGCAGACCCTGCTCAAAAGCCTGTCCCCATCTTAATTAATGTCCCATTTAATTACTGAATGGCCACAATAATGTCTGTCTGGAAACTTCTTTTCTTCAGGCTGAGCAACCACACCTGTCACAGCCTTTACTCACAGGAGAGGTGCTCCATCCCTCTTTCCATGTGCTGAGGTCCCCAGAGCTGATGCAGCACTGCAGGTTTGGTCTCACCAGAGCAGAGCAGAGGGACAGAATCACTCACCTCCCTTTCCCTGCTGACCACAGTGCTTTGGATGCAGCCCAGGATATGGTTGGCTTTGTGGACTGTAGCTATACATTGCCAGCTCAATCCAGTTTTTCATCCACCAACACTCTGAAACCCCTCTCCACAGGGCTGCTCTCAATCCATAACCAAGTCCATACTGATACTGGGGATTGTCCCAGCTCAGGTGTAGGACCCTGCACTTATACTTGTTGAACCTCCTGAGGCTCAACCTTCTTGAGCTTGTTCAGGTGCTTCTGGAGGACATCCCATCCTTCACTCATCGCTCAGCCTGGGGTTGTTTGCCAGCTTGCTGAGGGTGTGCTCAATCCCACTGTCTGTGTGATTAACATATTTCATTTCTTAAAATAACACTTCATTAACTGCATTATAAAGTAATGCTAAAGACACGTGCATGCAAAATTAGAACTGGAAAAAGTGTTTTGACTACTTGCCAGATTGATATAGAAGATAACTTCTGAAAAGACCCAATTAGGAGGTCATTCTGCACAGCCGTATTTCTTCAACTCTTGCTGTGTGGTAACCATTACTAATCCAGTTTCAGGGCAGCAGGTAGAGTAGCAGAGTAATTTGGAAAGGATGGAAAGCTTTTGTTGGTTTGTTTTTTGTTGTTCAACCAGTTTGATGGAGATATACTTTTCATGTGTCTTGGTTTTAGCTGGTACAGTGCTGTACTTTGGATTCAGTGTGTGAGTAACATTGATAGCACGCTGATGTTTTGGTTGTTGCTGAGCTCTGCTTACCCTAAGTCAAGGAATTCTCAGTGTCCCATGCTCTGCCAGGTAGCAGGTGTACCAAAAGCTGGGAGGGAGCGTGGCCAGGGCTGCTGACCCAAAGGGACATTCCATGCCATGGGACAATATACTCAGTAAATAAACTGAGGAGAGTTGGCCAGTAGTTGCTGGTTGCTGCTGGGGGACAGGCTGGGCTGGAGGTCTGTGGGCAGTAAGTAATTGTGTTGTGCAGCACTTGTTTTTCTTGGGTTTTATTCTGCACTTTCTCTTGCTCTCTCTCTCCGCCCATCCCCCTTCTCAATGCAGTTGCTACCATTCCTGTTGTTGTTATTATCAAACTTTATTTCAATTATTAATTTTTTCTTATCTCAACACACTTTTTTTTGGGCTTTTCTCCCCATCCCACTGCAGGGAGAAGGGGGATGAATGACCAAGTGTGGTACTTAGTTGCTGTCTGGGGCTAAACCACAACATCAAGTGACACTGTAAAGTTGGTAGCTTACGTGGGACCATTGCATTTAAGCATAAAGACCACAGCATTCTTCTTTGCTTTCCCAGGGAAAAAGAACAGTTTATTTTCTCAAGAGGAAATAATAATAATATTTAATTGACTCTTGGTTATTTTTTGTGTTCCTTCTGTTAATTTCTTGGAAATTGCAGTGTGCCAGAGTTTGTAGAGCAAAGTTTTCTTTTTTCCATAATTGCTTATCCTCTTAAATAAATGCACCCTCTTAGTACATGGGGAAAAAGAACCATGTTCTGAAGACTGTTTCCATTATTAGTATTATTATTAGAACTCCTTCCTGTTTTATTATCTGCTTCCTTTATATTTTGCTCTTTTAAGATGCATCTGGACTAAGCATATATATATTTTGTTCGGGTATAGGTTCAGCACAATGCAGATAAATCTACTACTCTGAAACTGGCAGATTTCGGCCTCGCAAAGCAGGTTACAAAACCCATATTTACTGTCTGTGGAACACCAACGTATGTTGCTCCTGAAATACTTGCTGAGAAGGGTGAGTGTATACATTTATAATTTGTCATAAATCTTACAATCACACTGAACTTTCTAATAATGGAAATAGTCCAGAATGTTTCAACCTACTGATACATCTCTTCAGGGTAGGAGGTTGGTTAGCAGTGTAATTTGGGAAAGGAAACCTCTTGGTTTTAACAAACACAATCATGACATCAATTATATTTGCATTATTAATGTCTACGCTAACACTGACTTCCAAACAGATAAACCATAAGATATCATAGATAGTAATTGCTAAAGCGGGGAAATGGCCAAAAGATCATGCTGCAACCTAAGAGTAGCCAGCCCTTTTTCTTGACTGTAACCCTAACAACTTTCCAGAGCCCCTGATGATGCAAAATCATTGTGAACATATATGTTAAATTTACGTAACAATCCAAAACATGTTTGCATCACAAGGAATTTTGAAGATTTCATATCCAAAAAGATTCAGACCTGGAAAGAAGTCAGTTTTGTTGGTGACTCAGGCACATCTATTTCTGGTTTTTGTTCTGTGGAGCTGGGCTGCACATCTCCAGTTATATCCAATTTCAATGGAAACTTGGCACTCTTAGCTCTTTTTTGAAGGGAATCTGAGGATGACTATTTTAGAAATATGTGCTGTGTTTTCTCAGTTAGTCTCCAGTTGACACTGGCCTTGTGAGGCAGTGTTTGTGAAATATGTTGTGGAAAAGAGAGACTCTGTGAGAGCTGTAGCTAATAACAGGCAGCTTGTAAGTGTGATGTACCAGCCACTTATTGTTTTGCTGACCTCATCTTCTTGAGGAACTGAGCAGAGATTCTGTGTTTCTTTTTCATTCTATTTCCAAGGAACAGTTCCCTACCAGTTGTAAGTTTTCTTTCTAAAACAAGACTTATGGTTTGTCTCTTCTTCCTTAGGCTATGGACTCGAAGTAGACATGTGGGCAGCTGGTGTGATCCTGTACATCCTGCTCTGCGGTTTTCCCCCTTTCCGCAGTCAGGACCGCGATCAAGACGAGCTGTTTCAGATCATACAGCTGGGTCACTACGAGTTCCTATCCCCTTACTGGGACAATATTTCTGCAGGTAAGATTCTGCATTTATAGCAGATCTGAGAAGTGGCAGTCTTCTTTCCTGGAGTAGGAGAAACTCTTTTTTCAGGGCAGTGAGCTCGATCAGCATGGGGTGCTTTTCAGGTCTCTCTTGTGTGAATCTGTGCTTTAAATGTGGATGTAGTCCTCTGGTACTATTGAAGGCTGTGTTTCTGAGTATGAGTTCTGAATGCTTTAATGGATTGCTCCCTTTCAAGGCAAGAGTAAGGATTCTTCTTGCCTTGTTTTTATGTCTCTGCAGAAAAAGGTACCAAAATAATCACAAGGGTTCTGTTAGATTGTAAAAATGTACACAAAAATGTCAAAAGTTAAGAATGAAATCCTTGCCCTGCAGAACACAGTGTAGATTTTCTATTGACAACAGTGGGGTCTGCACATAGTAGTTTTTTCCTTCTCACAGGCTAGTATGGTGTCTTTTGTGCAACCTTCAAAATCAGAAAACCTAAAACTCCCTTGCACCCTGTACAGTCTTTTAAAGAACATATTCCACAGCATTCTACAACATTTATGCTCCTTAAGGGATGAGAGACCCAGTGCTCATTCCTGTGAATGTGAGCACTTTGCCGGATGCCTTCAGCACACTTTTGAGATTAAATTACTCTCACTTTCTTCTCTCTTTCTGAAGGGGAGAGTGACACCAGTCATGGAGACTTAATATCTCCTGTCACTAATTCTAACTCCAGTTGTTTGAATACCTCCTGGGAATAGTCACAAAAGTCATGGTAAAACTAATGAAAAAAAATAAGAAGGACATTTTGTGTGGGTATAACTGTCACCATCACAGAATGGGTAAGGAAGAAGAAGGTTGGAAGTGAGCACAGTGGGTCATGTGTTTCAAACACCCTGCTCAAGCAGTCATCCTAGAGCACATTGCACAGGATCATCACACCACTGTACTTCACCTCTCTCTTTGCTTTCTTTCATAACAGCAGCAAAAGACCTCATCACCAGGCTGCTGATAGTGGATCCCCAGAAGCGCTACACAGCGCGTCAAGTACTTCAGCACCCCTGGATCAGAACAGCTGGGAAAACCAACAGCAGGAATTTGCAGAGGGAAGTAACGATAAATATTGAGCGCCATTTCCGGGCCCAGCGCCGAAAGGAAGTTGCTGATGGGGACACATGAAATCTTTCAAGCTCATTTTGTCTTCTTTTTATTGATTAACAAATCAATTATGTTTTCTTTTCTAAATGAATTGGGAATTAATTGTGTAGCTGTTGGTGGCTATTGCCATGCCTTTTTTTTTGATTCTGAGATTCTGAAGGACAGAGATTGAATTCACATCCGCCTCCTGTGATGTTACTTGGCAGTCTCTCTGTTGAAAGCAGTGGGGACTAGATAAATTCTGGAGGGTGTCTATTATTTTTCTTTAAATACCGATTTTGGCTTTTACATCTGTTTAAGATGACATATGTTTGCTTCTGTGACTGACACTAGTGGTGAGTCTTCTCTCATCCTTTCTATATGATATCTTTGAGGAGTTTTGTGTTTGTAATGTTCTCAAAATAGCTGTCTGCATACGCATCTTGCACTAATTCTTTAAACTGTCTTTTCACTAATTTCTTCTAGCCACAGAGAAGGAAAAAAAAAGTAAATATATTCTTTAGCTGTAGGATATATTAAATAAGCAGCCAGATACTGTATTTATTAAGTTGTGAGGGAAGAAAAGCTCTTACTGACTAAATCTGATGTTTTATGATGTCTCCCTTGGCAACATCTTTCATTGGCTGCTCAGGGCAATAGATGGTACAATGTTTGTGTTACACAGTGATGGTTCTGTGTAGCACAGAGGTTTCATTTGTTTATGAGAAGGGGGAAGACATGGCTGATACCTTTTCAAGACTGTAATTATAATGTGTTTCAAAGAGGTTTTCTTCCTGCTCTGGGAAGTGGGAAGTTAAGCAATTCTAAGGGCACTTTGCTTCTTTTCCCAAAGTCATAATTACAGAATGATAACTCAGGCATTTTTTCATATTGATTTTTTTCCCCCTTGGAGGCATCCATGTGCATCTGTGACTCTTCCAGGCTGATGGAGAAGAAAAAGCTGGGAAAATGTGACTAAAGTTAGCCCTTGCCTTCATGGTTCCTCCTTCATCAACATGCTTCACAGCTGAATTGCTTTTTTACACTTTTTCAGTGTAGTTTAGCAATTGTTTTGTTGTTTGGTTGGGGGTTTTTTGTCTCTTGCCCTCCCTGTGGCCTTTTTCTCCTTGCTTTCATGAGAATAGGCAATGGGATGAAATTAGACTAAAATACGACTTGGGGAAAAACAGTTGTTGGCAGTGGAAAGGTTTCCCAGGGGAAGTGTCAGATGCTGTATTGCATGTGGTTTTAATATTTTTATTGGATGCAGTTTTAAAGAAATTCTGAGGGGGGAAAAATGCAATCCAGAGAGGGGCCATGACCTAGAACAGCTTTTGAATCTCAGAATTTTTGGTTAACTAATTAAATTCAAAAAGCACTTGAGTTGTCCATTTTATAATTCTATGTCCTCAAGTTCCATCAATTTGTGCTAGCAAATAAAGAATATCAGTGGTGTTAGCATTGAATGCATAGCTTGTAGAAATGAAGGAGAGTATTTTACACTTGGAGAGCTGCTGCTCTGCCTATGTATTTCATAATGAGAAATGTCAGAAGCACTTCAGAATCAGTGGAACATTTTCACAACTATATGAACCAGGACATTATTTTTTGATGAGAGCTAATATTTTGTGTGAACTTTCTGAATAACCAAAAAGTGTAGGGTGCTGTCATCATGTTTCTGTTTCATCTTGTGACTGTTTTGCTGCAAGAATTATGTATAAAAGTAGAGATCACTTGACTCTTAAAGGAGAATTGCACTTTAAATTGAATTATTTCTAATACTTACTGGAATAAGACATGCTGTGGAGTTCAAGAATTGGTGAAACAAACCAATCAAATCTTTACTGTATGCCCAAGTAGTATCTATATGATATGTCATACTTCTGCTTTGGAGTCTCTGAGTCAGGAAGACTTTTCCTTTTCCTGAAAACAAGAATAGATTTAAGTGCTTCCCTGAGTTAAGGGAACCTAATGTAACCTAGTATTCTAAAAGCATTACATAGTATTTGAGGACTAGTAATAATGTATCCTCTGTTAATGTAAGTCTATTTTGGATAGGAAACTGTGGAAAAATAGCTTCTGATGTGCAATACTATATTTTGTAATTACCTTATTTTTAATATAGTTGTTTAAGAATAAAGTCTGAAGTGACAAAAAGTATTTAATCAGCAATGAATCTGAAGGTTTGGTGATTGTGTTACAAGTTGCCTTTTTCACCTCTAAGAACCTGTCTGCAGCCTTATTCCTAGTGCAGAAGATAGAGAATTTGCTTGTAACAATTATAAAAGTAATTATTTTTTCAATGATTTTGTTTTTCTTTCAAGTTCTCTGCGTTCCAGACAGACTAAACCTGGACTGTGCCAGGTAATCACTGCATGGCACCTGTAAGTACAGATGCTGCTGTGGCAGTGCTGAGGCACTGGTTTGTCATTGTTGCTAATAGATGTGTGGCATTAGGCCCTCCTCCTTCTGGTTGGAGGCTGAAAAAGCTTCCAGGTGCTTCTCAGGGTTTTTACTTCTTTCTTTTTTTCTCCTACTTCGTTATTCCTTTTCTCTGTTGCTTCCGGTGTTTTTGCTCTGCCTCTGTGCTGTCCTAGAGAGTCCAGCCCCCAAAACATTATGGTTTAAGGTACTTGTAGCAATGAGAGCCCATAGGATTTTGGAGAGCTCAGCCTCAAGCATTGCTTGCTGATGTTGAAAGTCAGCAATGTTAGGGAGGACTCAGACAAAAAATGGTGAAAATCCCTTCTCATGTCCTACTGCCTTTTTTCAGCCTTTTCCCACTGTGTGACATTTTAGTGCAGACCTGATCTTTACACTCTGTAAGGTGTTTTCTAATATATGAGCCATGTTCATATTCTGTGATTGAAGATTGTCACTGTTCTTCCTTTCCTGAGATTTTTCTAATGTATACTGCCTCCCTGTGTTCTGGAGTCATCTTCCACTTAATGTTTTCATTTCTTGATTGGTTCCTTTCTCTACAGTAAGTCTGAGGAAGCTCAAAGCTGGGGGAGATTATAGACTCAGAGCAAATTCTTGCTGATTTGTTAGAAAGAAATATCCCTCCTTGCCCTTCCTTAGGGCTTTGTGAATTAGACTCTCATATGGCTTTAACTTCCACTGAAAATAAAACAAATGATAGTGTCTTCATCTCTTTAAATACTGACAAGGAAGAGAGTCTGAATATATCACCAAGAAAAACACGGCCCTCCCAAGAGCTAAGTGCAAAGTATTAATATTGCAGACCTCAATAGGAAAGTTCCACTTCAGAGGATTTTCTGGGTCTAAGGCAATATAAGGGGAAAATCTGTTTGTTTGCTGCAAGCTTTAGCAAATCAGCTGAGTAGGAATCCTTTCACGCCTCTTAAAAGGAGTCAGGTTGATTCCTGACTCACAATGGAGATCCTGATCAAGTTCTAGTCATTCCATGGTTATTTCTTTACTATCTGGTATTGACTATTCAAAAAATGCTCTCTTTTTAGAAACCAGAGGCTCTCCATCATCTTTAACCATTGCCTTGGCTCTTTTTTAGTTGGTTGCAGCTTTTAAGCATGCTTGCATATTTTCGTGCTCTAACATTTCTCAGACTTGAAGCAAGCACAAAGATCCAAGCATATAGACTTGAGTCATCAATATTTCATTTTGTAGTGAAACATATGCCTACTAGAGTTGCTTTTTTATATTTTCAATTTTTTCAATTTTTTATTTTTTTAGTGGGTCAGCACTTAGACTTGTATTCAAGGCTTTCAACTACAATGGTTACAAAAGTGGCCGCTAAAGGACTTTTGGGGGTTTGGTAAGGATGTGCTATTCACAGAGATGAGCCAAAGAGTAGTGTGAAGCATTTTGAGCATCCTTAGAAGCCAGTGTTACTAGCTTTGTGCATCACAAACTTTCTTTGACTGTGATTGGAGTATCTGAACATTAAATCCAGGCTTTTAGAGACTGCCTGTGACTGCCAAACCAAGTAGTAACTCTCTCCAGCGTGCTTTCCACTGTCTGAAGATAAAGTGGTCCCTGGATGTCTCCTCCTTTTGTCACCAAGGTCAATTTCCCCACTTTCTGTATGCTATTACATTTCATTGGTCCTAGACCTCACCTGCACATTTTCCATCACCTGTTATCTGCCTACTGCCACTGGCCTTTTATCCCCTTGGATGAGTCCCATTATTGAAAGATGGTGAAATCCACACGTATTAATATATTTTTCTTCAGGAAATTCTGGCCTTAGAAATGGGAATGAACAAGAAGTTTTGGAAGTATTTAGGCATCTGAAACTATGCAGCAGACTGGCATTTCACATTGCATGGTGCATAACTGCGTGAAAATGAACAATGGGAATTTGGTTGTTATATTTAGTCACCTAATGTCTAAAAATGTGTGTCCAGGAGGCTTGTGATTGAAGCTTGGCAGTACAGCAGAGACTGTTTCCTCTGAGACACAGTCACTCTAACTTCTTTTGTTCAGGGATCTGAGATTGTTTAGCAGCTGTGTAGAATAGCTGGACTCAAACACCATCAAATTTGCCACCTCGCTTCTGGCAGATTGGCGTTATATGTGGATTTCCTGTATCTCTGTTACTGCAAGTTTTGGCTGTAGGGTGATGGAGGGATGGTAAGATGTTATCCTCTGAGCCTAGGCCTCTTGGGTTTTGGTCCTCTTGTTAAAAGTGAACTTTCAGGAGTCGACTGCTTGCTTTTCTGAAAGTACCCAGATTTGGAAAGATATTCAGTCTGCTTGAAAATATAGTAAATTTGCTGTATGTATAAGCTCATCTTCCCAAAGACACGTAAGTATCATTCTGAAATACTTTTTCTATAATTTCTTCTGTCACTTGGGTTTGTTTTGATTTAAGCAATTTAAGGAAAATATTTTTTATGTTTCTGGGCACATGTTTTTCTGTTTTTTCTAAGTCCACCAGTAATGCTTTACTCTTGACATTCTTGCTCCTGAAAGGAATTATGGGCACTTTAACTGGGCTGACAGTGTATATTGGCACTGTTTGTTCTACAATATGGTTTATTTGTAACTAGGCTGAAGGTGTAATTTTTTAAATTAAAATACATTGTAGACTTCAGCAGAAAAGTTGTTATTCCTCCCCTGTACCTCCAATAAAGGCAAATTATACAGTGAATGTTATGTTTCAGTCCTTTCCAATAAATTGGGAAACTGTGTGGCCAAGTATCATGAGATTTTCTTTTTATTTTTTTTTTGTCTTCTGGCAGTGTATCTCTTTGGGAAATGCTTGCTTTAAAGGGAATTGCTTACTGCAATTTCAGTAAGTTAAGGTAAGGTGTGTACCTTCATTTACAAGTAGAAGACCCCATTTTAATGCTGCTGTCCTTTGAATACTTACAGATGCATTTCTCTTTGCTGCTGCATGTAATCCCATTAAAATCAACACAAATCTGCAGAACTGGGACTGTGATTCATTCTACCACCATTTTTGACCCTGTACTGCATTGGTTATATGTGCTATGCTAGAGCAATCATGAGAAGCACACCTAGATTCATTGAGGCTTAATGTACTCACAGGACTGATTTCTCTCTTCATTAATTCTTTCTCTCTAAAATTCAGGTTTGTTTAGAAAAATATTTGCTTTCTCTGTAGAAACAGGCATTCTATTTGAAATTGAGTTGCTTGCAAAAAGTGGCTTTTTCAAAGGAGACAGTTTTCTGAGTAGCCTGTATATATTTCGGTTCTGATATTAAAAATGGTATTTTCCCGCAGGGCTGCGGTATCATCTGAAGCAGTGGAAATAAAATTGTGTCTGGGATATTGATGGTGTTTCTGAAGAAACTACCTTCTCTGCATGTGAGCAAGTGTGATAGAGTGGCTGTCAGTGAGAATAGTTTATTGCATATTGGTCCTTAAAAACATCAGAGCCTCCTCATTACTCTGAGAATAACTGTAAACTCTTTGGAATGACTGACTTTTATGATAATCACACAAATTTATTGCACTTCATTTTAACAATTTGTATAGGCAGGTAATTAAATCTGATTTAATGCTTTGCTGTTAGGAGTGAGATTCAGATGTGTTTCCTGTGTCAGAATCAGTTGAAGGCGGAGTCCAGCAGTGCAATAAATTTGTGGGATTATCATAAAAGTCAGATGTTGTATTCTTGCAGAATTTCATATTTTTAAATTAGAACTGTTCTGATAATATAACAATTGGAAAAACAGAAAAACTAAAGCTAGTAACCTTAAACTGTCACTGGACATACATTTTGTTTTCTGAATTCAGAAACTGAAATGAAGACCTGGAAGCAGGTCTCTATTAAAAAAATAGAGAAATGCAGAATTATTCCCATAGTGTTTCAGCAATTCGAGCAATAAGAACATTTGGTGTCATGAGAACATGAAGTACCTTGGTAGGGCTGAAAAGGTGCTGCAACAGGAGCTGTGTGAGATTGCTAAATTGGATAAGGAGTGCAAATCTGAAAAAGGGGTGCTCTTTATAACCACTGGAAAAATGTAATGAATCATGAAAGGTTATTCCTGCATTGTCATAGCTGTCTTCATAAAGCTCTCTAAATTTCTGTGACAACCACTGTTGTAAGAAGGCATTTCACATGAAGAATTTCAGCATAAAACATTTTAGATAATGTTTACCATCAAGGATTTCAGCAATGAAGATAATTTTCCTAGAAAATGGAAGTGGATGATTGTTAACTGCTATGGTAAGTTGTCAAGAAAACATTATTGCTGGATTTTCAAGAAGAGTGCAATTTTGTGATCCTAAGCATTTGCAACTATCCAGCTTGCAGTGTTGAGAGTTTCAATGACGTTGCACTTCTGCAACATAAAACCACATTATTTAACAGCTCAGAAGAAACCTTTGTTCCTATTGTGAGGCTGGAACTAAACGGGTCAAGTATATCTTATTAATTTCACCCTTCCTGGAACCATACTAGCCAAAATATTGTTCACATGGTGACTGAAGGATGAAAAATGTATTATTGAGCTGCATTTCCAATGGAAGCATAAAATTGAGGTCTTGAAAATGGGAGCATGGTGGCTGTTTGGCTAAAGGCCAGCATGTGTCCTGGTATTATTTCTTCAACTAAAGAAAGAGAGAGAGACACCATGTTAAGTAGCCTCTTGTGATTTGAAACCAACAAACAAAAAGATTCTGAAAGAAAAAAGTAGGAAATAAAACAAGAGGAAGAAAAGCTGAAGGAAAACAACTTTTTTTTTTCAAAATGTTTTATTTTCTTAAGTAAATCAATGCTCTAGACAAGTCTAACAGAACTTTATGTGTGAAATAAAAAATGTCTTTCCCTTTGCTGGTGTGTAACATTCCCATGGTGGTTCCTAAGTTACTTCTGGGTTTCTAGGAGTAGCTGATTCCAAGAAGATACTATAGCAACCACTAGATTACTTCACCTGGATCATAATTTTCTAATGACAGGACAGGAGAAGAATCCCTTAAAAGAAATAAAAGAAAAACTGCTCCACCATGTAAGTAACTTTGAGCAACTATTCATCCACTGAAGAATTTTATGGAAGTTTATTTTTACATGCTTTCATAACTCACACAGTTAATGTTCAAGGGAAAGAAGTTAGAGCTGGATGTTAGAATGTGACAGTAATAAACTCCTCCTAACAGCTGAAGCCTTACATAAATTATTGGCAAATAACTGGTAAGGCTATAAAATCAGAATATTCCAAAACCTGTGGTTAGGTACAGTGTTCACCTGGGGAAAGGTAGAAGGATATATGAGGAAAACTGGAACTAGGATGTGCAGATAAATCCCTTAATGACCAGGAAAATTAGTTGGTTCTCTAATTTCCAAAACAAACCACTGAATCTGTTGGTTGCTGAAAATGAACCTGTATTTCTTTTATGATGGGATATTTATTTTTGGTTTTTTTAAGCTTTTATGGTAGGAATCTTAAAAGCCACAAAATGGATTTTAGATTATCACCTTCTGTGAAACAATGGTACAATTTATGTTTGTGCCGTGAAAATCCCACCCTGCTTTAGAATATTTGCTGCTGCTTGCTAATCCAGGTTTTGAGGAAAACAAAAACTTTTAGTGTCATAATTCTATGACACTAAACTTGGTTCCTAGGTACTCTCCAGTAACAAAGATTCCTTCATGAACATCTTCCAAGATGCATTGTTTGAAAATAAAAGATGTACTGGTGATGGAGAGTTTTTTCCCTTAGGTGGAAATAACTATTGCTTGAGGCTTTTCAGGTTTGCAGCTTCTCTGTGTGTGCACACATGTTCTTTAATGGTGTAAATGGTGAATTCTGTGCCTGCCTTCTGTTGTGTTAGTTCTTGGGGCTATCTGCCAGCATTACTACTTCTCCACATAGAAAAAAACCCCAACATTATTCAAAATGCACTAGTGAAAATAGTGTCGTCAGGTCATAGTTTTAATGAGGGGACTGCTATGAATTGTACCAAAAACTAAACAGCCTTTACAGGAGGATACTTTGGAGGAACTTTTGGACAGATCCTGTACAAGGGACTCTGGGAGGAGGACAAAGAATTCAGCAGCTTCATTCTGGCAAGGTAAATCACAAGGACTGACTGTCATTCAATTTGTTTTCAGAGTCAAATGGGCTGACAGAGGAAGACCAAGGATGGAACAGCTTTTTTTCTAGTTGGAAGCCTCCTTGCTGGAAGGCTACAATGGTTTGGATTCTGAGGATATTTTTTTATGCCGGTCCAAACTATATTTTGTAAGTCTCAAAAGTTCTCGTTTGCAATTTGAATAAGACAGTTCTGTGTGGGCTGGAAAAAACATAAGCTATTTTCATTGGTATATTAGTTATTATACTTACTTACTTTACTGCTTTTCAGGTGAGGTCTTTGTTGAAGCATACAACTTGCAAAACTGGATCTCTATTTAACCCCATATAACCAGACAAATTTAGGTTTTCAAGGTGATACTTTATGTATGTTTCTTTGAAAAGAGATCCTTTGTGTCACCGAGGCATGTGGACTTTTTTTGTTAATGTGAAGCTTTCCTAGGTGTGAATTTGCTAGTAATAATACCAGTGCTGCTTTTAGGCAGCCTCAAAGGCCTTAATGAACTTTAGCTCTTGTTTATTTATTATGCGTAAGTGCCCTGATGCCTTAGTGAATGGCACTTCTTTAAAAGCACAAACAATCTGAATTTCTTCCTGGGAAGAATGTTGGAGAACAGGGATGCAGAGCAACTGGGATCCAGAATTCACTCATGCCCTGCCTGCTGATCTGATGCTGGTGTGGCTCCAGTGTGAGGAAGAGTCCTGGTGTGAAGGTCTGGAGATCAGGGGCTGCTGCCATCCTTCACACAAACGAGAGAAGCTTCATGAGCACAGAGCAGCAGCGATGCTAAGTTAGAGCAAAGCTCTGTGAGACATCACTGTCCTTTCCTGCAGCTGTGGTCCCCAGTGGCCTTGGGTCAAGGTCCCCTTCTGTCTTCCTTGCCATACCCAAATTTGAAGCCTCCCCTACTAGGAACAGAGAGAATAACAGTGCAGGTACAGAACTTCATGTGTTCAAAGCTCTTCACAAACATTAACTAATTAAGCCTCAGCAAGTCCTTATGAGTCAGGTATTTATTCCAGCTGAGTGTTTGTGTCTGCAATCAAGAACATGCTAGACCTAATCCTCCTGTCAATCAGCCTAATTGATTTAAATGTTTAATTGGGTAGATTCCCTCAAGTGACTTCTGTTTGAGAAAGGCTAGTTAGGGAAGAGAATTATGCAGGGGAGAAAAACATTGCAAGGGGAAATCCTCAGCCAAGGAAAGGCAAGGACAACTGTCAGTGGTGGTTTTAAAAGCAGCTGGGGAGACAGGACCTACTTTTTCATTGCTGCAAATTTTCTTCAAAGAGGCTTGAATAACCCAGCATTAACAGTCAGTCTTTGTAAATGAGTTTCATCAGGAGAAATTCAGAGAAAATCCCTAGTAGCAGCAATGAGTAGTAGTATAAAGCAGAGCAGTGAGGGACTGGGGGAGGCTACTCTGTGCCTGAGTTCAGACTTCTCATCTGCACTTTGTCTAGAGAATGACAGCTGCCCTCTGCATCTTGCAGGATGCTGGCATTCTGCAACTAGATGACCCAAATTGTTCAATATTATACACCACTTCTTGCTGTGGTATTAATGGTAGGTAGTATTTAAATGTGCTGCAGGCCCAGGTTGTCTGCCGTGGAGGTGTGGGGAAGGGGAAAAAGGTTACAAATGGGAGACCTGAGCTGACCAATGTTGCAAAGGGAAACCCTCAGGCTCAAAGAGGTAGCTTAGAGCTCTCTTTCATGCTGTGGTCTCCACTAGATATTTTCTGTGTCTCTTCAGGGGACTAGGAAGCATTTTAGGAAGTCACCCCTCTATCTTCTTCCAAGGTGAGATTCCTGTGGCATTCCTTTTGGCCACTGGCAGGCCTGACCTTTAAAACCTTAAGGAAAAGCATCCTGTCATTTTCTCATGCATCAGCAATGGCTTGTGTTGATCAAACCTACAGTGGGACTGCTGTCTATGCTGGAGTACATGTGTCATCTTCCTTCACTGTCTATAACTCATTTCAGAGCTGTGTGTAAACTCCAAACACTTTCCAGCTTGGATCTTGCCTCCTACTTTGCACCAGTCTGATTCCTTTCTGTGTGGCTTCAGCACAGGCAAACCTTTATAGCTCAGGCCATTGCTGCGGGAGAAATACTTTTGAGATCTGAGTTTTAGTGGTACTTTATATGAATATTTTAGATACTTTGCTTAGGTGAGTGCAGTGAGGTTTAAGAAGAAGATGGTCTACAAAGACTGTTTAAAACACCTTCTGTGGAGCATCATCCAGAGACCTTCTTTGTTGTGGCAGGGGAGGTATATAGTAGAGTCTAAAGAGCAGCTTAGAAACAAACAAAAAAAAAATCCAATGCCATCCTTCAAAATTTCACTACTGAAAGCAATCCTTGTGGAAATCCACAGGGAAAGTAAACAGCAGGTAATTTTTTTTTTTGCAGTTGCTGCAGAGAAACCATCTTGCCTGCATCCCTTTCTACAATCTGCAAACAGCTTTGAAAAAGAGATATGGCTGTAGTTTCAAGCAGACAAGGATTACAATATGAAATTCATTTTAGAGGGGGAAAAAAATATGAAAAAGGATGTCTACAAGAGGATATGATTTAGGAAGCTGTATTAACCTGTGAAAAATGTTGCTTTGTATATTGTAATATCAAGAACCTTTATGACAAACTAAAATCCAATAATGTTACTATGTTTTAAACGCAGATGTTCCTTTTGTGTTTACCCATTCTTATGAACAAAGGAATGGTGTTTTAAAACAAAAACAACTGAATAAATTTCCAAAGAGCTTTAAGCACAAGACAGATAATCTAGATGATGTTCATCAAACATCTGGTAAACCTGGAATAAAGTATGTACACAGGTAATATTGCTCTAGGTTTCTAATTAATGTGGACTTCTATTTTCAGTGTCTCTCAATAAAATTGGGCCCTTGGATTATTAGGAAATGAAAGTAACACTACATTTTGTTACACAACATGTCCATGCACGTGTACTTATCTCATTTTTTCCAGTGATGCTGACTTGTCCCAGAAACTATACTGCTCACAATACAAAACACTTGAGAGGATTTTTCTATTAACTAAAATGATAAAGGTTTACAGTGCTGTGGTGTCTTGAAGTGTCTCTTGAAGTGAAGAGCCTTTTAGGTAATTCTGTCTTTACTAAAGCAGCTTTGATATTTTAGCAAGAAAACACCTCTCATGGTGCAGCTGTACTTTGACAAAGTGACATCCAGAAGATAAACAGGACAAGTATATGCTGGATGTATTCATCCCAGATTCGTAGTATTTGTTATAGCTACGGCTGCATGACCTGCCAGCTGGTCTGTCTGCAGAGAGAGAAAGTGCTCTTCCTAAACTCATAAGGAAAATGAAAGTGGAAAGGACAGGAAAGAAAAAAGAAATGAGAGAAGGAAGAGAGGTGAGGGACTGTCCAGGCTGACTGAATGTTTTTGCCTTTATTTCTGTGACCTGTAAGGTAAAGCTGCCTTGGGTGACCTGAACCTGTACATCAGCTGATGCTGTGCTGTCAGACTGGGCTCACAGGCAGTTGCTGGAGGCTGCTCACTCCCAAATTAGCCCTGTCTGCCCCTTGCCTTCTACCTGCTCATGATGTTGTGAGCTCTTTTTGTTTGTTAATACCTCAGGTAACTGGCGAGTTCACTTGCCTGCTTGATAAGGTCTCTAGCGCCAGGCAGAGCATGACTTCCTTCAACCCTCTTCAATTTTCCCTCTGATCCATTCAGCTCTTATATAAAACCTTCAGAACAGAGTGCTAAAAGCAATGGACCTTTCTTATCCTTTGCACATGGGCCTTGACGCATAGCTACTGGGAATTATTTGTTCTATGGACACACTCCTTTTTCATCTTAATAGAAGTGTACACTTTCTTTTTCTTCCCAAAGATTTCCATTAACAGCCAATAACACTTGTATAAATTGTTTCCCACAGGGCTGTCTTCCTTGCCAGGACTGAATTATTTAATGTATTCCTGCTTCAGGCAGCAGAAGGATGCACACAGAAATCCCACAGTGCTCAGGGAGGTCTTCTCTCCCAGGCAAGAGATGAGTGCACCCCAGGGAACCCGATGAATGCTCAAGTCCAGCCAAAGCCTGTGAGCAGTATGTGGAAAACTACTGGTGAACACTTGCTAAATCCTCAGTTTGAGGCCTCAGGATCATCAAGGCTTCAGAAAAACTTGCAGTGACCTTGTGAAACACACTGGGTAGAAGTAAACTGATAGTGAAGGGAGGGCAGAAAAGGGGAGCGGGTGGCCCATGGCTGCCCAGACCAGCAGTACCAGATGTGTCTTGGCTTGCTGGGGGTGCAGGGAGCTGTGCAAGGAGCAGGGCCATCAGCTGTGCAATGCAGCATCTTTGGGGTGGTGGTACTTGCCCCCCACGAGCAGCAGAGCTGCTGTCCTGGGAGGTGAGGTGCCGGAGGAGATGGTAAATGCCATCCATAGTAGGACCATGACTTGCTCTCTCAAAGCCTCTGCAGCCCTGCACATTCATCTGGTTCCAGCAAAACCCACCCTGGGACTCTTCCCTCTCCCGCAAGACACGTGAAATGCAGGATTTTTTAAATTGCTTATATCCTGGCTGGGTTTCATACAATAAGCACACCGGGGTTTATGCCCAGTTTATCCGTACAGCTCTGTGCACGGCGATAGGCGTCTGATTTTTCCTTCCCCTTCAAACGTTTCTGTTTTATTATGGTTTCTGAGGGAGAGAGCCGTGGTCGGGGAGGCCACCGGGTGGTGCTCTTGGCACAGAAATGGGGGACCTGGGGAACTGCAGCTCTTTCGGGATTTAGCTACGTGTAAAGGTTTGGGCTTTGCTGTAGCAAAAATTTACAGATGAAGCTTGACACCAACAGCTGTTCCTCACCAGGATGCACAAAATTCTCTTGGTTTTGAAATTAGTCCAAGAAAAGCATTTTAAATATAGACATATTTTTACAATGTCTCCCAAAGGGGGAAAAAAAAAAACCCCTTTAAAATGGGAATCTTCTTGACACCCCCTCAGCAAATAGTGTGGTCCTGAGGATGGCTCTGACAATGCCTCAACACTTTGAATGTGGTTGCAAAGGTAGGCTTCTCTCCTTCTCCTACTGGGAATCCTTTAAGATTTCCCTGCAGGAGAATCCTACAGCCCTTTTTTTCTGGAATTGTTTCCCTGGTGCAAAACCGTGCCTGTAGCAGTGACCCTTTGCCAGCGAATGACACCCTGTGTTTTTCACAATTTGAAGACTTGGCTGCTTTGGCCACTGTTTTACCCTCATCTCCCATTCAGCTCGTCTTAGAGACGAAATCCAAGATTTGTGCCCATTGCTGAGATGAGTAGAACAGTTGTCAGTGATGTTCTGACACCATCAGGTACAAAGAAGCATCCAAAGAGAGATGAACAGGGGACAGTCTTGTAAGTCATGTCCCCAAGTGATAAATAGATTGAGGGTGGATGGAGATGCTGGAGATGTGTTATTTTGTTCTCTGTCTTACTAAGCAATATAGGTTGTTTTCTTTCCTCTGAGTCAGAGCTGAGGAGTTTTGTTCCTATGCTATAGTGAGGTTGACCTGTGCTGCTGGAACTTGGACACTGATCCCAGACCTGCCATTCCCTAGCAGCTGAAACTGCTGGGGTAGGCAGGAGTGAGCTAAAATGGGGGCTTGTTGCCAGGGAGAGTGTCAGAGCAGATCTTAGGACATCAGCAACCTCCCTTTCCTCAGCTTTATTTTTTTTTCCTGGTATTTTACTTCTCCTAGAGGGAAATATTGAATTTTTATAGCACTTTGCTTCTTCAAGTTCCTGCGCTCAGCTTCTATTCACAGCCTCCAGCATCCTCATGAGAAGGTGAGGCACTGGCAGAACAAAGGCCTTTGAGGTGCTGGTGAGCAATTCTTTTCCTTCTGGCAGCCTGGTATGTGGTCACTGCCTCTCATTTTGGGCATGGCACAGGTACTGCAATATCACTGACCTCTCCAAATTACTGCATGGGAGCAGCTGCTCCTATATAATAAAAAAAAGACCACCTGTGCTACTGTTGTAACAGGTGACACTAAAAAAACCAAAGAAGACACCGGAACAAAACACTGGATTGTCTGTAAGCAGTGATCCTTTAATGGCTCATCACAGCTGTCAACTGATAAACAGCCAGGGTCTGACAACAAATTTCCATCTTTATTTCCACAATGTATTCGGGGAACCTCAGATATTTCTATTTCCCTTGCAATGTCCAGTAAAACAATTGCAGCCACCTCTGGTTCCTGGTTCTTTGGGCCATGACAGGAATTCTGCTGGGTTATTTTAGCCCAGCTTTTGAGACCTGATCTCTCAAGTTATGGATTTCAGCTGTTCCACTGTTGCTGCAGGGCAGCACTGAGGGCCTGACTGCAGTTCCCTGTCCCACACTGGATGTGGGACTTGTGCTCTTGAATCTGGGCTTTGAGCATGTGGCAAAAATGGTCATCACTGGGCTTGGTGGAGTTCACTTTGGAAACATACATAGATCTGATTTCAAGTCTGTTGAAATCTGAATTTTTATGATGGATAAATATTCATTCTCCTTCTTGGGTTAAACTTCCTCTAGGGCTGTCGTAACAAACTGGCAGGACAGGGAGAAGTAGGACCTCTGAGGTTGTTCTCTTCTGTTGTTTGGGCACACGACTCTGGTGGGGATGTTCACTTAGAGATCCCGTTAGCATGGAAAGAGGGAAAAGACAATGGTACTAAGGAAGTGTCGTGCTGTTGAAGATGTGCTTGCAGTACATCGTTTATTCACAAGAGGTCTCTCTGTTGTCTTCCAAAGTTCGGGAGAGTTGCATTGGCTAATATAAAGTTCAGCTACGAGGGTGTCCCGCTGCAGATTATTATTGTTTATAAGAAATGTTTTGGGTACATGAAATGGTGGCAGACTATGACAGGGATATGTTTTGTACACTACTCTATATTTTTTTTCCACAGACCATCCCTTTTAGCACATACTGTTAGAATAGTTTGCATAATCAAATGGAATTGAAGTGATCATGCTTGGAAAAGATACAGGAAAAGGGATCCACTAGACCCTCGCTTTGTGGTTGATCAAGACTATTCAGTTTCTGAGGTTAAATGTATTGTTCAGTTGCAGTTGAAAAAAAATTTGAATATTTGTCTTATTGCCAGAAACTTGAACTACCAGAATGACAGACTCCCTGTCTAAAACATACTTTTAACAAGAAATTATGTTCTGAAGATGCTCCTGAGAGAGCTGCACAAGCTCTTCACATGCATAGCTAGAAAGAAAAAAGCTACATATGAAGTGTAATATGCTTTACACATATTGAGGCAATAAAATGGGCAGAACTCCATGAAACCATGAAGAAAATATGTGTTTGCGCTATAAGTAGTAGTTTCCTGGTCTGGATGTTCAGACCAAGAGAATAAGGGTGAATTTTCTAGATCTGCTATGCAGATTTTATTTAAAAATAGGTCATTGCAGCACTTGAAAGTTTGCTAGGAGGTGACAGGTGGCAGGCATGGCCCTGTGTCAGAAGGGAGCATGGCAATTTGTTGAGCATTTGTATTCATACATGATCTGTGAGCAAATAGGGGGTTTGCTCCTTTTGTTTACCACTGAAGGGTGGGTTTGATATCCTGCTTTATAGACCATGCAGAGCATTCAGTTGCATACAAGGAACACATTTTGGAGGGAATCCTTTTGGAGAGACACTTGTTTTTTTCTTTTGAAGTTGAAGTGCATCCAAGACTGTAGAGCTTTAGGTCTTAGCTTAATAAAGAATCATGGAAATAAACAAATTTTCTTGAAGTCCATCACCTGGAGCTTGGTTACATCCTTGGAGAACACAGAGAAACTTCAGAAGACAAACCAGAGACTCCTGTGCTTTCTCAGTGTTTATCCCTGTCCCTGTATTGCAGCATTGCTTTGAGCCAGGTTTCTCCTGCAGTTTGTTTCCTACATAGAAAAACCTGCAAATATTACTGATTCCCATCACATTTCAAATATTACTGATTCCCATCATATTTCAAATCTTGGTGGATACTCAGGGGATAAACTGCCTTATGTGTACGAATTTCTCTTTTCCTTTTGCTTTTCTTTTTTAATGTTAGATTTATAAATCCCCTGGAAAAAACCAAACAAACAAACAAAAAACCCAACCCAAAACAAAATAACCCCCCCCCCTTAAGACACTGAGAGTGAGTAACTTACTGAAGAGAAAAAAAATTCAACACATAGTTATGAGGCTGGAGATCATCCATACTCACAAGTTCACAAGAATAAGACTTCACGATTGGGTCATTTATGTGCGTTTTAAAAGGCTGCCAAGTAGTTTCTGTTAGAGAATCTGCAGATTGCATAAGTTCAGAAAACATCTGAATGAGAGCAGTCTGTATTATCCGGGCATATTTGGGTTGAGGACTTTATCTGCCTTCCCATGAATGGAGCATAAATGTCAATATGGTTCTGCTTGAAGCTCCAGAAAACCCTAAGGTTTATGTAGGTCTTAAAATTTGAACTCTGAATTTATCTGCTCCCATTTGAAAAGACACCTGAGTTTACATATCTAATCTGACTTCTTTCAGCTCTTAAAAAAAAATAAAAAAAATAGATTTGAAAGGGAATAAAATATAACATTTCAAAAAATTGTCTGGATTGTTTCTGATTTTGCTCTGTCCTATTTTCTAGATAAGCATTTAAGTTCTGATGGAGTTGACTCATAAGGTAAAGTTGTAATATGTTATCCTGTATATCACTCTGATTATCCTTTATGAGATGGAATGTCACACCTGCCAAAGTGTTAAACATAAAATATTTTTATATGACATCTTTTATCTCAAAGCACTTCATGAAACACTGAAATGCTGCTCTAAACTTCCAGATGATGGAGACATTTACTGCTGGGTGAGTCACGTTTTCAGAGATGATTAAGGATTTGGGATTTGGACCCAGAGGCCTGATCGTCCTCTTGTATTGTCTCCTGCAATCAGGAAAATTTCTGTTGTGTTGCAGGGAACCACTGCTTGACTCACATGGTTTAAATCAAGCCTGGATCAAAGTACTTATGGGTATCTAGCAAACCAACAATTGGTGATCAGTATTTGCAGCACAACATGGTAAACCATGGGACTGGATTCTTCCAAGATGCAAATTAGAGTCTATAAATACCTAAACTTCCTCTTATAACTAACCCTCCTAACTTTCACATTTGATTCCAAGCTGATGCCTTTTCTCAAGCCTCTTCAGAATTCCCCTTCCATTTCTGTTTGATCCATCTGATCATTGTCTTGGGCAAACTCTGTTAACTCTCGTTAATTTTCTCCTGGCAATGTGAATTTTGAGGGAGGCACTCTCTGCACTGAGTTCTCAGGACTTTATTTGAAGCACTGTTGACTTCTGCCTCCCTTTCACATCATTCTGTGTTATCCACGTGCAGGAAACCCCATGCTGCTGCAATTTCTGCTTCTTCCTAGAACTGGAAGTAAAAAAAAGATCTGTTGATGGACAATTTTAAAGCACCTGAGTAGCCTAGACACACCAAATAGTGTCACTTTGTGAAACTGGGATCCCAAGATGCTATTCAGAAAGCTGCTCACTGTGATTTTTTCTAAGGACTATCAGCAAAGATCACCTTGAGTGAAGAGTGCTGTGAACTGTTCAGCATACATGTAGAAGGTGCAGTTTCAGGCCTTGTAATCTCAGCTGGAGGCCCATTCTTCCATCCCACACCTTGGATCCAAGAACACCTCACAAAGGAATGTAAAGAGGTTCCCCTCAGAAGACAAACAGCTCAGCCTGGCCAGAGCTGTGCATTGCCCTATGGCTGGAGCTGGAGAAGGAGCTACCTCACTGCAAACAATGATTTATGTAAACCACTAATGACTCATGGAAACCACTGCTTCAGGTGGAAGAATGACCACAGGGAGCCTTGGGCCACGATCCAGCAGGGATAAATTCCTCATGCTGGTGTCCTTGCATCTTCCTCAGTGCAGCAAGGAACTGTGAGTGAGAGGGCTTCCTTACAAAACCACTCAGGCTCAGTCACAGTGTTACAGAAGCCTGAGGAACAATCAGGTCCCCAGGCAGCAGCACTGTTCTCCTTACAATTGCTGTCTTCTGCTGTATTTTTGAGAGAGAAGTTAGTGTTTGGAGATTCTCTGTGCAGGTGTCTTTGTCTGCACTTTCGTTTCTAGACAGCATGAAGGACACTCTCCCAGATCTGGGCTGAGGATGCCCTCCCAGAAAAAGCACCAAGATTTGCAACTTCTTGGGAATATGGAAACAAACAAAATGAGGAACATAAAATATTAATTTCCTTTGAAATTCAAATGTCAGGAAAATAAGCACATCTGATATGTGTCAACTTGCCATGCAGAATTGTTTTCTGACAGGATCCATGGGTCCTTCCCTGGAAATTTAATAATAAAAGATATCCATTAAATACACCCAGTATTGCTAAAGCTATTTAGACACTAGTTCGATAAATATGGGGCTGCTCTTTTGGGAGTATATGTTCCATTAATAAATATGCCTCAAAGTCTTTAATTCTTGTGGAATTAGAACTTAGAAGGTCAGGCCTTCTAAATTATCTATTTTCCTTGAAGTTGCTTAGAATTTTGTTTATTGAGTAAATCTTTCATTGAATTCAATGCCTGAGATGATGATAAGAGTTCTTAATACCTTTACAAAGAAACAATACCAAAATTATCCAGTTACTGTGGTTCAGGGAGCCAAGACTATATTTATCCTGCAGTAAAATACTTGGGGGTTATGTAGTTGTGATAAGGCCCTTCCTTGATGGATTTTCCTAATGTCTGTTCTGAGCCTGGGGGGAAGACGCAGGGGATGTGAAACCTCCCTGCTGTAAGCTTTTCACCATCCTGCCTTGGACATGTGCCCTCTCCCGTGGTGGGAGCTACTCATGCTTTGTCTTGCAGTTTTTCTCATTGCACAGTGAAATTCACAGATTTGCTGCTTTCTTGAAAAAAAAAAATTAGGTCAAGATCCTGGAGAATTGCAAAGGGGCTGTTTTGCTCCAGCCTTAGCACCACAGCTGTGCTAAATTCTCCATGTCCACATTTTTCCTCCATGTGTTGCTTTCCTTCCACTGTGGGATTCATGGTATGTGACCTGCTTGCTCTGCCTTCTGGGGTGCACTTTAATCTCAGTGCTGCAGGCAGGGGTGTCACACACTGTTCCTGCTGCTTCTTGGGGAATACAAACAACTCACCAGCTACCTCTCTCGTATGGCAAAACAGTGGATGTGGATGTGGAGAAGGAATACTGATTTGTGAGAAACAGAATAAAGCCAGAAAGCAGACAACCTGCTCCCTCTAGATTAAGTAGGTGAGAATCTGTATGTCTGCCCAAACTTGAACTGAGCCTGAACATGGAGTGACAGAGCAGTTCAAGTATTTGCCAGCCTTTTTGTTGCTAAGCTGCTTTGCTAAGTCGCTTTGCAATCCCCAGCCAAAGTTAGTAATAATTAAGGGCCTAATCTAGAAGCAGATGGAAATCAATGAATGCTTTCTGTGACTAAAAGAGAGGTCCTTTCTGAAGACTGTATCTACTTTTTCACTCACCAGTAGCCAACAGAAATAGGGTGTGTGTTTGTATTGGATGGAGACATTACCTCTGGTACCCCTGGTATCTTCCTGACCCAAGCCTGACCCTGATCTCTGCCCATCCCTCTGCTTTCAGGACCTAAACAAACTTGCCTTGTGACTTTGTCCCTTTAATACAGGCTGAAGCATTTTGCAGAGCAGTGATAATGCGGTTTCCCTGAGGCTGAAGTCAGGATATGCTGTCAGCCCAGACTTGCTCTATCCTTCTGGGGCTACTAAAGGATTTTAAGCTGAGCTGCATTGAAAAATAACAAAACCAAACACTCCTATTATATCTGTGCTATCAGGTGAAAATTGGGTCTGACAGCTGGTAGGAGCAGATAATTTGCTGACTGTATTTCCAGGTCAAAGTACGCACTCTGTAAGGAGGAAGAGCCAGACGTGGGGTTAGGTTACTCCCGTACCTGGTAAGGTTTTTTCACTTTGAGCAATTTTTCCCCTCACTGGGACTATTTTGCAGGCTGGTGAAAGAAATACAATCCCTTTTTCTTACCAGGATAGAGCTGACCAGAGCCAAAAATCCTCAGTCAAAGGAGTGGCAGAGCTGGAGCTAAAACCTGGGAGTCAGACCTGTAGGACCAGAGAAGCATCCCTGCAGATGGAGGCTCCTGTAAATCTGCCATATCTCTGTCTCTTAGGATGTTCAGCCATCACCAACACATAGTGAGCACTTCTGTCTGCAGAGAGGCCAGTGTCCTATCCATTGACAGAGCAATTTAACTATTAGGGAAATCTGTATTTGATGGGTAGCTTACTTGATCTGTTAGAATGAATGCTTGCAGTACATACAATGACTTGAATTTTGACCTTGATATAAATGACAATTTATTTCAATGTGTGTCATGCTGGAGAGTATATCTGGGCTAGGAATGCTCCTTTACAATCACTTCTCCTGGGATACAGGGATTTCCAACATATTATTTTCATGGCAGTCGATACCCTATTAAGGTGATGGCAAATCTTAGTGACTGTAATTTAGTACCAAGTCTGAAGTGAGGTAACCAATTTGCTTACCTAATGATACAATCAATAGGCACAGAAACGGTGGAAGGGCAAGTCTGTGTTTCTCTGCTTGCTGGTGGCAAGACAAGCGGCAATGTAACTTAATGAATTACATGAACTGCCTGTTGTGTGACTTGAGAGTCATTACAGATTTAAAAAAATAAAAATCACACCTCTCTTGGGAAAGCTGCCAAAGTGTTTTGGAGGGCAGACTAATGTCTCCAATCAATTACCATTGGCAGACTACTATGCCGGATTTCTTATGATATTTATGTAAGACAGATATCTATTTTTTTTTCTGCCTACCAGTTTTGTTGTCAGTGAGAAACCTGCAGGAAGCTCTCAAGTGGCTTTCTCAATGTTGAGAATATTCCCTGTAGCTGCTAAGCTAGGAATCAGGGCTTTGACTTTACTCCCATCATTTCATCATGCATTTTATCAATATTTGCTAGTCTTGAAAATGGATTAGTTCCTCCACTTTCCATTGGTGCCACCTCTATGCCCAGGGAAGTGGGTGAGCTCAGAGTACCTGCAATTTCCACAGTATCACATCATGATAGCTGCAGTACCTCTAACCCATGCAGGGTAAAATCCAGTCTGCTCCATTTGTCCTTGTCCAAATTAAACCAGTGGAGAGGCAGATGAGATTCTGAGTGCGCCAGGAAAAGCCCAGACCTTTGACACTAAGTTCCCCTGTCCTCCCACGAATGACTCTCTCGGAGAGAATGGTTCTGATGTGTTGGTACAAAGCTGAGTTGACTATACCGAGTGCCTGCACTGTTTTGAAACAGCTGCTGAGCAAACTTAAATTGAAACAGCTTAAGCAGGTGCAGCTGTTTATCCTGGGAGTTACAATAGTGCAATTAGCCTGTTCTGAGCTGGATTTGGGCACACTGATGCAGACTCTCTGTGGCAGATCATGCCTGAGTTTTTCTCTGATGCCCCTGTCTTCCTAAAGCCAACAGGCATCTGACCAGCTGATCCTCCTGAGATATTGACTGCTGAGTTAGACTCTGTCTGAAAACTAACAGCAGGGAAAGAATAATGTAAAAAATGTGAGTATTAGCAAGAAGAAGTAGTTTTGCTTTAGTATCAGGTCTTCACAAAAGAGGCAGAGAAAACAGTTGGAAGATTCCATGTTTTGTTCCTTCCAGACTAAGCTGGGGGGCTTTGCAATGAATGGGGGGCTTTACAATGAATGGAGCAAAATACTAGTCTGGGGTGCAGGCAATCACCTGCAGTCTGCTTTGCACATCTTCCTAATCTCCTCTGTGGTTCCCTGTTAACTATCGTGTTAGCCTTCACTCCCATCTGGATAAACTTGATTGAGCCTGCAGCTATTTTTATAACACTCCCTCGAGGTACCCAGTCGGAAGCTGCCTGTTTGCCTTGTGTTAATGGAAGTCAGGCCCAATTATATGCATGTGGGGGATAAGTTGTTTCCTCTTACTCATAATGAATTCTGACCTTTCCCAGGATCTGTCTTGTCTGTTTATTTAATAACACAGTACCCATCACACCAAGGAGAGAAATGGAAAAATCCCCAGCCTAGCCCAATGGCAGCCATCTGTTTCAGTAGCTAAGGATGATAAAGCACAGGTATAAGCAAGAAAATGTGATTATATAAGTAACAGCTTTGAGCCTTTGGCAGAAGGTGCAGTTCAGCTGCAGTATTGGATTAAAATACTCTCACATTGAGCCTGGAGAAGCAGCTGTGGGCATTGGGTGTTAGTGCTTTTCTTCTGGTCACAGTGGTGTTTCTCTGTAGGGACCAGTCTCTGAGAAGAGCCCATACTCCTGGGCCAGTGTGGTATGGCTGTGGGTGGGGATGTCCCTGTGTCCTTTGTGCCTTGGGGCTGCAGTGCCAACAGGGGAACTGGATCTCTGCATGATAATTTTGCAAGAAAAGTGTCAGGAAATTCAAAAGTTGTGCTCTTGGGTAGGATGTGAGTGTGTAAACCATACGGAGTCTTTTGACAATTTTACCCCCTAGCCTTTGTCCATGGTACCTCTAAAAACAATTTTTCTCTACTTTTAATCCCTGTGTGTGTGCATGCATGAAGATGAGGCAGCTGCCAGCTGCTAAATTACTGGAACAAAGGCATGTTTTCTAAAGCATTATATATAACACTTGTTCCCTTTCATTTGATGAATGATTCATTAATGTCTCTGTTTGAGATAATTATTACAAAGGCTATAACCTTTTTAATTATTTGAATAAACACACAACATTTAAAAGAAAGACTCTGGAAGGACCTAATTCATGTCCAGCAAAAGAGGTGCTGTTCTCAGGAAGCTGTTTATATGTGCATTAAGCAGCAAAATCATATTTACCACAAAGGTTGCAGAGAAACAAAATCTCCCTAAATGTTTGTTTGAGAAGCTGATGCATTTTTATTGAAGTTTAGGAAAAACCTCCAGTCGTTTTCCTAGGCTGCCCCTGGATCTGCCAGGCACAGCTCTGAACAAACCAATGCAGTTAAACCACCAGGGAAGGTCTGAGTCCTTTTCCAATGTGTGACCATCATAGTTTCTCTAGTTTCTCCCTTCCTTGCTGTCCAGCCCCAGGAGTAAAAGTTTGCCCTGTAGAAGGCAAAATGTTATCCCCAAAAACCTGCAAGTGGGAAGGGGCTGGCACAACCCTGCAGTCTGTAGCTGGGAGTGAGAAAGGACTGACCAGACACAGAAAGGGAGACAGGGAAGGAAAAAAGGGTCAAGAAAGAAGTGTAAAGTGGCTTTGGCAATTGATGGTGTGCTTCTTCCAGCCTTCTTCCACTGCCCTGGGTGAAGCATGGTGCATGCAAAGTTCTTGAGGTACAGGATTGGTCCAGTGATGGCCAAATAGCCATGTCCCCCTAAAGGAGGATGATTCACTCTACTTGTAATATCTACAGTCAGCAAGAAAATCATCTCTGCTCTGTTAAATCTGGGCTGGGTAACTTTATTCTCTTTCTTTGTTTCATGTAATGACTCCTCTGCCATCACAGGAATCTCAGGGACAGCACAGCAACTTGCTTTAAACACAGTTTTCCCTACAGTGTCCTGGATATTTCCTGACAGTTCAGTTTTAATTTTGCTGTATGTCTTAATGGTTAGAAATGTTTTGAAACATTTGTGTCCTCCCCATTTGGAAAAATATGAGATGGTGGCATCACTTTCTAAAACTTTAATTGAGGCTAGTGCTTTCTATTTGCTTTCAAAATTGCTGCACAATTTTGCTCTTTGGAAGTATTTCCTCCTCCTTTCCAATGAGTTTCTCAGTTAGTATCAGCTCTGATTAACATATTAGTGGGACAGAAGGGCCAATGGATTGCCTAATAATTTAGGCAATTTCAATTAGCCCAATTTCAATTAAATATCCCTTGAATTTATTATTTTTGAGTACTGAAGCCTGAGGACGACAGCATCATTTTTCCAAAACCAGAATGTCAAGAATTCTCACAGATAAACCTTGTGTCCAGCAGGATGTTTTCATCACTTTAGAAAGTGCTGTTACTAAAGTGTCAGTAACTAATAGTTTAATAAGAGTATGGCATGAAAGGCAGTAATTTGATGGATTGCTTGTAAACTTGCCTCATAACTGTGCAGTAATAGATAGAAATGTTGCTGGTACAACATCCCTCTAGAAGATCAGTAGGTGAGTTTAACAATGCATGGAGAGCAGTGTGATGGCACTGCCCATCTAGCTGCAATGGAAGAGCAGAGTCACCCATCAACAAACTCCCTGGGTAAAACTCCAGAGGCAGGATTAGTGTTCCCAGGGATTAGCTGTGGGAGCAGTGGGTGTTTTCTCAGGCAGTAGCTCTGAAGGGATCAAGTTCAGGAAAATGCCTTTCTCTTTTGCCTTCTTAAGCATGATAGTTGTGTCACTCTAACTGACAGCAACTGAAGTTTCCTGATGAAACAGGATGCAGTGGGGAGGAGGAAGGGCACAACCCACATTGTGAAAGGGTTCTGTAGAGAAGACCTTATCTGCCATTCCATTTTTCTTTCTCTTTCCTTTTTTTTGTTTTAATTTAAGAACAGCAGTAGTTGAAAGTGCATTAATAAAAAATAGTGATTTGTTGGACGTTTTTCTCCCTGCTGGATTGAAAACTTCCATGTACACCTTTCAGTACTTTTCATTCACTAAAAAAATGGGAGCAACTGAAAGTGAAAATCACACACATGCACTTCTTGTTTCCAAACTGCAATGTTTCAGCCTAAACTCAAAGCATTTCTGGAATGCCAATCTTCATTACATTACAGACATCTTATTCATAGCTCCCAACTCCTCTCCAGTGCCACAGTTATTCTCTGGCTCCCAAAGCTGCTGTGTAATTGCTCTGATCTCAAGCCCCTTTAGACCAGCAAGAGATACTGATACTCCCAAGGGAACCTTGGGAGGTGTTGCTTGATCCAGCCAGCATATACTCTGGGAGAAAATAAGGGTGCAAAATATATAATACACAGTTTCTCCTAGGCATCACGTGGTATTTCAGTTGGGGGCTTAAAACAGCAAAGAGGGATTTCTTTTTTATTTTTTTTTCTTTGTTTGTTTGTTTGAGGATTGATTTTTTTTTTAACTGGTGGATTTGTTAATTTATCTCAGCTCTATGAGTGTGGTTTTATATGGAGGTACTTGTGGAGAATTATCTTAATTAAGTCATAAAAATATATGCTTAGAACTATGCATTTGCCTAAGGATGACAAAGATACTGGAGAAAAATGGGCAATGATTGTCTTCCAGCTTGATTCAATATAACTTTCCTCTGATGAAGACTCCAGAAAGCTCTACAGAAGGAGGAAGATGCCCATACACCTGTCAAAAGGGAAGGTTTGGGGACATCTTAGTGTTTTTGAGGTCTGTACATTCTTGTATTTTTCAGAACTGGATAGAACTGAATTTTTTATTGAAAAACTAATTATTCAAACAGTTTGGGAGCAAGAAAACATAGAAATATTTTTTCATGAGGAACCATGTATAAAAATTATATTTTTACCATTGTTCAAGCATAAAATTGAAGGGCAGCATGCAAGATGCAATCTGCCATCTGATATTTTAATTCCTCCTTTGCAGTGATTGGAAATTAGCAAGTTCTGCCACTGCTAGTCCATAAGACAGGATTAGAAATGGATGAACCACCATGCCTACACTGAGAAGCAGTGTAGGTTGAGAATTATGAGCTGAATTCTAAAATTTTCAGGTCATAGCAAAAAGAGGTTTGGGTTTTTTTTTCATTTTAACTGTTTTCTCCCCCTTTCCCCCCTTTCTGCTTGTGTATGCTTTCTACATGTGAAATTGGAGAAAAATTGGGGAAATATAAAAAATATCTTAGGTGTAGAGTTTCTTGTTTCCACTTTTGTCTGAGCATGATTAAGCCTGAGGAGCTGGAACTATTTCCTAATGGTTTTAGACAGAGCAATTTCTATCCTTCCTTCTTCTCTTCATGTAAAACAGATAGATAGGAAGGAACAGAGGAATTTTCCAGGCTGCTCCTCACATGAAGGGAAGGATTCATTTTGATCTTGTGTAATGTAAATGCAGAGGGGTTGACCCTATGTCATACTCTGGTTCAAAAATGTTTCCATGTGGCCCAAGGATGGGGTTGAGAACTGGGACATTCCACATTTGTTTCTAGCTCTTTCAGAAGTGGAAATCAGACAAACTCATTTGATGTTTTCATGCCTCTGCCAAATGGGGAAAGATACATTACTTAGGATGAATAGAGATGATTTGTTAATATCTGAAAAGGATTTTAAGTCCTCTAGACACAAAGTGTTGTAGGAAATGTAAGAAAAGTAGAAAAGAGACACTACTGTGCCTCAGTCAAATCTTTCTTTCTCCCCATCAATCAACTTTCTTTGCTCTAAAATGCCAGTGAAATGTATAGCATTCTAACAATTTAAGCCTGAGTGAAGTTTCTAACTGGGCTAAGTCACCCTTGCAAATTGACCTGTGTTCTTTGGAACAGAAAGGCCAGTGAGAGACAGTGATGTATGGTATGGAGTAATGTGTGGTTGGTGCCCTTGGGGAAAGGAAAGTTTCTTAGAATAGTAAAAAAGTTTTCTGCCTCCTTATTTCTCAGATGGAAAGAATGGAAGCGAAATGTTAGTGACAGGACTAACAGAGAATATCCCTGTACACATTTCTGCTTCCTAGCATTATTCCTTGTCATTTTTCACAGATTTGACTAAATACTGAAATTTCCTGAGGAAGCAAGGGAAATTAATAAAACCCTCACTTCCCTCACATGCTCACTGCAAATGCTGAATGGGCTCTGTGCCTTGGAGATGGATGACAGATATGGCTCCCCATAACAGCCCTGCATGGGCAAGTGCTGGGATATTCCCTGCCAACAGCTCTGTAAATCACCCATGGGATCATCAGAGGGGGCTGTGAACTGCCTCACTGCTACTGAAGGAAACTGAAACAGCATGTGGATGGTGCCCTGATTCAGAAATATGTCCTGTCCAGGCCACAGACACCTCTACTCTACCTCTACATCTACCTTTACCTCTACAGGGAGCTGATTCCTCTGCTGTCTACTGTCTCTTGCACATAAAAGTGACAGTCATTAGTAGCTCTCATTGTTCAGCTCTTGGAATTTGTTGCCATTCCTGTGATGCAGCAAACGCTGTAGCCTTTTTCTACAGATTCATGTCCTGAGCAAAGAGAGAATGCACTGACACTTTCAGCTCAAGCTGTGTCTGCATCTGCACATGCTCACAGTGTTTTCTATGACAGAACTAATGGGAGTAATTGTGAAGTTTTTCTTCAGTGAAGGGAAACATTGACTTGGTTTTCTCAATCTTGTCTTACACAGCAGTGTGTGAAACAGAGCCCCAAACCTGCAAAATTATCATTTTAAAGGTACACCCCTACTAGAAGCGGCAGGTCCAGTAAAGGCAGGAGGTTCAAAACAAAAGGGTTTTCTTGATGGCACAAACCTGTCTCTCCTCTGTTACTTATGGCTTACATTTTTTTCTTCATTCTCTCTAATGTGAGCCCATCAGACAAACGAGCATCTTCACTTTTGAGTACCTTTGCTCCAAACCAAGGTCTGCTGCAGGATATTTGCATTTTTGAGTGTTTTCTATCAGGAGTGGTTTCCCATTTTCACGCTGCTGGTTGTGTTGCATGTATGGAGGTCATCATACTGCCCTGTAGTCTGGTGTACAGGGAGTCTTTTTAACATCTGTTTTAGGTCTGGAAATGCAGATGAATGAAATCATCTTCCATAAACAAAGACTTTTGGAAAAATCCTCACACCATTTAAATCTACTTGAATGTGTAAATGCACTGATGTTCTGGAGCATGCTGCCTGTATAGACAAGAAATTGTACTATTGATGAGTTAGATATACAGAAAATCTGCATATGCTTTGATTCAAACGTCACTGATTTAATTCTGGTGAAACAAAGGGTTCATTAAAAGGTAAGATTGTGCCGAGGATAAAATTATGCCAGATGTTGGCTAGATAAATCAGTGAAATATCAAACTATGTGATCCTGTTTTTTTTTAAATATGTGTCTGTGACCATCTCCTGGGGGAATTGTCAGATTCAGGATATTATGTTAACTAGACTTTTGGTCTGATCCAGTATCTTTGTTCTTCTGTTTTTAATAGCATCAGCATAGTTGTTTGCACTTCTTGTTTGAAGAAGACTTGCAGAGTGTGAGCAGTCTCAGGCAAAAAAAATGTGTGTGTCACTCAAGAGCACAGTTGCACTGTTGTGTTAAATAATCTCAAACAGAGTGGGAGAATTTTGTTCCTTCTTAAAGGTAAAAGAGAGTGACACTGGCAGAAATGTATAAAAGGAGTGGCATGAATTGCATTATGGAGATGATTCTTTGTCAGCTATGGAGAGCAACCAGACATCTGCCTTAACACAGCTGTCTAAATTTTAAATAATAAAACTTAGGAGACGTGATTCTTTTTTTGTAGTGACATTTGTCAGCTATTCTCTTTTAATGGCAGGGAAAGCCAGCACTGGTCCAAGATCTAAGCTGTATCATGTTACAGATATAAGATGAAGAGTATTCCACTCAAATCATGGTTATCCTGTGTGTATCTGAGAAGTATTTCTGGTTAGTTCTTGCATTATATCAAGTATTGCTCTCATCCCAAGGTTGAAATTTGCTGAACCAAAGTAATATGTCCTTGGATACATCACATCTGTAATGCCATCCAGTGAACGTCAGTGAGAGGCTGATGGTTGTTTATTACCCCCTGGGAAATTGCTTGGGCTAATTTATGTGTGGAGCTTTGCTAGATGGGTAGGAATGCAATCCCATCAGTCTCGGTGTGCAGGGGGAGGATTAAAAGACAGCCTCATCTGCCATGGCAAAACTTTTCCCTGACATCTGGGCCATTAAAATAAATGACAGGTTTTACTGCAGTGTCCATCTCTTGGAGGGACATTGACAATTTGCTGCTTAAAACCCAAGTCACAGCAGAGCACTAAGGTGACAACTGAGACCTTGGCATTAACAGCCAATATTGATAATATACAGCGCAAACTCAACACGAAAGGTGGGAAACGGCACAAAGACATGTCTTGTTGGAGTAGATCAACAAATAATGCTTCCTTCTCTGTTGTGCTCCAGGGGGAGAACCTTTTTGCTCAGTGCATGCTAAAGACAAGGAGGCACCAACTTTGATTGTGTTTTTATTTATTCCTGACAAACATGATTTATGAATTAGAATCCTTGCATTGTTACTGAAAGGATCTTTCTGCTCAGTGCCCTGACACAATGATTTCCTTCTAAGATTTTCTGCCCATGCATTTCCAAGCCCCATTTGTACACTGTCTTGTCAGTTCAATAAATCATTGCAGATAAGTAAATCCTTCTCTTAACCTTCTGGGTTGATAGCATTGGCAATGTTTTCTGAACACATTAGTCCCAGCCTTTCTAAAAGTAAAGACATTGCTTTGCTGGGTAGAACAATAAATACAAAAGCATACTTGTTCCCCTTTTGGGTCAAATTTGTAGTTTTTAACCCTTTGCACTGCTTGCATACAAATTCTTTTAAGTGCTCCATCAAAGCTTTGAAACTACTTTTGAAGTGCGTGTGTGCATCATCATATTTGAGTATTTTACCACTGAATACAGATATTGAACAGTGCATTAAGCTTCTTAGCAATTTCACAAACTGTAAAAAAAAAGAAAAAGGAGTCTGTATTTTTAAAGCCTTTGAACTCCTCTCTCTGCTAGCAGAGTAATTTGTTGTACAGTAAGATGGCATTCAAATTACTTTAGTTTTATCATAATTCTTTTGCCAGAAAGCTACAGGTCTGCAACATGATTCAATTAATTTAACTTAGAATAAGAAAGCAAAGCCTGGAGGTTAATGGAGACTCATATGGAATGAAAATGGAAGTCAAACTGGACTGCAGAAAAATTGCAGTAGAGATGAAAACATTCTGTTTGGGAAAAAAAAGCAAGAAACATCACGTTGTCTAAATAACCTTTTCAGTATTTCTCAAAGAAAAATTTTGGGGTTGAAAAGGATTTTTTTCTTACAAAATGGTCAAGTGCTCAAACAGCACTTGTGATAGAAGGGTTCTAATATCTTAGCTCGCTGAAATGTAGGCACAACTTCCTCCTCTGTCCAGAAAAAAAAAGATAACTTGTTTTAATTTCATTCCTATGACCATTTAGCAAATATGCAAGACAAATCTCTCTTGCCCACCTTTCACAGTGATGTCTCAGCCCCTGCCTTCAAAGTTTCATGTCTCCTTTGATGTCTGTGGGTAGCCAGCTAACCAAGCTGTGACATGAGTCTGTGATGTGAATTTATTCATGGAGACAGAAACAAATCAGGAATACAGACATTTCCTTAAGCATTAGTGCTTTATCAGAAGGCCAAAGATGAGTTTATCCCTGACATTAAGTTGAAGTAAGGCCTTAGGTACGTTGATTACCTCTTCCCTTTAGTTAGTTTCTGTCGTAGCTTTCTAGGCTCAGATGGCCCACACACAGATGTAGTGCTGCAGCATTTTCCTTTACAGATGTAAGTCCTTTCTAGTGGAAATCTCGGGGGACAGGACGGCTGCAAAGCTAACCAGGGTCCAGATTCTGCTATGCTTTGAAGGTTTGAGGACTTAGGCTGAGGCGATTTAATTAATTTCCTTGGCTTGCTCCAGTAACAAGGTACCACACATTGTGAGCACAGGTCACCTATAACGAGAGCAGTTGCTATAATTAGCTGTCATCATTCTAAAATACAAGCACTACAAAAAGCTCTCCGGACAGAAATTTTTTTCTCTTTTCTCCTTTTTTTGGCCTCACTCTTCCAGATGAATAGGTCTTGCCTAAAATATATCAAAAGATTGTCAAGCTATGTCCCACAAGGTAATGCAGCAGATCTCTGATCATACTGGGCTTTCCTAGCAGTGAATCTTTCAACCCAGTGCATTTTTTAAGATTGTGACAGATCACCTTATCTTCTCTCTTTCAAGGTATCCCATCCATATTTAATGTTTCCTGGAGCTTCGTCTGTATCCAATTTCCCCTGGATGTCTTGCTCTAAATAGTTGTTATGTAGCTGCCATTCACAGGACTTTTATTCTATTTCCTGGATTTTCCAGTGTTGGGTATGCCAATGCTTACCTCTAGGAGCAAAACCTCCCCAGTCTCTGTTAATCTAATTGGCCAGTGATGAGTGATGAATGTAAAATATGCAATGTTCACATCTTAATTTTTAATGGAGTATGAGTATACTTCAAAAAAAAAAAAAAAAGATAAAAGAAAAAGAAAAGAAGAAAGAAAGAAACAAAAGAAAAGAAAGACAAAAAAAAGAAAAAAAAATCCCACGTGAAAGGTGCTCATACTGCGGTGTTGCTTTTGCCTGTGGTCTGTCTACAGGGAGGAAATAAGCATTGAGTGTTTGAGGTATGTGAGAAGTTTTAGTCTCCTGTTGGATGCTATGGATCCTGATTGTCAGAAAACTAGCTAGAGCAAAGGAGGGGTTTGACTCCATCACCTGTAACTTTGAGCAGTAAGCACACATTTAATTTTCTGGTGGTGCATGAGATGAACCTTCACTGAAAACACAGGTATTTACAAACCTTAATGAAATTGCAGCAGCCAGAAGTCTGAACACAGAGTAAAAAATGCTCTTTGCATTTACAAGGAGCATTCTACCATTCTACCATTACCCATAGTTAGTTATTGCTTGTATTTTTCCCTTTGAAAAGCAAATATGAAATGAATGACAACAGAATATGATTTTGTAAGCTCTAATGCATGAAGATATCTTCACGTGAGTCCTGCTGAGTTTTACCAGAAAAAAACCCAAAATTATATAAGGCAGAAATTAATCTGGAGAAGCATTAAATCAATGACATCCAATGAAGGTTACTGCATACTGCTTTCATTGCCCAAGGACAAATAAGAAATAGAGATCTGTTCTGCTCTATCTGGGAAGGTCAAAGATGCACGAGATCGCAGTTGTGCCAGCCACAGTCACAGAGATTGCTTAGCAGTGCTGTATCAGAGGCATCTGCCAGGTGCCAGTGGAGTTAGAGAAGGGAAGAAAGCTGCTCTGTGGAGGTAGATACCCAGACGTTAGGCAGTGAGACTTGGATTTCTCTCCACAGTTAGAAGGAAAGAGGGAGAAAGGATGAGCTGGAAAAGCAAACTTCCTGGTGCACAGGGTACAATGTGCCTGACGCCTGCGTGTTTTGGATTGTGGACTATTTAACTGCCTGCTAGACATTGTCCACATCCTTCCTCTGGATAACAAATCAGGTTGAGATCTGGTTTGTACTGTCAAAGACTGGAGTGAGAGAGTTTGATGCAGGTACCAAGTTAAAAACAGCCACCATTTAACTTACAGTGATGTTTTTAGCTGGTATATTTCTTTTGATGGTGGTAACATAGATGTCTATTAAAAAGCAGAATAGAATGCTCACTAAAAATACTGAACATTAAAAACTATCACATTGTTTGAATTGCATTGTTAGTAACACTCCACACTAGCATTACAATACTTGCCATGAAGCTGATCATACATGCACTTTAATAACTGTAATTATGTCTGCTACTGCAACTCTAGGCACCCTATGCTTATATTGGGATTTTAAAATAAGGTTGAAGAATATTTGAGTCATTCAGAGCAGACATTTTGTACTAGCTGTGGAGGAATTTCTAATGAACTGTTTCCTGATGAAACTTGAAGGCTTCTAACAAGCAGAACATGACATTCACACTCCTTGACATAATTTTGTAACTCTTCAAAACTTTTCTGTCATCTAGGCAATGGAGAATGCTGCTCTGGTAGGGTTTGAATTCTTTATTCCTTTCCTAAGTGAATCTTCTGGTACTCATTTAATCTTATTCCAACTTTTTGCCTTTTTTTTTTTTTTTTTTTTAATGTGAATGGAACAGTCCAGGAAAGTCCCAGAGATGGATCTTGGGTCAGGCAAATGCTTTGATAATTTTGGTACCATCAGTATTGTGAACAGCCTATGCTTTCCCATTAATGCATCCTAATTTATTGCTTGACTGATTCAAACTCCCACTCTCCATCTTCTGTTGAGGTTGTCAGTAGGAATCTTCTTTAGCACTATTTTTATTCTTATTAGCTGGCAAATATTTTATTCTTATTAGCTGGCAAAAGTTTGAGATCCCCTTTTGTTTTGCAATGATAGCAGTCACCACTTGGGCCATAGAACCAGAAGAGTATGTGACAGTGTGCAACAATCCAGACCCAGAGAAGATATTGGTTGTTGCTCTAACAACATCTGAGACTCCATCACCCCTCCAGTCTGACTGTGTAATCTTACATAACATTTCTGTTTCACTTATTCCTACCAGAGACCCAAAGTATTTATCTCAAATCTAAAACATTCAAAACCCTTTGGAAACCAAATCAGGGATCTAATTTCGACATTGAACATGGGCCATCCAGAGGAACCATTAGATAAATGTCTCCACAGCACCCCACGGAACAAAAATCTGTCATAGATGATGGAGAAAGAATGTTAAGTCTCCATGTTTCTTTTATTGGACCTAACTCAATGCCTTTCTACTTTTGTTACCAAATTCTAGGTTAAGACAGAAGAAGAAACAGTAATGTGAGTATGAAGAAAACTTCAGATTTCCCTCTGTTCCAGTGGATTCAAGCCTATTTAAGCCACAGTTGTTTCCACGAAACACATATTACATGTTCCAATAATGAAGCAAATGCAACTCCGTTAGTGTGGTCCTTTGCCTGGGTGAAATAGTTCTGTCAAGATTAGCTCAGGATCATATAATTTCAATTTTGAGCTGAGCACAGTTCTACTGAACCTGGGATGAAGGTAGGAGATTGCCTCTGTGCAGCTTCATTGCCCTGCATGGCCTTTGAGCTGTGCTCTGGCTTCAAGCTGTAGCAGCTTCAGGCTCTGATTTCCCTTCCTGCCCTTGCTTGACTAAAGCTTGGCCCTGATTTGAACAAGGCAAGGTGCTGTCATTAATGCAGCTGCCTACTGATGTCGATGACGTGGGTAGTTTACTCAGCAGATGGTATTCAGACTGGCATTGACTTTTGGTTTGCTCTCAGCACCCCATCCATCAGCTGAGCACTGCATTAGCAATGCTATGAGGCTTACTAAATTTAGAGTTGGGACTTTTCAGACAACTTCATCTGTTTTGGTGGCTCACAAAAAACATGTGCTTTTGTCTTACCAACCAAACAGCTACTCTGTTTTTGTCTGCTTCGACATCTTTGGTGGAAGGAAAGGGCATGATGGGATGGCATTCTTAGGCAAAAGTACACAGGCCAGGGGAGAGAGACAGAAACCAGATTAGTGGACCCTACAAATGTTTGTCTGCCCTAAGGCAATAGGCAGACATGGCCTGAAGAACAACTCAAGGTTCCAGGCAAATAACCCTTGCACAAATCCCTGTGCAAGGTGGTACCTGCACCCCAGCCTCCCGTGCTGCTCCTGGAGCTGCATGCATGCTGCTCCAGGTGTTCAGCTGCCCTCTGACAGCCTGTCTCTCCTCATGCTCCTCCTCCCTGCTGTTCAGTGGCCTTGCAGCTGTGCTGTGTTGGTCCCTCTCTCACCACCACTCCCCCAACAGATGTTCCCTTTCCAGTTTGTTAGCTGGGGTGGGGAAAGGTCACTGGCACGGCAAAGGAGGGAGGGAGACAAGAGATGTGATCTCTGACACCTATCCCTGCCCCTCTTCTCTATGGGGTCTGGCCAGTCAATGAGGACAGCTGAGCATATGGGATCAGGCAGCCAATCCACCTGCCCCTTTTTCTGCCTTGAACATGGGCTAGCTAAGGTCTAGAAGGCAAATATGCTGTTAATACAGGCACTGGGATTGCTGTGAACAAGGAGGTTTGTGGATCTCCTTACATGTGCCAAAGCAAACAACTGAATCATTACCCATCCTGACTTCTCAGCTTTTTTCTGCTCCTTTATTCCATATTTTGTAGTTTCCCCAAGTGGCTCACCTTCTTCAAAGTTGATGGGATGGCATTACATCCTGGCTGCAAGCACCTCCTATCACAAGGATTTGCCTTCTTTAATTTAGTCCCTATGGAAATGAGGCTGTGAGAGCACACTCTTGGAGGATGTGTCCACCTACCTAAAAATTCTTTGCCAGCGTCAGTCATATCTGACAGAGGTGCATTTGTCTCAAAGATCAAAATGTCCTACAAGGCTTATGGAAGTGTTTTGTGGAGGAGAGTGGTGCATCCACGGAGGAGAGGCTTGTGCTACATCAGACAGTCACTAAGGTAAAGATACACTTCAAACACTGTTTATTGGAATTACTTCTAGAGTGGAATCATTGCCACTTAGGCAAGAGCGGAAGCTTCCTAGTGACATGCCCATTTTCTTCTGCATTTATATATAATATTGTTTATAGGAGTTATTTTTGTTTTGGTGTAGCAAAGAGGCAAAGATGAAAGCACACATTTTCAATGCTGTTCGAAACCAAACACTAAAAGCGAAGCAAGCATGGGCTACAGTAAACAGCTGCCTGAAAAGCTGAGTTTGGTTTAATGGAGCATTCAACCTGTGTTTGGTGTCTTTTATCTAAATACAGGAGCTCTGCAAAGGGGCCCACGGACTCAGGTATGTATATCACTGGGATAAACTTGAATTCAGAAGCTTGTGGACAGCCCTCTCTTGCATCTCTCATCTGACAATTCACCAATTTTACTTTTTCTGTGACATATAAGGTGATCATTGTGGGTTAGTATCTCTTTGACCTTTCAGGTCATCAAAGACCTCTACCAGCCCCTCTGGATTATACAGATGAACCAGGGAGCACACAAGGCTCCTGATGGCTTGTGCTACAGAGCAGTCATTAAATAGGAGATTAATGAGGTTCCCATAATCTGTATCAACATGCAAGAACGTAAAAGTGGCTTTCTCTCTGAGTATTTTGTGCATTATGATCTGTCAGTTTTTCCATCTGCCTGAGCTACCCTCATGGGACCTCCAGCTCCCTGGCCCTCCTCCCTGCTGTACTGCTCTCCAGCCAAGCACTGATTCTCAGGCTGTGCAATGTGGGATCACATTCACCATGAAATTGCCAGTGTTTGGGCCCAGCACCAGGGTAGGAAGGTGAGGACAGAGGAGGAGAGCAGGACAGAAGGCTGTGTTTGACCCCTGGCACCAGTGCAGTTGTGCTGTGCCCCCAATGACACATTTTCTCCCCTGCCTTGCTGGGAAGAAGCAGTGGGTGCTGCTCAGCAGTGTCTCTGCGAAGCAAGATGTGGCTCCAGGGATGTCTGATCCAGCTGGGGTTCAGGATCCATGGGGAAAGTGAGAGCAATGGGGAAATGAACTGCAACTCCAGCGGTGCTTAATAGCAGTTCAAATGCAGCAGATTTTCCTTTTCGCATAGCTGTAGATACAATGTGTGTCTTTCCTTTTGCTAACTGTAAAACAAACAGAGAAAACAAACAAACACTGGGGATTTTACTGATTCTCAGTTGAACAAACTCCTGTTTTCCAGTGGAAGCATGTACAATTCCTAGAATTTGTAACCAGCTGCACTGCCGTCTGCTATTTTCAATTTCCTTCCCACGATGTGGAGGTGCACCCTGCAGATGTGCTTTCATCTACTCCTTGAAGTAGGTGAGTCTATCTCACTGTAAATTAGCCAGACTTTTTGCAATTTGTCTTGGAAATGATCTGTAGTCTTTTTATATGTGGCCTTTAGCTGCAAAACCCTCTTAAATCTCTGTCAAATAGGTAATAATGAAGAGAATACATTTTTATGCAGCATGGACCTTCTGACTGCAGCACACAGTTATCTCTTACCCTCCAATGTTCCTGCAGTACATTGAGCTGTCAATCATCAAATGACCTGAAGAGAAAAAGGGAGACAAAGAAGCTGAGGAAAATTCTGGTACTTGAGTGAAAGTAGCTACATTTAGCCAAGAGCGATCTAATAAAGAGATTGCTGCAAAATGTATTTAATGGCAAACTAAATTAGCAGTATATGCTTAATTTGGGTCTACTAAAACTGATGTCTTCTGAAGATACAGACCCACATTGAAAAATTCACATGCAGCAGAATCTCCCTTTTTTAACTGTCTCTACAGGTGTCCACCTACACCCTTATCCATCTCACAGCCCTAGTGCCTCCATGGACATTATGGATGCTGTGGTGCCTGTGGAGAACAGCCAGCAGGTGTATGTTGTGCAGATCTCCATGGGGATCTGGGCACCTGCCTTGCCTTCACCTGCAGATGTTGTAGGAGGAGGAGGCACCAAAGGGGATGTTCAGAAGCCAACAGCAATGAGAGTATTCATTGGTGTTGAGCAGCTGGTGGCTACTGAGGACTGCAGCTGCCAATGTCAGCTGGGATCTGCTACGTGTGGGTGGGCACTGGGGCTTTGGCAATAGCAGGAGTCAGACAGATGCTGACAGAGATGATGAGAGCAAGCATAGATGTGCCTGCTTCCGACAGAACACAGATTTTAAGAGGTATTGCAACTGGGCTGCATTTCCAAGCACCAGACTCAAGACAGTCTTATCTCCAAGCTGTCCAAGAAGGGCTTCTGCAGGACTGATTTTGGCCAGTAAGTGAGGCAAGTGAGGGGTGTTGAAACATCCCAGGATAGGTTGTTTGTTTTGGCTCAAATTAAGGTGTCCTACTGTTAATATGAAGGGCCATCCCACATTTTTGATGTCCTATTGGGCACTTCACTGAAGCAGCCTCTTGACAGGCTTTAGAAATAACTTGAAGTCCATATCTGGTCAGTGAAAAGGAAGATCAGTAATTTCAGTCTCTAGATCTCTCAGTAAGGTGCACCAGTGGGACTTATTTTTCTTTTCTCAAAGTATCATATAAAATGTTTCTCACTCACATGCAATATTTAATACATAACTCACTGTTTGTACGTATGTCAGTAACCCTTTAGATTCCCAAAACTGAAACACAACTCATTTTTCTGACAGCATCTGCTATTTTCAGTACCCTATATTAATATTGCAGGATTCCTCTGAAGGCTCAGGTCTGTGGAAAATCTGATTTCTGTGTTTAAGAAATCACTGAAGCAAGCAAGGTGAAAGTGCACACATTATTTCATGGGCATGCAAACAGTGAAGGAAAATATTAGCTCACATTTTGAGTCTTGTGGAGCAGTTTGCCTGTGGTTTCCTCCTCTTTGCTCATGAACCTGACTCATCTGTAAGTACAAAGTTAATTACTGTCTTTATATGGACAAGCCTCAGATCAATCTCTCTGTTCCAGACCCATCTGCTTGTGTCCAAATGAAATTTCAGCCTGTCTGTCTGGCATTTCCTCTCGATGTGTCACCCCCGGCTCCAGTTCAAGAAAACTAAAACTCAGCTGTTCATCCTCCATCACAACTCTTATCTGTTATCAACAATCTCTCCCTCTTTTGGGGCAGCTCTGCTGTTTGGTAGGTTACCCATGTCTTGTATTTTTCCAAATATTTTGAATTTTCTGCTCGTTCTTTCCATCTTCACATTTAGAAGATACTTCTTAAGCATCGAGAAAAGTGATCTTTACTCTTTTGATAGGAGGCAAAAAAAAAACCTACCCAAAAACCCCCAAACCTCAAAAAACCAACCAAACAACAACAAAAACAAAAAAAAAAAAAAGAGAGAGCAAGCACCTCATAAATACATAAAATTACTTGTGCTTGCTTTCCTAAGATGAGGCTCAAATTAATTAGATTTTTTCTGAAATTTGCTAGTATTGCTATTTGAGCAAGAAGCTGGCACTTGCAAAAGCAGTGTGATTTGGAATTGAAAACAATCCCATGATTTTCACTATAAATTCCACTACTGTTGAGATAAGAAATTTAATTTTTCTCTCAAAGGCCTCCCATGGCAAGAGTCTGATTGCAACAAAAGCACAAAATCAGAGTGGAGAAAACACCAGTCCCCCATCTGAAATCAAGTCCTTCAGATCCCTGCATTTAGCTGTGATTTGGCATCCTTCTCTGGCTGGGCAAGGGAGCTCTGCAGTTGTATTAGATCTGTGTCGCGTGCCTCTGAATTGGTATGTTTTTTCCTTGTATGGGGCTTTGTTGCTACAGCTACAATTTGCAAAGATCAGTGTTTTCTAATTCACTAATTTGCTTGTTGCTGTTTCCATGGTGCTCTCGTTTGGCAGGCAGGGAGCACTCTTAACAAGTGCACTGAAGTCAAGCTGGAATTAATTTCTGCTTCTCTGTTTCCTTTCCTTACCCCTCCAGTGGAGAGGTGTGGAAAGGGCCAGCAGAAGTACTTCTTCCAGTTTGATGGGAACAAACTGAAGCTGGAAAAGGGGCATTCCTGCCTGCCAAACGAGAGCACCATGGTTAAGAAACCTGTTTCATTCCTACTCTTGATGTCAGACCATTTACCCTTTGCAAGGGATATTTTACTAAAAGGTACATTTTGCAAATTTACTTTTTTTGCACATGAATCCTGAGTTTTCCAATTACAGAACCAAATAAGGTGTAATGGTGCTATACCATCAGAACTAAAATATCTGCTGGTAAGAAGACTGCAACAGATCTAAATCCCCATGCTTTTGTTCTACCCAATGTGTGTATTTCTCCTTATGTACTATTTGCTCTGTTCCCTCATTGACTTTTTTCCCCTTTTTAAAAAACCTGCCAACACCATTTATTTTTTTTCAATCAAACTTCTAAATTCACTTCTGCAATACCCTGCCATGGTGTCCTGGTTCTCAAAACCTCACATATGGGCAGAATCTGGCTGGAAAGCTGTCCAGTGGAAAAGAACAGCAGAGCCAGGGCAGTGATTGTTGCCTTGCACTCAGCACTGGTGAGGTCTCACTTTGAATCCTGTGTCCTGTTCTGGGTCTTCGCTACAAGAAAGACACTGAGGTGCTGGAGTGTGTCCAGAGAAGGACAACAGAGCTGGGGAAGAGTCCAGAGAAACAGTCTGTTGAGGAGAAGCTGAGAGAGCTGGGTCTGTTTAGCCTGGAGAAAGGGAAACTTGGGGCAACCTTATTGCTCTCTGAAAATACTTGAAAGGAGGTTACAGTGAGGTGAGGATCTGTCTCTTCTCTCAAGTAACAAGCAACAGGATAACAGGACATGCAGTTTGAGGAAATGGCTCAAGTTGCACCAGGTTAAGATTGGACATTAGGATAAATTTCTTCACTGAGGGAGTGCTCAGACATTCAAACAAACTGCCCAGGGAAGGCCATCCCTGAAAATGTCCAATAAATGTCTATCTGTGGCACTCAGGGACATGGTTTAGTGTTGGATGTGGAAGTGCTGGGTTAATGGTTGGCCTCAATCATCTTAGAAGTTTTTTGCAACCTTAATGATTCTACAACTCTGTGATCTCTCAGTTTCACGCTGCTGCTGTCTGTCATGACCCAGAATTCACAGCTGGTTGATCAAGTTTCTGTCCAGGTGACAGGGTTCACATCCAAAACATTTTGAGCTAACTTTGAGATTTTGCAGAGTGAGATTTTGAGTGAGATTTTGTGAGATTTTGTGACATGGTATAAGATACTTTGCAAAATCACTGCATATCATAGTTGCTCTTTTGCCATCTTTCATACATATTTTTTATATTTCTTTGTATCCACTCTCTTCAGTATTCTGTTTGCCTGGTGCCTTCCTTCCTTCCTTCCTTCCTTCCTTCCTTCCTTCCTTCCTTCCTTCCTTCCTTCCTTCCTTCCTTCCTTCCTTCCTTCCTTCCTTCCTTCCTTCCTTCCTTCCTTCCTTCCTTCCTTCCTTCCTTCCTTCCTTCCTTCCTTCCTTCCTTCCCTTTTTCTGAGACCTACCTTGTGGTTATTGTGAGACTGGGATTCTCTGCCCCTCCCTCATTGGTTTTAAAGCAGTCAAATAATAATGATTACATTACAGTTCAACATATTTATTTGGTTAATAAACATATTAAGAGAATTTATTAAATACACAGTACATGTTGCTAAGTCAACCCCACATCCTTTAGCACAATTGTTAATTATGTAAACAATCACCCCACAAATAGTCCCTTTGGGTTCAACAGCAGTACATGGACAAGGGAGGATTTCTTATTAAACATTCAAAATTGGGTCCAATGCACAACATCATGAGACTATATTATGGTAATGATGCCTGCCAAGGTAAAAATAGGAGAGGCAGATGGTAGAAGAGAGAAAAATGTTGAATATTTATCCCATTAACAGTGTGAACCAGTTTGAGTCTTAAAATGAGGGCAGGGAGAAGACAGCATTGTAAATCCTTTTCCTTGGGGGATCAGTTTCAGGTTTTCTCGGTCATTAATGGTGATTAATTCCAATAGCAGCAGTATCTCCACTTCTGTTATGAATAATGCCACATGAATACTTACTGTACAGGTTCCTATTTTCAGTTTAGTTCCTATGATCAGATCTCTATTACAATTCCATGCACTTATTTCTATAAAAAAAAAAAATCAAATGAATGGTGGAGGTAACTGAACTCTCCCATTAAGAAGCTAGCAGTACAACTCTTTCTCTTGCAAATTTTATTTTCTTGATAGCAATCTCCATTCTGCAGCTCCCTTGTTGGACAGATTTCTTTTGGGAGGTGAAGAAGAGTCAGAGAATGACAACTTTCTTCAGAGTTTTCACTTTAAGATCTCATTGAAATGGGATTTTGAAGTTTATGTGAACCTCAGTTAATTTTCTGGGTTTGCCAGTGTCACTCTGTGAGTAACGTGGTCTGTCATCTAGCCAAGGTAATTAGCTCTCTGTAGGGAATGAATATGAAACTTTGAAATCCAAGCTCTAAGCAGAGTGCAGGATCAGTGTGAAATGGAGCAGTGGGGATATATTATTTCACTGGACTGTATTACTTTAGACAGCATCAAATAAACTGGCTGATGGTGAGAAACACAAGATTGGAAACGGGGTAACCTCATAGTATCCAGAGCCCAGATGGAGCAGAGCAAGAATCTTGCCTTGTTTTCCTTCATGTCTTTGCAACCACTCAAATTCTTGGTTTTTCTTTCTGTTATCCCTTTTAAAGTGAGTATTCTCTCACCCTGTGGTTATTAAAGGACTGTATTGCCTTGTGCTCAAAACACAGAAAGCCTAAACTCTTCTGTTTTCTGCCCACCATTCCTGGTCAGTTCTTCCCTTTCAACAAGCCAAGTGGCTGCACTGTGGCAGAAGCCTCTGGCAGAGCAACTTTCAAGTTTCTTTTTATAAATGGACCTGCCTGGTTACCTCTATGGGGCTTGCTCAGGGTCCAGCAGGTGCAAGACCTATTAAAGTCAGAGGATATTCAACACAGCGCAGTGGTTTAGATCCAACAGTCACAATGCTTGAGAAGAGTAGGTGTGAAAGTTTTACCAGGATTTTGTCTGAGCTGAAGAATGCAAAATTGAAGGGGAGGACAGTTAATAGGTGGTAGGAGCATCACAACAATAATTAGAAATACTGGAAGCCCAGTGCAAAATAAATGAATGAACATTTTACCATGGATTGCTTTAAAATCAAACTACTGTTGATTAGCTATATTTAAATATGTATCATATAGCAAAAGGTGTGAATCTGATCATTGAGTAAGTACCATAAATAACTTGTTCTTGAAAGTTCCTGACCAGTTCTTGAAAGCTGGTCAGTTTCCTTAAGTGAAGTATTCACATCTTATTTCAGTGAAATAAGGGTTTCCATTTATTTTTTTATCTCTTGTTCTGTAAACTAGATTTTCTTCTCATGTGTGCAGATGCAGGTTTACGGCAGTCAGAAAGACTGCATTTTATTTAGAAGTATTAAATAGTCGCATCATATGCACTTGATAGCAAAAGAAATCTTCTGCCATGGCCTGTTTTCATTAGCTTACACTCTCCTCTCTATGGTGAAATAATTTCTTGACTGCACATAGATTATAAATATCTAATGTATTCTGCACTAACTTATATTTTCAGGCATATCACTTTCTTTTCAAAAGCATTTTATGGAAAGCAGAAATGCAATTAAATGTACAGTGTGATTGTGACTGAGAGACGTAAAGTGGTCAAATTTAAAAATTCCAAATGTCTGTGCAAGGGAGGCAGCCAAACAGCCCTAAATTAATCCTTCTCTGAGACCTTGCATGCCAAGATTAGTCTTATAGCAAGTTTTTATTTGTTCCCCATCATCTACAAACTTACATGCTTTCTCCGTAGAAGAGGCTGATAATGTTGTGGTGCACAGCAAGGCAATGAAGTTTGGCTTCCTGAAAGGATCTGGGAAACTGGAGACTTGGAAACTTTGAGGAGAATTGATGGTGTAGAATTTTTTTCAATGCCTTGGTCATTTGAGACATCACTTTATCTCCCTTGCTTTTTTAAATTTCCTTTAGTCTTCCTCTCTTTCTTTTACATAAAAGCAAAGGAAAAGGATCACAAAAGGCTATGGTTCAGTTTCTCTATGAGGCAGGTTGGATTAACAGGAGAAATGAAAGAGCTTTGTGCTTGTTCATCCTTTTTATAAAGAGCTGAAAATTAAATCACACATATTCTTGGTTTTCAATAGCCAAACCTGAAATGATAGATCTCCATCAGGCTTAGTTTGTTTACTGGTGCATAGGCCACAATGTTTGGAGGTTGTGTTGCAAACAGACTTTGCCTTGAAACTGATGCATATATCACGCTACTTCTTTACAGTGAAGAGAAAGAAAATCAGCATTTGAATTGAAGAATGTCTTGTATTTCAAGTAATCCTACCCTGCAGAGAGTTTGTTGTCTGTATTTCAACAGGAGACAGGGCTGATTATTATTACTGAAGGCTGCCAAGACTGTTAAGTGCTTGTGGATGTGTGCCTGCTTGTCAGAATGAAAGAAGAGGACCATGTTTGGCTTCCATTTTTCTAGGCTTGTACTATGGATCACAGTGACAGGGATGTTACTGAGATATTTGGAATAATAAAATAGGAGGGTGTCAGCACCAGGTCACTGGGGATGGGAGTTCATGTTGCTGAGGGCTCTTATGAACAAATTCAAGCAAATGTTAAGATTTGAGGAGAGATGCAAAGAGGTACTCAAGATCCATGTATGACCTGTGGCATGAGCTGAGCACAGAAAGAAAAGTCATATGTTATAGTTAAAATCCCAAATTCATTGTTTACCTAACACATGCCAGCATGCTAAATGTTCATTTGTTATTTGCATGCAAACGTGATAGACCACACTGCTGGTAGCGCATACGATCATGGTATAATTGATGTTAGGCTAGGGTCTCTAAGTCCTGTGAATAAAACAGGTTAAGTATAATTGCTGTTTAAATTTCATATTGCTGTTGCCCCATGAAATAGCCTCTACTAGCATTAGGCTAATTTGTGCTATCTCTCATAATGGACAATGAAATGCATTTATGGGTAGAAAAGCAGTCATAGTTTGACTTCCCATCCCTGGATTCATCACAGCTTCATGGTCTGCAAGATTCATTCTTCCTCCCTTTCAGGAGTAAAGAGCAAAGTGTGGTACAGCAGTTTCTTGCTGATGTTAGAGTTCACAACATTTATGTCTGCGGCCTAGCGAGGCAAGTTTTTTGTTCCATTTGCACAAATGAAGATAAATCCCATCTACTAAGGAAAGGCAAGATAATGCTTTAATTATTTTTATTTTATTTTCTGAAACACCTCTGTTAATAGAAACATCAGTGTAGGTAGTACAAACTGGGTTAATGTGATACGGGAGATACAAGACAAGATAAGCACGGTAACTCACAGTGATCTTGTTTCCAGTCATGTTCCAAAAATTTCTGTCACTGTGAACCTGAAAAGACACATCTATCCTTTCAAAGGCTTTGGATAAAGGTCTGGTCATGATGTCAGAAATGTGTGGGTGTTTCAGGGGAGCAACACAATTCAAAGGACAGCCATTAAAACACGTTTTTAACTATGTGGGACCTGCTTCCCCATTCCCATATGTTTAGTAGATCAATATTAGCTCCTCTACAGTCAATAGAGCTCACTGATGTAAAACTGCTGTGTGCATGCTCTTAATGATTCATAGTTTTGAAGCCTGGCCAGTTCTATAATTCAACCCTCGCAAAGGCAAACAACCTCCTGACAATCTGCCCTTTCTTCTCTCATCCTGTTATTTGTTAGGCGTCTGCAGCCCATTAGCTGGCTTACTATGGTATTAATAAGTGATATAATTATTCATAGCCAGATCTGCTGATAAGAAATCGAATGCTCTGGTAAACAACTGACTATTTTTTTTTCCATGACATCAACAACAAAGTCAAATAGGGTACTGGAAATAGGATAATTCCCAGGACATGTTAAAAGATTGCACAGTTATGTAGAGGAGCAGAAAAGCTGCTTTCAAAACACTAACTAGGAGTGTTCTGTGTAATTTCCAGCAGACAAAAGCCGCCATGTCTTCTGCTCTCACCAGTGACATATAAACTCATACGGCTGATCACTGCATGACAGGTCTGGCCACCAAGGGAACCTGCCTGAGCCCACCATCTTTTCCTCCATAAAACCAGGTGCTCTCCTATAAGAGCCACTTGTGCTCCTACAGGCAAGCACAAGTGGCTATTGGATTAATTTCTGGTACTTCCCTTTGCAGGACTGGCTGAGCAGGTGTCTGTCGGCACCCACAGCTGCATCTCACTGCTGCTGGCTCATGTGCCAGTCACCTTGGCATGGGCCAAATCCTCATAGTTAGAATATGTGGGATTTGCAATATGTGTGTGTTTTACATTCGACGTGCTTTACATTATTGTGATTTCTCTGGCTTTGTTAGGATTGCCTGACACCTGTGTGACATAAAACCCTTCCCCTCCTTCCCTTCCTTTCCCAGTGATTGCTTGACTATTAACTGGTTTTGAGGCTGAGATTAACTGTGGTTAGAGAATTGAAAACTCTGGTTAATGCTGAAAACACTTGAGCAGCTCTTCTTGGCAAATGAAGTACCATTTTAATGCTTAAAATAATTTAAACTCCTTATTCTTTTTTGTTTCTTTGGATATTCTGAATAGCTTAGGGTAAGGATACTTACAGGGAAACACCTCTCAGCGATTGAATCCCATTTTATGTTTCAGGTTAATAACAATGATTTTCAACAATAGTTCAGAGAGGTTAAGTTCTGACATGACGCTTACACTATGTTTCACATTTTCTGGGTTATTCCTGGTCTTGCAGTGTTGCTGCTTTTTTGAGGCTAGTAGCTTCTGTGCAGGATGAAGATAGTTTTCTAAGTCTTTTCTTTGTCAAACTCTATCATTCTTCTGGCATCTTGTCCAATCAGTCAGTTACCCTTGTGCCTCAAAACACTGGTCTGAATTTTTCTCATCTTTGAGTTCTTGGTGCTTTTTATGTCTTCTTCGGATGAAAGAACTTGTCACTGGCCTTGGCCTTGCTGTCTGAAAGCAATAACACCAGGTGAAAAAAATTACTCAGAAACCATCCTTTTGATGAGTTTCTGAATAACTGTCTTGCTGAAAGCAATTTTGATGTGTCTGTCATAATTGTTTATGCCTTTTCCAGCACTAGGTTTTTCAGCACCTAAATTGCAGCTGGTTCTGTAACTGGTATTCAACTTGTCTGTGTTGCCTGCACAGGTAACATAATCTCCCTTACAGCAGGTCACATATTTATTTTTCAAATGTGTCCTAGGATCTTTTATTAAACCACTAGAGCTTCCTGCTCAACCTTTTTTTGTGCTGGGTGGGAAACCTGTAGAACTTACATTCTTTCCAGTGAGTTCCAGGATGTGACTGTCCTGATTGGAAGGTCTGTGGTATCTCTAATGGTCTGTCTGGGGTAAATCTTGTGTCTGTGGGCTGTCAGCAAACAGCATGTTTAAATGGGTCTGTTTACAGGTGATTCACCTCCTTGTGAGAATCTTTTGTTATGACTTTCCAGAAAGATTAGAGCTGTATTTGCCTAGTGCTGAACTGGAACTTCAGCACCAACAGTAGCAGTTCTTAATACAACTTCTGTTGAACAGAGTGCACTCTGAAAACTCCTTTCTCCTAATCCTGAGCATCCAAGATCTTAACCTGGTACCTTCAGCATGGAATTTCTATGTAGAACACAAAAAAATTAAAATTAAAGAACTGAGGAGAAACCTAGAATCACTTTTTCTATGTTGTAATTTGTTTCTTGTCAGTTTCTAATGGTTTCTGCTTTTCTGTCTTGTAATATCAGCGAGCACATCCTTTATTGGAGAACCAGAGAGAGTGTTTAGCAAAGGACTGCTTTCACATTGTTTCATTAGAATTCCTCCATAGACAGAGACAAGGATTTGATGGTGTCCTTGGGCTAGCATGCCTTTTTTTTTCCCCCAGAATGTATCTTCTCACGTAAGAGTGACTTGAAAACTCATTCTTCTCTACTGACAATCTGTACAGCATCACCCTCACCCTGGCTGTAACAGGTGGGCATATATGAACTTCACTGGGTACAGTACATTTTTCTTTAAGGAATACATATGTAGGCATTCACCTTAAACATTCTAAATACTAATGGTGATGTTCCATTAATGTATCTCTTGTTGTCTTAAAATGTTAAGCTTTTCCCCAAATGCATGAATCTCCATCTTTTCCTTCTCTGCCTCTTCCATTGCACCTGTTTTGAAAAATAAATTTCTTAATCCATCTTGTTTAACCTGCTTTTTAATTATTTTTAATGCAGAAACACAGGCAGTGGGAGGTCAGATTCTACTCTCTGTGAGAGTCTTTCAGCTGTCATCAAGAGAAGCAGGACTGTGACCTTTTTAGTCTGACCCATGGGCTCTTGACAATTAAAACTTTTGCCTACACAAAACCCGGATGGCACCTCTGGGACTTGACTTGCTAGGGATGAAGGCCATAATTCAAAAGTAAGGATGGAGTACAAGTATCTAATTTATTCCTCTGGGATTCAACTCTTTTCTTCAGGAAAATAGAGGCCATTGTCAGTGTTATTTTGCTCCCAGTTTTTTCAAGGGTGATGAAAGCTGAAGTGCTATATGCATTTGTTCAAAGAAAGATGTAACCTGTTCTGCTGGCTTTTCTGTGGTACTGATTTAACAAAAGATGTCTGTCAAGTGGGAGGGTGAGTGGGTGGGCCAACACAAGATGACTTTCCTGGCCATGCATATTCTAACATTTCTGAGAAGAGTTTTAGCAGCTCATTTCTGAGTATGGAAAACAAGGCAGAATGAAACGGCAGGTAGCATGCCCAGTGAAAGGCATATAGAGCTAAGGATAACAAGCAATACATGAGTTGCCTGGATTTAGGTTGCAATGTTGTGGCAATTTGGGTGTGAAAACTTATCCGCTCTCATGATAACATCTGATAATCTTTTTTATGGAAGGATGCTTATGTTCTGGAAAAGCCATTATGAAGTTATTGCTTTATTTTAATTTAATTTAAAACCATCCACCCTTTTATAACATCAGCCTCTGCATCTTACTACTGAGTGATAATCATTTGGGAAAAAAAAAAGGCCTCATAATTAAGTTACATTTGTGTGTTTATCAACAGAGCAAGTACAGCAGAAAGTGATTTGATCTTTCTCTTTGTTTGCCTTCCAGTTGCCAAACGTGCTATCTCTTCTGCTCTCCAAAGGAAGCTGCAGAGGTGGTAAGGCATGCTCTGCTCAGCTCATGCACTGTGCTCTGCTTGAGTATTCCATCCAGAATGAAATACAGGAAATAACACAAAGTCTTTTCCTTAAAACACAACAAAGTTTCCACAAATATGTATTAGTTGTAAGCAGTGCTTGAAGTCACGTGATGCTATAGGAGACCCTACATGACAAGTAGGACATTCATAGGGAGCTTTTAAAGACAAATGTTCAAGTCAGATTATAAAGTAAAAAACCCCAAACAAGCAAACCAACATAAAAAAATTGTGGTATGTACTTTTACCACAGATGTGTCTGCTGTGGGTACGAAGCTGGACTGCAGTTTTCCTCTGAAGGAAAGGTGTGTGGCTGGGCTTGGACCCACTACATCCAGAGCAAACAGGAGGTTTGCTGGGTGGCAATGGGTTGCAGTGCTGAGACCTGAATCACAGGAGAGTTGTGCAGCATGCAGGTGGGCAGAGCTGGCTGGTGGTCTGGGACTGTTTATCAGAGGACTGAAGACAAATGGATGCTGGAAAAAAAGACAAGTAATTGATCCTCAGGTACCAACAAACCTGCACTTTGTAGCAGGTGGCCTCATGCTGCTCTTATAATCATTTGACTCTTCCCTTAGGATGCTAGAAAATAAAGCGTGTCCACAGCCCACTCAGGGGTTAGGCAACAGGCTGAAACTGAGACATCTGAGACATCTCATTTGTATGCTCCAGCCCTGTCTGTCTATTGCATTATTTATTCCTGTGGCTTTTCCCCTTTAATTTCACTTTTCAGAAGCTCAATTTTCTCAAGCTATCATTCTGTGTTGTGTTGTATCATGAGTCATGCCCCATATACTGAGCAGTAATAGTGCATGCAAAGAGAATTGTACCAGCCAACATATCCGAAGAAAACATCATTTTTGGAAACTGGAATCTGCCATGTTGCAGCAGAGATAGTTTCAAGTTCCCAATCTTAATGAAATTGCTACCTGAACTTTTTATTTTCTAGGTTTATTTGCAGTTCTTTCAGATTTATTTTCAATACATGAAAATGTGATTCATGTGATTACAGCAGCCTTAAAAGACATCACAGATCATGGCAGAGCAATTCTTCTCTGAAGCCAGCAGGACTGTAATTAGTATAATGTCCACTAAATGACAGCCTAGTGTGTGAACCTCAGTCACAGCTGCTTTGGGTGCTATCAGTCTTTCAAGACTTAAAATGAGCCAAGCCATGCATAAATAGTGTTTATCTTTGCATTGCAAATATGTCTGAGAGGTTATGATGAACTTCTCCAATTTCTGCAAGATTGATGCTTTAGATCAATCTGGCTCTGCATGCTCTAGTCTAGCTGAACAGGATATTTATGCAAAAAATTATTATCGTACCAAATATTGAACTTTGATTAGGAGTCATCAAAGATTTATTGAAATTGGTCTTTTATTCAGCAGGAATTAAAAAGTCATAACTGGATTCTTCACACATATAGCAGAGGAATCTCTTGTCAGCTCCAAGAGGTGGGTGGGTGCCTTTTTGTTAGGCCATCCATCACAACTCAAAGGGGACCCTTTCCATTGTGCCCTTTTTGTTTTATTTTTTTTTTAAATGAAGGTGAAAGGGAGAGTAATGACTAATTTATCTGGAAACCACTACTCCAGGACCAAAGTCTGCTCCAAGAGGTAAATTCCAAGAGAGCCTGACCTTTGACAGTTGCATGCCAGGATTCACTAAGATATGCAGTCAGGGCACAGAGAAGATGAAAACTTAGTTCTGGCTGCATCTGCCATAGTTTAAAAACTGTGAGTTATTCAGTAACAGGCAGGAGACAAATTTCAACTTCTGAACATATGACCATCTCTGAAATATTATTTCAGTCCTGTTTCCTCCTTTCTTCTAGATAGTGAGGATTCATAACCAGCTGATAGTATTAGTGAATTTAATTCATTTTTCCTCCTGGAAACCTTTCGCTTTCTCAAGTTTCCTCTGAGACCAAAAGGGTTTTTTTTTGGCAGCTTCTCTAACAGCAAATTTGGATTGTGACTCCAGCATAGTGTGTTTTCCCTGTGTCATACCAGACCTTGGCTGACAATCCAAATAGTCTCAACAGGGAAGAATACCAAAAGCTGCAAATAGACACCACATGACCCTGTAGCCCTACAGCCTCTATAAACACCTAAGCATATAAGAAGCAGCATCTATTGCCATATTAATTTTTTTAGTGCCATTTTCTTACAGAAATGGCAGTTTATAGAAGCTGAAGTTGGTATTTTTTGAGATTCCAACTCAGAGTATGCTACCAAGAAATTTTTTTGCATTTTGTATGGGTACGGTACATCAAATTTATATAGTAAAGAATGTATTGAACTTAATAAAGAGCTGAAAGTAACCCATGTGAAAACTGATGGCAGTTAAAATATTCTATGCTAGTCAAGTCTTATCTCCCAGTGACTTTTATAAATGCAGGCTTTTTATTGCTGACCATGGTAAAAAGCATTTCATCCCCAGTTGTTCTTAAAGTAAGACTTTTCAGAGGAAAGGCCTCATAGGAAAGGCATCTTTTCAGTATTTTCAGACTGTGGGCAAGTTTTATTGTGTTGTGCTGGCTCTTCACAGCAGTTTATTTCCTCAGTTTTTTAGCACCTCCTTCAGAAAGGACATAAAAGCTGGAGGTGTTTCAGTCATTTTCTCTGCCCAGCAAAAAACCTCACCATGAGTCTGCAGCAAATCTAGGAGAGGTGAGAGGTCAGCAGGAGCAGTCGGTCCTTCACACAGAGGAAAGATTGTGTTAAGAGAAGGATGGTGGAATTGTTGACAGCTGTGCAAAAAGCACAGGATGAAAAAAACCAGCAACTCATGCAACTCAGCAGCTGCAGCATTCCAGGATATATACCTGTAGTGTTCTGGAGCCTAACTGGGAGAGAAAACCTTGTCACAGACATGCATAATGCAATCACTGCCTGAAACATTCTTTCTTGGGAGCTTCAAAGGTGCTGCTGTTTGGCTCCCACTGCTTCATCTGTGTAGTACTGACACAGCTAACATAATTAGGAGGAAAGGCAGAGCCAGAGGTTTCCAGCTGAATAATTTAAAACAATAAATAAACTGGGATTATCTCTATAAACCTTTTTCTCCATTCTTTTGACTGTTTTTTCTTTTTACCTTATAACTAATTTTCTACTTTCCATCTTCATCAGCTAAAATTCCTCACTCAATTTTTCTTAATACCAGTCCAAAGCTGTTGCCTATCACCTGCTACTTACTTTTGAATAAAGAGTCTGTCCCCATTTTACTCAGTTCAATTAATTTTCATGCTTAAATGATCTTCTACACTCCTCTGCCACCCCAAGGCAACTTTTATCTGCTGTCTTGATAGGTGATTAATGACTTTCCATTCCTGGAACCAATGTGAAAGACAAAAGAGAAATAAGACAACCAAGAAAAGACTCTCTTTCCTAACCTTTCTTTCACCTCAATCATTTCAGGAAGGAAGACAAGAAGGATAATAAATGTTTCACTCTTCTTTAAGGAACATCAGCTCTGCTGGTGCCCCGTGTTAATTACCTGAAAAATATTTAAGTAAGGGAACACAACATAAAAAGATAAAGTTTTTTTCTCTTGTCAGGTTGGACTGGTGGCACATAATAGATTTCTTCCATGCCTGTTGACACTGTTAACACCATGTCCCTTTAAGCTCTTGTGTTGCTCCCCACAATCCAGACAAGCCTAAGAACAAGAGAAACACTTTTTGGGGGTGTAACTTTAGAGTTAATCTAATTCAGTCTACAGTGATTTATAGAGCACTAGCTGCTGCCCAGTGACTGTCTTGTGGTAACACTTTGGACTCTAGAGGTACAACACTCAAAGTGCTTTAGTCTTAACTCACTTACCTTGTCCCATGTTTAATAGATTTTTATCACCCTTGTCCACTTCTTCTCAATCCTCAGCAGCATGGATGAATACAGACCCAAGCATAACACAGAATAGAACAGTTGTTGTGATATTTCACACAGGAAGCAGGGGACTGAATTCATCCATAAAGTCTTCTCACAGGCAAAACTGAGCACCCAAGCACATCCTGCTTATTTGAGCGATGATCTGTCCTGCTGGGCATTTTTCCAACTGCTTGACTGTGATTTGACAATGACCTCTGGCTTTTACACACTTCAAGGTTCCTTGTGCTGTTCCTTCTAAGGCAACAGCTGCCTCCATTCCTCAGCACCACTTGAATCTGATGAGGTGAATATCAGCTGAACCCTCCTTCCTATGAGAACTTCAAACCCGTGGTTAACTAGCTTATCTCTCAGCCTGCAGCTGAGTAGAGAATCACCATTCCTCAGCAGCTCTGTGCAAAGCTGATGATTCTGTTTTGGGAATAAGGGGACTTGTGGTGACGTAAGAGATTGAAGACAGATTTTCAGGAAGCAAGAATGGCAAATTTACTTTATTTAAGAGTAATTTACCTCCCTGTTTACAGTTCCTGCTGGAACTCCCACCGTTTAAGGGAAGCTTTGAGCATGGTTTTGGTATCACCTACAGTGTTTTGGCTTTACTCAAACCAGTTCATTTCATATCAGTCTGTATCTGGTGTGCTAAGGGGTGGATCATATGAGCTAGTTAGCAGGTGTTGGTCACAGAGCAATGAACCCTAAAAGGAACATCTGTCTCATCCTACTCAGGCTCTCAGATGATAATTACATCACCTGCTACATATCTCATTAACACTGTCAGCTCTTCCTTGCTTGGTTCCCAAGACAGTGGAGGTGGGAGGAAGGCAAGTCACTTATCCCATCCATGTTGGGAGTTCCACTAAGCAGATGCTGAATCTTCATCTTTTTGTGGAGAGACACAGAGGCCACCCCATTACATTAGATGCTCCTCTGTCTATTTGTCAGGTCTTTCCTTGACTGATCTGAGGCCAAAGCCACAGTGATGTTCCTTAAAAGAGGGTGAAATCTTACAAAAGGGAAATATCTTTGAAAGCTGGATATGAAAGTGGTATTACTCTGGAGGGCTGCGGGGTATCATCCTGATCTTCAAGTTAAAACATGCAAAGACCACTACCTGGTGATGCCTGACTTCAAAAAGGACTTCTAGGGGCTGAGGATGATCTGGCTTAGTCTGGAGGTGGAACCCCCTTACAATGAGAGCGAAAATGACCATTCCTATTACCTTTACCAGCCAATGCTGCACTAATCTGGCAGGCAGAGGAGTTCACTCACAGAGACAGCACTGCAGTCAAGAGGATCCTTTGATGCCTCTGGCCTGCTGCAGATTGTTTCATTAATTGCTAGCATTAAATGTGACTAGTGAGCTAAATCTATGAGGAGCATAATTGGAGCACTGAAGCAGGCAGACTTCTTAAAGAGCTCTTAAAAATCAAGAAATTAAGGAGCTTCCTTCTCAATTAGCAGACTTAATGTAACTGAAATCTGAGGGGTGAGTACAGTGCAGTCAGATGAAGAACTGTGTGTCTGCTCCGGCATCTGATCTCTCAGCTGATGTGTTATGGTGATTGGGTTTGTATTGGGGGTGCATAATGCAGAGAAGCAGACTGTATTTTCACAATCTTTACTAATGTCACATGAGACAACATAGAGGCTACTGGGATTTTTGAGAAACCAAGCTATAGCATCATGACCTGTAAATAGGTTATGGACAACCTTGGGTGTGTGCTACCTGACCCCTGAGTGGGAAGTGGTGCTTTCTGCACAGCTAATACTGATCCTGTGCTCCAGCCCTGCTGCAGAGCAGCTGAGATCCAGCCTACAAACAAGGCTTCACTGTCTGCATGAAGTAAGCTTTGGATATAGGTATGCCCAGCCTGCCAACTTTTATTGGCACAAAATGCATGTATGTGTGCAGGACACAGAAGTTGTCCCAGTTAAGATTGCATGCAGGCTTGCATGCTCCTTTGCACTCCTGGTACTCAGAGGGAGGGTCAGCATGGGTTCTTTGTGATGTCTCTGAAGTCTTCAGAGAGCAGAGACTTGCAAGTGATGTGGAGGATAGCAGTGCTCTTGCTGCTGCAGTCTTCAGGAAGAAATGTCCTTCTTCCAGTCTGGTTATGTTGAAGCTTTTGCACCCCTAAGGAAAACGGTAAGAAATGCCTCAGCATCCAGTGAAGATTTATGTAAAGGGATTAAACTAATTTTCTGTTCTTTCCATAAAGCACCTGTGAGTTACTTTTGGGATGTCAGTAAAGCAGATTTGCCTGCCAGTTGTACTAATTGTGTGTATTACAGTAACCTCTAGAAGCCACAGGACTGTATGCATCTCTACAGCAGGCAGTTTAAAAGCTGCAGGTATAAGATAAGGGGTAATAGTAATATTAATTTGTCTTGGACTATTTTTGTATATTAACCATTTTATTTACATGGTAGAATGCTACAAACAATATAAACACCCCTCCCCACCAAGCCCCCATTTGCTCCAGTGGGTTTTTCTGGACTGCCCCACCACAATATTAGCTATCATTTTAGCTCTAATACCATTAGATTAATTACTTTGTCCATGGTAAAACAAGAAACAGGGCATATGGAATTTGGGTACTATTTTTATGGGGCAACCTGCGCACACCATAGAGTCCTGGGCTTACTTCTTCCCTGTCCAGTTGATACCTCATTCCTGGCAGGAATGAACTTCAAACTTAGTCAATGAAGGTACTGTGGATAGCTGTGTTGTAGGAATACACACGACATGTTCGGTCAGTTTAGTCTTCCCTGTGCCTACTGCAGTAGGATGATGATCTTTAGCGCTTCCTGCAAGCACAGAAGAGTGGCAAGCAAGTCTGCTGTGGGTGATTAAGGGTCTGATCACACTCAATCCCACTAATCAAATAAATCAGCTTCCCGGTACTTATCTTGAGTCTAGTGACTTATGTTTAGGTGGTCTACTGTGGATTTTTAAAAAACCCACATGACCCTAAGCTACCTTGCAGCAGGATGAGATGCAAACCAGATGGCTGTTCTGGCCATATTCAGCCCTGACTGAGATACAGGTACACCAGTGGGGCTGGATGATGTCTCTGTACCTTGGGTAATAGACACAGAAATCATCACCTGTGGCAGGAGGAGAAAAGCCAAGGAGGGCAGATCTTTGCAAGACTGAGCAGAAAGACACAAGGAAACAGCTGATTAGGGTGTGGAGTGAGTGAAAAAGAAAGCAGGAGAGATTTGCATTCACTTTGTATTTCTTGAACCAAAATGTGGAGAAACAGAGTAATAAAGAACATGGATGGGAAAACCCAGAAGTTGTTCTTCCCTGTTTAGTATGAATCATGCAACACTGGGGTCTTAGAGACACAGAATTCTTCCAAAGGCTCAAAATAAAGTGGTTTTCCCCATTCCATCCTTCATCACATGGAAGCAGACCCTCTATCCCCAGTGGAATAGAGCTCACATGGTGGGAATGGAGCCCAAAGCAGCCGCATATCCCTTTGAAAGAGGTTTGTTCAAACAATTCATAAATGTCCACGTTGGAAGGCTGCTGAGCCAGGGTAAATGCCCAACTTGCGTTTTTTGGGACAACTAGCTTGACCCATCCTTCCCTAGGAGGAGGACGAGTGGGATGAAGTGAGCGTCCTGGAGCTCTGTGAAGAGAAGGTTGTATATGCTGTTGTATGTTGTCAGCATGTGGTCTCATTTGCACCTGAATTTGGACAGAGGCAGCTCTCCCTCATCGCATCGTAAGACATTCTCTGCCCAGCCTCTCTTCATAGCAGAGGTGCTGCAGCTCTCTCAGCATCTCCATCGCGCCCCTCTGAACTCATTTCAGCAGCTCCGCATCCTTCTGATGCTGGGGCCCCCAGACACGGATGCAGTGCTGGGAGCACAGATTGCGGGCTCATGCTGAGCTGGGATCAATAGAGTGGTGACATTTTCCACTTATTCTGTCTCTGTCACCCTCTGTCTCTTTTTCTTTCTCTCTTTCTCTCTCTCTCTCTATCTCTCTCTTCACCTCTCTCTCGCTCATGGACTGTCCAAAAGAACCCACACTACTGACTTGGGCATGTGGTGTCATTTGCACGTTAATTCAGGCAGAGGCATTTTTGATCATTTTAATAACCAGATCATAACAAGGGGCTAGAAGCCCACAAGTCCAGGGGCTGCTCCATGCCACTTGCAGTGGGTTTGGCTGCTGAAGGGTGCCGGCTGTGGCCCTTTGTGACACAGGTGCGCTGTGTCAGGGCCCTTGGTGATGTGGGACACTGTGATGCCCAGAGGCCCTTTGTGATACGGCAGAGCCCTGCCCTGCCCTGCCGGGGGGTATATAAGGGGCGTGGAGCCCTGGGGTGCCCAGTCCCAGGAGACCCTCTGTGTCAGAAGGAAGCAGCTCCTGGGATCCCTCTGCGCTAGACGACGTCTGCGATGGAGGAAGACAAGGTGAACCCCGACTCCCAGCCCCCCAGCCCCTTGCCCACCTGGCTGGAAGGCCAGGCCCTCAGCGGGCAATGGGTGGGAGCAGGGGGTGGCTCAGAGCCGCCCCTGTCGGAGACTGAGGAGGAGGAGGGGACCCTTGTCAACATGGATCAAGAGTGGCAATACGAAGTGGCTCAAGAGCTTTCCCAAGGGGGAGTTGTTGGTGGCCAAGAGCTGTGCTTGTGGGTAGAAGTAGTCCGAGAGTTTTATCAATGGCTAGAAGAAGTGACGGTGCAGGAATTTTGCCCATGGGGATCCCAGAAACACCAAGAGTTGCACCAGTGGCAGGTAGGTGCGAGAGTCCAGCGGGGAGATGGCACACAGCAAGAGCTGTGCCACTGGGAAGCAAGTGCCCCAGCCCAGGAGATGGACCACTGGAATGAAGATGAGGAGACATACCAAGAGTTGTCCCAGTGGGAAGAAGATGGGACAGGCCAAGAGCTGTCCCAGTGGCAAGGGGAGGCATACCAGCGAGTGAGTCCCTTGGAAGAAGATGTGCGAGACCACCTGCACGTGCGCCAAGGGGTAGAAGACAGGAGAGAGCCGGAGTTTCCCCTAGTGGGAGACAACAGTGACGAGCAGCTATCCCAAGGAAAGGACTACAATGTCCAAGAGCTGCCCCAAGTGCAAAAAGGCCTGAGCGACCAAAAGTGGTCCCAAAGGGAAGAAGGTGGGAGCAGCCAGGGCCTGTCTCAATGGGGAGAAGGTGCCAGTCCGGAGATGGGGGGCAAAGCCTTGCACCCAGACAGAAACCAGGATGCCCAGATTTGTGCCCAGGAGAGGCCTGGTTCTCCCAGCAGTGTGGGAAGCCAGGCAGCAGGAGAGGCAGCCTCTGAGCTGCCCAGTGCCTCTCCTGCCCCGGGGAGTCCCTTGGACACTGAGCCGGCAGCTGCTGCCCCGGCTAAAGGTGTGCAGGAGGAGGAGGAGCTTGCCGAGCCTGCGACTCCAGAAGTGGAAAAGGCACCAGGTTCTCCTGTCCTCAGTGAGGAGGCGCCATCAGCAGAGACAGACAGCTCAGTCTGTGCCCCACATAGTCCCCCAGATGGCAGCCAGGCTGTTCCAGACTTAGCCCAGGACACGAGCCCTGAGATGGAGAGCCAAGCTTTGCTTGAGGTCCAGGTATCTGGCCAGCAGCCAGAGGAACACAGGGACCTGGAGCAAAGCATGGCTGCAGAAGTAGGTGCAGCAGCTCCAGGAGACAGGGAAGAGAGCCCAGACTCTGCCACGCACAGCCCCTGCTGCTCCCCCAGTCCCTTGCCCTGCCCGCTGGCCACCCAGGGTCACAGTGAGCAGCAGGAGGAGGCAGAGCAAGACAGGGAGGAGGGGGCCTTAGTTGGGGAGCTTGAGCTTTCTCACGTCCACGAAGAGGAAGCCGCAGAGCTGTCCCAAGGAGATGTCGGCAGCTACCAGGACGTGTCCCAAGGGGAAGCCTGCCCTGAGCAAGAGCTGTCCCCAGTGGAAGACTGCAGCGATCAGGAGCTCTCCGACTGGGATGAATGCAGCTCACAAGAGCTGTCCCAAGGAGAAGGTAGGAGCTGCAGAGACTTTTCTGATTGGGAAGAATGCTCAGAGCAAGGGCTTTCCCACGCAGAAGCTGGTAGCTCCCAGAAGCTCTCGGACTGGGAAGAATCCAGCGAGCAAGAGCTGTCCCACCGAGAAGTCGACAGTTACCAAGACGTATCCGACTGGGAAGAATCCATCTGGCAGCAGGTGCCCAAAGGAAACGGTAACCGACCCTCCGTGCAGTCCAGCTGGGAAGATGACAGCGACGAAGAGCTGGAGCAGGACAGCTGCCAAAGCGTGAGCGGCCGTAGCATCGCGGTCAAGCCCCTGCTGCAGGAGGAGGACGAGTGGGACGAAGTGAGCCTCCTGGAGCTCTGCGAAGAAGAGGACAGACAGAAAAGACTGGCAGGTTTTGCCGAAGATGGGCTCCCGCTGCCCGTCCCCCGGGAGGCTTGGGTTGAGCACCAGGCATTTGAGCCGCGCCACCAAGTGCCGCTCTGTGCCTCGCCTCCCCATCTGCAAGCCCAAGGCCTCCGAGGGCACGCGGCTTCTCCTGCCTTCCAGGAGCAGCTGCCAGAGGCAGGGACCCTGAGCCCGCTGCCTGCCCCGCACAGCTGCCCCAGCCCCTCAGCTCCCCAGCCGGGAGCCCCGGCGCTCGGCCAGCACCTGGCTGCCCGCAACAAGCGTCCCTCCCGCCTCAGGCGTGCTCTGCGGGCGCTGCGCAGCCTCTTCCGCTGCCCCTGCCTGGCGGCACGGCCCGAGGATTAGCGCCCGCTGACGGCGCCGGGACGGGCCCCGCAGAACGAGTGTCGGCTTTAGAATATAGTAGTAGTGAAAAAAAAAAAAAACCAAACCAAAAAACCCCCATCAAAAAAACCCCAAAAACACGCACAAAAAAAGAATAAGGATAAGAATAAGAAATAGGAGAAGATGAAGATTTAGAAATAGTAATAGTCAATAGGAATAAGAAATAACAAAAATTTGAAGAACATAAAGAAGAAGAAATAGTACTAGTAGTAAGAAATAAGTAGAAGAAAAAGGAGTAGAAGAATAAGAAGATAAAGAAGAAGAAAGAGTAGTAGTAGTAAGAACTAAGTAGAAGAAAATGGAGAAGAATAAGAATACTAAGATGAAGAAATTGTCATAGGAAATAACAATAGTGATCATATTAAGTCAAAGAAGAAGATTAAGAAGATGAAACAGCAGTAGTAGTAGGAGTAGTAAATCAATAAAATAATTATAATGATAATAATATTTATAGTAATATCTAGTTCTTATACACATCCACACACCTTCTAGAATCACAGAATGGTTTGGCTTGAGAAGGGCCTCAAAGATTGTCTAGATCTTTATCTGATTATCTTCGGCACTCTTGCTCTCTCTCTGAGGTCTCTTTCCCATTTCTTTCTACCTCTCTGCCTCATATTGCTTCTTCAATAAAATCCATGTGAAGTCAAATTTGTATGTTGTCAACATGTGATCTCATTTGCACCTTAATTCAGGCAGAGGCATCTCTCCCTCATCACATCGTAAGGCATTCTCTGCCCAGCCTGCCTTCAGAGCAGAGGTGCTGCAGCTCTCTCAGCATCTCCATCGCGCCCCTCTGAACTCATTTCAGCAGCTCCGCATCCTTCTGATGCTGGGGCCCCCAGACACGGATGCAGTGCTCCAGCTGGGCTCTCCCAAACACGGAGCAGGGGGGCAGGATTGGCTCCCTTGACGTGCCGCTTGTCGCTCGTTTCCCTGCCGATGGCCCAGGATGGATGGGTGGCTTCCTGGGCTGGGAGCTCAGATTGCGGGCTCACGCTGAGCTTCTCATCCATCAGCAGCCCCAAGTCCTTCTCCGCAGGCCCTGCCCCGCTCAGCTTCCTGTGCCCTGCAAAGCCCGTGCTGAAGGGGAGCTCCCCCCACTCTCTGTGTCACTGGGGAAACCATTCCAGATCCCCGAGGCCAAGGCAGAGCCCTGAGGGACATCCCTCGTCCCCGGTCTCCACCTGGACAGGGAGCCACCGACTACAACTCCTTGGCTGCCTCCATATGGCCAACTCCTCGTGCCCCGCACAGCCCACCCTCTAAAGCCAGGGCTCTGCACTGCGGGGCTCGGGCTGTCGCGCCTTGCTGGGACTGTAGGGGAGCTCCACCCACTCTCTGTGTCATGGGGGAAATCATTCAAGATTCCGGAGGCCAAGGCAGAGCTTGAGGGATATTAGCCCTGAGATGGAGAGTCAAGCTTTGCCTGGGTTGCAGGCATCTGGCCAGCAGCCAGAGTAAGACAGGGACCTGGAGCAAAGCATGGCTGCAGAACTAGGAGCAGCAACTCCCGAAGACAGGGAAGAGAGCTCGAACTCTGCCCCTGCTTCCCCATCCGGCTGCAGCCAGGCTGTGCCAGACTTAGCCCAGGACAAGCAAACATGTAACAGAGCAGATGCACTGGATGGGCCAGAAAGGTTTCTCTTGGCAGGACAGAGTGGGACTCGATGTAAAATGAGGATGGCTGCTGAGAAAGGTGCTGCAAGCTGCCCAGAGAGAGAAAGATCAGGAGCAGAAGAGGTGAGTGACACCACACAGGAGGCACAAAGAACCACCAATTTTTGCCAGGCAACTTGTGATACCCTAGGGCCAGGCAGGAAGGCCAGACTCCAAGGTTTTGAGTGCTTTGTTTTGCTGCTCTTTTTCTTTGGATTATTTATATAATTTATATGACTTTCTTCTGATATAGGGGCACGCAGTTGCGAGCCAGCAATTGAACTGTTATGGCCCTTGAAATGAAGAGTGGCAGGAAAGAAAGTGTTTGAAATGAAGAGTGACATGGGGTGGGCAGTCTGGAAAGAGCTCAGAGGTCTGCTCTGCTTCTGTGCCCATGTTCCTGCAGTGCTGCCCTTAGAAGAGAGCAAGAGGTGGGATCTACTGCCATGGCCACCTGGACTGGCCCTGACAGGGAGAGAGGGCTACATGAAACAAGCAACACACATTGAAGGGTTTGCTTCAGTAACACTGCTGCACTGCTGCTGTTAGCCATTGAATTTTACCCACTGCCATGTCTCATTTTTTCCTGTTCGTGATGCAAAGCTGGAACAACTCTCACGGTCTTTCAGTTTTATCTTGTCAGCCTCTGACCCTGTCAACTGGCAAACTGCTGGTGGCATAGTAATTACCCAGATGTTGATTTACTTCAGTCCAGCAAAGGTAGATTTAGTTGTGTTTCTCATGGTGTGCATGTGTGACTGATTAGCACTTTTTTTGAGCCTCCTGGCTTCCTCTCCTTCAGGTGTCCCAGGAGAAGGTATTCTTTATATTCAATGTCTCATTATTGTGAGGCACCTGGGTCAAAGCAGTATGATTTACATGATGTTCTGACAATATTTTCAGGGTGCCACTTTATATGTGGCATGCAGCCTTCTCTTTGCCTGATGAACGACGTGCACTTCAGAGCAGTGAGCATCTACACTCTGCTCAATGTTTTGCATTATTTCCAGTTCAGCTGCCGCAACCCTGGCTCTATATGTTATCTGTATTTTCTAAAAGAGATAAAACTTCTAAACTTTGTCAGTTTATCTGGCTGTCCCAGTACTTACTGGGCACCATCAACCACCCTAACTAGGGCTGAGCATAGTAAGATGCGGAAAAATTTAATCACGACAGATTTTTTAAAGGCATGTGCTCTTGTAATTGGGTTGATATTAATGAATGTAAGTATACATACATTTTTTTATATGTTTGGGTTGCTTGTATGTACATGAATAAAATAAGAAATTAATTTAAGCTTATTTGGTTGAACAAATGGCATTGATATTGGCAAGTGTTGTGTAGAGTTTCTTGGGCCACTCAGGAGATGGATGTACATGCTGACCTGCAGCAGTGTTTCTACAGTTTTTCTAGAACTCTTTTTGTACCAACCCTGCCAAATGCTCATTCTCCAGGCACATAACAGTTTTCTATATAAAGGATGGTTTTAAAAATAACTCTCATGTACCTCTTAGATCCAGATGCTCTTTTTAGCCGTGGAAAACTCAACATTGTGATGACATATATTCCCACTGGGGAAAATATTTATTCTCCTTGCTTTACAAAATGTAGTGTGCGAAATCTGGATGATAATTTGGGACCACATTTATTATGAAATGTCTCAAATATGAAATGAAACACTTGTGTTGGTCTGATCCTATTTGTAGTAGAGCAAAGTACAGAAGGAGTATGCATGGTAATATCATTCACACTCCTCCCTCTTTATATTTAAAGTGTTCTATTTAGGAAGCCACCCTGACCCACTAGCCAGTAAAGAAAATTCTCTGGAAAGAAGAAGGGGGAGAAATGCACCTCTTTTTGCATTTCTAAGAATAATCATGACCAGTAACTTCAGAGGTACTGTAAAAAGTACAAGATATGTAGTAGTCAGGTATTATCTGGTACAGATATAATTAGATCAGACAGATGACATCATAGGTTTTTGGGAGAACAGTAACATTGAGGAGACTTTTGCAAGGTAATGAATGTCCCTGTGGAATTCAAGGGTTCTTTTTTACTTTGGATTTAAATGGGATAAGATTGATATGGCATAATGCATTTATTCAGCATCCTTTATGGAAAGAAAGATGTCTTTTAAATGCTCAATAAATCAGACTTGTCTGCACATATTTAAAATAAGTGAGCTGGGTTCATTTTTCAAAGGCATCTGTCTAGTTCCATTTTAGAAAACCTACATGGTCTCCAGTGGCTTCTTTAGAAGGTTGCAGCTCTTCCAAATCTGCTATGTCACTTTCTGATGACTCTGTTCTTGTTCCTCTTGTGGCACTATTTAGTGGCACTCTTGTGGCTATATTTAGTCAATTGAATGTCGACAAATAATTAGAAAAAAAGCCTGTAAGCAATTATATCCGATGTTTGTAGGCATAAGTGTGGTAGTTTCCCTGGGGCAACGGATCCACAGTTGAATGGTGTTGTGCTGCAGCACTCATCTCCAGATGGAGTCACTGAGTCAAAATGGCCAAGTGTAGAACAAAGTCATAGTAAACTGGGATACTGTGTTATTTACTGGTGGAAGAAGATCAGGATTCAGGAAGCTCATACTCAATTTCTGTTGATCAACTGTTCCTAGCACTTATGAAAATATTCTGTAGCCAGTTTTATGCTGTGATGAGAGTTTCTTAAAGGGCTGAAACTACTTTTTGATATGCTAGTAACAAATGTTCCGGATTGGCCCAACCACAAAACTTCCCTCTGAGTCCACATGTGTTACATATTTGCAGAAATACTTTAGAAATGGTTTGCTAAACATGGCAAGTGCAAGTGCTATAAATTTTAAATGGAACTGCTCAATTAAATCAGTTGCTGATAGGTTGAGTGAATGTTCTTCAAGGTGGGTAACTGAAAATTCTATAGTCTGATGCAAAAAAGGCAAGACACAGACACTTCTATTCTCCTTCCAACCATCACATAGTCTTTATTAAGCAGAATATTAAATCTGAGCAGCATTATTTCCTTGAATTCAATTTTTCTGAGCATATGTCAGATAAAAGCCTTTCCATCTTCTGATTTTTAACTGCTTGCTAACACAGTACCTATTGCAAACTGCATATGGTAGTAAAAAAGTGATGAGATCCTTGTCTGGATTCAGAGTAAGGCATCCAAAATAAATTTGAGTAAAATGACCTTAATTTAGCAAAATACTTCAGCTTTAAGCATGGAAATAGCCAATGAATCACATGCTTAAAGTAAGACTCATATATGATATGTGCTTCTTGCTAAATTAGGCATAAATTACATCTACATTTTAAATGGCAGCAAAAGCCCAGTAAAAAGACAAAACCAACCAACCAAAAACACAAAGAAAAGATAAGCATGAAAGCTTTGGTTCAGAAGCAATAGTTTCTCAGATGTAATGCAGTCCACATAAGGCCTGTTTTGTTTTTACTCAGTCACTTTATTATTTATTGCTCAGTATCAAAAGGAATCAAACTGACATTGATTAAAGGCCATTGTGATTTGTAGGTAATATTAATATAATTCTTTGAATAGTACGATGCACATTGTAGGGATAAATCAAAGTCATAGAAGACTGAAAAGGGGGGGGAATCACAGTATAATGCAATCATGTAAACAATAGCACAGATGTATAGATTAATACAGATTTCCTTTTGTCCTCTTGACAGGCCTGATCAAAAGTAGCAAATAATTGTAACAAACACTTGAGTTTTTCCTTTGAATGCGTGAATATATAAAAGAAAAATAATCTTATAAAGCAGAGTGGATTAACATATCTCTACTGCTTTTCCTCTTGATCTTTAAGGCTTATCAGAATCCTCTCCCACTGAGTTTATTAGTTACTTAGGAAAATGAGCTGAGCAAATGTTTTTTGAAGTGGAAAAAACCTCTGCTTATATTCCCACAGAAGACATGAAATCAGGTACTTTTGATCGGCCAGGAGGTTGTTTATAATCAGTATGGACTGGTTGTAACACTAAGGGCCATGTTTCAGCAGCTGACAGCCCTGCAACTTCCTCTGCAATTAAATGATACATAAGAGCTGCAAAATACATCTCTGAGAGGCTAAAGACCAATCTGCTCTGAGAACTTCTGGTCCAGTATAGAACTCCCCTGGATTTTTTAAGGCTTTGAGCAAGATCAACTATTCGAACAGGGCAACTCAGCTACTGAGACCTGGGCTGTGCAACACAGATTCAAACTGCATCTATATGTGGGAACAGGACCAGTAACTTCTTTTTTAAAAAGAGCATCCACTTTGCAAAGGCCTATACTAGCCTGGCATGCACAATCAGGACTTAGGACATCAATTTGTGGTTAATCACAGAAAAGACAGGCATTCAGTTTCAAGCTAGTCAAAGAAGGCAGGAATTCAGCAGGGATCTTTAGGATAGGGCTTAATCTCTATGTCATAATACATGCTAAGCTGTTTAAGTGTATTTGGTGCAATTACATCCAATTAAATTCTTGGAAATTAGGTTCCCTGTCTTCAAATATCATAGGGCCCCTGCTCTATAACAGGATTGGCCCTGACTGACTGACTTGTGTAATTTGGTTGAGACCCACAGGTCCCACAGACTGCTCCCCAGGTACCGAAAGGATCATGTGCCCAAAACACATTTGAAGATGGAGGCTTATATGGACAAAATAGGGATGTCTGCACAGTCTCACTAGCATCAAAACGGCTCAAGGGATGATCATGGTGGTTTATGCCAAGGAGGAATTTATGTCGGTGAATCTACTGCTGAATCTGCAAAACTTTTATTAAGCAATTGAAGAAGACAGCTTTGTTGTGTGAACAAAACACCAAGACCCTCATTGCCTTTCTGTCATGAGTTCTGCATTTTGATAATTACAGTTTCACTCCTGTGCGCAGCCTGTCTTTTCCTAACATTTTCAGTCTTCCAGTGGGCTAGTTAATTGTTTTATTTTTTATAAATAGGATTAATATATAAAATGTCTTAAGTGCAATAAACACAGAAAAATATAAAATGTTTCAAGCCTGTGGCTGTCTCCCAGCATTTTGCCCATTTTCTGTATCACCAGATAAAGGTGAAGGAAACACAGAGAGTTGCTTCCAAGCAGGCTTGTGAATCCAAGGACCAGCTATTTTTGTGACCTATTAGAGCAGCCGACACACACCCAACATACGCTGAGAGCTTTTGTTCATATACAGAGAAAACAAAGGACACACACATTCGCTACTCTTTCCTATGGGAACATTGCACAGAAAGAGAAAGTTGCCAGCTTCCAGGGCACAGTGCATTTCTCGAACTGACATTCACTCGGTGTCTTCAAACTGATTTGTTATGAGACTGAACACCAGGACTAAACGCATAAACTCAGTTGATACTGGGGACAAAACTGTAGAACCACAGCCACACTTTACTACAAGCATTGGACTGTAGTGCGAGGACAGTTTGAACGGTATTTTCCCCCCTCCCCCAAAATACACACTTCAAACAAGAAAGCAGTCCAACAGTTTTCTAAGACACAAGAACAGGACGCAAGTTTAGTCCTTCAGAACAAGCTGTCTGTCTCCATCAGGGTTGTAGCAGCCATCTTGCACCAGAAATCAGCCCAGGCTTTTTTCCCCCCCACTTACCTTATTCCTGTTAGTATCCGAGGACCTCTCATTTCCCTGGTGGTTTCTGACTACATTTTCTTTCAAACATTCAACTTTTCATATTTTTAGTGTTGCTGTGGCTGTCTATAAGTCTTTTTCTTCTTGTTGTTGCATTTTTCTCACTATTTCCCTGAACATCTGCAAGACAGCCCATCTGGGTTGACACAGTGTGAGATGAGGCAGACAGGCATTGCCAACAAAGGGCTCCTACTGCAGTGAGTGGGCTGTTGGAATCAGATGTTTTCTAAGACGTCTATGGGGACAAAGCCTTTCTTCTTCCCGCTGTATACTTTGATAAAGCCATCATGTTCCTTTTCAGAAGTCACACAAATCTGAATACAAAAAAGGTATGAAAATGTTAAACTCTCTGCCATGATTAAAGAGACAAATTATTTCAGGGTATTTATAAGGTAGGTTAGACATCCCGCTAGCTACTTCTATAAGTAGAACAATCCCTGTTGGACTCTCACTACTTTGATAAGAATCTCAAACTCATATATTTAGAGAATCACCTGTCTCCCTGAAGTGCCCACGTATACATGAGAGACATTAAAACTGTTAAGAACTTTGTGGTGGATAAAAGATTTTGAAACTTGAATTATGACTTCAGCCTACTGTAATGATCATGCTTTAGCTGTCTGGGTACGAGAGGAATGGGTATTTCAGACCATTAGCTGACTCTCTCAACACTTGGGGGTGCAAAGTAATCGTGGGTCACTTGTAGCAATTGACCTGAATGCAAGCATATTTTATTTTGCATATTAAAGGAGCCTTGGTACTTCTAGGATGAGCAATGGATTATGTTATTTACTCAGCCCTTGCACCTACAGCTGTCTGTTTTGGATACCAAAATATGTGATCTGAATCCAGCTCTGTGAGCATGTGTCCATAAGGTCTGCTCCAAATAGAAGCAGTTCTGAAATCATGTGGTCTTTTCAACAGCACAAATATTACATTGTGGTAAAGGTTTTCATTTCCTGAAGACCTTTGTGATCTCAGGCATTTCCACCTTAAGGTCCTTCTTGAAACATCTGTTAGTGGCCGAGCAATGTGAAAACATAGTGGCACAGGCACTTTAGGCTGGGCACAGCACTGCACCAAATAAAGAGTAGTTTTCAAACGTCTGTGCCAAAGAACTATATATTTTGTACTAGTCAAACAAGGTTAAAATACAGCTGGAAAACTGATGGTCCCGTTAAGACCACTCCATACACTGATTTCTCATGATGTTAGTGCCAGCCCTCTATCTGGACTAACACTCATCTCTGTCTGGTAAGTATTTACAGTGTTTATTTACAATAATTCAGAGGATATGAAATGAACAAAAATAGCTCTGAAGTGTTCCTGGATAAATCCATTTCAGCACGACTATTATGGGCGACACCTCAATACCACATCTGAATTCTGGACCAGCTTGTCCTGTGGTTGCTTACACAAAATTTATTAGCAATGCTGATGCTGCCAGAGGGAAATAAAAGGTCATAAGAAGGAGGTGAAGCTGCTTCATATTTGCCACCTCCACCATTTGAAAATAGGGAGGTTGATCTCTCTACCTGCAAACAAAGTTTTGGAAAGTAAATGGACTCATTAATTTTTTACCTAACCTGCCTACTCAACATTAACCGAATTGGATCCCTGGGGCAGAATAAGTGAGCACACCAGCAGGGCTGACATGCAATTAGAAAGAATAATGTACTGTTGTTGAGGCTAAATCACATGGAAAGCGTGGGAGAGGTCTAGAATTGATGCTGTCTAATTCCGGTTCTGTTGCAAAACAGCCAAGCTCATTTGTGTCATGAATCCCCAGCACAGCACCTGCATCCTCTGCAGTCACCTCACCATTCAAAGCAAAGAGGTGCAAAGCACATGGACAGAGAAAATAGTTTCTAACTAGTGCTACATGTTGGTTCTGTCTCTGAGAAAGATGATGAAAACTGAAATCATGAGAGAAACAGCCTGAAAAGAAGCACAAGACTAAGGATGGCCAAGTATGGAAGACTATCCAAGTGTCGGAAAGAGAATTAGTTGAAAAGTTCCCCTTCTCAGTTTTTCCCTACTGCTGTGAGCCTTTGCACCTTCTCCAAAACTAAAGCTGACTGATTAAAAGGAGTGCCTTACTCCATCACTGTGCTTTTTTCCTAACTGAAGATGTCTGCAAGGCATCTGACTTTTTGATAGAGTCCCCAAAATAATCATGTCTTCAGCAGGTTTAGATTGCTCACTAACCATTATGCATTTCTTTGCTTAACCTCTCGGGTTCTGTGCAAAACATATTGCAAGAACAGAGGGCTTTTCCCCATTGTCTTTTATTGTCAGCAGAATGATTTGTGGAAAAAAGAAAAAGACTGAGATTTGTGAACACTGTTTTTCTTTATTTTTGGAGTGAAAAATATAGCAAATTTCTTTTTTTTTTTTTTTAAGTGTTGTGGGTTATTATTATTATTACTATTATTATTAATATTGTTTTATTCCATTGCTGGCTTGAGTGCTTCTTGATATCAGTGAGAGTGCTCTATCAATAACTTTAGATCTTCACTGGGCATGAGGATTACAATGCCTTTATGTAAGGACTCTCACTCTACATACCAATACACAGATCCGAATTCCCACAAATTCCAGCTGAAATTCTCTCATGCTAAGACACTAAGTCTTGCGTGTGCCAGACCCCAGATGGCAGGGTTTTTTCCCACTACTTTCCAAGGAAGGGGAGGTTTCAGGGGCAGAGTAAGCTTGGCCACAATATGCCACACTTTCATAATCCTGTGCACCTCAGGAAGTCTCATGGGCCTGTGACAGCTGCTGCAAAGCCCTGGAGCTGCTACAAATTCTGCAGTTTTCAGACAAGACTAAATAAAACACCATCTATGGCCACTTTTTCTCTCATCCCCTTTTAAGAATGCTGCCAAGGATTTAACTAACGAATTGTAGCCTGGGGATTTGGCTCTTGACTTTCTTACATGGGTGCAAATCTGGAGTAATCCCAGATGAGGCATGGTAGTGTCCAGAGTTTTGGATTCCACCTGATGAATCAGCTGTTGTTGAAGATTAGCCCTGATGAGAGCTGGCAAAGATGATGATTGTGAAGGAACGAGATGCCACAGGTACCGACATCTGGCTGTGGTTTTCTGTATAAATTTGGAAACTGCTTAAAATGGCAGATACTCAGGCTGGGATGTTTTGAGGGGAAGGCTGCTGGCCTGACTAGAAAAGTGAGCCAGATCAACCACTCTTCACTTGGTAGGAGCACAAAGGGAGAGAGCTGGGTTTTTTCCCCTGCACTCTGGCTCAAGAGATTAGTAGTGGAGCAAGCCACAGGGTAAGAAACCACATCTCAGGCTATTTCTCACCAAACAAGGGATCTTTGGAACTATCTGAAAGTGGGATCTTTCAGAAAGTTACTTTCCCATTCTTTCATCTCTTTTGCTTGAAAAAATACCCCGAACACTAAAAACAAAACAAACAAATGTTCAGATCATGACTGTTGTCTGAAATTGTCAACATCTGCCCTGAGAATTTTTTATTCGTCAGTCAGGCCTGAGCAGGTGGGGGAGATGAGCAATTAGAAAATGGTCCTTTAACCTCCATGGTCATTTCCTCTTCTTGTAAGTCCTGTGATTTGAGTTTGGGCTCAAGTGCTCAGTTCTCTTTGTCTGGGAGTAATTTTGAACTTGCTGCAATTTTTGCAGCTGTCTTCTCTTCTTTCTTCCACATAATTAACCCATCTGTCATCCACAGACTGGTTCTGATGAAGAAGAACCTTGGTTATGAGGGCAGTACAGTTCCAAGAGCTGTCCTGGAGCCTGCAGACAGTGCCAGGTCAAGAGGTCTGCAAGTTCAAGTCTTCTGTTTGCAAGAATGACAGCACAGGGACACTGTGAGCTTTTACATCTGCTGCTGCCAGTTCACTGAAATTCTTGCCTGTGTGAGCCTTGTGGATGGAAATGCTAAGTAGTTCAGTTTCCATACCCATTCAGTCATAGCGCAAATGACAATGAAGGGTTTTATATCAATTGTTTCACTAGGTTTTGGACTGAGAACACTGGCTTGTTTTACCTATGTCACTTACTTGGGGTTTTAAAGAAGACCTGGACTAAGCTGGACGCGAAATATGCTGTGCCCTTGTTTCAGCAAATCTTGTGTGCCACTCTGCATCCCTGAATGAATGGGGACATCCATCCCTTCTCAGCAAGACAGACTTAAATGGAAATCAGAGATAGCTGGAAAAAGACCTGTCAGCCTAGCTGTGAAGTGCAGCACTTAAAGCTGAGGAGCACATGAAGAACTTCAATATCACTTTCAGTGCTGAGTTTGCCTTTTAGGTGATTTAATTTGAATACGTAAGTCACTGTGATGAAACTAATTTCCAAAGGCAGCTGAGCCATGCTCTTAGAAGCTCACCTTCTTTTAACGTATCCCAAAAATACGGTGACAAAAAGTTACTCCTAGAAAATGAGGTGAAAAGCCAGGTAGCCACAAAGAATACAGACCAATCAGAAGACATGAGAGAGGTGGACTTCCTGGCTCTATAGACTTGTCCTCCAATCCTGCCTTACTAAGTCTAGCCTTGTGGATATGTGACATATATAAAACACCCATCACAAAATGCGTCTGTTACACTGACTTTCATGTAAACTCATAAAGCACATCTGGATGAGGCAAAGAGATTCTGATTCCCAGTTTATTACAAATGTGATGGTTTGGGGTCACTTGCGCAATTTAAAATCAATTATGTTACTTAATTACACAAAGCCCAGCTCTAAAGTAATTTATATCAGTGTAACTATAGCTGTGAGAGGGAGCCAGGAAAGGGTGTGACTAGGTTCTTTTCAAAGTCAAAGCAGACATTCAAACAATAGATTATCTTGACTTCTTTAAAAATAAGGATGATCAAATACCTTAAAGACATTTTAAGAGATGTTTTTCCAAATATTGGTGATATATAAGATATTGTGATTCTTTTGTGAACAGAGGTCAAATCAGAGCCTCTTATCATGCAAAGAAGAATTTGTATAATGTATGGTAATGAATTTGTGTAGTCTAGAGCAGAAGCTACAGGCTGAAGAAAATTTTATATATACAAATGATGGTACAATCAATCAGAGTTGGAAATTATGGAGTTCATATTGTTTGTAAGACAGCTCAAAAGTGTGGAAAGCCTCAGAAACTGGCTGTGTTTGGCTTCCTTATTGATAATCTGGCTTTATTGATGTCAGGTGCTATGTCTGCCTACCTCCTACAGATTCTTGATTGAGCCCTATTGTGGCCAGTTTACTTCTGAACTGGTTTTAAGACTCAAAAATTTGTCAGTGAACCCTAAACTCCAATATGTTGGTGTCTCTGAAACAGTACACTTTTTCTCCTCCAGGCTGGGTTTCACACTGCGCAGTGAAATTTTCAGTGCATCCTTTGTGAAAACTAGCATGTGCATAATGCTCAGGATGGGTGAAAAAATTGTATGGTTATTCTTCAGACCCCCTCCTTGAACATTGACTTTGCCAGAAAGGTTTGAATGAAGCTGAAACTGCAGATGTTATTTCCATGGCATGAAACTGTAGTAAGACAATTTTCAGATCTCCATGTGCTCCCTTTGTTTCCCTGCTCGGTGTACTATTGGTTCATTTTAAAATATGCTCTGCTGTATCTGAAAACCTATGGGTGTGTACCCTCCTGCCAATCTTCCCTTCGTCCTCCTGGGACTGGCTCAGAGAGAGCCAACCCCCGCCCTTTTAAGGGGCTCCTTCCCCTTAAAAGCCAGAGCCTGGATCAGAGAGGTCTTCTCTCTGGGCTGGCAGCCCCTATCCCATTCCTGCTTCCCTCCCCTTCTCCTTTCCCTGTGACCCTCTCCCCCGTACCCCAAATAAACCTCTCCACCAGAACAGAGATGGAGTCCAGTTCTTTCTTTGTCTCACTATATTCCTGCTGAATTGACGTGGTTTAGAGACTGATGCCATGCCACAGAACCTCGGGGGCTGGGCGCACCAGAGCCGGTGGGATTACACAGACCAGGGACCCCGGACTGGTGGGGAGCCGGCTCGTGCAGCCCCCCCCCGGCCCTTGATACATCATGAAACTGCCGAACAATTCCAGAAAAAGTCTCACTCACTGTGCCTCAAATTTTGAAAATACCTCTGCTTGCCTAAAATACCTTTTCTTAGGGTAGTCATTTGGCTTTGTTGATGTGAATATATTGCCTTTTGCCATATGAGAATAGACTCTCTACCCAGAAAAATTCATATAGGGCATAAAGGGGACAGAGACCTGAAGGATAAACCATGGAAGGTATCAAGCAATATAAAGAAAATTCATATTATTGTCATCAGATAAGTTTTTCTGTTAGTATATCATCCCTGCCTTCATTGTCAGAATGGTTCTGTACTCTTGTTAGACCACACGGAAAGTGACTCAGGGAAGTAACTTTGCCATACTATAGTCACAGGAATTTATTAGACCAGTTAATGAGCTTTTCTAGCTAAAGTGAGACTTGACAGGAATTAGTAGTGATGAATAATCCCTTTTCTTATTGCTAATCTGGAAGAAGTCAGTGCTTTGAACATAGTAGATATATTGCACTCACATTGTGCCCAGAGATAGGTAAAATGGCTGATGATATCCCACAGAAATTCCCAATGAACAAAAGACAAACAAAAAATTCTGCCAAAGTTTTCCCAGAAGTCCCATACAGAAGATTTTTCTTTTCATGCCTTCCCCCATTGCACCTGTCTCTCTGCTTCACATGGAAAACAATGGAGAAATAAAGAACAGAAAGTAGGATAAATGGCTGAAGAAATAAGAAAAGAAATTTGACTTTGGAAATATAAATTTTTAAAGTAAAAAGTTCCCAATAACAATTAAAATGTTTTTCACAGTATGAGTTTTTCCACAGTGAAGGCAGAGTTGTTCTGTATTAAAAAAAATAAAAAATTATGCCCTGTATGGAGGGACAGCAGGAAGCTGATTAGTGTCCACAGCCTCACTGTGGCTGTCCCACCTGCAAACTACTCAAAACAGCCTTCAAGCTACTTAAATGTCCCCTTTTTGCATAATTTGTGTGAGAGTGGAGTAGGATCTCTTTGCTGTGCTCTTTTCCTCTCATATATCTGCATTCACATGTTTGTGCAGTCTGATCTCTGCCCCCGTTTCACAATAAATATTTATTTCTTTCTTCCTCAGAAGCTGCTCCCACATGGACCGAGCACCCGACAGCATTCATATTGAGCCTCAGCATTTGTGTGGGATTGAGACAGCTGAAAAAATTTTATAAAAGAAAAGGAGGTAGTAGACAGACAGGATAGAGTCACTGGTTTTCTTTACTTCCTGTCTTGCCGGAGACAATGAGGCACCCCTGACTGCAATCTCCCTATTGCAGGGAGGCTATTATGAAATAGCGACAATAGGAAGGTCCTTGTGTTTAGATGAAGCTGCCAGACCTGCCCACTTGGCAACTGTGGTTTTGTGAGAACTGAGGCAAGAAACTGGGCTCTCACTGCTCACAGCAGCAGCCACGCTGACAGAGATGATCTGGTATGCCCACTAATGAGACGTGACGCACATCTTGACCATTCCCTCATGCTGACATGCCATATTCCAACGCTATAATTTCCTCTCTTTGCCCTTGTGTACCGCTTATGCTAAAGCACAAAACCTTGTTCTACATCAGTAATTTTTTTTTGGTGTCTGTGTGCACAGATATGAAAAATTCAGGAGAGGTGTTGGTTAAGAAAAATGTAAAAACTTTCTTTCTAGCAACTGCAGGGCTGCCCAAAGTACTAGGCATACAGGAGCAGTTAAAATATATTCTGGTCACTGTATTTCTGTGCCTTCCTTAAAAAGCTATGTGCACCCAAGGATTGTTTGCACTGGTATGTTTTGCTATGCCACAAGGCAGCAGCAACAAAGCTGTAAGTTAGTGTTACAAAAGTCCTGAATGGAAAATCATTGGCCCTGAACTCCACACTGCCTCTGACTTCATCTCTACTTTATTAAAATCAGTGGCTGTTCAGGCACTGCAAGGCAAACCATTTCTGGTGATGTGACATCAGTTGCCACAGGAAAGGAAAGATCTAATGGTGTAGCGAGCAAAAATCCAGCTTTTTATTACACCCAGGTGTCAGAGAACTCAAGCTGAGCATCACCCTTAGTCAGTCATCCTCCTATTTACATGAGCTTATGCCACAAACCTGTCCCTTAATGCAGGTTTTGAGTCATGGCTTGTGCCTAGTGAACCCATCTGGAGGACACAAAGTAGAAGTAGCTGCTGAAAATACACCAGGGTGAATGGACCCTGCAAGTTCTCCCTGGATGTGGTGGCCTTTAGCTTACAGGAGCTAAAGGAGCACTTACAGTTTAGAAAATAATACAGCCTGTAGAGACGGTATGGAAATGGTGACATAAAATGAAAGATTAAATATAACTTGTAACTGGTGAACAAGAGTTACATTTAGGATTTACAGCTTTGTGTGATGCTGCCTTAACTCTGTTCCTGTTGAAGAAAAGAAAATGGGCTGTGTTTAGATCTGTAGGTAAGTTAAGGTCTGAGGAGGGAGCCACTGTCTTTTATTAGATTAGCTCTAATAGTGAGGAGAAAAACATATCATTTTTCAGGCACGCAAGTTCTACTACTAAGACTCTGTGTTCATCCCTCTGAAGTCAGTAGGAGAGTGCAAAATATGTAAAGTATAACTATGAATGTCTGTGAGATTGAAAATTCAGGCTATGTTAGGCATTGAGTATGTGTTTGCACAAGGCAAACACTGCTCTTAACTGGCTAGTAGACACTGTCACCATACAAATAATAAATCTTGTAAAATTGCAATGAAAAAATCTGCCTGTCCTCACACAATTTTGGCTCCAGTCATTGATAACACTGATGGATGCTCTAGTCCAATGAGGTCCAGCACAGGGAATCTTACCTGGTTCTCTTTCAGAGTTATCTGTCCCTGTTCCTTGCAGCCAATGAATGTCCTGATACACCTGTAAATCTTCTCATTTTGTTGCACTCTTTGAACAAAGTTTGCGGGAAAATATCCAGTTCTGTCATCAATTCTCCCCTATGAAGAAAACATATTGATAGTAAAAGAATGTTAACTGTAGCAGCTTTAATACAAGTTCAGTATTGAAAATAAGATGTTTTTCCTTTCGGAAAGAAAAGAGAGATAAAATGACTAGCATATACCTTCCACCAGTCTTCATTAGAGTCTTCCAGAAGAGTGATCATGTCCCCTGGCCTGTAATTAGAAGAGGAATGGTATTTAAGATGACTCTTAATTGTCACATTGAATCAGCTTCCACAATTACCTTCTAATAGGAAGGTGGTCCTTCCATGGCTCTTTTGTCTGAGTATTCACTGCAGGTAGACTCAATAAGATGGCAAGATTTTCTTCAGTCACACATGGTAATGTAGAAAAAGAATCTCTGTATCTTTGGGCTGGATCTTTATTTTGAGACAACATCTGTGAACTGGAAATTTTCCTTCCTGTTTATTAAGAAGCTGTTTAAAATACAGTCCTGATTTGCTAAAGGCATTGTTGCTTTACTTCAGACGTTTCATATTGTCGAGACACACCACTTCATCATCTGTGTTTTCAAGCTGTGATTGCAGAAGGAAGGCAGCAGGAAAATAGTTCTGTTTTACTGACAAAGGCAATTAGTCAGCAGGGATATAATTCTGCCCAAGAATGAATTTTTGATTTGAATGGGACATATTTACCTTTGTAATGTGTGATGCTGGGTTGTAATTGCTAAGTATCAGCATCCAGCTGACTAGTTCCAAAGCAGAGCTAGGAGAATAATTTGGCTGGAAACACTAATAGCAAAATTTGCTGGGCTGATTTTGTGCAGGTTGTTGAAAAGTTTTTGACCTTTCCCCCCCATTGGTGGCACTTCATCAGCATTCCTATGTAATTATAATAGTGGTATGTTGTAAAAAGTCAATAGGAGACCATTTCCAAAGGGATTAACTCCAGAAAGCTCTGTCTGCTTGATAACAGACATTTCTTGGATCTTAATAAAATTAACTGTTGACTCCTAATTATTCAGCTTTCCCTGTTGGACTCACTGTATTGTTGAGGTATCAAAACAAGAGCCTGCAAACATATCCGGAGTGTATGATGTATAACAGTTGCAATCTAACAGGCTCTTTCAGCGCATGCATAGAAAATGTGTATCTGTCCAGGATGCAGCTGGAGGTGGGGTCTGTGGTGGACCTCTTTCCAAGTGGTTATCATTGCTGATGACAACTGGCGAAACAGGCATTTAATTTTCTAACACTGTGCAATCCAAAAGAGGATTTTTCTCAAGACCTCCTTAAAAACCTGTTTCAATGTGTTTGAAATAATTAAATGTTACTGAGATGAGAAAGGAAGCTAGAGAAAATAGACAGCTTAGTATCCCAGTGGTAAAAGATATTTTTACATGGGAAAGAATATCTGAGTCCTTTATTACAGTAAATATCTAATATAAAACACTCAAAGAGGTTTTAAGGGAACCCATAACTTCAACGTGAATAGACTGGGGCCAACACCATTGGCGTCCTTACACTGAAAGGAAAAACACTTTGAACAAGAAGGATGTGGAAAGCCTTGTCCACCCAGTACTTCTGAGCCTGGTATTTAGAAAAATAACCCAGAAAATATAAATTTATTTGGCTGTCAAAGAAAGATGGCAACTGAATCTAAAGTCTCTCCCTGTCACTTGTCTGAGCACTGAGAACTGTAGTTTGAAGACCTGCAGATTTTGCTGATTTTTTTTTCTACTAGAGAGCTAATATTACTGTCTTTAATCTCCAAAAAGGATTCAAAATAGAAATACCAGCTGGACCTGTTATTCTTCCTGCCTAGATGTAGGCTGCTAATTCCTGAAAGAGGGTAACAAACTCGGATCTTATTACTGGTTGAAATCACTGTATGGTCTCATCTTTTTCTTCTGTAAATCACAACCCTGGATAAGTTGTCTGGTCTACCTCAGCTATCTTGATTTCAGGAGATGGCAAGATAGGTGCTCATGTAGCTCCCTTCCAACTATTCTATTCTATTCTATTCTATTCTATTCTAATTCTATTCTATTCGTTACAGTGTCTGAAACCTGGGGTTGCTTGTCTCCAGGATTCTCCATTGTAATACAAGGCTATCACATAGAATAAGTGTATTACTGCAATGTCCTACTTTACTTATGTCAGAGCATAGGGAGAACCTGACTGGCTGCTCCTGACATTAGGGAAGAAATCCAGATTGTTGTAAGTTCTAATTTTGGCTGAAATCAGGGATGCACATCAGCCATGCAGTGTATCCTCTCAGAGATGATCTGGGAACTCCAGAAATCTGCCCTAACTCTCCCTCTCAGCTCAGGTCCTTGCCCTGCTACTTGCCTATGTTATGCTAGAGCTGATCAGTGCCTGACTGGTTCCCAACTCGGGTTCCCAGGACAATGCTTGTCAATCTTGACAAAATTGCTATGCTGAACCCACTTCCAGCACCTCAACTATGTTAAATGGGGATTCATGCAACTGAGCTGAATCCTGCCTGGCTCTGCAGTAACAAAACAACGCTACCAGCTCTTGGGCATCCCTTATGGAACTGTGGTAATGTATACATATTACTGAATTTCTGACCATGGGACAAAGGCTGCTGCTGTGGCTGAGTAACTTGAGTCTAAAACCTATCTGCTGTCCCTAGAAAGATCCTGGTGTCCCCTGAAAGAGCACAATTTTATACCACAGGCTGTTTTTCCCTCTGTGGTGGTTTTGATTGGCCCAAAACATCAGTGAAGTGTTTTTAACATCTAGGAGAAATTTGGACCCCTCAGAAGCTGTTCTAGTAGGCCTGGGGAGGTATCTGAGGGGTGGGGTGTGGCACAAAGATGGCTCCTGTGTGTCCTGAGTGCAAGTTCTGGAAGTTTTTACATCAAGTCCAGCAGAGCCAATCTCTGATGGCTCTGAAAGTGATGGACATGCTGCCGGCCAAGTTTGGGCCAATTGGAGGTGCTAGTTACGCCTCTGTGAAAACATATTTAAGAAAAATTCGAAACGAAGCAGGGGCGCACTTCTTTCACTTTGTAGTTGGAGGAGGAGGAGGTGGAGGTGAAAATATGTGAGGGAGAACAGCATGGAGATTGCCAAGGTCAGTGAAGAAGGGGGGAGAAAGAGGTGCTCCAGTGCTTCCGGCACTGGAGCTGAAACTTTCTGCTAGCCGTGGTGGAAGCTATGGGGGAGCCAGAAATTCCTCCTGCAGCCCATGGAGTCCATAAGGATGCAGAAATCCACCCATAGCTCACTCCAGAGGAGGAGGTGCATGCCTGGAAAAGACTGTGAACCAGTGGGAGTCTCATCTAAGAGTTAAAACTGCAAAAGGCCTTGACTGAGAGAGATAGGCCTTGCTCCTGGCATGGAAGCAGCCTGGCCTCAGCTCGGGAGAGTCTGCACAGCACCTTATGGACAAAAGAACTCATGTTGCGGCAAAATTCGGGCGGGATGTTGCTCATGAGATTGGACCCACGCCAAAGAAGTTCCCAGAGGACTGTCTCTCATGGGAAGGACCCCCTGGCTAAGTAGAGAACCTCTTTTCCTGATTGGACTGACCAGAGGACCCCTCAACCTGCCCCCTGTCTGTGTTGCTGGTTTGGAAAGAGGGACGGGGGGGGGTGAGTGCAGAGACTGCTTCTTAAGAGGGTGGGGGTGAGAGCAGAAAACTGTCTGGAGAGAGAGAGAGAAACAAGTAGAGATAAAGAGTATTTGTAGTAGAAGAATTGTAGTGACGAATAAATTTGAGAATCTGCTCTGTGAACTGAAAAGAGATCCCACACCCTGCCCCCCCCCCACCTGGCTTCTGGATTGTAAAGGAGGAAAGGGGGTGAATACTATAGGTTCATAAGAGGGAGGGGGGAGTGAACAAAATAATGTATGAGAAGTTTATTTTTGCCTTGCATTTATCCTCCAATTCTGTTAGGTAATTAAATCACCTTTTGCAACTTTAAGCTTGAAGCCTGTTTGCTCTTTTTCGTGCGTCCTCCTGGCAAGGTCCTGTCTCAAACCCATGACACCCCCTAAAATGTGGAACAGGAGGATTTTGAAGGATGTTACGTTTTCTGGATTTCTGTGTCTGGATGAGGATGGTAGTCCAGTGCAGGATTATCTGAGAGGTATTCTACTTCATGGAAGAAATATCCAAGACGGAATATGGTCGTAAGGAGCAGGATGCAAAGGGGAATCCCTCAAGCAGAATAGCTGGCAAGTAGCACTAACAGTTACCGTATACTGTGGTTATTTCCTAAAAAGCTGACATTCCTAAAATAATGATCAGGAAATGCCAGCAAAGCAGAATGATAGAAAGACTTGTAATTTTGGCCTTACATCTCACCCTTTAGTTCCAGAGCAGTGAGAAGGCACAGCTGGGAACAAAAAAGGCTTTCACTGTTGCAGATGCAGGAGAGGGGCATTTCTCTGGCAATTCCCTTAATTCTGTGGCAAGTGCACGAGTATTTTGATATAGAAGATGAATTGAAGACAGCTGACAGGTTTCACTGTAAGAACTCTAGCAAGACCATGTGAAATGTGAGTAGCATGAGCAAAATAATTTCAGTGAAAGAAAAGCTGTCTTTTTCCTTCAGTGGCCTTGGATTACACCTTGTAATGCTAGTAACTGATGCAGAACTGAGGAAGTAAGTACTAAAAATAGCATTTAACAAGGTTATTTTGCAAAGCTCTCATGTGAAAACACTGCCATTCAGCAGCTGGACATCATTGTCTTTTTTCAGACACAACTGAATAGGAGGGAGGATCAAACAGGACTGGTAAAATTTTTAGCATTAGCATGAGAGCTGGTGATGAATTCCTAGCTGAAAACTTCTGTTTGAAAAACAAAGCAACTGAAAACAGAATTTTTATATCTGAAAGCCATCTTGCTCCTAAAGTTACACAAGTGTTTTTGAAATTTTTAATCTATCGTATCCTTTCCAAAAGAATTGGTTATCAGTTCTTTTTAACTGTGAGAATAGCTTTGTATCTACAAGTGGATACCTCTATAGAAAAGTGTATTAAAAATGTCAGAAGAAACCCTCCCTTCCCCAAAGTCATATATAACCATATGACTGTCAGTGCACATGGGTCAAATAAACTAACAAATATTTTGGGGTTTACCTCATCTCCAAGTCTTCATTTTCTTGTGGTACAAATTTGTACAAGGCAACATAGGTGTTCATTTGTAACGTGCTTTTATAAAATGGTCCCTTTAAGAAAAGAGAGAAAAAGAAAATTTACATATCTGGTTTGTACAGGAATTCGGTTCACTGTGTTAGAGACAGAGGAACCAGAACCTGATCTTACAACAAATTAGCCAAAATCAACTCACTGTTTTCACAGCTTGGAGGACTATGGCCCAGACACACTGTAAGCCATTAAGGCAGTAACTATCTTCACTTAAAAATAAGATTATTTAAACTCTAAGACCAAATTCATGACTTCCAAAGAACATAAGCAGAAATTTGTACAGGCTGGTCTTTGAGATGAAATCTTAAAAATGATTTTCAAAATGAGTCTGCCTTTTTTCTCTCTAGTATATATAGCTCTTATGAACCTGTTAAAGTATTATTGGCATTATATAAGTTGTCTATTCTACAGTCCCTATTATGGATGGAGCTAAAATTGTACAGTGCACAGGTCCAAATTCAGAGCACGAAAATCACTTTCTGAAAGTGACTTTAATGTGTGGAAGCTTTTTGTGCTATGTTTGCAACCAAGAAGACTGGCTACTCTGTCTCCTCATTTTTAATCTGTTAATCTGGGGAAAAAGAAAGGCAGCTAAAACAAACACTAAATAATTTTCAAAATCAAATCTGTGATTTTTATGTTACAGCAGTTCTGTTGTAATTACATGGCCTGCACACTGAATCTTTTGTATTCACAAATCAATTTGCAATAATTAGAAAAACATAAAAGTGACCACAAAGGGTAAACCAAAAAGCCATCCAGTACTGTACATTGCTTCTAGCTGTGCTAAAAGAACACAACAGTCAGATATCAGTGACCCAGCAGACCTACTCAAGGTCCTCAGACAGCCATGAAAACAAGAGTTTTACATGACTTCCCATTGTCGTTGCATCACCACAAAATTTGTGCTCATACCGGGGAATTTGTGTTTTTTGGTTCTTCTCCAAAGTGTTCTGTGCCATTTTCGGAGTATGTAAACACTGAAATAAAGCAAACACATGACATTTTAGGAGTAGTTTAAGACTCTTAACCTTAACAGGATCACCTTGATTTTGTTGATCTCTTCCTTTTCTCCCTTATTTTCTGTGATTCCTTGTGGTCTCCTCCAAACCCTTCCACACTCCAAACAAAACCACATATGCTGTTGGCACATGACACAATCTCTGTCCTCAAGAATTTACAAGTGTAACAAATAAACCATTTTGATCAGATGAATACACACAAGTATAGCACTACAAACAGAACCTAGGTACTGTAAGTGCGTTACTATTTAAAGTCCAGCAGGCTTTTTCTCACATCGAGTACTGTATTTACATCTTTAGGATAAGCTGTATGTCCATTTTAAAGCACCTGCTAAAGCTGATGATCATTTATGAACAATATTGGGGAAGTTTATATGCCAAACCCCTTCTTTCCCCTCTTTGACCTCTATTTATTAGTGTTTGATAGCCTTCTTTGGCCCCACTCTCCAGGAGCCCATGCCTTGGTGGGCACGGGATACACTGTCTGTCTGAATTTACAAGAGATACGTGTATTGCTTTCAAAGCAGGATGGTTAAACTCAGGCCTTTAGATAAAGAAATTTTCTTTTAAGTTACCAAATCAGAAACTCATGGACTAAGACAACAGTCACAACACTTAGCATACCTGATAGGTAATCAGTGACCCTCTATCATAATTGATTCATGAGCTGACTGATCCCTGTCCTCAGTTATGACCCTAGAAAAACCATAGTGGCTTTATAATTTTGACTAAATTCTCCCTTCACATTTTAAGAATTGCCCAGTGTTTCTTGCTTCTGGATAAAGACTGAATATGATTTTAATATCTGGAGTTTTTGAGCAGCTAGAACCATCAACTCTTCTCCCACCATTTACCTCTGTAGTTGTTTTGAGCAGAAGCTGGACTTTGTCGTGTCTAACAACTTGAAAATCTCCAAAGTGGTAGTATCAGGCTGACTGGGGCATTTTCTTTTTTTTTCTCTGTCATACAGTTACATGCATTCAGGGGAAAAAAGGTCCAGGGAACACCAAACCCCTGAATTTTTCTCCTCTGCGCTTTCACTTTCTCATCCTTTCTTTCATTAGTACATATTTCTGCGACTAGTCTTCATGGTAGCTGACAACCTCACAGAGTCTGTGAAGAATCTTTATGAGTGAAATAGTAAGGTTCTTTGACAGTAGAATGTTGTACTTGGATATTGAAAAACAAGACAGTGTTCTTGTAACAGATAAGAGACAAGTGAAATGGCAGCCACAACATGCATGAGAAAGATTTTGTACAAAGTGACAGGCATTCATGAACACACACATCTTCTCTGACAAAATGTAAGACAATGTTGTAGTCATAAAGTTCAATGTGTGAATGTGAAGAGAGCATGTGAGCTGATACCTGCCACACTTAACCTGAAAATGCCACAAGTTTTGTCCGGCTGGCCCAACTGCAGCAGAGCTGGGGCCTCAATACACCCCTCACCAAGTCCTTTTGCAAAGGGACTCTGACCCTGCAGACTGTCATATGAACCAGAGAGAAAACGAGGGAAAACCTTAGAATAGTTTCCTGAATCTTTAGTATAGGGGTATATGTATGTCTGTCATGTGTATAAAGGGGTTTAAAGTGCTGCTATTACATTTTGGTAGTGTCTAAGTCCTACTCAAATGACTATGCTTTGTTTTTTGTGTCCAGAGGAAAAGGAGTTAGGAGGCAAATTGAGGACGTCCTAGTGAATATTTAGCTAGGTAACTAGGAGACTTTTGGACTTGCAAAAGGTCATTCACCAGACAAAGGAGAAGTATTTCAGCATCAGGTCTTGAGTAATTTCTGTTTGGTGACAGAAAATAAAGCAAGCTATGAATGTACAGCCTCATAAACTGTGCAGCTGACCCAGCATGTGGGGAGGGAGCTGAACTGTATCTTTGTGTCAGCTGAGAAGTGCTCACCAAAATTGGGTTTGCAGGGAGGATATCCCATATTTGACTCAAGGGGAAAGGGCGCAAATCACTATTGATAACAGGCTCATAGATGTCACCTAAAGTACATTTTGGCTTGCTGGACTTCTGTTAGAGATGGCAATTCACAGCAGTGAAAGAGTGTAAGTGGCTTAGAGGAGGCTGAAGGGCTGGAAATTAGGTATGCCTTCTCAAAGCTGTAAACTGGGAAGCTTTGCTTCACAGAATTTATGACAGGGCCTGAATGAAATAATCTCCCCTTGAAGTTGTTGTCATAGGAATTCTACAGGAGTAACTACATGGCCACACATGTGCTGGGTCCTGAAAGCTGGGCCCTTCTGCAGGATGTGTCTCTTCTGCTGTTTCCCTTTACCAAAGAGTATCAAATGTACATTTCCCTAAATACTTATTTGCAGAAGACAGTATTTTAATACAAACAACACAAACACAACTGGAATGGACCTGAGTCATCAAGGCATTAATGTGGAACTGCCTGATAAAGAGGCAGTGGACAACTGAGGAAAAAGGAGTCATGAGTCACTCTGTAACAACATTTTGAACGTACTTTGTTAAATTTTTAATCTATGTTTAGTTTGTGGCCTCTGGATATTAATAGGAGGCACTTGAATCTCAAAGCCATAGAGGTATGTAGCTCATATCTCCACACAACAGAAGTCCATCTATTTTCATATTTGTTTGCCCCAACAGCTGCAGACAAAAAAAAGAAAAAAACTAGGGATTTTTAGACTCTGAAAAGGATTTTACCATTTCCGTAGCTTGTGCAAACAGTGCAGGCAGTTTATTAAAAATCTACCAAGAGGAAATTTTTGGAGTGACTGATGCATAATTTATACCCTGAGTCTCTGAAGGATGGATTGTAAAAGAGCCAGTGCTGATCAAAGGAATCGTTAATGTGCCGCAGAAGTTATTTGGAGGTTTGACACATGCTGAGTTTTTAAACTAATCTCTTCAAGTAAGTTCCTTGAATGCCTCTCTGTGCAGTCAGTGAATACAGATCTCAGAGAAAAAAGTTTCTTTGGGTTTCAGAAATGAAACTATTGACTGACAAAGAAATAAAAAGTTATCTGAACACTCAGACAGGGTTGATTGAATCTCAGGTGGGCAGGATTAAACAACGTGGTGCAGACTGAATTCTCTATCTTTAACCGGGTCAGGTCAACTTGCACTTGCAAGGTGGAAAACCTAAAAAAAATTTCAGGAGAAATCAGATAACATTGATGAGATGTTAACAAAATGAGAGGAAGGAAATGACTGAACACAGTGAGGAGAGGTGATAGGACCAAGAGGCAAGGAAAGCAATAAGGAGGTAGCATAATATGGAAACAGCCAGCTGAAGTTGGCATTTCACCTACATGAATTCATAGCAGTATGTAAGGAGCACTTGAGGTGCCATGAAGAAGAAAGTTATGCTCGGTGTGGTTTGCTTTTTGTACATCTTGTGATATTCAGCAAAGCAGATTTCAGGTGCTGCTACAGAAGTTGCTCTGATGGTTTGGGCCTGAAGTTGTGCTTAGCCATAACTCTTTTTGTTTATAACTTCCACCACCATGACTGAATTCAAGAACAGGGTCACAAACATCAACTTTGGTGGCTGAGATTTGATTACCAAGCTCTTGATGCTATGATGATTTTCAAATCTCATCATGTCAGTACTGTGAAAAGCACTATTTTTGTACTGCAAATCAAACAAAGGAATTGGGCCATTAATATTACTGGGCATATACTACAGTTACACTGACAAGTTGCAATTATAATCAAAATTCATTGCGTTGCATATTTTACAGACACATGGATCATTTATGATCAATTTTTTGTCCCAAAGAGGTTATGATATACAAAATCCTGCAGAAAAATCAAACATATGGAAAAGAAAGAAAGTATTTTTGTTCCACTTTGCCAATGAGGAAGTAAAACATATTAAATCTACAGTCCTGTTAATGAAGTAAAGATAGGAGATAGAGAATGGACCTGAACTTTGTCCAGTGGCAGTTCTGCACACATCAAATTAAGAAAACTGGTGGCTTGAATTTCATCCGGAGGGCGAAAAGCATTCCCCAAATTCTTGCACCAACTCACCTCCTGTGTTGAAAACCAGAATATTGCTAAAGCATGGACATGCCATAACCCCACCTGAAACAGGCTGTACACAGACCTCTACACCTGAAGGTGCTGTCCTGGCCTGGCGCACTCACCACTGTTGCTGCGTTTCCTGCTTATGTCAAGAGTGCCTGCAGAGCTCTTGCCTTCCTCTGGAACTTCTACCAGGTCAGCTGTCTGCAGGGACAGAAAAAGCAAATGAGATGGGATAAGCCAGAAAAAGGGACAGATGAAGTGAAACAGAAACCAAGGGTCTTTGGGAAACATAGTACTTGAGTGGTATCAGAGCAGAGCAGAGTCAGCATAATGGGAGTGAAGGAAACATTTGATCTGGTGATGCACAACACATACCTACTGCACAGGGAGCAGTGAATGCCCAGAAAAATTCCAGACCAAGTCTGCAGTGTGGAACACAAAAAGTTTCTGCAGCATAAAATTAAGTGAAAGTTAAGGAGCAAAGGTTTATGTTAAGCAATGTGGTTCTCTGTACAAAACAGAAAGGGCATGAGGGAATTTGCAGATTCTGCAGTTATATTAAATAGCTATCCACCAAGGAGATTGGACATGAGTTGAAACCACTGACTTTCAATATATCAGCCCCGAATATATATTTCAGTAAAATAACTGTAATGTAAGGGCCATTTTCATTCTGTTAAAATGCTGTAAAAGAAAGAGCTGGAGTGCAATGGAGTTGATTAAGTCAGTCTTTAAATATCTGTCCTCACTTTCTTTTTAAACCGTCACCCAGCCAGTATGGTTAGGGAAATTGAAACCTAAGTGCTGCTTTTAGAATTACTATGATTTCTTCTTCATACCATATTAATGTCAGTCATGATTAGGGACCCAATGTTCTAGGGTATAGGAAAACGTGGGATGACATAATCTTAAGCCTCAGAAGTATACTCTGCATACGGCACCAGATTCCTTGGCTGGGTAGTCAGCTTCTCCTTGTACAGCCCAACAGGAACCAGGAACTGCTCCAAACAATTCTGTGCAAATCTGACCTTAACAAAACTTCAGTTACTGAACTCTCTACATCTTTGATAAACATAAAATCCCCAAAGGCTGAACTTGAGTCAGGTGCTTGCTCTAATCTGAGTAACTGTAAATACTTACATGCTCCTAAGCTTTATTTATTTCTAGTTAACATATTTTAAGTCACAAGAAGGATTTAATGCTGTTGTATAACACTTTACAATTGTACTGTAAATATAGTTCACTCTATTGCTTTGCAGACATTTGCCTGCATCAAGGAACATTCACTGTTTTTGGTCAGGGAGCAAAATCTGAATTGCTTTATAGATTTAATATGTTGTTTTTTGCCTTTTTCTAATGTTGACAACAAAGCCTTTTTTTATAAAAAGTACTTCCACAATTTTATTTTTCATATCTAGTACTTTCACAGCTATTTCTCCATCCAAGGAAACTAATGTACAAAGAAGTTGAAAGTAGATTTGTACCACAGGTGTCTTGTGGCTATCTTGTCCCCCTTGCTATTCTAAGAACCTTTTACTTTACTGCTCTATTATTCCTTGTTTTTAGACTCAGCCTTTTGCAGCATGTTTGTCTTGCATCTGGCCAAAATGGGTCACCTGAGGATGAGAAGGCACTACAATAGCAAAATTTACACAAAGCCAGTGTAGAGCATATCTATGGATTCTGGTTGCTGAGTGGATAAGAGAAAATTGGGCTTTGTTGAAAGAATAAGTCCCAGCTATTTTTCAGCTCCTTGCTACAACATGTTCCTCAGTTTTCATAACTGACTAGCTTCATAATTGCTGATTGGCAATTAGTGTTATTTTGTTGGGTTCTAGTGCATATGGGAGGTGTAGTGACTGCCTCTTCAGTATGTACCTCATCCAAAACCTTCTGAGGTAACCTCAGTTAGTTTTACTGATTTTTCACTCAAGGACTACATGACAAATGGTCTAATAGAATAGACAGAGGTGCAAAGATGCTTTTGAGAGAAGCTGATCCACAAAAAACTAACAAGAACTAGATTCACATTTACATCACCTCAAGTGCCTTTCTGTATAAATGTGGGTTGCAGAAGCACAGTTTTGAAGCAAGCAGTAGGTAGTAAATCTGGAGCATATGGCCACTTTCTTTTATGGGAAATGCAGAATCCAGGCGGAAAAATCAGTGAGTACGTCCACACAGCTCAGTCGTGTTAAAAATACTCTGGCTAGTTCAGAGGAAGGTGGCTGTCTCTACTCTCTGCAGAGACATGAACTGCATGCAGTATGGAAGCTTCATGGCTGTAGGGCAAGGTACAGCTCCTACAGTCCCCCTTTGCTTTTCACCACCTTCAGCAGGAGCAGCTCCATGCTTGGACACCACCTGCAAGGTGCAGTAATATCCCAGGTGTCCCCATGTCCCTGTCTGCTTGGAGAGGACCAGAGCAGCACAGAAGTGAGGATCACTGGGGAAAGGTCATAGTCCCTCTGTGATACTAACTGAGGCCCTTAGAAGCTGTGTGCTTCTAAGGGCTCTGAGCCACATCCCTGTTGCAGTCACTGCTCAGTACCTACTCCCAAGCTCCACAGCCCCATTATTTCTTTCAGGGTTGTGCCTACCCTGTTTTTTATCCTCATCTCAGTCCACAAGCTTGTGCTGGCAAAATTTATGGTTTCTCAAATCTCTTTATTAAATTCTCTAATGTTTTCTATTTCCTGTATGCTGACACATGTTACATTCTCTCTCAGCTTCAATACCCGGGAGAAATTCTTGTAATGAACTTGCGTTCCTAATCCTACACCCACAGCCCACTTTGTTATGATCAGCTCCCTAGGGTAAGCTGACGCAGCATTAGTGATTTCTATGCTTGAGTTGTCATTTATAATTCAACATAAAGTTTATTGATTTATAAAGCAATAATTACATTTGTAGAAATTTTGTTTCAAAGTAAATTAAATAGTTGAAAGAAAGAAATGTAATAACAATGCGACAGGTGGTAGAGTTACTTTGGGTTTTAAGAAAGAATGGGAATTAATAAATTCCATTTAAGGCACAAATAGGGGTGGATAGAGGATATGTCCCTTAATAAATCCCTTCCAGACATCTCTTAGTTTTTGCTTAAATTAGTCTTTTTTCCTTCCTGACATGAACTGATGTCTGTTTAGAGTCCACCTCTACCACCTTAGATTGCAGTTCAGCCATGTGAGTGAGCATACATTTAAATGGCAGGGAAATGTTGTAACAAGCATATACAGATATTAGTGTGACTTGATACTACGCATGTAAGTATTTGCTTTGAGCCCTGGAGACCAAGCCTCATCTCTGTGCCTGGAGATTTTTATTCTGAGGTGAGTGCAGAAGAGATTGTCAGATAATGTGGGTGTGATTTTTAGAGGTGTTTATCAGCTTTAGCCTCCAGTGTATTCAGGTGTGATTGTCTTTTTTTGGTTTTTATATTTTTGGGGGAAGGGTGGAGGGGTGGAGTGGGCAGGATCTCTTGGGAATGGAAGAGAACTTCAAACATAGGTGTAAGTGCTTGTTTATGAGAGGCTGAGAGGGTATGAAATGTTCTTTCAATGTCATGAAGGAGCGCCTGATGTCATGGATCTCAATGCTGTTTAAATAATTATTTCTGTAAGGAAGAAATTGGCATTTGTTATTGTTGAACCAGGTATAGATATACCAAAGGCAGGGTCAAGGGAACTATTGCTTCCCTTGTTCTTCTCCAGCTCTCCTGCCATGGTCCTGAAGAAACTGACTTTTATAATGGGAGAGAGCAAATGACAAACATTAGCATGAAGGTTAAAATCTCCCTATCTGGATACAACCACCTGAGCACACCTGCCTATATTTGGGATTTGGAGTGAGAAGCCCTGATCTGCAATGCCTCCCTCATGATTCTCCATTGGACAGGTGTGGAGGTCCCCATCCCTTGCTTTGTTGCAGTAGCAGTGTCTTAATTTTGGCTGGGCTTGTACTGGGATCTTGTACTTTTAAATTTAGCCTCTGAGGACTTCAACCCATTGTTATCACTTTTATGAAGGACAAATGGCCACTATCAACAACAGACAGTATGCATCTATTCCAGCCTGACAGTTAAATATCTCTGTTACACTACTAAATGGATATGTAAAATAAAAAGATTAATATCTCCTTTTCCAATCTGATAAAAACAGTTTATTAATTTAACTAGTACTTTTCTCTTTTTCTCGAGAGTCATCTAAAAGATACATAAAACCTAAATTTGCAAAAATAACAAGTTTTCTGATCTCAATATGAAAGCTGAGAGTAAGATTTTGTTTTTTTACAGTCTGAAATGCAAGTTTTGTGAACTCTGATGCAAGCTCATGTGAATGAATATCTGTTGCTCCTCCAGAAAGACAATGGGAAAAAATGTGGGATACTTACAGAGTTTCTGTTGGGAGAGTCAGACCCACTTCCAGAACTTCCTTTTTTGGTTTTCTGGGCTAAAGAAGTCCCAAAGCGGAGAGTTTCATACACGGGGTCAACCTTATTTCCACAGGCTGCAACAGAAGGAGCAAAACATGCATCAACACCTTGGAGATATTTCTGATCATGTTCCTGCTGAACTTGGAGGAACACCCATTTCTACCAACAGGTTGGGCTGTTTGCTTAGACACAAGTTGAGAGACTATCCTGATAAAAAGTGAGTGCTGAACTTTATGGAATTGCTATCAATTTTCTGCTACCTCTCTCTACTCCCATGAAGATCACCCTCCTCTTATACTGGGTCTTCTCTTTTTGGCCATTGCCTTGTCTTTCTTCACCTCCCACTCTCCTTCTCTAATCACCACTGGTGCTGCCTATGCTGAGGTAGGAAGACAAAGTACCAGGAGGTTCCAATCCATGTTTGTCTCTAGCAGTGACCTGTTGGATTGCTCTCAACAGTAGCTCTCCCTCACAGCCAGCCACAAAAATCATCTCCCATGGAAGAGAAAGGGATGTCTTCAATGGGACGGACAAATCCAGTCCTGACTTTTCTACATCTTGCATTCTTAGACCTCAGCTTCTCTTGTGACACAAAGTAGTAAGCATGTAGATTATAGTACATTTGTAGCACTATGTAGGAGGAAAATTTAAGCCGAAGTACTGAGAAAAAACAAGAGATTTTGGATTTGATTACAGAAAAACTCACCTTATTTTTTTAGCGAGAGTTCATTCAAAATGTTTTTATTACTTCTGATAAAATTGATGGGTGTTTTTTAGAAAGAGAAACTTAGATGAAATCCTTGTAATTCGTTATTTTTTTTAACTGCTAAAAGTAACTACGCAAATGTCATCAGATAAGTAATTTTATACTGATTGCCTAGTTTTAGGTTTCATTTTTTGTACTTCCAGGTTTGCTTGGTCACAGTACTGGTGGGGGAGAAAATACTTTCTAGAATAAACTAAATTCCTCCATTTCAAAACATTTCTTTTCAGAAATTTGATATTACAATGAGGAAAAAGTGATCTTTCAAGTATTCAGACAATGTGTAGACATGATCAATAAGGAAAAATATGAGGAAAGTAAGAAGTGTGGATGAATAAGGCCCGGAACCTAGTGGAATCCCTCAAAAGCCAGATCAGTGAGTTGAATGCCCCCTGCTGTTTTGATGTCCCTGTCTTTTATCTGTTTCTTCCCAGCTCAGAACTCCACCTCAGTATTTCGGTGTTTCTTCACTTCTAGGTTCCTACCTTGATTTCAGGTAGTTATTATGAACAGGGTAATTACTAAGAGATATGCACACAGGGTTTTGAGCAAAACACACAATAAACACACCCTCTCCTCTTCCAGCTTTGTATTTTTGAAGTGGTCCTTTCCTGAGATGGCAGAAGGGCATCCAGTCACTGAAAGGATGCTGGAAGTCTGCTGCTGCTGCTGCAGAGCGCTGCCAAAGGAAGACTGAATGGAAAAGCAATAAAAAACCTACCAATAGGCATCACTTCTTTGATGCAGCCAAACTGTTCGTGAATGAGTAGTGGTGAGCTGTAGTACCGTCGAAATCCCTTTGGCTGGAGGAGAAAAAGCAAAAACAAGTGAAGTGCATTGCTTGCCTTGATTGATGAAGTAGAAATAGCCTTAGCTCTTTGGTTAATGTTGGAACATTGAGATGAATCTGGAAATTTGCCTCCTGTTGTTCAGTCACTGTGAGGTTTAGAGATCAGAGATTTATTTGAATTTTCTCCTAGAAAAAAAAACAATTTCCCATATTTATGGGGAAGTAGGGAGTCATTTTCAGGTCCCCTTTTTCTTTTGTTATTTTTGTCACAAAAGCAGCACTAATTAATTGCTGTAGAAGTGCTGAATCATTAGAGGTTCTGGGAAGTTTCCCTCTCCTATCTTCTTATATAACATGAATTTGCATTGTGTTACGCTTGCTAAACGTGTGACTATCCTTCCCCACACTAACTCCAATTCCTCAGGTTCCCACATATGCACTTGTGAAACCCAAGAAATTTAGAACCTTTCTATAGGTTTTTGTAAGGTTTACTGCTGACTCACTTCAGTTTCAAATGCTTTTTTTCTTTTTTTTTGGTCTTGTAAGGTCACAAAACTCTCCAAGCTGTTACCAGATATCCCTACAGTGTCCACTTGTAGAGAAATGCATTATAATAACTCAATCTATACCTATAAAGATTACCATAATATAGCAAAAAATGGTGCCCTATACCACTCTAAAAAACATTTGCCTCAATTCAGGCAAATGCTTAGTATTCAAAATGCCTTCAAGGCATTGGAATATCACAAATGGTCTCTCAGATTTCTAATTTCTGCAGGCTGTGAGAACTTCTAGTCACAGTGAGAAGTGGGGAAGAGTAGAAGAAATGTGCATATTTTCCATATCCTCTGTTCAGTGTACATCAAAACCTGATAGACAACCAGTCCTTTAGGTAATGAGCTGCCGAAAAGAGTGAAAAAGAGTGAGGGGACTCATAAACTTGGAGTCTTAGAGGAATAAATTCCAGATTCTTCAGCCTTGGTTTACCCACAAGCTAGATTCAGACAGAGCATGGGCATGAGTTCACAAAATTCCTGTGGCTTTGCTGACAACTTTCTGATGTAAATTTCGTATCTGTATTTCTGTTTTTTATAAACTAATGACCACAAGAGCTGAGGATGGAATCAAGAAATGCATTAATCCAATAACATGTTGTAATATTTGCCTTGTCCAGGGTTTGTCATTCACAGACCAACTTCCTACACCAGAATGCCTCACACTAGAACTATGATTATGGTTTAGATACATAAAGACTTGTCTCAGGGATATAAAAAATAGCTTTCAGTGAGTACTCTTGGAGAGAAAATATCTTTCCAGTGAAAGGTGGGGTTTGTAGCCCTTTTGAAGTCAATGCTTGCATTTTTTTATCACTTAACACAGTGAAACTGTTTGGCTTTAGCTCATAGTTGTCTTGAATGCCTTCAAGTTGCAACAAATCGGATACCATCTGAAACATGAATACATGTATTCAGTTTTCATATTCCAAATGGTCATTTTTCCAAGTTCTTTTTCCAAAAGCAACCAAAAATAATCACATTCTCATAAAAGTCAACAAGGTGGTTTAGAATTGTCTCAGACACTGTGTACTGCCGTTGCCAGTCATGAGATTTTACTGGTCAGAGGGCAATCCAGTCACTAAAGTGCTGTATCCATACAGAGGCAGGATCCTCCCAGCTTCTCCTGCTGAGACATTGCTTCAAACTCTGTAGTGTCTTACTGTGAAATATCCCTTGGTTTGCTTTTTAAGATGAGTTATGTCTTCTTCAAGCCCTAACAGTGGAGAAAACAATAAAACATAATTTGAAGGATTTTTTATTTGTTATATCCCACGGAAATACTGTGATTAATTTATAACATTCTTTGAGAGGTTTACACTACAGCAAACACAGTTGAAATCAAGGTAATTAATTCTGTTAGCTAACTAAATTTGTATTATGCAACTGTATTCTCACGTCCACGAAGTGGATCAGATTTGTATTTTGGTTTTGTTTGCATTCTTGTGTAGTGGCAATTTCCCAAATTGACAACAGGGCACCACCTGGTTTCACTTTTCCTGCCTCAGTAAAGTGATCTGGTGTGGGTCCTGTTGATGCAGCAGCTAAACGCACGGCTGGGGTTCAGGCATACAAAGGAGGTGGCTCCAGCACAAGGTGCCCTGAGCTGCTCACTTACCAGCTTGCCCATGCAACGCTGCTGTCCAATACTGTCTGCACACTTGTGGTGGATGCTCATCTTGCAAGCCTTACAGCGCAGTCCGTGCTTAGCGTTTGTCCCTGTGAAACGCACGGGAATGATTGAATTAGACAAAATCAATAGTTTCCGTCCATTTAAACAAGTGACCTGAAAGAACTGATGGGGTCTGTTGCAGTAGAGCAAATATTGACAGCATTCTCTGCCTTACCTAGTTTTTAAAATGCACCTTTGTACAAGCATTTTCTCTACAGCCTCTCTATTTTAGGCATTTGTCCCCCAGGCTCTTTCCCAGGCTGTTGCTGCCTTTAGCTATGTATTGTATTATGCTCTGCCGTGTGATAGTCTGACCAACAGTGTCTCTGCCTCATGAACGCCAAGCAAAACACCTTTGTTATTTTGAAAGGTCTTGGCATGGCTGTGCATGGCTGAGGAGCTCCCTGAAGGAGCACCCAGGCTCTAGAGCAGCCCTGGGGAGCCAGGCTGTCAGTGGAGGACCAGGTTTTGTGGGTGAGAGGTACCTCCAGGGGTGTGTGAGAGGGTTAAGCCAGCTCCCTTACCATTGACCACCCACAGGCAAACACATCCCTGTTTGCGTGGTTTCTGTTTCCTTTGTGGTTGCACTGGATTAGTGTGCTGTGAGGATTTTTTCAGTTATAGTTTCTTTTCAATTACACATACTCAAAACAAGACTGACAGTTGCTTCCAGGGACTGCTGCTCTCACCATCCTGGGCCAGCTCAGAGGGTGCAGGTATGGTTCCTTGATTTCCCTGAGTGGGGCAGTGAGGGTGCCACAAGTTTGACTGTGCTCTCCTTCCTTGCCACTGGAAAAGTTCTGTGTCACAGTTAGGGGAGCTACAGCTGAAATTTTGCCTTTAAGAAGCAGACTTCTCCGACTTGGCCAACAGTAGCTCTGCATTATCTTCAGTGCAGACCTACTCTTAAGTGACAGACCCAAGTCTGCTTGCTTCCAGGCAGGAACAGTCACTTTTATTCATACAACCATAACACTTCCTGAACTATACAGAAGCAGGTATGCTGCAGCAACTCTTTTATCCCCACAGGACTGTGTAAAGGGAGTGAGTAAACAACATATCACTTCATTAATATCTACTGTGAGAGTGAGTATGAAACAAGGTAGTAAAAAAACCTCTAAAAAACTCTTGACATTTTAACCAGCCCTCATTAGTCAGACATGTTAGGAATATTAGTCAGAAGGATCCTGTATCTGAAAGTACTCTTGTAGCTCCTGGTTATTCTGGTAGTCAAAGCCATTTTCATGCTGCCAGTTTCATTCAGTGAAGTGCTACCTCTGAAAGATGCACTTCAGGGAAGGTTTCATCAAATCGGTGTCAAAACCCAAGCCTTGGGTTCCACTTTCAGAGGAAGGGGTGTCTGAAATGGCCACTGTCAAGCCAGATAGGGCAGGCTGAAGTAGCCATGGGTGGTTGCAATGAGCCAGGCTCAGATGTTTCACTTGTGGGCTTCCTGTAGGATCAGGAACCAAAATCCTCCACACCTTCCTATAGAGACTGCTGAAGACATAGGGACTGAATGGGATTGAGTGTGGGGTGTGCCCCTGGGACTTCCAAGGAGTGGGGTCAGTGCCTGTTCCCCGCATGTTGCCCCTTTCAGCCCCCTCTCAGTACGTGCAGACATCTTTTGTAGCTTCTTTTCTGGCGTTTTTTCTCTCCTAGCAAACACAGGATTTCCTAGAAGAACAGATTATCTGTTTGTTTGGTTTCTTTTTCCTGCATGGTTGCACTTGGATTAGTCTGCTGTGAGGATTTTTTCAGTTATAGCTGCTTTTCAATTACACATGCCCAAACCAATATTGACTTCTGCAGCTTTGTGCTTTTATTACTGATGATGAAATGCTGAATCACCCTTCCTGGTGATCAACAATTGGCACTGAGAAAAGAGTAGTTCCCTCACAGTTTTTTATTATATTCATAGGGCAGAATGAAAAAAGGAAAATGACATGATGGCCTATGCAACACGTCAGTGCTCACGCTGGATATAATTCTCCTCTCACGCTGGTCTGTAGTAACATAACTCTTACTTGCTGTGCCAAGTTGCTCCTAATATTCAGCTGTGAAAAGGCAGACAGTCTTACAGTCCTTCCTGCTGCCTGTGTTATGCTCTTCCAGCCATTTTAATGTTAACTGTACATGGTGGATTTTGGTCCTTACATGTTATAACCATGTGATCACAGAAAATACACATTTGTCAAAACAATTGTGCATCCAAATGTGATGTTCAAAATGAATGTGAAGTATCTGTGGTGCTTTTAAAAATTAAACCCCAAATTTTTCAGAACAGAAATCTGTGGTGATGTGAAAATGAGTAAGACAATTACAAAAGAACAACACTATGTTGCCATTGCTGAATGCCATATTGTACATGTGGGTAGCTAACTAGTGGCTTCAAAGAGAAGTATTTCAGTCACACATCTGAGTCTACAAGAAGTCTTTGTAAATCAAAATTAAATCCCTGTAACTACCAAAAACTCCAATATTGAATCCAGTTTCACTTCTAAGTACTTGGTTTACTGTCGGACTAGCTTGGAAAAAAAATCTCCCTGTGTCTCCCTACTTCCCACTGAGGAATAACTAAGGACTTGAAGAAGAAGGATTTGTGCTATATTTACATTTAGTCACCATGTCTCAAGCTCTGAAAATGCCATTTCTACAGGATACATATTTTTTTTTTCCACAGGATAATTCTGTCTTCAGTTTCTTATCCCCATTACACTAAATCAAACCATCTCAGAGAACCATGGCTAAGCTGTTTCAAAACTGGTGCATGCCAGGAATCAGACAATATATGGGCAATATATCTGACCCAAAAGTTCCTGAGATTCAGAACTGAAGCACAAATCACACCTTGCATCATGGAGAAGAGATTGTGTTCAGTACAGGTATAAATGAAACCAGGGTTTGACTCGTTGCATCAATTTCTGGCCTCCCATTTATGCAAACTTATTAACCCTGCAGATGCCTGAATGGGGCTGGTTTTGGAAGACATCTGGTAGTTTGAAACAGTGAAAAAGTAGGCAGAACATGGATCTTGAAAGGAAGTTATTTAAAGCTGATTGAGTACAGTGAGGGTTCTACAGTCATGAATTGGTATAAAAGTTATTTCATTATGCCTAAAGTAGTGGCACAGGATGTAGCAATGTGTTGAAATATTATTTTCCAATAAGATCCCCCAGATACCATAAGAAAGTTAGGAATTTGGTCTGAATATACATTAAATAATAGAAAAGGAGTGATATTAATGGTTCATAAAAGTAAAAAAGAAATTGACAGTGACAAAGATAGCAATAATAATAGCAATAGCTACAACACTATAGGGCAGACTATTTGAGGATAATTTCACTTCACTGCCACAGGGTACCAGGCCTTGTTTGAAGTTGAAAGCTTCTCTGTGGTGTGCTTATTCCCACTAGGTTAATCTTTCTATGGTTTGAAGCATGGGGCAGGGGAAGGGTAAGGAGGGAGTTCACATTTGAGCTGGTTACAGCACTGTCTGGAAGGTGCAGTGTTCTAATTAGCGAAGTCTCAGGCACTAACAGGCTCCTCAGGGACTTCTGCTGAACACACTGATGACCTACAAGCCTGACCATCGCTCTCTAGGTTGATTCCTATTCCCCTGAATAGCTGATGGCTTGATTGCAGCCTACTGTTTATTCCCACCAGCAGATATTCCTGTATCCTGGCCTTTAAGCAAAGCTGGAATCTGCTGATACTCACATACAGTACTCACTGATATGTCTTAGACCACCTGGAATAATTTCAGTCAGTGGAGGATCAGAAATACAGGAACTAAAGGCTTAATAATTAGGCTCCACTTGGAGTAACCTAACTACTTTTTTCTCTGGTTTTCATTCAAAGGGGGAGTAGACTAACAGCTTTGATGGACTCTTTGCTATTACCTTCAAAAAGTAACCATCCCTCCTACCCTCTTCTCCAAAGACCCTTACTGGGGTTACTTAAGCCAATTGTCAAATACTGAGCCAGACAGAACAAAGTTCTGCTCAGTCACTTTTTGATTGCCATCTGGGGATGCAATTTTCACTATTTTTATTCAAGGTGCACTACTTCATTCACCAAACAGGGCAGACAGTGTTTGATGAATGGGCAGTTCTATTCAACATTTCTTTTTTACTTGCCCCAGTCAGTGTGTGTTTTTAAGCATCATCTCTTAAGTACCACATTAGCCTCATTCCAAACACAAAGTGACTAATAGCTTCATCAGATTTCTCATGGGCCCACTGTCTTTATTTCTCGCCAAAACTTGTATGAGATGGCTCTCATTTGAGGGACTAAGGGGTAAAACGGTCTGAGGTTGCATTATTTTGCCAACATGCTGGTGTTTAAGTTGTAAAAATTGCAAACTCTAAAAGTGGGTGTTTAGAATGGAAACTACTAGGTATGTTTATCTGACTTATAATGTCCATGAACACTGAACATGTCCTCCTCAGTGAATGAAGTAGCATTAATGTGGTCATGAAATTCATGTAAGGAAAAATCCACACAGACATTTGAACAAATGTCCTCTGTGTCCTATTCATTAATGTATCAATTGTCTCCCAGTCAGTAAAGGCCGGTATTTCTTGTTCAAACAAAAGAAAGGCAAAACTGACAAAAGAAACAGTGTTTCACTGGAAAAAAAAGGAGGAAATTTCATGTCAGAATACCTGAGTAGCTCTTAAATAAACTTACAAATGAGGTTCTACTCAGCCATTTTCTTCAGCTATCAGCTAATGCATCCAGTCACCTAGGTCTGGAATGATGCATTGTTTTGAGAAGCAGGTCATGTTTAATAACACCTTGCTAGAAATACTCTGTGACTGGGTCAGCTCCCATTTGAATATCTAAACCAGCAGCTAGGTTTTCCAGAACAGGCATAGAAAATTGAATCTTAAACTGTTCTGAAAATATGACCTTAGATAACACTAAAAGGACACACTGCATGACTTCTGTAAATCGAAGTCTTTTTTGGAGGAAGCCTAAATGGAAACAGAACACCTCAATATAGGTGAATGGAAATATTTGGGGGCAGAGGAAGACAGAGGGAACAGGGCAGAATTTGATTCCAACTCTTTACATCTGTGTTTGCTCCAAAAGCACTTTAACAACTACTGCACAATTCAGGAAAGTCACATTTATCCTCAGGAATGCAAATGAGAATCTGCTTGTCACACACACTCAAAGGGAACCTGCATCATCCTCTTGGCCAGCACAGCTATGGCCACAGCGCTGTTGGCTGATGCTTTTTGCCTGTTGTTCCAAGCCTCAAAATAAGATTAATAGCTGGAGAGGGAGAACAAGCCCTACAGCCTGGAGAAATTTCAAAAAAAACTGCAAATGTTGGTAACAACATGATGTTATGCTGACTGTATAAACATAACTATATTAGGCACTTATGCTAAAGTGGGGGAAAAAGCAAAAAGAAAAAGGAGTGGAGAAAAAGATTCAGGTCTATAAAAGAGAGAAAGAGGAAATGAAAGAGACACAGAGACTGTTACCTCCAGTGAATCCAGCTATGACCCAACCAGTATTTTTTATCATTCCAGTTGAGAGGAACATACCAGTCAGAAATAGTTTTGATTTAAAACTGTCAAAAGGAAATTAATTTAAAATTACATAATTTCCATAAATTTTCAACTTCTGCTGTGGGAGGCTGATAAAAATAATGGGCTTCTTGCCCCTTTCTCCCCAATACATTTGTAGTTGTCACCAGAAAGCTGCATCTATGCCAAAATTTGTGGGAAATGGAGAATTTTAAGTGAGCTGGATCAGTATTGCAGCGGTGAAAGGTTTAGGATGTCACCTTAGAAGGAGGAAATCCCCAAAATGAGACTGGTGCCTCTGCAGTTATATCTAGGCCCTTATGCACTCTCTTCTCATGCCCCCTTCTTAGTTTTTAATTAATTTGTTTTGTGTAAAAGCTCTGATGCTGAAAGAGATTACTCTTTTAAAAAATTCCTCTGTAGCTGCTTCCTGCCCTTGTGGCTGGCTGCTGCTGGACAAGTGCTCCTCCTTCCCCTGCTCTGTCTCAGTCAAGAGCTGTGAGATCAGAGAATGGCATTTTCTACATGAGACATCCAGATCTTTAAAGTTAAAAACCTTGAGCCTAATTCATCCAAACCTTTAGGTTTGTAAGAATGAGCTGGGAAGTCTTCTCACCCTTGCTTGGCCTCCAGCCTCCCTGAGTGCCTCCTGCCACCTTGGGAACTGCCCTTAGTCCTAGTGCCTGGCACCCTTCTGATTATTTTTTTTTTTTTTTTTTTTTTTACCTGATGCTGCCCCACCACTTGCCCCGTTTGACATGATGAAGGGAACAGAGGCACAGATCCCCATCTGGTCATCAGGTGAACCACAAATCAAAGCCTGAACATGGATTTCCCCAGCCACGCTGGAGGGCTGAACACTAGAAATCATTGCTGTCTGATGCCTGACTGAGAATTCAAATGGATGGACACAGAGTTGCCCTTTAGTAATGAGATTTTTTCTTTATTAAGTTGTGGGTTGATTTTTTTTTTTTTTTATAGTTATATCTGCCAGTTCAAAATGTACAGAGTTTTGGGTGTGTTAAATCAATAATTTTTTGGGATGGAGGTACACTATACAGAGAATGTATTGGAGCTAGTGGAGGAACCTCTGAACTTGGGACCTGACTGCCTGAAGTGTCCTGTTCCCCTGAATCCACCTTGTGTCAAAAATGGGGCGCAGAAAGGAGCTGGAACTTGTGTATTTATGTTCTGTAGAGTAGGACTTGTTATCCAGTCATGGTACCTATCCTGTCAAGTGAACAAATTTTAGATTATATGTCACTGAGAGGTGTGGGTCCATTTGAGTCCCTATCTCAGTTTCTCCATAACAATATCCAATGTTTAAATAGCAAGAAAAGTTGCCTTGCATGTAGGCAGGCTACAAAACAGTGCATAAAATTAGAACTGACTTCCTAGTGACATAGTTTTCTTTAGAAATGACATGCTGAGAAAAAAATTAGGCAGTAATAGGCAGGTTTTTCTGCAAGACTGTTATAGAGATGAAAAATATCCCATGTAAAGTAAAGTCTTTTAAAATTTTGGCCACAAGAAGTTTTTTTTTGAAATGCACTTTTCACATATTCAGCAGCTTTGCTATAAAAGTCTATCCGTGAAAGGAAATATCCACCTCCGCACTTCTTAAAATATCATCTCAGGTTTTTGATCATCTAAATGTTAATTAGGATGCTGGAAAGCCATGGTAAATAAACTAACAGCCATTATTGAAAGAAAAAGTCCCAGTCCTCTAAACACATTTAGCATGCTAAATCATGTCCAATATTCTTTGCTCTGAACAAACTGGCACTGATGTATCAATACCTACTTTTCTAGACAATTTTCAAGATTGATGAGCCTGTGTTTGTAGGTCTTTGAACTGGGCTGCTTTGCTGAGAAGAAAAATATTTCAGAGAAGAGAGGCAGATTTGCCTACAGGAGGTGATGGTGCCAGAGCTGAACTGGAAAGGGAACACGCAGAAATTAAGCTTGATGTGTTGTCTCAAATGAGGACAAGCAGAGATCAATGGCTGATAATGGTCTCAGTAATAGTAGTAAACATAACATCTTCAGTAACTCTTCTTGAGGTGAAAGTGATGAAAGATTTCAAAAAAGATTTCTGTTTTCACAGACTCAGGTTGTTTGCACCTGTGTTTTATATGTTTCATGTATTGAAGTGAAAAGTCATCCAGTTGCAGCCTTTTTTTCCTCTGTTTTGAAATGCTTTGAAAAAGCAGTTGAATTTTGTAGGGTCACTTCTATGTGCCAAAACCTTTATCTTCCAAGGGCCTTGTACCATTATAGAGGAGTTAGAAAACAGAAACCAGAAATATGAACAAAAACTGTAATATGAAATGAAGACTAGGACTGTGAGCTTGCTGAAAATGTGGGAAAAGAATTACAGAACAAAAGAACAATCTGTCCTCAGCAAAGGGATTTAATGTCCTCTCTGGTCTGCTAATGGATTTTTAGCATAGCCTGTTGCTTATGTGCCTCCATCATCACCAATGGGCTTGAAATGAGAGACTGCTATTTGCCAGAAGATCAGGAAAATAAATTTGAACAATAAAATGTTTAGTTAAAAAACCCAAACCCCATGATATATATATATAGCCAGTTGTTCACTGGCCCTCTACTGTTTCAGACTTACTGAGGATTTTGGCTCTTTTCTCCTGCAGTAAAACCATTCCCTCAGCAGCACAACCTCCCAGTGTTGTTGCAGGTCTGTGTTAGCACAAACTGACTGGCAGTGCCTGCAGTGATGGGCTTTGCATGCAAAATTCTGAAGCGTGACTTGCCATGAGCACAATTCCTCTTCCTCGCTCTTTGTTCCATTTTACACCAGCTAGTGATGGAGATGGGAAGTGGAGCAACAGAAGATAACTACCTGTGGCTAAAATCTAGTGTTTGGTAAGCATTTAGCTTCATGCACAAATTTCTGTTCCAAAGCCATTTCCTCCTTTGGATCACATGTGGCTAAGGAGGATCTCATGAGAAGCTGCAGGTGTAATTGGCAGCATGATTTGCTTGGACTGGAGAGAATTCAGGGCAGCACGATGAGTAACTGGGTAGTTATACCAGTTTGGTGGGATCAGTTTTCAGGGAAGTTATTTCTACCATTAGTCACTATGTGCTTCCACCTTTCTGAATTTTACAATCATATTTTATAGCAAAGTGTGTTTCAGTTTCTTATCCGCATGGGAAATATGGAATTACAGAATCAATTAGATTGAGAAAGACCTCTGAGATCATCGAGTCCAACCTATGACCGAACACCACCGTGTCAACCAGACCATGGCACTGGATGAGTGCCACATCCAGTCTTTCCTTAAACACTTCCAGGGACAGTGACTCTACCACTTCCTTGGGCAGCCCCTTCCGATATCAAATCATGTTTTCTGTGAATTCTTCCTGATGTGCAACCGATGGAAAACATTCAAGTAGAATCTTTCACACCAAATCCAGGTTGGTGGGGGGAGGTTTTCAGTATTTCTTCCACAGAAATAGTTACTGATTTCAGTGAAATCACACAGGTTGGGCAGTAAAAACACTTCATTAACTACTGTCATCTGCTCAGAGAGGCAATCTCAGTCTTCATTGTTACAGCCTGAGAGAATTCATTACTTGACACATAGCAGTGCTGGCCTAAAGCACACCTACAGGTACACTCCCATGTGGCATCCGTTACTGATTAAATGAATAAAATAAACTTCTCTCAAATGATTGTACAGAAGTTTATGTAGCTTAGCAAAGCAAAAAGGACATTACCTGCCCAAGGGTGAATCTGGGGAGTGAAAAAAATAGGGATATTAAGCTGAAATTTCACTCTATTTATAAATATTTAAATAATGTAATCAAAACCACCAAAAATCTGCTTTTTAAGTTTTTGTCTATCAACAGGAATAATTCAATGCATCACTTATAAACTGTCCATGGCTAGACAGCATTTTCATTATCTGAATTCACCTTGGATTCCAGTAGGAACAAACCAAGCCAACACAAGCCATAGCTTTTCTCATTTACGCATGTGGTTTGCACCAGCACAGCTATGTGGCTTGTTGTTCAAACACCTTAATTAACATCAACCATAATTGTGCCACAACTATCAAGGGTAAGGAAACCCGTAAGGGTAGCAAAAGTTTTGGCAGCTGTGTCAGTCTGTTGTACAGTGTACAAAGCTAAAACACATAACAAAAGTCCAGCAAAAAGCAGGTCAATATTTCAGAAGGTACATAATGAGCTGAATGTCAATACAGGTATTAAGATTTAGGAGCTGTCATAGGGAAAGAACAGCTGAAATTGTGAACAGGAACATGCAGCAGGTAACAGTGTGTAAGTGTTTGGGTGAATGTATGAAACTAACCCCTGAACTCTCAGACAAGAGGCTGCTACGTGCAAGCTGCAACCACTACTGGCTGCTGGAAATGTTGGTGACACTTTGACTAAACATAAGCAGTCTGTTCCAAGTCCTCCAATTAATAAAGAGACAGGAGACCAGAGCACTAGTTAAAAGGCTGTGCTCTTCTTATGCACGTACATTATTTAGACTGGAGGAACTGGGAACTTGGTTTCCAGAAAGAAGACTTGGTGCCAAGAGGTGAGGTCCTGAAAGGAAGAAGTGGTCTCAGAAAGCAGAAAGGAGGCCAAAGAAAAAGTTGAAGATCCTGGTCTGAGGAGGGGTCTGGGAAACACTGGAAGATCCTGAAGATGAGGAAGCCATGGACATCAATGTTGTACATCAGTGATGGACATCCAGTGATGGACGTCAATTCCAGGGGCTGCCCAGGGACTGTGCCTGAGATGGGCAACTGCAAGCAGCATCACAGCAGCAACAAACACGATTTTCCACCCAGTGTCACTAGCAATGACCCTCCCTGAAGGGAAGGGGAGACTTAGGTAATGAAAGGCTGGTGGGGAGGGAGGAGTTAGTGTGAGAAAAAAAAATAAGGTAACATCTGTAATGTCATTATTTCTTCAATAAAACCTGATATCCATATACGCTCCACACTGGAATTTATTACACTGTAATAAACACTGCAAGACAGAAAATATCTCACCTTGCCACTGTAAACAGAGGTGCAGAAAAACACAGATCATTCCCTGCATGTTATAAAGGAAATTACCATGTAATCACAATTTTCAACTGCATGTCATTTGTAACTGAGCATGTCTTCAGAATTAGAAGTCAGGAGCCATGTGTTTGCAGCATTCTTCATTGTATAAGATAAACTTATGTCAAAGAGGAAAACAGCTCTGGATTGTGTATACCTGGAAAACTAAAACTTCAGCAGTTCAGAGAAGAGCTTTGGTGAAGTTGCAGTTACTTGGATTCCTATTACTAAAGCAGAAAAACATGCGATGTTCCATGTGAGCCAAAAAGATCACTGCTCTCTGAGACATCCTTCTATATTAAGGACAGCAACAAGCAAACGTGGGTAGGCATTTTACTCTACATGATGGTAGTGCTCTATTTCTTGCAAAAGCATTTCTGCTAAGTGCCTTATTTGAAGATTTCTGCAACTCGTAGTAAGGTAAAGTGGTAAAACTTCTAATAATTTTTCTTCTAGATAATGCTTTTGTCAGCTATTCAGCATTGTAATTATCCACATAACAGTGACACTCCGGTAGACAAGGACTCTAAAGAGGAAAATAATGTTTTTACAAGAAGGTCAGATTTAAAGAAGATGCACTTAATTTTATCTGTAAACACCCAATGTCCCATGTGAGCTCTGGAAAAGTACGTAGCAGGACATAAAAACCCCACTTGCATTCTGCTTCATCCCTTGGCCTTTAAAAAACCTTGAGCTTGCTGTTATGCTCTTCACTGGAGCTGATAACAGATGCAATGGCCACTGCTGAGTAGGGTGTTTAGTGGTTTTTAATGTAGTTTTTGGTTAAAAATCACCATGGCTAACACACATTAAAATTCTGATTGTAGATGTTCTAAAAATGTTTATTGTTTTCCATCTAATTAAACGGCAAATGTTGGTCAACATTCTTTCAGTGTCTCTTTTGACTGAGGATTAACTGCAGTTTCATATTAATAGCAATTTCCCCCAAATGAAAGTGAGCTTGAAAATTATCTAGTAACAAATGTGAAACATGTTTGATGCTGTTCAAGGACAAATTAGAATTTAAAATATATTTCCACCCTCTTTTCTCAGCTAAGCAGTTCCTGATTATCCAATTTACTGATAACATTCTTGCCTCATCTCAGAGGAGGGAGCCCTCCCAGAGGATAAACAAACTAAATATTTGCTTTTCAATATTTGCTTTAAAGTAAGTTTAACTCTTTATTAACAAAGAAAAATAATAATGCAATGCAGCGATAATGTGTGGCCCCCTGTAGCTTCTCTGCAAATGTGGGGCTGTATGAATTGGTTACTTTTTGTCACATTTATCAAAAATAGGAGTAGAAGTAGATGGAGTACACCTATACTGCACATACCATATGTATTTCTAGGTCTTTAAATCTGTTTATTCCTACTTCATTTATTTTAATAGACAAACTGTCCACTGTTTGGAAATTTTGGAGAGTCCAGATGATATTACCCATACCTGACTGGTATATAACTAACAGTTAACTGCAAACTGTACAGTTTGGTTAATGTAGTACTTCATATTTCCAGAAGGCTTTTGTTTAGCCCTTCTTACAGGTCTCCACTCAGAAGTGGGAAGGTCTGTGCTCATGGAGACTTACTAACTCAAGAGATTGTAGGAGAAGCCAGGTTCTACTTCCTAAGGTAATAGGGTAAAATGAGTATTTTGCACCAATTTTGCAGATGTATTTTGAAGAAATACAATGTTTTTGTTTGCCCTAAACCTTAGTACAGCAGAGAGAGATGACAAGCAATTCTCACTCACACTGACTCTCAAAAATTTAGAAGATTTAGGTGCCCAGAGCCATTCATTGCTGCCAACAGAAATGAAGTCTCCTAAATCCAGGCACAAATTTAGTGGAGGGAAGGAGGAGGTAGAGACAGGGATTTTGGATCATTTTGTAAGATATGGGATGGTGCCTGGTACCAATTATTGAAAAGGTTACGCAATGGCCCTTTTTCAATGAATCACAGAGTGACTGGGATGGGAAGTGACATCTGGAGACCATCTAGTCCAATCCCCTGCTGAATCAGGTTCTACTAGAGCAGGTTGGACAGGATAATGGCCAGATTGGCTTTGAATATCTCCAGAACAGGAAACCACAACCTCTCTGGATAGTCTGTTCCAGTGCTCGGTAACTCTCACAGTAAAGTTCTTCCTCATCTTCAAATGGATCTTCCTGTTTCAGTTTGTGCCTGTTGTCCCTTGCCCTCTCCCTGGGCACCACTGAGCCTGGCTCCATCCACTTGAAAACCCTCCTTCAGCTATTTGTAGGCATTTATGAGGTCTCCTCTCAGTTATCTTTACCCAGGCTGAACAGCTCCAGGTCCCTCAGCCTGTCCTGTAAGTGAGTTGCTCCAGGCCCCCAGTCATCTTCCTAGCCCTCCCCTGGACCTGCTCCAGGATCTCCATGTCTCTCTTGTAACAAGGAGTCCAGAACTGGACACAGCACTCCAGATGAGGCCTCATGAGGACTGAGTAGAGGGACAGGATCACCTCTCTTGAGCTGTTGGCAGTGCTCTTCCTAATGCAACCCAGGACACAATTGGCCTTCTGGGCCACAAGGACACTGCTGGCTCATGGACAGCTTGTTGTCCAGCAGGACCATGTCAACATCCACCACCCTCCCCTCATCTACCCAGCCAGCCATGCCATCATACAAAGTTATCAGGTTGGGCAGGCATGATTTCATAATTTTTTCTCACAATCAAAAGAAAAGGAGTCTGGATTCAGCTGCTTTTGAAAGCTGTTTTCCATAGGGAAACTCTTAATAATAAACAATATTCACATACAAATTTATATTGCAATAGTAATATTGTGCCATGTGGAAAATAGGTGTGGGAAGTCTCTGCATTGACTACACAAGCCCTGCTCCAGGGGTTTGTCCTCCTTGCTGGGAGCTCATTACCCTTCTCTACAGGGAACAGCTCCTGTACTGATGAAATAGCAACACACATCTCTTCCCGCAAGGTCATCTGAGTTGGGAGATGCTAGAGAGACTGGAAAGAGTGGAGGGCAGGATTGGATGCATAATGTTATTTTTTTCCTTCATCCTGCAAGATAAATAAAAATGCCATTTGTTTTTGTTTTTTCTAAAATCTCTGTTCAAAGAGTTTTCCAAACTACCATAGTCTTGGAAAAAGTCAGTTACAGTCATGCTTCCAGGAATACTTCTGTTTTGTCTAGCTGCCAAGAAGCGGAGATCAATCTGTGACCATTTGCTGCACTTTTGTCTACCTGGATAATGCTGGCAGGCTTGGACCAAACCAGAATGCCTACTTAATGAAGTGAGGCAGCAAGCTTAAAAAAAGTCAAGCATATTTTTTAGGAGGGAGCTGATCAGACTGGAGGCAGAAAGCACTGTGTCATAGTTCCTGTGAAATTTTTCTATATTTAATAAACATCCACATAAATTACAGTTATATAAACACTTCCTCTAACCATGGAGTTTTTCCAGTACTTATTAGTCGCAGTTACTGATAGTCTAAGAGAAGAAGTTTAAATGCAGGATCTAATAGAAAAGGGGAACCATAGCTCCAATCCAGACCTCTTTCTTTCCTTTATTCCTGCTTTTAAAAAACTCAGCCAGTTTATCAACTTTGAGCCTAACTTTCTGGAGGATGTTATAATACACCTTTGGGGATAAAAGTGGTTGAAAGTTCTAGTGGCCCCAACTGCACAGTGAAATAAAGAAATGCAGGTTGCTTTTAAAAGATGAAGTGAGAAAGAATTATTCATGGTAGTTTTTTGGCTGTCTGAAGCTCCAGAATGACTGGCTAAACCAGAACAGACGGTGGTAGGAGTGAGTCAATACTAAGAGATAACACAATTTCACCGCTTAAGCAATACTGATTAATAGACTGACAGGAAACTATGTTGCAGCTATATTTCGGTTTTATCTTTTTTACATGCTTATTTTTTTCCCACAGGTTTCTCTAACAGGAATCTGGTTAGTTCCCTGGAAGGCAGGTACTGATTTACCTCCAGAGCTGCAAAGGATCAGAGAATCTGCCTCCAAGCCAGAAACTTGGTTGCCCTGAGAACATTTATAAATGCACATATCTCAGGTACTTAAGCCAGGGGTGGCATGATCCAGAAGGACACGGTTTTGGCTATTATTGGACATTTCAGTCCACAATTTTATTCTGGTATTTTTTGTAAGTTTGTTCCAGACAAACATGCTCCGATGGCTATGCCAGAAAAACAGGTGTTTGGTTAAAATTCTGTGCCATAGTTAAGGTTAAGAATGGAGTTAAACAGCTAAGTACACTTTAGAAACACAAAGAAACATACAATGTTATAAATGAGCAGCTATTTATTTAAAACACATCTTTAAAACATTGGCTTTAAAGTAATATATTTTTAAAAGAAAGGTGCCTTACCTTTTGCTGTATTACTTATATTTGACTTAGTTGGGAATACATTATTTGCATGTAATATGTTTGGAATATGTGGAAAATAACATTTTTTCCATGTGAATCAGTGCAGGAAATGATCTGCAAATGAGTAAAGCGTTGAGAAGTCTACAGATGGAGGTTTGTCTTAAAAAATACACAATGTTTTTCAACTATAGAGTACTGACATCATGTTTTCTTCAAGAGTGAAGTGTCACAGAGATGATTGATGACACACCAGAGACTGAAGAAGAGCAAGAACTTGCTTCTGATCAGCATAGTTTAAGACTGTAATCTGATGCAACATTAATTTAGCAGTATCTATCTTTGCTGGTGCCAGGCAGTTTTGCCTCCCCTAATTTGCCATTGCCAAAGCTTACCACATTCTTGCTAAACACAGAAAATGGTATATAACATGAAGCAAACTCAGAGGCATTCTGGCTTGGTTTTCTTTTCACTGTGATGTGAAATAAAAAAAAACAAAACATAAAACCAGTGCCTTCTAAATGATGATCCTGCAATACATTCCACAAGATACTTTGATTTCCAATATTTTCCTTTGCTGGGGTTAGATATTAAAATAGCAATAAATACTACTACTAAGAACAGCAAATTAATGGTTTTCTAAGAGACATACTGTGAGAGGATGTTCAAGGGTGGATATGTTTAGGAAAGTGTGCAGCCCTCCATGGAGCTGAAACCTCAGTCTTAAACTAACCGATGCTAGGCACTCGCAGCGGCAAAACAGTGAGTGGGAGAAAGGAGTGCAAAGTCTGCTCCAACACACTATTGATTTGCTCTGAAATTATGTGAATTATTACTGTTGAATTCATTATTAGAACTGATGATTTTGTTGGAGTATTAGATGCTGTAAGAAAGCCCTATTAACATAAAATGGATTCTCCATACACTCTTCAAAGCTCCCTCAAATGTGAAATTTCCTCCCTTATTTCATTTGACAGAAAATTACTGCTTCTGTACCAAATTTTTCTTCTGTTTACTGAGGTGGAACCTGAGTCCCAGTCTAGTACAATTAGCAGGAGCACTCTGACTCCTGCCTTTAATGTGAGGTATGAAGCACATTATTAATACTGCTTTTTCTATTTTGAAATCAAATCAATAAACAGATTTTCTTTTGAATATGTTGAATTGCACTCTGGGAGGCATGAAAAACATTTTAAAGAGTAAGTATAATATATATACTGGTTATACTGCATCCCAAAGGCAATATTTGGCTCATATTGGTCAGGAATCAAATAGAGATGATACACTTGTTTTTTTTTGGTAGCAAGATGATGTTTCAAGTTCTTTAATTTTGCTGTGAACGGTGCAGCACAGGGAACCTGCTACCTCTGGTCCAAGTGTCCTGCTCACTCTGAAGCTACAGGCAGATTCTGCCACATGAGTGAGACTGAAGCAGTCACTGCACATTCATGCTGTGCACTGCTCATCGTACTGCCGTGTACCAAACACAGCTGCTTAGTTCATAGATCAGAGAGCCATTTAAGGTGAACCTGAAATCATTCTTCGTGGCAAAATTGAAACCATCTAAAGTCAAGACATGATTTCCGTGGACTCTTTCCTCCAGTCTCCAAAACATGTATCTGTCTTTGCCTTTATTCTCATCAATGAGGAATTTAAAGTCATAGACTCATTACTCTTAAATGTCACTGCCTGTGAAGAATGCAAATAGAGAGGACAAATAGGCTCCATGTTTAAAGCATAAATTCAGAGTCCCTGAACAGATGTGAAGGTTTTTCAGTCTGCCTTTGGGAGCAGGCTTGACAGGGTTTCCTGACAGCTGCCTGTTTTGCTTCACTATTCCTATAACCAACAATTGCACAACTTATATGGATTAATTGAATGGCAAACAGTAACATCCAGATCTGCCATGCTGCTTGAAATACAATATAGCAAAACCAAACGTGACTGCAGTAAGGATCAAAGAGAGAAGATTGTAGGAATAGAGAAGGTGGTTGTCTATGAGAATCAGGGCATCTATACTCTAAGGCATTATAAGGTAAAACTCTTAACATCTTTTCTGCCTTACCTGCAAGCAAAGATGAGCTGGAAGAGGTCAGAGCAATTCACCTGACTCAGACTTCTACCAGACAAAATAGGTCACATTAGCTTCTTCAGCAATTATAAAAGCCTTCTTTAGCTAATGAAGTGGCTAAGATACAGAACAGAAAAGCAAAGCCCTCAGTGGAGAGAACAGAAAAAGTTCAGAAAGCACAGGGGTTTAAAGCTGATGTTTTGAAGCTTAGAGCTGTGCTTCAGGACTTTCCTGTTCTAAGCGGACACAGATTGCCCAGCAAAGGAGAAGAGCATGAGTGTTTATGAACTGGATTTACTCTCTGCAAAGTTTGCTGCCAGCAATAATCTGTCATGAGCAGCAGTATTTTGAAACACTATTGCTGAGTCATGCAGATTTGTGATGATATTAATCTCCATACGACTACACAAGAAGCTGCCAGAAATTCAAAGAACTTATATTTGCAGTATATATTTGTGAAAATAAGCTTTGATAGAACATCCATCCACATTAGTGAAGGAAACAAGTTCTGGGCCTTTTTCCATACATAAAGTTATTTTAACTAACTAACCTTTCAGACTTCCTGTCAGTCTCTGGACTGTGAACTTCCCTGATATTGATACTTTACTGCTTCTTTCTTTCATTTATTTTACCACTTCAAGTAGAAAAAATCTTAAAAGACTGGGAAATGACCTCAAAAATTTGGGATTAAAATTCCTCAGTTTCCTTGGATTCAGTACAGCTGTGGTGCAGTGAGAATATAAGTTAATTTATGGAAGCAGTATTGTCTTGCATCAGATTGAATGTTCTGTACACAGCTGCCTTTTCCAAAGAACACAAATTCCTCACACAAGTGGGGAACACAAAGCACCCTCATCTGAAAAATATTGAGCAGTCCTATCAGCATCTCTCAAGAACTTACTGTTACCTAAAAGGCAGTGACTTCAAGGGACATAAGTTTCTTTCAGTAAACTATACAAATTACTGTCAATATTTTGTACTGAAAGACCTGTGATACTTCTACATGAAGCTAAATCAGTGTTTAACTCCTCATCCTGCCTACATGCTTGGAAATTGTGTCACTCACTTTCACGTTGGTAAACTGCCACTGAATTTATTCCTGCTTTACTGTCTGTGCTGGGACAAGTAGATGGTAAATAAGTAAGATGACCAAATCATGTGCACAACACTCTAGCCATGAGGATATGAGTTTCTAGGACCAGATTTCTGAATAGCAACTCCTGCAGCTTCCCACTGTGGTGGCCATGCATGTTCTACACCTCCAGCCACTTGTACTTCTCTTGACCTCTCCTTGCACAGCCCCATAGATGATCTGCGTGAAGGCTGCCTTTTTAGGTCTTCACACCACACTGAAAGTTACCTTACAAGCAGAGCTCAGCAGGGAGGTTTTTTTCTGAACACTAGAGACAATAACAAAACTAGCTCCACTGTGTCTGTCAGTCAGTCAGTCCCTGGCAGGAACTTAGATATTCATGGACAGTTTCAGATTGCAGATAGGACCATCAAAGGTATAAAGGTAGTGTGAGGTTTTGTGCATAGCATGGATCAGGTAGAAGAATCCCAAGAAAGTCTGCAGTGTAAATTCAGCTGTTATATTTGTTTTTTGACCTAGTCTCCCAAAGTATTTGTCCTAGACAGCCTGCACACACCCACACCACACCCATACCCATATACAAGAATATCAGAGCCTACCACCTAGCAGATCCTACTTCTTGTCCCTTAAGTGAAATGTTGGGCAGCTGGGGGACCTAGGTATGGTCACCACAGTGAAAGGGAGCTGGGAGCAATGCAGGATATGAGGGTATTAAAATTATTGGTGTGGAAAAGAGTGAGGATGCAGTATGAATTTCTGCTGCTTCTAGTGTAGCAGAACTTGTGTTTGGTGCTCAGTACAACCTGAAGGACAGAAGAGTTTGATTCCGGCTGAATCCCTCACCTGTCATTTGTGTTAACAGTATGTGTCTACATCTGTCAACAAATACAGAACTTGTGTTAGCCTCTGGCAGATATGACATAAATCCAGAACCCCTCTGCATGAATTTTCTCAAGCAAACATTTGGGATCACAGAAGTTAGAGAAAGGTCATCCTGCGAGTTCTAGCATGGACACACAATGACATTTAAAAAAAATGTTTCTTACCAACAATCATATGGTTGCAGACATCACAAAAGGTTGGTTTTTTGAAGATGTGCTCCTGGAAGATGTGACTCTTGTTGTTTTCTGGCAGCTGCTGGGCTCTGGTGGGTGAAGATGCCTGGCTCTCAGAGTTGGGGAGCTGCCCAGTGCTTGTGCTCACCTCAGGCATCAAGTCTACTTGCAGTTTCACATCACTATTAGTCCTCTGGAAGAAATTGTCTGCACTTTTACTCCGCAAGCTTTTCGTCTTGAAGGAGAGGGATCGTTTCAGTTTCTGCAGCTGCAACAAATAAGCCAGTTAGTATTTTTTCTACTTGAAAAGCAATGCAAGTCTGCTAGTTTTGGGGTGTGTTTTGGCCAAGTGAACCTGGGAGCTGCTGCCAGACCTTGAGACACCTGAACAATAAAATCGACTTTAGGATTTAACCAGCAATTTCTGAGCAAAGAAGACAGATCCCAACCAGAAAACAACCTAACCCACATATGCTTTGTGATGGACAATAAACTTGATAGCCCTAATGAATGCTTCTATTAGTCTTGATTTGGAGGTATGGTAGCAAAGTAGTATTGCTGAAATTCAGAGAATATATCCTTTGTGTTCAAGCATGAGGGAACTTGTAGCATTATTCACCTTCTAATAGTACTTAAGCAGTCTGTAAAGCCATTACAGAACAGCTGTTAAATGGTGGTACGTGACAAGTGAATTCAGTAAATATATTTGATATCCTTAAATTTCTTTAATTTGGCAGAAACAAAGACTACATGCAGTTTTGGCTAAGAAATTCATCTTTTACATATATATATATTTTAAAGGAAAGAAGGCTTAACAGCAGTAACCGTGTGTTTACCAGGCCAATTGATTGTTAATGCATTAATTAATACTAGTTAATGCACATACACATATATTCTTGTATATTGTATTGTGTGTTGATTGTCAGACTATCAAGAACCACAATGAGGCATTATTAACTTGGATTTGTTAACTCAAGCTCTTTATCTATAAATCGTCTCGTGCCATATCAGTGATACTCTCATCCTTCACCCTCACCCCCAGTTTTATATAAGTCTGAGGAGGCCACTGGGTGAGAAACAGAAACTATAAGGATATCAGCCACAAAAATTTGAGTGTTTGTCAACTCCAACATCCCATAAGTAGAGGCCAGGTAAAAGGAAAGCCAAATCTGCATCTGCTTCATGTTTGCCCTCTCTGAAGTGCAATAACTCTGTATCACCTTTCACTCAGCATTATTCAAACCACTGCAAAATGATTTCAATCGCTGCTGCTATTCTCTGGGCGACTGTGATGTAACAAGTGAAATTTTCCATGCTGCTCAGGCTGTCTGTGGTAACCAGCAGGAATGGTTTATATTAGAAACTGTTTATGTTAGAAGCAATGATTATTTGGAATCATAATTCACACTAATATAAAGGGAAGGAGTTCACATGCTTTCCCAAAAAAGCATAGAACTGGTACGTCACACTGACTTAGCGGCCTCAGAGTACTTGCTCTCCCTAGATTCTGTTCCTGATCCATCCATTTATTTTATGATGTGGCTGACAGCACTCTGGGACAGTCTGGGGAAAAGCCTCTCTTCCACCTTCAGAAACAAGCAGTTTGCTCCTGGACAGAGAGGCACCAGCTTTCTACCCAATGTTTCACAAAAAATCCCTGAGTCAAATAAATGGATAAGGAGCTGCCATTGCCTCCAGTTAACAGCGATTGGGTTTGATACATGAAAACAAACTGCATTCTATATTCTGAGCTGTTCCTCCACAGTGACTTTGGGAGCAGGGAGGCATCAGAACTTGGGGCCCATTGCACACACCCTTCCCTCACCCACAACCCACTCTGGGTTCAGGAAAAGGGCCCTGGATCCGAACAATGGAAATACCTATTTGCAAGAAACTCTCAGTCTCTAAAGGAATGTGAAAAGGAGCAATTATGTAATTAAATGCCAGCTATGAGGTAGGTGCAGTTTATGGTTTCTGATGCTCTTTTGGCTGAAGCCTAAGCCACAGACTGATTGAGCCCAAAACTCACTGTAAACTGCACCATCAGAATGTGAGGTCTTCCCTCTTCTGCCTGGATGTTAAGTTACTGGCTCTTGAAGTCACTGAGGTTATTCAATTCTGAGATTACTTCATCTCCCCAGTGACAGCCAGGAACTCAGCAATAATTCACCTCCTTCTCCTGAAACGTTTCTCACTGAAGTCAGACCTAATTAGTGTAGCAAAACACAGAGAATTACAACACCACAAGGTGACTGAAATGGCATCCATTATTGATTTGCCATCCATTCCTATAGTGCCACAGGAAGCTAATTGAATTTCAAAATGCTGCTCTTGCCAGAGAAGGAAACCTAAGCTGTGCAATACAGTATTTGTTTTATCATGAAACAACTGTCCTGATAGTTTGAACCATGTATGCTGTACATTTAAGAAGCTTTGCATTTATTATCCTTATCCCATTCTCCTGTGCACAGCCATTTACCAGTCAAGGGATCTACCAGCAGCCTTTCCTCTCCCAAGAAGAGAAGCCAAGTTTTCCAAAGAAGAATAATCCAGAATTCAGGCTATACCTGCCCAAATCGTATGCATAAATGCTAAGGTGAGCATGAAACTCTGCATATTCTGTGCATTCCCATCCAGAATGTTCAGAGGACACATATCCAAGAATGATTAGGCAGGCATCTCTGCACAAGTTGGTAGTCCTCTATGATTCTCTGAGAGGTGTCCTGTATTCATACGGTTAAAAAATTCCCAGATGAGATGGGCATCATTGTCATTAGCCAAATATAGATTTCATTTTCATTTGCATTCAGATTGGAAGACAGCTACATGTTTGGCTTGCATTGCATGCCTAAAACACTACTGGAAGTCTGGGACTATTACATCCCAGATAGGCTATATGTGTACAGAAGTGACTCAGAGAAAATGAAGAATATCAGCAACATTTAGCATTTTTGTAGCTAATTACACACTTTTACTGTTCAAAATACTTCTCAGATCAGCATGTTTTATACTCTTCGTGTGTCACTGAGAGTATACAGGGCATACAGGGCCATAGAAGATTGGCATCAGGTTTTAAAATCGGATCCAACTTTCCTTTCTCATATTAGGCTCATGAGAGAATTTGAAATAGGGTAATGGTATGTGATTGTTTACTTAGGAAAAGTTGGCCCAAGTGAGGGCAAGGACTGGTTGTTATACATATCGTACAAACTGTAAAACCATAAAAGCTTAAATAATTTTTAGGCTGCAGTCAAGTGAGCATCACTTCCCTTACTTAAATATCACCATCTCCTCATTTTGAAATCTGCTGCGGATTATCCCTGTTCTTTCATTGCAAGATTTCAAATGTAATTAAATACAGGTATGTAATATATGGCTGATTTTGGTTTGCTGTAAACTGAGTTAATGCACTTGTGATGCCACAGCTCCTAATAGAGCTGCTATAGCATTCACCTGAGGTGGGAATTAAATGTTTCAATACAGAGGAACGTATGCAAATTTTATTATTTGTACTTTCTTTCTGCTGAGTGAATGAGTTCAAAGTTAAACCTTATGAAGAAACTCTACAAAACTTTGGTAAAAAACCCTGCAGCTAGTGTTGTTCTACACTCAATACTTCAGTTCCTCAGTAAAAAATTATGTATTGAGACTGAAACAACCCCTAAACCAAGCACAAAAAGGCTTTAAAAAACATATTTGAAATAAACCTCCTAAGACTTTCACATTTTCTCTACTGTGAGCAAGGCTGCAATTTAGCTTTCATTTAAATAAAAATAACATTCCCAGAAGCACAGAAGGTTTTCTAGACTTGTGGTAGCATCACAAGACTTCACAATGTTGACACTTCAGAAATATGGATCCTTGATATTAAAGCCAGGATGTTCCTGTGATTTGAAATTAGAGTAAGGGAAAAATCTTTGTTTCTAGTTAAAAGCTTTTTATCAGTCACACAGACTCTCTGTGACTGCACATACTAACCCCACAGGCAAGATAGAAATAAGTGAAATAGCTCAACCTCAGAGTTTGATTAACCTTTTTTTCCTGTATCTTGCAGCACAATCTTGATTTTCCTCCAAGTCACTGGATGTTCAACCTTCAGGGGATCAAGAATCAGCACAAGAATCAAGTTATCAGCACTCCTCTGTTCCTGATTCCCCTATATCACAACTCTTTAGCTTCTATAAGCAGAAAACAGGAGGCAGCAAAATAACAGTTATTCAAATTCATTCCCAGTCTTAGGTACATGCCACTGCTTTTGATGTGACTGGGAACATCAGAATGGGCCCCCACCAGAATGCTATTTGATGTAATCGTTGAAAGCACCCAATGATTTGTTACAATTTTCATTTAAGAAGGTCCCATGAAAATCGGAACAATATGAGTGATTTGAGCTGTTTTATAATCCCTAGCTTTGCAATTACAAAGATACGTGTCCACCCTGCAGAGTACTGTATTCAGGGTCCTAAGAGCTCCCTGATATCCAGGAACAATTTTTCCCTTGATTCTCCAGCTTGTCTACATTAGCAGTCAGCAGGGCTTGGTAGAAGCAGATGGGAAGAATGAAGCAGGGGCTGTTGAGGACCCAGCAGGCACACATCAGGTTATTTCCCAATGCGTTGTCTTGTCGCCTTCTTGGTCACTGCTAACAATCCCTGCCAACAGCAGAGGCTCCTGTGCAGAGTGGGGCCAATGGGGAGATTGTTTTTATATATTTCCACTCTTAACTATTTCCCAGGAGAAATGAACAAATGAGCTACGCTTATCAACCCTAATTCCCTGACTGACCATATAACCAATATTTTCAGATATCATCTGAAACCAATCATTTTCAGATATCAGCTGTTTGCTATATTGTTAGTGTGCTAGCAATAAACAACAACAAAAATATTGCTTGTTGTTCACTATCCCTTTCTTTACGCTGGTGTTAACAATATCATTAGATCCACAAAAAGGGATTCATGGTGTTAACAGACTTGGAATGAACCATCAAGCCAGTTTGAATCCTGCAAGTCTTATAAAATGGAGCTATTTTGTTTAGCATGCAGACTAAAAAAAGGCTCTGTTGACAGATTTCACTTTGCTGTGGGACAAACATCCACCTTCTGTAAGGAGCCATTTCTTCGTCCTTGCAGCTTCTTAGAGCAAATTTCCAAATTACTTGACTCCCGTGTTGTTATAAAAGAAGGACTTCAACACACATGGTTCAGATGATGTTGTGTAGATTTGCTAGAGAGAATGTCAGGTACAATGATATTATGAAGAGGGACTCAGACCAAAAGCCTTTCAAATAAGGGAGAGAACAAAGCCTTGATGAATGGCATCTCCTCTACTGAGTACAGTCCATTTTCTGGGTCAAGGAACATTCAATTTGTATTAGCAACTCTCAGAACATACTTGGGTTGTTTACTAGCATTGTTGAAGGACTGGATGTTACCAGGGCGTAAGCTACCCTGGCCGCATTTCTGGGCTCCAGCTAGCTGTGCTGATCCAGAGCCAACAGGGAACCAGCTCAAACAGGAGTGCTTACTTTTTGTGAGCATGAAGGCTAATGATTTTCTTCTTAAAACTGAGAAATATAAAAGCAAGTGATTTTTGAGGACAGATGAGAGTGGGTTTTCTACTGGATTTGAGTTGAAAATGCTCTGCTTTGGCATTTTAATGAGCAAAAATAAGATTATAACATGCCTAAAGGCAGTATGCAATTTCATAAACAATATGTGTGTTTGCCTGCTGATGAGAGAAGTACCATGTCTTATAACATTAGCAAGATAAAAGGATATTTCCAATACTTAAGGGGTTGTATTGTTTATTGGCAAAGCACCCATGATAAAATTTGTGAGCAAAGCTGATTTCTTTTCTACCATCTTCTTTCTAAATAATAAATAGTCAAAATACTTTGCTAGTACAATTAGCTAAACTGACTTCAATTGTAGATGATTTATACAGTCTGAGAATCTGGCCCTATCATGTAGTTGTGTTTGCTCTAGCCAGCTCTCTTGGAAGCTATATCCTTTTAATCCACTACAGACAAAGAGGGAGTATTCATTACTGCAGAATCTGCTACGTATTATATTTGTGTATTTTCCCAAACAGATTGCATAGCTGGCATTAGAACAAATATGTTTGTTATTGTTGTAGAAAGTAAATAATTCTAACTTTCTGCTTGAATATCGCATTGAAATAGTCAAGGAAGAGACAATTTCCATAATACCTGCCAATAACATTATTAGTGATTCAATGGGTACCTACAGCTACTCTGTTTGGCTCTCACAGCTCTGACCATCATCCTCAGATTCTCCTCCCAGTCTTATACTATTTTTTAAATCCACTCACGGATTCTCAAACCTATTTAGGATATAATCCTTTCTAGGCAGGGCTCTTTCTGTGATTTTGTTTCACACATAGAGCCCTAAACTACAATGAAATTCGCTGATTGACATGACAGCGCATAGCAGTAAAAATCCTTGAAAGCGGCTCAGGGTGTGAAAGCATGAAATCTGAAGAGATGCCCAGGTGTCACTGCTCCCACAAATGTCTCTGTGCATTCCATGTCCTCAGCCCTTTCCTGATCTACTGTATCCTTGCCAGCTGTGTGTTTGCATCTCTAGTTAGCAGACCTCTAAAGTATCAAGAGGTCAGCCTGCACATGTAGCCAACCAAGCTGTTTGTTTAGCAGACCTATCCATTCTGTGTGAATCTGGTTTCATTTAAGCAAAGCTAAAATTTCATCTAGCTCTCAACAATTGCTGCTGTAGTTGGTGTGAACTTATCCTACATTTTAAGGTGAGCTGTCTTTTAACAGTGCAAGGAACCGGGATTGGCAAATATGTGAGACAAACGTGAAATAAAATACACATAGTTTAAAGGCCTAAAAGTAGGAAAAGTCTCCTGTGTGATGCAAATCCCTTTATATATCTTCCAAATTCAGCATCACATATGACAGAATAAAGTAATGTAGTCCAGGGGGTGATAGATTTGAGGAAACACAATTTATTAAGTGTATCAATTGCCATCAAATCTCAGGGAAATCCTTTCCTGTCTCTATTATGTTCTGGACTGTCTGCTTAGTCCTAAGGCATAAAAAGACTAAACACTCTATTAGATTTTCTGCAATTGTGACTTACCCAGAGCTCACATTACCTTCCCTGCCAAATTATATTTTCATAATAACTTCAAAAGACTCACAGCCATTTAAACAGTTTAAAACAGCCTGTAAAAGGAGGAAACATAGGCAAGATAAATACTTGTATTAATGAAAATGAAGAAAAATAGAAGGGTTTTTTATCAAAAACTGAGTAAAATCCATACCCGAACTCTCAAATTTTACATCTTACATAATTTTTGCTTATGTGTTTTTGAACAACACTCTTTTGATGTATTCCTTTGATTTCTTTTAATCAAGCTGAATTAAAAAGGGTAATCTAGAAAGAAAAGAGTGCATATTACATTATCTTTATGAGATCTAGTGTCTATCAGTATTTCTTCCAGCTTTCTAACAGGTTCGAATCAAGTTTATTTTTTGTGGGGAAAATGTTTGTAATATCACTCAAGCTTGGTTTGCATTCAGCCTGCTTCTAGCAGAGAATCTACCTCAAGTTTGCAATATTTCGAGATAACAAGTCACAACATCTTTATGAGAATCTGTACTGTAGCTTTCCGAAGTTCATAATCCAATTGACTAAAATCAGATTAAAAGTCCCAAAGTAAAGTCTACTGAGTTCGCTGTGTTGAGCTCAATGATCATCAATTTTCTCTCTTTTGTCAACAAGTGCATAAATCAAAAAGCTTTGCAAATCAAATGAAGGAACACTCTGGTTGTTATCAAACATCGCGGTTGCAAAATATTTAGTCTCTGATCTCCTCTGCTGCCCACCTAACAAAAGATGGGCTGTTTCTGTCAGGAGCAGAGGCAAAGACAATGGATCCTGTATCTAAATCCAGGATTCTACTCTCCCTGCTGCAATATAACTGATCCAACATGGGTGGCACCAACTGCAGGACATCCTTTATAATTCAGGCTATGAAAGGTGTCTGGTGCACACCTCTGTGCAGAGCTTCTGTCTCCCTTTCATGGTCTGACAACTGTCTCTAATTTTTTCTCCTGAAAGCAAAAGAAAAGCTCATGAAGGAAGCAAGAGATGGTTAGGAATAGTACTTCCTTTTTTTTTTGAACCAGCCTGTACTTTCAATTTCAAGACAGGTAGGTGTTTACAACATCTTGTTTTGTACCTTGGGGTTCACCTCAGGCACCTGGTTGCTAAGCAGCCAGTCATCTCCAGACTTTGCCTCTATCAGGATGTTGTTATCTCTTGCCTCTTGATGTAGAAGGCATTTGGACTGCTATCTCTGAGGTCCCTTCTGGGAATCCCATATTTTGCATCTCTTTTTGGATAGCTCTTTTCCATTTCAGCTTCTAAATGGAACACTGATTCCCCTTTGGTAACTCCTGATTCAGTCATTTACTAATCTTTGCCGTGGTGGAAGCGGCACAATGAAATTTGGAGATTAAAAGGCTGGGATTCAGAGTGATGTAAATCCAGGCAGCCCTGCTGAGATGAAAGAAGCTACACTGGTATCTACCTGCTGAGAGTCTTCAAGAATGATAATAATAGGACCTGAGTTTTGCTTCTTTTCTTTCTCATGAATAATCTGGAGCAAATGTGATTGTGAATATAAGATTAATCATCCTTGACTGTATCTTATGTCTGTATCTCTATGAAATGTGCATCTCCACTATTGATCTTATGGCTCAGTATGACACCTTTGGACCCCTAAAAAAACCCAAAACACAACAGTGTTCTGCTAAAAAATGCTAGACTACCGACAGCAATGGTTTCCTCTAATGTATTTTGTCCATTTTATTTACTTTTTTTTTTCTTTTATGTGTGTTAACAGAGCTGTTTTATAATACTTTAAATGGTAATATATCTCTTGAAGCAAATATGGAAATACATCTGGCAGAGAGGCTGATACTAACTGAGGGCAAATTAACATGAACACCACAACCCACATACTGAATTATCACATTTGTGTCATCTTAAAACAAAAAGGAAGTCTGAGATCTACTGGGAGTTGTTATAGTTAATATTCTGTCAGTGTTTCCACTCTTACTTCTGGGGCTCAAAACTTACACTGTTAAAATTGCTTTGCAATGAAAACATGTAAGTGCTCAGCTCTACAACAAAGTTATTGTCACTGGGCCAAATGCTAAGGTCTTCGCATATTGCTAACTCCCACGGACTTCAGCAAGCACGTTTCCTGAGTAAAGGCTCAGGGTCTGGCTGGGTTGTTGGGTTTTTTTGTTTGTTTGCTTAGTTGGTTTTGTTGTTGGTGGTTTTATTTTTAAATTAAACTTTTTAAAAAATATTTTACACTGTGCATTAAATCTAAAGGATTTCTGCATGCAGCATGAAAAAACACCTGGCCACATTTGCCATTCTGTTACCTGGCTGACTTTATCTGACTTTTCAGTTCCCTTCTCTTTTTCTTAAACCATCTTTGTCCTCTTCTCTTCCACAACTAAATAGAGATAGATCCAGGAGACATTATTCTTCTGCTTCTTCTGTCTTTCCTAGACACTTGTATCAATTCATGTTTCTGTGAATAAATTCTGTCCAATTCTTGCTTAGCTACTGTGCTTTAACTTTGAGGTGGTATTACCTTGTTTTTCAGTCAAAGCAAGAACCAGAACACAATGCCAGAATCTGGGTGCTGTATGGTCTATTAAAGTAAAAGAACCCACAAACAGATATTTTGTCTTACTTGATCCCACAGGTTTCTTCGCTCCCTTCTTTGCTGCCTGTTTCCAAACAGAGATTCAGATCCAAATCTTACAACTTGTTTCCATGTTTCCATTTCAAACCCTTCTCAGTGGGAGATGGCATAAGATCTTACTTACGCCTTACAGAATATTAGCAGTGTTTGTTGGTTCCCTTCCAATTTTTCTTTTTCATGGTTCCCTTCCTCTTCTTCTGCATATTTTTTGCAATCTGGTAGCAAATTCTCTGCCTTATATCTTCCTGTTATCCCTCCTGAAGGCTTCTCCTCCATGTCTCATCATGTGAGTACTGCTTCTTGCCAGCCACTGTGGAGGCCAGGGCATTTGGCCTTCCTGGCAATGCCAGTTTAGACACCAAAAGTCTAACAGGATCCACATGGTCCTGATGCACATTGCTGCCCTGACACCACTCTGGCATGAAGTCCTGGATCTTGGGGCAGAGCTGATAGCACAGGAGGAGCAAAGCTAATTAATCCCTCTGGGCTTCTCCATGCTTTACCTGGGTACCCACAGAGCTTCCTTCATCTAGTGTTTTCAGCTCTAAAGTCCTCTAGAAGCTATCACATACATATCAAATGCTGTGTCAACTAAAAGGTTTTTCTACCTCGAAAGACATTTTCCTTGTCATTTGTTCTGCATCCAGTTATCTTACTGTCCCCCATGACAAAGATCTGTTTATTTTCAGATCCAGTCCAGATCTGCTATCTCCTTTCCCATTAAAGCTCTTCTCGAAGTGCAGCTTATGGCATGCATCCATTCCTTTAAACAAATCTACTGTAGCAGCTTTCTAATTTTCAAAAAGCATTTCCAAAAATTTTTGGGAAAATAATGCTTGCAATTCCATTTTCCGAGGAATTCATTACTACTACAGAAGGTTTCCATCTCACTCTGTCTTCTGTCTTTTTGTTATTACTTTTTAGTCATGCCTAGCAATAACTGCATTCAATGTCCTACATAAAGGATATACCAATTCTTCACATGGAAAATCTGTTTAACTTGATGATGATATTGTCATACAGATGACACACAGTTACTTGGCACTGTATGGAGACATTTGAAGGCCTAAACACTTCTTCAAGAAGTTGACAATGTAAATACATATATTTGGAGATGTTAATTAGCAGGAGTTGTTAAGCATGAGATTTATTATCTGTCTTTGACTCCTTTTGCCTCAGGCTAATCCATTTCTTTTATATTTTTTCCTAAACCTCCAAGCTGCTGAACATATCTTTAGCCAGCTACTGTTTCAAGATCAACCCTGCAAAACAAAAACATTTTATTTTTATCCTCACCAGCTGCACAACTTTCCTTCTCAAATTACCTCTATCAAAATTTCAAGATTATAATGACTGAACTGTAAAAATCTGGTTTCATACTGAGATAGCTGATTTTGTGTAAAAAATAGTTACTTGCAGAATACCATAAGTATGAAAGGTAGAGAATTTAAGACCATAACTCTTCCTTAAGGACTACAAATTCTTTCTGAATGTCAAGAATTTTTTTTAAGTTCCTCAAAATTCTCTGAAGTTAAACTGTTGCTAATGAAATCCTGCACACAAACATCTAATAATAGTGATAATGTTTTTGAAAAAAAAGCTTGTAATACTGTCATGATGTTGTGCTCACCTAATAAATGAAGCTTCATAATTTTGGTGTTGCAAGAGAAAAGAGCTGTTGTCATTGACATAAGTTACCAACAGATTTAGTAGGAGTTACTGCTTTGATGGGAAAGTCAGGGATGTTTAACCAGTAAAACCATGAAGCCTTGTCTGAAAATATAATGTCAGTGACTTCAACAGGAACAGCATGTTTCATGGGGCTGCATGAGGGATTCAGGCAGGCAGGAAAGCTGGGACATAGAGGGAAGAAGAAAGGAAAGTCAAGTTAAAAGAAAGAGATTTTTAAAGACTATTAATATGAATCCTATGAAAGAGGGGGATTTCTGTGAAGAGCTTCTCTTTGTCTCATCGATTCTACTGTCAGAGTAGGTGCAATTCTTGATATTAACTGAGTAACACTGACTTATAAGGCATGTGAAATATTACAGCAGAAATACAGTTACTGTCTACTGCTGAACTAAAGAGCAAGTGCAGTGCTAAACTCTGAGATTTATATACATTTTCTCTCATCAGTTATTTTTTTTCTATATATGCAGTAGTGTCTATGAATGTGACTGTGCTGGAGGGATGTCAACCCATGGAAAGGAGATTTTTTTTCCTGCAATTCAGCAGATGGTAGTAAAGATGAAATAATATTACCTCTATTGCTACTTTGGGAATATTGTATTTATTACAGTGTGTTCCCTACAGTGCCAGAAAAAAAAAATAGGCTAGCTTTCTCATCTTGTTTAAAAAACAACTGATGCTTTTTTGACCAGACTGAGTGTCTACTTATGGCCAGCATCTAGTCATAGTTGCATTCTCCTCAGAGGAAAATCACTCTATTAAGATTTTTCATGTAAGGTTTGACTGTCATTTTTTGGACCTTTATGAAATGTTGTTAAGTTTCCTACATTCTAGCAGGATTCAGGTAGGAATATTACAGCTATTGGCATTCGTATTAGCTTTGATAATCTCTAAGGAAAATGTCCGGAGCATTTTTTTTTTGGATGCCAGGCAAGAATTCCTAAAAAAGCCAGTGCTGTTTAAGTGCACAATTGCAGCCTGAGGACGTCTGTGGGAGCCTAAGCTTCTGGGGGATGCATGAGCTCAAAAGCCCCTCACCGGCAGTACACCTGCAAAGGGATCTTCTGAGTTGCATTGGTCCTCAGCTGCCTTCCAGAAAGGAGGGGACAAGATGGGTAAACTAGGAAGAGGGCTTCATTTCTTCTCCATAAGGAGTGTTTTGTATTATCTCATTGCCCAGGTTTTAAATTTGTGTACAGTTTTCTGCATGTACATACAAAGACACAATGAGGTTACATCAAGAGATAAATAGGACTCCACACACAAGGAAAAGACCATGTAAAAACATAAAATGTGAAGAAATTAAATTAAATTGAAGGTATTTGTGCATAAAACAAGTACAGCTTGAGTTTATGTGAAAGGGCAAGTACAAACTGTGGATTTTGCTTTTTTCCCAAGTGTACTTACAGCATGAGTGCCAGCATCCACACAGTGTTTATAAAACGTCTTTTTCCCTAACAGAAGAACCACTATCCACTTTCTTAAAAGGAATCTCTAAACTTGGGAAAGCTTGGAAACATGGAATTTTTTCCTGTAAAGACTCAGAGAGTTTGGTCATGGTTTAAAGCATTTGTGTGAGAATAGGAGCAGAGAGAGAAGAAAAAAACACTGAAAGGCAGAAAGTGAGTGGGTGATGTAGCAAAAAATTAACTGTTTGCCTGGATCTTTAATGGTCAGCAGGATGAAATCCATTTGTCTATACAACTAGCCACAGGAGGTAGATCTAACTGCTGTGCACCTGCCAAAGACTCCTGCGTGCCCATACTTGACGAAACCGGTACATGATTCATTGTGTGGCTACAGTTTATTAGCAGCATTTCACATTTTGAAGCTTGGATAGGCTTACATTTTTCTCTCTTTTTGTCATAGGTGCATAACTTTCCATTATAAGACCATCTGGAAAACAGCAGTTCCACTTAGCAAAAATTTTCAAAGTTTGAATGATTTTGTTCCATGTTGGCATAAAAAAACCTGCAGCTTTTCAGAATGTCTTTGAGAGAGCTGTGGGCAGGAGAGGGAAAGTCAGACAGAAAAACCATGCAGGGGAACAGATGAGTGACCAGTCTTTGTGGGCAAGGTTCAAGACCTTGCTCTGATAGAATCTCAGTGGTGTTCACCTTACTGAAATTTGAGCTTTTAACTCAGCTGTAGCTGCCTACTATGGTAAATGGAAAAAGATTTCCGCTCAGAGAGGCTAATTTAGATCACACAACCCAGGCTTTTCCTCTAAATCACCTTTGATAAAACAGGTTTGGTTTGCGTTCCATTTATAACATAGGGGGATTAAACTACTAACTTACCTGCCAATAGTTGGTCTCTAATTACAGATGAGGCTGTACAATGTAACCTAGGATGCTTTTTAAATTTTTTCTCCTCTTTTTTCTGGAAATTTCACCTGCAATCAGGGAAAGCCCCCTAGCAAAAGGTTACACAATCAAGAAACTGAAAAATTCCTCAAGACCAGATGTTTTGACCTTGAAAAATAACCAGTAAGTTCTTTTTTTAAGCATTCAATAAGCATGCATTTCATTGGAATGCTCATTACCAGAAACGTTTGGCAAATCATTACAAGTCACCTTATGTTTATTTGTAAATTATTCCTTAATTAGATAATTTAAATTAGAAGAGGATGTGAGAAATTATCTAATATCACTTACAAATAATATAAATAAGTACACTAAGAGGCATAACAAAAATTGTATATGCTGAGTCCTTGAGTTAACTGATACTAGCTGGTAAGAGTAGGAGCATTTAAAAAATGTGTATGAGCCTGAAACATCTTAACAACAGGATTCTCAATTTAACTGCACAGAAGTCAGGGACACTGTCAAGTTTACCATGCTGAATTTTGCCTGGAATGTTTTGTTTACTTGTGAGCATAGAGATGCCCAGTCCAAGGCCATTTCTCACCCTCTGTATGCACAAAGGCAATTGAGGCTGGCTCAGGGCTTTTAGACTCTCATTGCAATCTCAAAATATTTTGATTTCGAGAATCACTACCACAGCATTTAAACTGGCAGGGAAAACACTGGTAAATCAAGGATGAATAGTACACCTATACAAGTGATCTTTTAGGAGGTGACTTGCTTGCATCATGCCAGAAATCTGACCCTTGGTCAACAAAAGCCGGTGCCTCCCTCTACTATGCATGAGTAATTTTTGTAAAAAAAAAGAAAAAAAAAGAAGTTAAATACTTGAGGTAATGGCAATGCAAGTCTGTCTCGAAGGTCGTATTTAACAGTATTTGCTATAACAATTTGCTGAACTGCTTTGTCAGGTTGACTTTGTTCTCTCACCTGTAGCTGTGCCTCCAAAGCATACATTTCTTTGTCTTACTCTGATGAATAGGTGAAAAAAAAAATTAAATTCAGATTTTAATAGCTTTGTGAATACCAGTTTATAGTATTTTGCTTCTTTCTTAGTTAAGCTTAATCATCAGTTACTATAGGTCAGCTTCATTTTCCTTTTCTGTTCAGAACACTAGACTGCTAAAATGATCTTTATTAATAATGCAGTGCATGTGTGGCATTTTAATAAAGCTTTTAAATGGCACTCAGAAATGGAACATATTATGTCTGCAGAAAAGAAAAACATTAAAGTTGTTGCTGTTACTCACCTAAAAGACTGCAATTCCATATGGAACTTGCAGCCTCCTGTGGCTGGGAAATACCTCTTTCTTGCAATTATTCATGCTATGGTATTTTAAAGTCCACTGCAGCCCCTAAACAGTAACACTTTCATTTGACAGTACTTAGCAAACTACTCTCATCTCTTTAAAACAGGTCAGCTAAGAAATGCTGCCCTGTCAGTGAGAAAAATTCCACGAGCCTCTAGCACGTTTACGTGAGACTACAGACATGAAACTCATTTCATTTTAATAAATAATATGTGCAAGTCATTTGTCATATTTAACTGCTGATGTCAGAGACACAAGAAATCTGCTTTTCAGACATCCATTGTAAATATGTTTTACAGGGTTCCTGAGTTAAATTCCCTGACAAGGAGAATTTACTCTATCAATTGCTCTAGTGAATCAGAGGGAGTTTCCTCCAGCAGAGGCATATGTCAAAGGAAAACAAAGTCAAGTTATTTCAGTCACTCGCACATAGATTTCTCATTTTCACAGCTGGTCCTCTTTGCTAATGAACATGCAAATTTTGCTTATCTTAAGCTCTTGCCTGGGAAGTGCTCATTTAACACTGAATGACTGCTTGCCTGTGCAACTGGAAGTTGTGCAGGACTGAGTACTGTGTTAAGAATATTCAATTCATGCTCACATCTGAAAAACTAGTCCTCTGCCAGACCAACAAAAGCATAAATTTGTCAAATATGCAACTTTCTACCCATCAGAAGTATACAGCAATGGCTCCTAGGCAATAGGCGAAATACTTGTCATACAAAGGATTACAGTTTTCTATCAAGTGATTGTGATTTACTTGCACTTAAATTAAATAAAGTGCATTGGAAAAATTAACCTCTAAGCCATGTTTCGGATTTAAAAAATCCAAAATTGATGTGCTCCATTCCCTTGAAGAAATTTCAAGCCTTCAGCACTCTCAGATACCTAGGGATATATTTTAGACCACATCACTCTTTGGCGCGTGGTACAGAAGGACCCAATCTAGTGTCTGTAGGAAGGTATGAATGTCTCAACAGTGGTCTGGAAAGCAGCAGAGCTGTCTTGATTGTGCTTGGATATGTAAGAGCCATATAATTTCTACAAAGCAGTTGATACTAACACTAATGCTATGAAGCAAGAATAAATAAAAACCCCTGTGAATGTGTGCTCTTGGAAAACTGCACAAAAATTGTTGCCTCAAAAAGGAAATTTGGACTAAGAAAAGAGTCTTGAACGAATCGCGGGGAAGTGAACAAGACAAAGAAACAAAGGTAAAATAAATGGTATGTAAATAAAACTGGACCTTTCAAGCACAGTTCCTTAGGTCAAAGGATATTAATTGTCAAGTAAAGCTTAGTGAGTCCTTTGAAAAATATATAAGGAAATGTCAATGGACTGATTCAGGCTAGAGAAAGAAAAAGAAGAAAAAGGCTGTGGTACAGTAAAGACAATAAAAGGCTGGTTTGGAACTTCAGCAAACACTTCAGCTTACCTTCTTCCCAGAACCATGATCCTGGGGAAAAAACAATAGGAATAATAGGAAAGGCATTATAGAAATTTATGGTACAACAAAAAAACAGTTTAATGTGTCTGTTGAGGTGAAAGGGAGAAAAGAAACTAGTTAAACTCTATTACAAAATTTCACTTTTTTAAGTCTAGAAACAAGTCTTTTTAACAAACTTTATCAAGATAGAAATGATATAAAGTGAAGTAGAGGTGTCTCTGTCAAGAAGCAGAAAATGTGATCTGAGCAAATACAGATTTGTAGATCTGACTTCAAGAGAATTTGACAAAACCAAATCAAAACCAAACAAGAAAAAAGAAATCCTCCTAGATGAGTTGTAGGGAATAAGATGAACAATTTTCTAGACAATTTTCTAGAAAATGTTTTAGGTCAAAGGTAGATTGTGTCTACTTGGATTTCCTTTAAATTACTGAATATGCTGCTGAAAGGGAACCTATTAGCCAAGATAGAAAAGACAGAATGTTTTAAATAAGTTCTATGGAAAGTTCAGTAGGAGATGGTTACTGTTGAAAGGAGGGGTTGACAGTTAGTCATTGGTGGAGCTCTTCAAAGAAAACCACTGACATAATCGTAGGTCAGTACTGCTCTCTCTACTTTTATTACTGGATTTTTTGCAAAGATTACACGTCATGAGGCCATTTCCCTCTGGCATTGCTGAGGGATACATTTAGTGCAGACAGCTCCGTGTGCGGCTGCAGATTGAGTTTGGGGTGGCAGGACCCCAGGCAAGACTGTGAACTGCTGACCCTTTGCATAACAGCAAAGCTAAGGGGACCTGTGGCACAGCCAGGTAACCGGACACTCGGAGACATGGCAGAAGTCAAGGACTCCAGACTTTCTCACACTTACCTGCTAAAGTATAAACCCCCAGAATTTCCTTTGTTTGGGGTCCCTCCTTGGAGGAACCCACCTCAAGCTGTTATTTTGTTGTTGTATCATGATTAAATTGTTTTAAGGGATGAAATGGCTGAGACTCTCCTATGGGAAATCTGGGGTCAAGTGGGTAAGGAAACCTGGTGTGACCATGTGAGTGTGGGATGTGCAGCTGGGAAAGGACCTCAGTCCTAGCTTGGGTGGTACGAGAGTGACTGTGCCAGAGTGGCTCCTGGATGGTCAGATGGGGAATTTCCTTTAACATCCTTTAACATGAATCTTGAGGGATGGAGATAGGGAAATGTGGTGAAGTTCAGCGATGGAAATACAAGCTTCTTTGCCTGAGACCTGATACAAACCACTTCAGATGAGGACAAACAAATGAGCCCTGCCTGGGTACCCTGGAAATTACAGAAAAATAGAATGGAGACCTCTGGTTCACCAAGGGGTGACTAGGAGACACAAACATCAGAATAAAGGTTGCTGGGAGTTAGTGAAACAGTAGTGATATTGTACAAGATCTCATAGAATAACATGGACAAATTCAGTCACCCTTATTCAAGAAGGATTATTCACTACTGAAATAGGGACATGGCTCTGCTACCAGAATGAGATGGAGAATATAGAGTTTATTTTATGCCAGTCCAGATTATTTAGTATAGAAAATAAAAGGCTGGTAAGAGAAAAGTCTATTACGTGATGGAAACCTGCCCCAAGAATGGAAAAGAGATGTTTAAGATAAAGCAGCATTATTAAAATTACAATGCCACAAAGGCTGGCAAAAAATAGACTGGAATTAGAAGAGGGTGAAGGGTAGAGGACCTCCTTTAGCCATTATTAGAGCATGCAGGTGTTGGAAGAGATTTTTAAAAGTAGTGGTAAAAGCTGAATTCACCAGAATTACTTTATGAAAAAGAATACAGCAGAAGAGACTGAGGCGGTGGACTGAACTCTCTTCCAGCTGTGTAAACAACTTGTTTTGTTTCAGGTAAAATTTGATTTTTTTATTAAATCAATTTTTTTTTTTTGCAACCAGATTTCATCCAAGCCATTTTTAGTTGTTGAAAGGTAATAGATGTCTTTTCCATTTTGGCACCATTGAAAGTGTGGATAAAAAAAATGAACTGATTGCATTTCTGTTTTGTATTAGATTTCTCAATGTGCCTAGAAACTTATCTGAAAAATATATCAGAGTAAAAACAATACCAGAGAGTTTCAATAAGAACAAGAGTAAAAAAAGAAAAATCAAAATAAATGTAAACACAAGAATGAGTTTTCTGAAGAGATATTGGTAGGTTAGAGCATTACTTTCCTGCTTTAATGAAACCTTCCTGTACATAATTTTTTGCAAAACACATAAAAATACTTAATCTAATTTTTTCACCTTAATCTTACCTTCCCAGCATGTACTCACCATTTTACTCAGAGGCATGGAAGTAACACTAAGAAGGAGAACTTTCTTCCCCTTTCATGGGATGTTTTTAAGCTGTTTGGTATTCCTTTGAAGACTACAGCAGTAGTTTACACGTTGGATGTTTATCACTGGTATGGAGGGTGAAACACTAACTGCACACCATACTCCCTGCCCTTTTAAAATATTGATGAGTAACCATCTATGGAGCCTCATAAAGTATTAACTCTTAAATGGGGAAGATCTCTGCTCAACAGCATACCACAAATCCTATGGGATTTAAATCCCACACAATCCTGTTAATATTCAAAGAGTTTCAAGCTGTTTATGTCAGTTTAATATCTAATACCAACATCTGTTTTTGAAACATCATGTAAGCAATATTGCTCTCTTGGTGCAGCAGGACAGGTATGTAAGTTCAATCCTCTTGATTGATGTGGGGATACTCATAAATGAAGTCTACATCTTGAACTTCAATGCTTAATGCTTTTATTTGCTTTGTATTCTTTTGAACTTCCATTTTATGCACTGCTTATCAGGTTAGCTCGTGTTGGAGCAACTCAGCTGCATCTTCTGAATTGCCATACCTGAATTTAATGGTAGTGGTCTGCATTTCCCTGAATATCATCCACTGGGAAGTCAGTGTGTGAAAGTGTCAGACTGAGACTGACTCATTTATTTTTTGAAATACATAGTCCAGATATGATATATATCTGGAGATCTAATTTATCTTTCTGTCTTCATTTTTTTGCAGCTGTTTGAATTACCTAACTTATGTGAGTGTAAGCAATTTGTTAGGCCCATGAATTTGTGGTTCAGAGGAAAATTTTGACTCCCTGCATGACTGCTGTACAACACTATTAAAGCTATATTTTGTTAAATAAATTAAATAGAAATGGGAAAACTATGTAAAAAAAAAATTGGGTCTTCACAGAAATCCACCAATATTTTCAAATAAGTAACTTTTACATGACGGATTGCCTGCAATGGCAGAGGCAGGACTGGATACCCCTTCTGAGGTGTATGAGAAAGCCTGAAAGACATTTTACATACTCGACATGAAACTCTAATCAACCCTACTACTACTAACTCAAACATTGTAGATGCTCAGGTGTCCCCTAAAATTTAAAAATGCTAAGGGAATTTTCAGAGACATACCCTATTGTCTAGGAATACCCATGCCATTGCTCACAGAAGAGCCTTACCAACTTGATTCATATATAAATAAATCAGTAGATGGGCTCCTTCATCTTCATATGGAAATGTCAGTGAAATAAAAGAAGAATAAAGTTAAGAGTATTATGTGCCAGCTATGTCAAAACATAAAGAAATCATGCTATGTGTAGGACTCCTTTCTTTAGACACATATTCCTTCAAATTTTAGTTCTCTTTATTAAATTCTAAGATGCATTTACATAAAAGACATCAAAAATATGATTCCTAATTGCTGCCACTAGATTTCTGCTTATAGTTAGTGGTTAGTGCTAAGTTAGTGGTTCAACAAGTGCACAGGGTGTCTTTAATTGCTTCCACCAAGAAGAAATTTTCCCTCAGGATTCATTAACTAATGACCTCCTCCCTTGCTGAGTTGCAAATTTACAAAAGTATTTGGCAAACTAGGAATTTGCCTTCTTGGAAACCAGATATAAAGGACCCAGACAGGTGGGAGCCATAATTACAAACACACAAACATAATTAATTTAGCAATTACATGTATTTGTGTGGTACCCTCCTAAAGTTATTCTCCTTGTAAACTTTAAGTATCCACTCAAGTCATAGTCAAGTGTGAAGTAAACATTTCCAAGAGCCAATAATTAATTTAATAAATTAATTATTAGTTTTTCAACATTCTTAGCCATTCAGGCTCTAGGGTTTTTAGCACAGTAGCGGAACATATAGTACCACAGGATGGCTCTTTGAGGAGCTGGGGGTGCTCACCTGCAACTATGCCCCTAATCCACAGAAAAAGGTGGTGGGAGGCCTTAGCATGCATTAAAGAGGGAGCTGCTTTCCCTCAACAGAGGTGAGTGACTAACACAAGAGTCATTCTTCCAAATTTCAGTATTTGGGAGTAGCCTGAAGTTCTAGCTCTCAAACTCAACACTAGTCAGATGTTGCAGTACCTGCTCCCTGTCATCTTCGAGTACAGTCTGGAGGGTGTGAGATAAAGCTCATTTCTGGACTTTGGTATGACAAGGGATTATGTGCCACCAACATCTATGATTACACTGGACTGGAAGCAAGATTGCAGCTCTTAGTTCTACGTTATTTTTTCAAAATAGCTTTTCTGCTGAAGGGTTTTCAAATGCATTTTGAAGGTTGCTATTATCCACGTTGGTTCTGTTCATATATTTGGAGTCATAATATGTGGAGTGTTTTGCCACAGAAAAAAAATTGTCAAGTTTGGAGTGTTTTGCCACAGAAAAAAGTCATTGTGGTGTAATTAGAAATTGCACAAACTGTTCTGCAGTACATGCAGCAGACATGAACTTGTTAACCTAGGTAGCAGGGAGTACCTGAAGAAAGATTAGTTTTCTGTGAATGACAGGATAGCTCCCTCAGCATGGGACACCACAGGATAAAAGCACTGACCTATGTTTCTGTCAGTCTCTAGTTTTTGAAGTACCTCAATTATTTTAGAATCCAAAAAACCCCCAAACAAACCAAGCATAAACCACAGCTTTATGAAATCACAGGGTTTTTTTCCCATCCTCCTGTTTCCTTGGGCCACTTATTACCCCAGTGATCAGAAGGCTCTTTTGACTCTACCTACTGAAATGACAATACAGCATGCTATCTGATCATATTTGCAGCTCTGAAATGTGAATACACAGATTATTTGTTTACTAAGAATATCCAAATAATGGCATCAACGGCATGGTCATAGCTTTTGCCTATTCCAGTGTATTTCTTCAAATGCTCAAAAGACTGAAAAAAAATGATGATGATAATGTTTGATTATAAAGAATAGTTTGTAGCCTATTTGTTCTCTGGCCAGATGTGCCTAATTCCTGTTGTCATCCTTGGAAGCACATGGGCGCACAAACAACAAGAAAGAACCCTCTGTGCAGCTCTTCACTTTCTCTCAGTTTTGGATCCATGCCAGTCAGCTTGTTTTGGGAACAGCACTCTGAGATCCAGTGGGAAAGTCCCTCAAACACCATTGTTATCAAGTGGGACATGGAGCTCCTTAACCTTTCTGGCCGAGGGTGAGGACCATAGCTGGGTTCACGGGGAGCACACAGCTCACCAGGCCCTGTGCACAGCCCAGAACACTTGAGCAGCTGGTGCTGGCAGTGCAGTGAAGGCTGCAGTTGCTTTTGGGACCTCACTGGAGGCTGAGCTTCTCATATAACCCTTCAGCAATCCCAGAGAAGTGGACTCAGGGGGGTGAGATTTAGGTTCCGTATCCTTTTAGAGCCTGGGGTTATACCAATAATCCATTTACTTTTCATTTTCATGAACCAGGGAGACTCCAACAGTGCTAAATGTGTATGGTGAATATTGTATGCTATTGTTACTGGGAGAGCTCTTTTCTTTTAAAGAGGTTGTATCACACAGTGAATACCTCAGCTCTTCTCCTTGGAGTATAGCATCTAAATAAATATACAGAATAAAAAAGCTTTAAGCCCACATCAAAACTCTACCCACACAGACAGACAACTTCAACTCACTCTCCAGAAAGTGGAGGGCTATAACAGCATAATAATGTAGCAGTCTTTCTATCTTAGACCCAGGCAGCCACTGCCTTTAAACTCAGGCCAGCACAAACCATCCCTGTCATGCAGCTGTTTTGCTCACACAGTACCTCCTGAGGCTTTACCCATCTGTAAGCTCCCAGTGACAAGGACCTCCCTATTTTTACATGTTTGCACAGCAACACTACAAAGTTCACAGAAAGATCTGTCAGGTGCTATCATGGAATCAATCATAAGTAATAGATGAGCAGTAAAAGCACATTATCCAAGTAAGCTGCAAACAACTTTCATTATGTAAGGTTACAACTTTACCTTTTACCTCTGTCTTACAAGTAACAGACTGGCAGTCAGAAAAACTTATCATATGCAAGTCAATTAAAAATTCAGAGTCCATGCCATTTGGGCTGAAAGTTGATTTTCAATAAGGTAAGTTGAACCACATTGAAAAACTCACAAACAGAAAAAAGGCTGTTAAGACAAAAATCCTTTTCTGGGTGGTGTACATAAGGTTCATTGTGATAAAACTGTCACTTATTTCCTGTTTTAATCACCTTATTAAACAGTGAAAGTTCACTGATAAGTCTGCCAGAGAAGGCAAATCAGGTGAAATATCCTAAGCCCCCAGACAAAATTCTTTTCTCTGAAGCTTTGAGAAAAATCAGTTTTTCCAACCAAACCCTTAAAGTGATGTGATACTTGGTGTGAAAATAGCTAACATCCACTGACAGTGATCCCCTCCCTGAGCCCCATCACTACCCCAGGACGTTACTGTAACAAGGAGGAGAAAATACAGGAAAAAATCCACAAAACCAAACATCTCACAAGGCAGGTATTTTCCCAGTTCAGACTCCTGAGGTGACAGGGAGAATTCAGAAGCAGGAGTGTCAGAGCAGGCACTGCAGTCAGAGGTGGCTCATAGCACTGTGCCGCTGATCCTGGCACAGGGCTCCAAACGATATTCAAAGCAATACATCTCTTTTCAAAACAAAGGAAGAGGGAAAAAAATTAAATTTCATTCTCTGAGTACCTTTGATTCCTGGCTGGTAGTTGATGCTGGAGAGGGGGGCTGCTCTGTGCTCTCCACTTCATTCTCTTTCTCCACACTATCCACGCTGACTTCAGTCGTGCTGCTCGGAGGAATCATTTTACCTCTAAAACACCGCTACTATCAGGGAAAAAAAAGCTACAGATGGTTCTTGCTTTTATTCATTTAACATCCTCTTTCTTCTCTGCTCTTCTGGAGCAAATGAACTCCAACCGCTCGTTTTCACTATATTTGCAAGACTAGAATTCTCTGGATTTTCTTTTTTTTTTCCCCCTTCTCCTCCTCCTTCCCCTCCTTCCTCCCTCCCCTTTCCTATGCAATTGTGCTGTGAGGGAGTAAGTTATCGATGGCTCTGTAGGTCAGTTGTGTGCTGCTTTTCCCCGATACTCCTCCCCTCCATACGAAGCCTGGAGGTGCGGAGCAGAGTCGTGACCGGCAGCCCCGCGATCAGAGGGGAGTGAGCTGAAGCGGCGAGCCCAAGCCACGCACACACACACACGGGGCACTGGAGGGAGGAGTTGTATTTCTAATGCTGTGAACAGCTTTGCAGGAGCATGTGCTGTCATAGTAGTGAGAGAAAGTAATGCGCACATGCATGCACACACACACACATACACAGAGGCAGGCAGTGTCTGGGAGGTTTGGAAGCATTTTACCTTTTAGCAGACTGGAAAATTCAGAGCCAAAGTGCATTGTTATATTTGTTCATGTCTTTTACTGAAGAAAAAGAAGCCCAGAAAAAGGGCTTTAGAAAAAGGGGAGAAAAATGAGCCTTCCTTTTCCTTGTCCCAGAGAAGATTATTTAAAATCCTAGCTACTCAGTGTCTCTAAAGCTCCCACCTTGCCCGCATCCCAAACTTGCTAGCAAATGACAGAACAGAGTCAGGGGAGAGTTACCTGTGGATCCACGTGTTCCTTGCTCCCCTCCCAGGCAGGGAAGCCCAGCTCTGAGCCATGCACACGCAATCTGGGTCATCTGGAGCTCCCACTACCGTGCACATCCTATACCTGTAGGTTGTCATAGTGATAACACTCCATCAGGCAGCAACAGAGCAGAGGCAGCCATTGGGAAGAGCTTGTTGGCTTCCCCCAGTGCCGTCATTCCTGAAGATGCAGCACCTGAAGTCGTGCTTGGGTCTGCAGTACTACCGGCAGAAGGTCAGCATGACTTTGCTGTCTGGCTCAGATTGCTTTATATTGCATGAGGTTTTGCCTCTGATTTAAATCTGCTGCAAAGGTGCCTGTCAGCTCTCTTCCCTGCTGAATTGAGGTCTGTATTGTGAAAGGTTGAATGGATGTGCTTCCCACCAGATACGCTTTGCTGAGCGGGAGCCACTCCATATGGCTGGTGGAGATGACTCTTTCATTTAAAGAAAACAGAAAAAAGAAACCCAAACATGTTTCTAATAGCAATACCTACATCCTGGAAAGTGTGAAGAAAAAAAACCAGTTGCTTATTTGATCTGTACAGGTGTTTGGAGGTGATTTGCTGGAGTCAGAGTTAGAGATGAGCTTTAGTACCTTGTAGCTCTGGATGAGGATACCAGATTCCCCCCCAGCCCCATCCCTTAGAAACACACTTGCTACTTGGAGCTGCCTTGCAGGCCTCCTCCACCTCAAATAATCAGTGTGTGAAAGTGAAAGCAAGTTTACAAGATAGTAGGGGTTATACAGATGAAAGCCAGAGCAGAAATTGCCCTGCAGCCTCTGTATTCTTAATAACTATGCTGAAGCCAGAAAAAAAATCAGCTTTTCTTTGAATCCCCAGTGAATCTTCAGGACTAGAACTTAGATGGGGAAAAGATCTTTATGTTTTTGAAACAGAGCATGTAAAATAACAAAATCCTTAGCAGACAATAAAGATGAAAAGCTGCAATGTTATTTGTACATCTCCTTCGGAGCAAAAGAGTGTCTTAAGGGTCGGGCAGTAGAGAACCTATTATTTGGCCTGTAGTCACTAACAGGATTACAAGGATCAAAAGAAGAACACTGCTTGCTCTTGAGGCAGTGGAAGCAAGGAAATACAGAGCTCAGAGGGGCAGATTTGGCAGGTAAATAGAAGAATTTATATCCAAGGGTTTGCTTTCTAAAATGCAGCCGTGTCTTAGACCGTTCTCTTCAGAGCTGAAGGGATTCTCCAGGTGGAAAGGTAATTTCTTCCACTCAGCAAGTGAGATTTCAGCTTTGCTGTATGATCATCCTCTTAGCAATGAGCAAGGACTGGTCAGAGCCCCAGTTTGGGAGAATTAGGGCAGCTGTGGGAAATGGAGGTCTTGGCTTGGCAACAATTGAATGCTCCAGCTCTGGCAGTGGCATCCTTCCCTGATGGTCCAGCCTAGAACAGCCAAGCCATGGCCAGGGCATGGCATCTACCCCCTGCAAGGACTGTTCTGTGTGCCCAGCAACCTGACAGGTGAGAATCATAAAACTAAATTCTGTCTGGTTCCTGTTATGAGGCTCAAAGACATCTTAAGGTGAACCTGTGAAAGTTCACCATTGAAATGGATGTGGAGTGGCTGGTTAATAGTTAATGCTCTAACCGTTGTAAAATCCTGCACACATTTTGTATGAAGAGCTTGCAACGTCATGACTGTGTAAGTGACTATCATACCGCTCTTTACTCTAATTGTTTTACCAAATTAGTACCAGCACCTCCTGCACTCCCTCTCTTTTCCCAATTACTCACTTGTCAACCACGACAGATTTGTCAGTTGCTTGACAATTAGCTAAGGAAAGATGAGTCAAACACAAAATTTTACCAAAAAAGCAAAAAGGAAAAGAAACTAGATTTCTTATATTTTTTTTTCCTTCCACAGGAGCTGGCTATCGAAGATCTACGATGCAATATGACAAAACAGACTGATCAAGTTAGATGAACCTACATCTCTCCCCCACACTTCCCTCCTAAGAAGTTGGACTTGTGATAACTGCTGATCAGTCTCTACGTGAAGGTACGCGGTGGAAATGGGAGCACTGCAGCACAGTGCTAAACAGGAGGAAATTGAACAGCTTCTGTAGTGTAGAGATGAGTGTAGATTTCTGGAGTGGGGAAAAGCAATTTGGATGAATAAAACATGAGCACCAATTCTCAGCCCTCAGCTGAAGTTGTTTCACTGTGTAAAGGCTGTTGTATGCTGCCTGGAGTCCCTGCCAAACTCCTCTGCTGGTGGTCTGGTGCTGGCTGCATGGGTGCCATGGTCTGATGCTGGCTGCATGGGTGCTGTGGCCTGGCGCTGGCTGCATGGGTGCCATGTCTTGTCTGCCCTCCTTCCCTCCCACTCTCCGGCCCCACACACAAAGGTGACAGGGTGTGGTGTGGCACAGCCCTCTGAGTTGGGGCTCCAGCAGTTCTCAAGCTCTGGCTGAAGCCAGCACAATAACAGCATCCCCAAGGCTCCTGACTCCAGGAATATATACATACACACTTGCAGTACTACCAAGTCTTACCTGCTGGAGACCTCCACAGTGCCAAGATTAGGCTGATGGGATCTGGCCCATGCCATGTTTTTTGCCTCCATTTGTCTTCTTTTTTGCTGTGGACATTCCTCTGAAATATTTGAGCACCTCTCTGCCAATGATATACATGCACAGTGCTGGATTTCATGGAAGGAATTATAAGAAATCAGTGTTTATCAAGTATTTTATTCCTGTTTAGACTCCCATATATTTACTAGAGAAAAAATAACAAGGAAAAATGAAAGATGAAGAAATAATTGTCAGTATTCACTGCTTGGTGCATGAACCATCCCATGCTTCTGAGCAGAGAGGGTCTAAGGGAGCACACAGAGATAATTTTGCTTATAGATGACACTGGTTTTAATCACTATGTATCATTTTCTAAAAATGCATAAAGCAGTGAGGAATCAGTCTGGTTGCCTTTAAGGCAGAGTCTTGAAGGAAAGAGGAATTAAGCCCACTGAGAGTCCAACTTCCAACAGGATGCAGATGGAGAGCCACAGAAAACTATTAGACACAAAAAGAAGGTTGTAGTTCTGACATTTGCAGTGAAACTTGATCAGTCTCACCCCAAGTCCCTCAGTCCAGTTTGTAAGCATTTGGGGTGAAAAATAGTTCTGTTTCTTGAGCATTCCAGGTGAGAAATAGTTTTGTTTCTTTGTCAAATAGATTTTGTCACTGTGGAAACTGGCAACAGGATACTCATCTAGTGCCATCTGTGATGGGAATTTTACTTTTGGCATGGTACTTTTGGCCAGATGTATTGGTGGATATCTTCACTCGACTCTTCTCTCAAATATCTGCTTCATCCACAGCTGGCTACTAGACTGCAAGGACCATTGCTCAGAGCATCTTTTTGTGTTTCCAAGTGACAGGTTTGGAGGCTCTTCTCTCCAGCAAACATTGTACCCATATAGAAAACAAGATTAAAATAGTATAATGTGGCTAGTTTTCTTTTTTTGTTTATAATCATACAACCTTTGTTTGCTTACTATACAATTTTGGCAGCTCATTGAGCAGCTAACATACTAACAAATGCCTGTGGATTCTGCTTATCTAAATGCCATCTGAGGGCTACAATCATCAGCTCATGAAGCTGGAAACACAAGATGGTCAAAGCTCTGAAAGCATTCCCAGTACTAATGGAATACTGGTGGTTTGCATTTTGACTAAATAATCTCAAAGTATTTTTTAGAGGCAAAGTATTAAGCCTCCCACTGCTCCAGGGAGTGTAGCAAATGAGTAACTGTGGAGGAAGCCAAACAAACAGATTTGTGCTTGTACTTAAGCGGGAAAAAAACGAAACGTCTGCCTGAGTATTAATTTCAAAGCCCTCTTTCTCTCCATCCACAACAATGCCACAGGGAGTGACGCAAAAATCACATTGCATCTTGGGTAGCTTGAATATGTCTTTTAGGGAGGTCATGATGAGATTGAAACACTGCTACACACACATCTAGTCCAGGAAAATGGAGAATGCTGCATCCTCTTGTGACAGTGAGAAATGTTTGAGAAGGGGAGAAGAGGATGTAATTATAAAAGATGGAATTTAGCCAAGATACAGCATGTAATATGTTCAGTCTTACAAAAAGCATGGCACTACCTTTAAATAACCAGCGACAGTCCTGACCTGATTTTACATCTCTGCCGGCAATAAGATTCCTTCTCACTTTTTATAGGAATACGATATAAAAAGAAAAATCAGTAGCAACATTTCCTGCAACTCACAGATGCTCCTAGAAATTCCTGCCTTTTAATAGCCATTTACTGATTTGGTCCATTATGGCTGTAGCAGGAATGACCTGAACTGGTTCAGCAAGTTGCTGCAGCAGTGATTTAGTCAGGTACTAAATCCTTTCCGGGTATCCATGCCACAAAAAATTTAGAGATAGTAGAGTTATGATAAATACCATAATCTCCTCTACTATTTCTAGACTCTGCTTCACTTCTGTTTCCTTGGATAGTCATTAAGACTCTTACTGGTGACTCTCAGTACCAGTCAGAATGGTCTCACATAATCGTACTATCTTCGCCAGGTCTGTGACCCTTTATCCTCAGCATTTTCCAGGATATGGTGGGAGGAAGCCCCAGCAGGGTAACCATGCTGGATCTCAGGCTTTTTTTCCTTTTCTGAAAGGTTTTTGATAGAAGTGGGCTTCAATCACTGCTTTCTTCCCTAGACCTTCCTTGACCTGAATTGCTCCATAAATTCCTTTGTCTGGTTGTTAGCCTTTACAGGCGTGAGCTGGGTATTACAGCTTGCAGAGCTTTACTGGATTTGTTTCAGGTTCCTGTTCTTTCCATTTACTGTGGTATTGAACACCGTCATCATGAGCTATTTCTTAACTAATGTCAGTGAAAATGCATTGAGAGCAATGTTTTGCTTAGACTGTAAATAGAATCCAAAATAAGGTCTGGCAAACATTCCCAGCATAACTGGTGGTGAACACAAGGATATATATATATATATGGTTGTTTTTTTTTTTTCTACAGATAACTTATGGGTATGCACCAATTTTTAACAGGCTGTGCATGCACAGTATTTCCTGTCTTAGGTAGTTACAGCATGCTTGTCACTGTAATATTTAGACACAAACATGCATGCTGAATGCAAAATGAACCTCACTGGTGGCTGCAAACCTGCAACTGCTGCACTAACATATTTTGCTTTGGAAGAAAAAAAGGTTTCTTAGTGTGCTGATGACCTTGGTCAGGAAAGGGGGCTTTTCTACAGGGTTTGTAGAACTCTGTAATGCACTGAAAATCTTTTAAATGCCTTTGGATATTAAAGAATGAAAAGCTTTGTAGAAATAGAAGAAATTATCATTATCAAGATTAACATATCACTCTATCAGATTAGTGCATGTGTCAACTGGAATGGAAGTGTGTATGATGAGGGTTGCCTACAATTATGTAATTTAGTACAAAGATCTATCACAGCTCTCAAACAAGAATAAAGGAAGTAATTGTTCAGCCCCTGATAAACTGAATGGAAAAGTAAATATCTTGCAGACCAAATATATTCAGTTTATTCCTTGTTTCTTGATAAGATGCAAAATTTGAAAGACATTGATGGTAGTTGGGTTGTTAGCTCTCCATGTAATAACCAATTCAAAATACAAATGGAAATAAAAGCTTAATTGAGCAAAAAGTAAACTTTAAAAACACTGCAAGAGGTTATCTAAAATTATTTGTATTGTTCTATTTGAAACAATAAAAAGTCTAAGAGCCCAGTGAAAAATGGTATTAGCAAGGTAAGTTTGTCTTCTTGATAAAGACAAGACTACAACTATCCCATGAGCCTATGAAATATATAATTTTTAAAATGTTGAGGTCAATTTACATAGGAAAAATCAGATCTTACTATTAAGACTACAACCAGTATTTAAAACACCAAGCATTGTAGTTGAGAACCTTTAAAACCTGGTTTCTTCATAGAAATAAGACCTACTTTTATTGTGCTTAATTTAATACAGTTATTTTATCTTGCTGCTTAAAGCAATAGGAGAGGATTTGAGTACTGATATCCATTTGAAATCTCAACTCAGAGCATCCTGGAGTCACTGCTTCTTTTGATAGTTACATATCACAGCCTCTTATTATTCAAACGGGTCAAGCTCAGCTGCAAGAGCAAGTGATTTTACTAACAAAGATATTCAAGAATTTGGAAGAGCAAATGTCATAAAAGAGGAGAAATAAAGGAAAAATGAGTGGGAAATGTCCAAAGTGTGAGTGCCTTTACCTTCCTCATTCATAAGTAGTTATATTTTTCATTGGAAACAAGAAAAAAAATCACTCAAGGTTTCCTTATGTTTGTTACTCATACCACCTGCTGTAATACCACTCAATAATTGTCATTCTGATGTTTCAGAATCTGTCTGAATTGTTCAGGCAGAATAGGATTGCACACTGGACACAGTAAGAGCTGGATCTCTCCTGCTGTTTCCATGGAAAGGGACATCGCAAATTCACATGCCTAATAACAGGTCTATGATTTCAGACTTTGAATAAGCAGGGTACTGAAGTATGTTGGAGTTTTATCCAGATAATTGGTCAAAATTATTTTGGTAAGATAACTGGGGCACTTAAAGTTAATGGATGATGATTTAGGTAATAATTTTCTCTATAATTTTAAAATTCTATTTTCCTTTTGTAGCCTGTAATACTTCTGTGTCTTCTTAGCCTCTTTACCCAGACCATGAGGAAATAAAAGGCTACTGAGCAATGAGCACTGGGATGGTTGAAATTTAGCCAAAAGCAGAACTAACAGAACTGAGCACAGGTGGTTGGACCTATGTAAACTCAATACACCAACAATTAAAGAGAGCACAGGTTTATAGCAGAAGGGATACCCAGCATCTCCTAATGTAAGGGATTGTTTCAAACGAGGGCATTCCTCTGGAAGGCTATATACAAGGAAATCCAGCTGACTTCAATCCACACACTCACTCAGCATACAAGAGATGAGACATTAGGAAAAGATCATTTTTGTCCGAAAAATGTCTGATTCACTGGAAAATATGAAAAGTTCTAGTAATCAAACTAGAATATAGAGGACGTTGTCTTCAAAAAGGGATGTGATCAGCCCTCTGATATGAACTTCTGCAAACATAGAAAATTTGTATGCAAATTTGTGAACTCTTCAAGCAAGGTATTCCATTTTGAGCTTGTACAGCAACTAGTAGATAGTTTGGAATTCTGTCTGATCTTAAATACTACAGAAAACAAACAATCATTTAAAAAAGTGGATATGTGTTTACTCAATCCCAGTGGCACTGTAAATCTAACTTGTGCAGTAAAATCACTGTGTTCAAAAATTTTATCTCCAAAATTTTCCCTTTGCTGCTCCCCTCATCTAGGTTTGTTATGATGAACAGAGTGCTGTTCTGCACTGATTACTAGAAACTTGAGGAATTAGTATAAAACCATCTTTCTTTTAAAAAAAAAGCACAACGTTGCTTTCAAACCTGATAACTTAAGCAAAGACATGGAAATAAAAAGGTGGAATCTAAACAGTAATTATATATACACACATCCACATATATTGACATGCTGCATATTTATCACAGTAGTGGCTTCATGTATTGTAGAGATGTTGAATGATGAGGACTCAGGAGAGACGGAAAAAAAAAATCACTGCACTAAGGACTCCATACATCAAAAGTAGTGGTGTAGAGGATGATCTGATTTAGAATAAAATTTCTGCTCTGTATTTCTTGACCCTCTAATGTGAGCTTAGTATAGAAAAAACTGGTTTTAGCTTCCACATAGAAAAGCAAAGAATGTGGAGTGATGTGTGTGCTATGCTTTAACTGCAGATAGTTGGTAAAGGTTTTGAATTCTTCTGGATCTGTTTTTTAATCCATTGCACCCAGTGGAATTATCAAGATGTTTGCAATATGTTTTAAGAGCCATTTCTCCGTGAACTGTAATACACTGTTCTCAGATCATCCTGGGGTTTTTCAGAAATCCTTAATGGACCTTTCTCTTATGCCACAGATGTGAAACCTTCCTTTGGCCTAGACTGAAAAGTTGGACCATAATCAAGCACTCAGCTGAAAATCTAACAACATTTTACTCCAAAATACTTAAGGCCTATTTTTCTGGCTGTTATTATCTCATTATGTTTTGTTTTTGTTTTTGTTTTTATTATTAGTCACCTAAAAATTCCTCCTGGACCCCACACTCAGAAACAAAAATAAAAACTAATATGGTGCTGGCTTCACTCATCTCATAGCCAATTTTTTTACTCCTTAAAAAATCAGGATTGAAAGCTTTATATTAGTCAACCAAAACCAATCTAATCTAAATGCAAAAAGTAAGTTGTAAGTAGCATAAAATACATGGTAAAAAGCTGCTGAAAACATTTTTCCAGTCCTTCGTTGTCAGGTGTGTTTGCTAAGCAGTTGGTAAATAGGCTATTAAAAAAGACTTGGGGGCAATTTTCAAAAAGACGTGAATGACACTCAAGTCCTGAACTTTGGTTAACAACAGACAGATAAAGCTAATATTTTAGTTTAAAGAGAACACATCTCCCTCCCACCCAGAGAGGCACATTTTGAAAATTACAGTAAAAGCTTGTGTGACAATTCTAAGAAACATCTCTGAGCAATCCAGCTTTGCACATGAAGTTTCAGTCCTGTTATTCTATTGACATGGGGGAGTCATTCACATTCAACTGTCAAAAAATAAATATTTTGAAAAAGGATTATCTTAAACAGAAAAATCCTGGGACCATTGAAATCAGTAAAAGGTCCCAGGATTTCATCCTTTCAAACAAATTCAAGTGGTTCCAGTTAGGCATGTCTGCTGCTATCTGTGGGAATAAAATGATTCCAAAAAACCAGGTCATAACAGTTATCTGGCAAACAGATCAGACAGTGCTATTATAGTCAGCATGCAAGCCATTTTCCCTGTTAATTATGTGCGTCTAATGTCAGAGATCTAATTATCCAAGAAAAAATTAAAATTCCTAAAAGAGCACAGAACTGAAAAAAACTGGAATACAGCCAACCATCCCTGAAGTTTTAACTTATTGAAATATTAGCCTGAGAGATCAGCATCAATTCTGACTATGTTTCAACTATGTTGTTAGGTTGATTTTTTTTTTCAAGTGGAATGAAAAAATAGAAAAAAAATTCCTTGGATTTATCACTCTCAAGTGCTTACCTCTTTCCAGTGCTTTTTTACCATGTGATTGTACCAAATTATGCTGATTATTTTTCTCTTTCCAGCCTTGTGAGAGAAGCATCTCCTGAAACATACAAAATTATTTTGTGAAACAGAGTTTTATACCAGTGTTCATTTTATCTCTGAGATGACTCAAAATTCCTAAAGACATGGAAGAATAAAAACAACTGCTCTGTTGAATAGTTAAGATTATCAATTGTGATTAATATTTAAAATAGAAATTAAAGTTTAGGTGAAATTTCTTCCTGAAAGCATAAGTTTTCTCTGCATAGATGTCCAGCTTGTTTCCAGTAATGAGTTAGATTTTCTGATAATGAGTATTATTTATTTCCAGCTTCTGCCTAGAGGCTCCCCAGGCCTCTTGGGAAGCACTATCCATGTCAACAGCACGTTTGCATTTGGCAACTTTGTCCCACTGTCTCCAGCTGAAATACCTTGTCATCCTCTTTAGTCGAGATGCTGTAGGACTGTGCTCTTCACAGAGAAAATGGAAATAAAAGTGAATGGAAGAAGAGGGAAAATTCTGTGAAATGTCCAGGCATTGGGTTGGACCCCACTGAAAAGCAGGGGTGCCATAACCCAACTTGCATCTGAAGACATATGGGGAGGATTCTTTTGTTCAGACCTTATATTTTTTTTTAGATGGAGCCTAAAATCTCTGTTCCCAAGTTTCAACTTCTCTACTAGCAGAGGGTATAATATGAGCTGAGGGCAAGTTTGTAGAAGAATTCACCGAAAGGAGGAACAAGTATTAACTTGACATTACAGAAACTATATTAACTACATCACCTGGGACCACAGATGAGACACAAATTAATGGAATCATTGCTCTCATTTTTTAAGAATCTATCCACAAGGGTACAACTTGACAAAATATCAATCACTATGTTAAACGAGAAAGCCGAACCAATTTGTTTTAGCTGTCAGACATTCCGATGCAGAAAGGACAGTCCCTGTTTTTAGCACACACATTCCGATTTTCTGTACTTTTCTATATAGTCTGTCTCACAAAATGTAACTATTCCAATGCATTTCAGCACAGTTTAAAAGCCATGTCCCTCTTTCAGCCTCAGGGGTTCCTGTTAATTCCATTCAAATGTTGTATGTTAATTCAGGAAACAAGGGTTTTCTGCTTTAATTAGTCACCTTAGTTATCAGCTCATATTCCACTATGTGTCCTGGACATGTAAATGTTTTATATATTCCCCACAACAGTAACTTTGATACTAGGTGCCTTATCTAAAAAATGGTTTGGCAGGTCTCTCAAAAAATTTAACCTACTATTTTTTCACTCAGATTATACTACGGCACTATAATCTCTATTGGGATTTATTGGCAGATGTAGATAAGCACAGTTGCCAGTTTAGGTAGTATTGTATCCAGATGGATAAGTTTTCCCAGTGTGGAGAAGGTGAATTGCTGCTCAGGGAGAGCATTGCTGATGTCTTGGCCTTTGTTAAAGACTCACTGGAGCTCTGGAAGAAAGCCACTGGCTGTAAGCTGTCTTGGGGGACAGTTTCTAAAGGCATGTGAGCATGTCCCTTTGAGCTGTTGCTGGAGGATTTTCCCATTTTCTCCGGTTGGGGAAGGAAAGACCACACAGTTATACAGTGATTTGTTTATTAATGTGTCGGGTAGAACCTGGCCTCAGTAGAGCCTGTGTTCACTCTGTGTGGACTCAGGGACTGACTGCAGGCAGATTTCAGAAAACGTTTAGGAGAAAGTTAGGGTTTGGTCAGTGATTAGCTGATGGTGGTGAGAGGAAAAACTGCTTCCTGTTTATTAGAAATGAACACCTATGCACCATAGACTCATCAGCTTGGTACTAGCCTGAAGGTCTGTTATTGAAGTTGAAGAGGTGTTTTTTTATTCCTTGACATTCTAATTCAAAAATGTAAAGTACCCTATCAAAAACTGTTGAGCCCTCCCCAAGCCCAGCTTTTCAGCTGTAATTCCTTAAGCCATGAAGACATGAAGACTAATACCTATAATACTTATTGAGACACAAAACAGAACTCCAAACTCCCTCACTCTTTGACTGTTGCAAACGACCCTCTCCCACCCACACTCTGCCTCTACCTTTGGCTGCAATAGTTGTGCACAATTTGTCTCACCTCTTCAGACAAATCTCTCCACTGTTTAAGATTTATGATGTGGGCAAAGCCTTTCAAACCTGTGAGTCACTACAGCTTGGTCAAGACATGTGGGTTCACAAAAGGAGGAAGGAGTGTGCCTGTGGAAATGCTTTGGTTTCTTATCTGTTGTGTGTCTGAAATAAAACTTTTTCTAGACAACTACTCATGAATAGTGGTCTTTCTATAAAAGGAGGTAATGCACTGAGTACATCGTGTTCAAATGAGCTTTTAATTCTGAATGCAAAATTCTTCGTGGATGTCATCTGTACATACTGATGTATATTTTAAATGGAAAATGGATCAAATGTTGCACAGTGCTGCAGCTGTAATGTCTTCCTTCTTCTTCCAAAATGAAACAATTTAGGTTTTTTTGATCCCTTAAGAATAAACAAAGGTAAAAGACCAGAATGTTAAGAACTCAATTCCTGACAAGGAATGTGGGGTTTAGTTTTGCTGGGTCAGATACATGGATGGTGGATTTACTGCAGTGCTTTCAAGGCTAATGGTAGCACTCTAAATTTGCACAGCAGAACATCAGATTATGAAAAACTCTCACATGCAATCAAATGAAACTGCAAAAAGTGTCTGTGATTTTGATGTAAATCTGTCAGGTGGTTCATCTGTTTTAGAGGAACATGATTTTGGCAAATTTTGATGCACTTGACATTAACTGTTACTTAACCGTAGCAGAACCTGAACCCAGTAGAGCACTTGATAGTTTTAGGTTTAGAGATATTTAGAGACATTTTCATTACAAGGTTCAACAAAAAGGAACATTTGCCCATATTAAATTCACAGCCCATATTAAATAGCACAGCATTCCTGTGACTGCTTGTCAAAGTCAATGGATAACTTGAAGGCTGTAATGTAAGAGCTACAGTTTTGCTGAGAGTAGAGCAATTGCACATATAGGAGAATTGAAAATCCAATTTGAAAAATATATATATATATATATATATATATGTTGCAATGCTTTTCTATGCACAGTGTGCTGAAATAATTACTTCTATTACAAAAATTACAGCCAACAGAGAATTGGCTCCTGGGCCACCCCTATGGAGTGAATAAATCTCATGAATCTAAACATCTCTAACTTTCAGATGTAAAAGACGATCTAACGTCTGAATTCTGCTACACACCATGCAGTCTCCTTCTCTCTCCTGTTTCCTTCTTGGGGAAGAAGCACAGAAGTCAGACAGTCAGTATTGTTCCAGGCACAGCCCTGTCTTATCCTTCCTGTTGCTCCAGTTGCTGCATCATCAGCCTCCTCATGTGTTTTCATGGTACTTCTACTAGAAAAATCTATTTCTTATGCAACACTGGAAGCTGCATTTCTGAGGTCAATGGTCCTAAGGTCCTAAGCAAATGTCTCTGTCCCTGGAGTAGAATTGAATGGGAATCACTGAGTCATGAAACGGCTGCAAGAATTGGGGCCAAAAACTACATCATCTGCAGGCTCATAGCCCCTGAAACAAGAGCAGTGGGCTTTTTGTTTATACCTTCTAAAATACAGATTTAAAGCAATCTGGGAAAGCCAAACTACCTTTAAATGGAAAACAAGTTTAAACAACCTGCACTAATCTCCATGTGTAGATCCCTGGTTTGTGAATGTCTGTCTAAATCCTTAATCTTTGAATTTCATGGCTGTTTTTCTCTCTCAATGCAGCCACAACTTAAAACTAAGACCTCAACGTATTTGTAGCATAGCTCAGCCACAGCATGTCAGCAGGACAGGTTTTATTCTTCAGCATTCCACTGGTCATGCTTCAGGCTGGCAGAGTGGCTCACAAAGGGCCTCAGCAAAGGTTCATTTAACACAAAACAAAAGCAGTTAGAAATAAGGACACTTAGCCAAACTCACCTCTCAATCAGGTTGGCTCGGCACTGTGAACCAATCAGCCTAATTAGACAGATGTGATGAGGAGCTCCTGCCCTCTCTAGAAAGACTCAACTGCGCACAGAGCTGGCAGCAGTAATTAGCCTTTTGTTGGAGACAAGAAACAAAACACTAGTACCATAATTACGATGGATTGACCCTCAGGTGCAGAACCTTGTCTACCTGTGTGTGTGTGTGGCACTGGGGAGTTTAGGTTGTGGTGAAACTCTGCTCTAGTGATTAGACTTAGAGAAAAAAAAGTAAGAAGAATGAAGGATGTATATTAAGTTCTAGCAGAATTAATTGAAAACTGTCAAAACTATGAGATGCTGAAAAAACTTCCAAAAGAAGCAATTATACACCTGCAGTTTTATGAAGTTATTTCAGTGTTAATACAAAAATAATTGAACAAAACTTATTTTAAAATGTTGAAATGAGACAGAATTTCTTTTCGTGCTGTTGTATCTGCTCACTTTTTGGAAAAATTATAGTTTCCAGTGTTGTGATTATGACTATAATTTAGAAAATATTAATTGGAACACTACACAGATTAGAAATGTCTGCAGTTACTGCCTGAAACAATAGCTTGGATGGATATGAATTAGTTAGTTCATCTTAGGATATATTAGGTCTGAAGACATATAAGAACAATACAATTACCATTTTACTACTATTCATTTAATTTGAAATATCTAGCTAAAGCACATATCACAAAAACTAAGCATAAAACCAAGCATTGTCTCTATGCATAAAACCCTCCTGACAATATTCTGTGTAATCAAGCATGAACATACATTCTTCCAACCTGTTGATTTTTTGGAGTTCCTCTGACAGAAATGTTTTCTTCAGACAAATGGTTTCTTTTGGCTCATTTAAAAGGGTCCATTTTCAACAAAATATGAACTTTTGAGAAAGCTGAAACATTTTTTCTGGAGCTATAGTTGACAAAATGTGAATTGGAAGATGCAGTTCCTTTCATATTTGGGTTACATTCCTTGCCCGTTACTCCAAGGACCTAGAAAATTGTGGGTCATTTTTGCAATGTAGGTTTTATTTAAGCTTTGCTTTAAATGGTCTTTGTGTTCCTCCAGGATCTGGTTAACCTAGTTACAACCTGCACCATGTTAGACAAAAGCCAAAATTCACAAATGCCAGAAAAGAGTAATGCCAGAAAACAGTAATGCCAGAAAGCTTTTTCACAATTTTTTTTTCCTCCCAGCAAAGGAAGGAACCAAAGTGAAAGACTTTGTTTACTTCCAGTCTAATTCCTCTTACATCTCAGCAATATTGTTAGCATTTTCCCCCCTCACTTACATTTTCTTTCAGATGCAGATCTGGAAAGTAGTTCCCTGTTTCTAAATTTGTGTCACAGGCACAATGAGCCAGTGGGAGATGAAGGCAATGGAATTCCACAGGTCCCCCACGGACTGCAATTAAAATGAGGGCCACAAAGCAATTACTCTGTGAAAGTATATATATCTGCAGCCACCCGGGAGGGGTGGCATTAATAAAGTGTTTTAATGCTGTTGCCTAATTAGGAGGAGGAGAGCTAAGGTTAGCACTTTTGCATGTTGCAGTGATTCAGAAAATGACAAAGAGGATTGAGAAATAGTATTTCTAAGGTAAAGAAGGCTTCACTTTCAAGCTCGAGGCATCTACTCTTTCATCTGATAACTGCATGACAGATGGAAGGAAAAAAGAGAGAGTCTAAGAATCACAGATTTGTCTAAGTTGGAAAAGACCTCTAAGATTATACAGGGCAACCTTTAAGAGTGTGTTACAGATGCTAGAGAGCTGCATCGTCAAGAAAAAGGAAACTCTCCCCCATTATTCCTATTAGGAAAGGACTCACCTTAATTAATGTATTTCTTTTGAACCTCCCTGCTATCCCATAATACCCTTCCTCCTTCCTCATGTCTCATATTTGGGCAAATGACAACCCAGTGACGGGGACTCTGGGCTCTGGGTGATCTTAAATTTGCTGGTGCTTTTGTTCCTTTCATCATCAAGTAGAAAGAAGTTCAGGGGCTAAAACATCCTTGTTAATCTTATTTGGAGCCCTGTAAGTTAATTTTAAAGGGCTCATCATCCTACTCTTGCTCGTGAGCTGTCCCTCCTTGCACTCACAGAGTGAACTTGGTTGGTGGCCTGCCAGGCAGGTAGGCTCCAGCCTTCACCCCTCCTCTCAATGACACCTGTATGAAAAGCCAGATCCTCATCTCTTCCTGGGGAGGCTGAAGGAGGGATAGAGACCAGCTGTTCAGCCAAATCCAGCTATGTCACAGGGTTTACTAGGAAACTTTTTCTAAGGGTGTTGCACTGCCTCCTCTGCTAAACTAAACTGTGTTTTCTGGAGTGACAATTGGTCTGCACCAGTTTACACAGACAGGTTCACTGTGTCATGTTCAGTTTGACTGGAAGAACTTGAGACAGACATTATTTCAATTATCCTTACTAGAATAGTAAGGATACTCCATTCTCATGGCAGGGCATGTAAGACTATGCTCTGCCTGCTGTTCTTCAGAGCCTTTGTTTTAAATGTTATTAACCTAGCAGCATGTCCTGAGACAGAGAATCCCCTACAGATAATTTGATCATTGGTGAATTTGAGGTAGAGGCACAACTATAGAATCATCTCTTCCTCCAGTGTTCCAGATTTCCAGCCACTTAGCAACCACCCTTACCCTAGCTGCATAATTAGAATTTTTGAGGCCATGGCCCCATGGACTATATGTGCTGCCTAGGCATAGAGATCCAATAGATTTATGTTGTACAAACTGGCACTGCAGGCTGTTTATTAACAAAAATAACTACTTCTCATGTGCTAATTATTTACTTTGCCACTGGGAAATACATCAACCTAATATCAACATAGACCAGACAGCTCACAACAATAAAACTGAATTTTGAGTCATTTCAGGTACTGCTGGAACATTTAAGAATGGGAATCTTAGACTCAGCTACTAGTCTTGTGTATTTAGAGTCTGACCAGAACAAGTTTGATTGCTCTCAAATGCTAGGATCTCCATATATATATTTAGCAGTGTTAAAGGTGGTAAAGGTAGGTATTTATAAATATTTTTTCCTCCTTTGCTGCACAATTAAAACAATGTATATACACATCACAGTAAGACTGTAAAAGTCGTTCTCTCCAGGGCTAACTGGTGATGATGTTTTTAAAGATCCTTCAGAAAGATATATGCTCAAGTGCTATTATGCCTCTATACTGCTAACTATAAAAATAAAAACCACCTAATCTACCCTTTTGACATCTTTCAGTTGCAGTTTCCCTCCCTGCAACCAGACAGTTGGGGAGGTCAGAAAACAAGAGCAATCCCTATATTTTAGGTCATTCAGAAACTATTTTTTCACTGTTACTCTCATGAAGGGGAAGCAGGATGCTTGCAGAAATCTGGAGAAATGCTAGGGCTTTCTTCCCTTTTTCACCACCCACACAACAGGTCCACACACAGGACAAGGAGAGCACTTCTGATGGAGATTAAAAGGTTGCTCTCCCACTTCCTGAGAGGAATTAGACACCAGGGCTCTAGCTTAAAAGCCAACATCCAGCTCACAGGCTCCTTAGTGCATGCCAGGATTCCTGTTGTTATGAAAAGTCCTCTTATTAATTTCAGCTGGAGTTCAGCATGTTTCACCTGTGCTACCTTGCTGGGCACTCTGGACAAAACTCCTATAACCAATAGTTTGGATTAAAAACAAAGAGGGGAGAGAAAGAAAGCAGTGGGACTTTAAAATAATGATTAAAAAAATTGGAAATTTTACTGAAATCAGAAATATAGTCAGTATATAGAATGTGAGCATATTAAAAGATGAGTCATTCTAAGTGGCTTTCTATTATGTGGACCTGGATGAAACCCGGAGAGCCCTGAGACAGTACAGGGTGTCAATCCGCCATGAGAGAGTAGAGAATGGTAGTGCTGAGTAGCTCATGTCTTTTCTTTACATTGCACTATGAAGTGTGGAGGATTTTAGGATAAGATAACAATGCTACATCTACTCAGCATGGCTCTGCATCATGTGATTGTTTTAGTTCTAGTCTATGTGGCTTATTTTAGCTTGAGGCAAATGTTTCATTACAGCTTTGACTGCATTTTGAAAGGCTTGCCTTCTATGCTGTTCTTGGTGCTTCATAATTCTCTCCTGAGTAGAAGCCTTCTTAGAGGGTTTCTGTGAAGATGTTGCTACAGAAGGACTCGTGACAAATGGCTGTTAATCACACCTATAAGAATGAAAGGCAGGGGTCCTGAATGTGACTACATGCAGGAGACTACAAAGTCATGACATGTAGCCAGAGACTACAAAGAAACAGAACAAAGTTTCTAACGGTGTGTAAGATGAACGGATTCTTCTCGAGGGGAAAGGGGAAAGACGGAAAGAAAGCAGATATTTCAAAATTATCCCTTTAATTTGCTGAAAAGGGGAAAAAAATTGGTGCTCAGTTCTGGTCTTAAATCTCCTGATTCAATTTTCTATATTTCTCCTCCATTTCTCTAGTCCTCATTCTTTCCCAGCTGCACACAGGACATTTTAGATGCTTGATGGAGACCTTTTTTTAATGCTACCACTTTGTGGAAATAATACATTTCCTCAATACACAACTGAAACCTCCCCCTCTGTAAGTGGAATTAAAGAACCATCCTCTCAAATTTTATCTTAAGGTTTGACATAATACCCATGGGTCTCTCAGGAAATGCTGCAAACCCCATTAGACTGTGGTGCATCATGCTTGGAAAGAAATGAGTCATTATCTCCAGCCAGCATCAGTACTTGCACAGCTTTTCCCTACCCATATAGCTCACTACCAGGACCCTTTTAACTTATGATCCCAAATGTAAACCTCATCCAGTACCTGGGGCATGGCTTATGCTAAAGCCCTGCCCTCACTGGGATGAATCCATAAAACCTTGTAGGACAAACTCACTGTGTCTGTACCCACTGAGCATCAGTAACTATTCAGCACAAGCAGAATATTTGCAGAGAGAAGGGGACTTTGAAGACAAAATGAAAAGACTGGAAGCAGAAGGGGCTGACTGTTGCACAACGGTATTGATTGTTGCTTGTTACCAATAGGCACTGACTCGTTTATGTAGCTTTATAATAGAATAACAAGGCCTGGCAAAAGGCTGGCTGTGCCTTTACTTACAAATAAAAGACATCACAAACCATTGTAACCTCAAGGAATTGAAAAAAAATCAATCAAAGCCAACCAGACATGCTGGCCTCCAATTAAACTAGAAGGGAAAATGCACTGGCCTGAATATTGTTTTGGATAGAAAAAAAACTTTTACTCAAATTCTGAAAAGTAAAATCTAGAAAACTTGATAACAAAGGCAGGTAAACTTTCTCTTCTAGGAGACTACACAAGACTTGTAATTCTCTGTTAGTGATAGGAAGAATTGGGTTTTCACCAAATATATTGAACAATCAATCCAGGAGTACTTGCAGTGCCATTTCCAGGAATTAGTGTCTGCAAACATTGGATGATTTTTCAAATCCTCTCTTCTCTTACCAAGACAAATAACTTTTTATTTGTATGTTGTTTTGAAAACTAGAAAACTCTCATCATCTTACTGCTGTAGCATTTGTGGTGGAATTTTAAGCATCTTCACAGTCCAGCTTATTGAGCTCTTTTGTAAATCCAGCCCCTTAGCCTGGTGCCTAAATATTTACTGTGAATTAAACCAATTCGCAGAATCTGGCCTGGCTTATGAGGACCACCTAACTTGTGCTCAGATTAGACTCACAAACATCTAAAGAACCACTAAAACAGCAAGAGATACAAGCACTTTAAAAACTAATTAATATGTCATTAAACCAATAAGAGGAAAAACAAAAACAGTTTTCCAGTTTAGACAAAGAGGGACTGCTTGCCTATCAGGGAAGACTGTAATGATTAAACTTTACTGTAGCTGCTTTCCAGAAGCAAAGCTGTTTGAAACTATTCTGCCTCTGAGTTTGGGGTCAGCTGATGAGGATGAGCAGGGCAAGGTCCAGGTGTCCCATGTGGATGTGGCATGTTTGTTCTGTGGTGAGAGCAGTAGGAAAGGTGCCTGCAAAAGCCACAGCTCTAGCAGAAAGCCTGGCGTTGCCACAGCCCCAGGGCTGCCCAGTGAGGCAAAGGCTGGTACAGCCCAAGGTGCTCCAGGGATATGGTCTGTGCTCCATGGCTGTGCTCCAGGAACACACAGCCCTAGGAGGGAGTAGTATAACAAAATCACGGAATATTCTGAGTTGGAAGAGACCCACAAGGATCATCAGGGGCCTTTCGCATTGTCTTCAGCCATGCTGTTCACACCAGCTCCTATTGCCAGCACAACAGGGGCAGGTGCACTAAAAATATTCTCTGTGGGCTCCCAGCACGCCAGGTGATGTGCTTACATGACAGTTCCCAGAATTTCACAGCAGGCAGACAGTTGAGGCACCCGGCCTTGAACTTGCTGCTGGGGATGTCTTCACAGCACTATGTAGACACAGTCACTACCACGAAATGTCAAAGTGCTTTTCACTTCTACAGATTCACAACCACAAGGATATATACAGCAAAATGCCACATAAGCTTGTCTAGTGGGTTTTTTTTTTGGGGTGTTTTTTTTTTTTTTTTTTTGGGCCAACATGAATGCACATTGGGTTTTTTGTTGTTGTTGTTGGTTGGGTTTTTGTTTGTTTGTTTATTTGTGGGGTTTTTTTTGTTTTCTTTGGTTTTGTTTTGTTTCTTTAGTTTCACTTTTAATCTGACAGTTAATTTCTGAATAGATTGACAAGGAAATTATAGGATGAACTCTTGTTATCGATTTTTTCTCTCTCTTCCTTTCAGTGGCCAAAACAATGTGTTTAGTTGGACAAAAACACAAAAGGAAGATTAAAGAAACAGACATCCTATTATAACACTTTTTTATTACTTCAGAATCAAGAACGCTTTCTAAAATGGCATTTCTTTTCCTGAGGAATGTGATAAAACCCATAGAATAATTAATCTGAACTCCCTGTCAGAAAAACCCAACACTAAACAACATAACACTTTATATTCTTCCCTACAGCTGATTCTTCTTGGAAGAGGGAGAAAGGAGGAGATTCTTTTTGCTTAAATGAAACAAATACCAGTAGAATCTTAATAGGTGGGAAGCTCAGGAATCAGTTATAGTAAGATGAGGCCTTTTGAATACTTCTCTGAATGTTTTAGGTTTGAGTGGGGTTTTTTGGGGGGTGGGGGGTTGGTGTTTTTTTGTGGGTTTTTGGTTGGTTTCTTTTTTTTTTAATTTTTATTTTGGTCAACTTTGACAAGTTCTCTGTATCTAGTAAAAACAGGTAGTCTCATGAGTTTCTCAGACACATCCTTCTAGTTCCATACTTGAAAGCAAAACAGTCAGCTTTCCTCCTGCTATTTTCCAAATTCTGTGTGAACTCAGAAATCCACATTTGTAGGAATAATTAATGAAAGTCCTAAATATGTTAAGCTATTTTTCATCATAGCTTTTGGAAAGATGAAACTTCAGAAATAGTTGATTATTTTGGACTAGTGACTGAAACCATAAACCAACCACAATAAATAAAACCTAGTTTTGGATAAAGTGCTTTCCTTCTCCAACTCATCACTAGATTAAAGAAAAAGACAAACCATTTCTTTAGAATTTAAAGCTGCACTTTTCTATTAGTGCTGGGTATCTCTTTCCTAAATTTTAATTTTGTTTATCATGATCTAAAGAGTAAGGATTTGAAAAGAGAAAATGTTTTCACTTTGAAAATGTTGCATGAAATATGAAAAAGAATATTATAAGATCCTCAATTTTCCTGAAGGAATTTTTTTCTGAACTTAGTTCCCCACTGGGAGATTGTTTAGGTCATGCAAAAATTGATTTTCCAGCTACTGAACAATGTGACTGAAAACTTTTGCTTTAATCTAATATTCCATCCAGTTTTATCTAAAACAGTTCAGCGATCTTAACCTCATTTCATAGGTTACTTTCCAGATCTCCTAACGTTTACTTAAAGATAGATAAAATCAGATATGCCATTCAATCAAATAGCAATTGCACATTCAACTAAATCATATGTATTTCAGTAACCATACATTTATATAAAGTGTATTAAAAGCTTTGGTTTTTTCTGATTGCATATTCCCTAGAATTTACTAGCACTCACTAGGAATTAACACACTGGACCCTCGGGTCCCTCTAAAAGTAATCATATTATATCATATATAAAAAATTTGTGTAATCATGGAAGAAAAAAATTTCTCCCTACACAGTAATGTATTTATAAAATATGCTTACAGATAAATGCCCACACTTAGCATTCTGTGCACTTTAAAAATGTGGTGATGTCAGTTAGGGACATTTTAAGACAGTCTAAAGAATACCAGGACAGAAAAAAATATTTACATTTACAAAAGTGCAGTGTTGGAAAAGACTGCAAAACAATCTGTGTGTAACAATGTACAAAAATGCAGCTCGTCAATAAAAGAATTAGAACAGAGTAGGTAGTCCCACTACGGGTGCAAGAGAAGGAAAAAGCATTAGGAAGACAAAATGGACGAATAATATGCAAAAATAATTTTTTTGGGAATCAAAGAGAGGATAAAAAGGATTATAAAACTTTATGTCCTGTTTCTGTGCTCTATGGCAGGTACATAATAATGTGTTTCTCTTGAGAAAAACACCTACACATAATTAAATAGGATGACATTTCCCTGCCTTTAGCTGAAATTCAGTGATGCAGCTGAAGAACAGTGGTGTGTATAGCAGAAATTCAAATGCTCTACCACAGTCTTGGGGCCTATTGAGCTTTTTCGATGTAAATCGTAGCAGTTTCTGTAGTCAGGAGAGATATTTTATTTGTCCATTTGAAGATGTCAAAAATCTCATTAAAACTGACTAGGTTGTGGCTGATGTAACCAACTCATGGAGTGCAAAAGAATCTTGTTTTGGAGAGGCAATTTCTCATTTGGCTTTATTATGGCAACTTACATGCTGCAGATATAGCAGGAAAGGCGAACAGAAGACACTATGCCTGAAATACACATCCAAGTCATGGTCATCAGTGGCAGTGCTGATTGCATCTGCTGGAAATTAAACAAGATCTGAATGCTTCCCAGGGGATGTGAGTGTCCCACCTTCGCTCTGCTAAACAGAGTGGGAGAGAAGGCTGAAGACTTGCATCTCCTGGGAGCAGCACAGGAGAGCTTTGAAGCTCAACACCCCAAACTGCAGACAGCATCTTCAGCTGCTTGATGAGAAGCTGCTCAGAGGAAGCTCTTGTCCTCACTCTCCATCTTGGGTTTGGAGTATTTCACCAAATTAGAATTCTGTTTCTGCAAGCCTTTGGTTTATAGCTTTTTAGCCATAAATTTAACTATGACTGGGGCTGTTGTTTCCCCCTGCTAGCACATCTCAGTGATTCACAGTTTGAAATGATTCATTTACAAACTCAGGGACATTCACAAGGGGTTATTTTTGGAAATGGCCAAATATCCAATCATTGCAATAGCATCCTGAAGAATTACTTATCCAAAACCAGAGAAGATGACTGGCTGAGGGATCATAAGCAGCTGAACCTAGAGCTCTGCTACAAGCCAGTGTGAAGAAATGCTGTTGTGTGTATGTCCATTTGTCTGCTAATAAGAAACTTAAAAGGATGGTAAGCAAAGAAATGATGTGACTCATTAATGGTCAAGTTATTTTCTTGACCATCTCAATATTTCCCCACTAGGTTTTCATCATTATTTTTTTATTTTGTGACTAAAGTTTAAAAAAAATGAAGAGTGATGGAGAACAGGTATGGCTTTTTGATTTAAAAGGATTTTTAATTGATTTTCTCTCAAGGTAAACAATTCTCTCTAACTGTTCCCTAACTAGCAACTCACAACAAGTCAACGAGCGATCCATGCTGTTGGAGTTGGGAAAAAGCCCTGTCAGTAGAGAGGGAACAAGCCTTTTATTTCAAAGGGATACAACTCAACAGCTCTCCCTGAGTGCAATGGATCAGTGCAGTGGAGGATGTTCAATGCAATATCACTCCACTCAGCCCCAGGCAGGCAAATTCTGCATTTAATGAGGGCCAAGATCTTCTCACCCAATTCTCCACAGTATGAAAAATAAATGGGAACAGCAGCAAGTGTGTATGACTAGTCATGGTTTCTCTGTCTTGTCAATAGAAGAGAAACAGCTGTTGGCAGCACAAAAGGGAAGACCACCAGCTTGAGAAGTAACCTACCTCCCTCTAGACTGAAAGTGAGTTTTTCACTCTCATCACTTGATTTTAGGGCCTTCTCTACAGTTTTTTTCCCCTGGGTAAGAAGCTGTGCAAAGTTACAGTACCTTCTTTATAGGCTGCTTTGCAATCAAAAGGCCAATGCCTCCCCAAAAATTTCAAGTAACTTACCAGAGCTTTACTATAACACACAGTGTGAGCCAATGCCAACCAAGGAGATGCAGGAGCCAGCATAAAAGAACAAAATCTCATGAAGAGTAATTCTGGCCCTGAAGAGGAGGAAGCATAAAATAAGATGAATTTGCTCTACGTTTCCTGGTAATAAGCAAATGCATGTCCAGTGAAAAAAGAAGTTTGAAAGGCTCTATTATGGAATAGAATCTGGCTCTCTGTATAAAACCAGTTTTGGAGTGGAATGTTTTTTGTTTACATTCAGTTTCTGCAGCTAATCTTTTGAATCTTGGGTTCTCAAAAAGTTGCATTTTCTCATCATGTCATTTTCTATACATATCTACCTTCTGTGTAGGAAATCCATTCTCACACGGCAGGACACATTCTTCTGCCTACATTAGGAGCTCCTGTCAGCAAATAACATGACTTTCTGAAAATGGATTCTTTCTGGTTTCTTTCTTTCTGGCATGGGTCAGGACTCTTTTGATGTTACACAAATAGCAATTTTATACTCCTGGTGATTATAATTCTCTCACACTGAGTTTAGGAGTTTGTGACTCTTATGCAGACAAACTCTTATAGTCTGTCCACTCTCTATATTTAGGTTCATAAAACTAACATCCTTCTCTCAGGAAATATCACACTCAGATCTGTCCTTTCATCCTCTGAGAATTTCACCACTCTGAAATTGTACAAAAAAGACAGAAAGGCTTAGTTTCCCCCTATATTTAGTCATGGGACAATATCATAGTCTGAGCTCTCTTTTTTTTTCCCTAAAAGTTACAGCTTTCAATAAGTGACTCAGCTGCTTTGCCACAATCCCATTGAAAGCTCTGCTACTGCTTTCAGTACAGGAAGAACAGTTCAACTTGTGACGTCTAAATTTGATCAAACATGAATTATCTTTAGGATATCACAATGATATTAACTTTAGTCCATTATCTTTTTTCCACCACTGGTTGGTAGTTTGTTGGAAAGAAAGACAAAAATTATTATGATGGACTAGCCTGTCATTTGAAAAATGCCTTTCTAAGGTACTGAATTTTAGAAGCTTCATGACATATTGGAGTTTATCTAATGCAACTGACCATTCTTTTTATCAGCCAAGTTGGAGCACCAGTAGTAAGTAATATTAATTTGTAGTGATGAGATTGTATTTTCATTCTGGAAAAGAGTGCAATATTACTGTCCACTAATTGTTTCCTGGGGTGCATACACACTTAGCTGAAAGCTTCAATCAGAACCTAGTAGAGTGTCAGCTAGGTTTAAATGAGAGTACAGATAATGAAGTGCAACATTGATTTTCCTGGTTTTAAGTACCAGTTTGTTTGGTGATTTCATGTTTTTCATCAGACTGGCTGCTTAGCATATGACAAAGCATGGAATACACTCTCTGAACACAGGCATAAGAAGGTAATGACATGAAGTGAAAGCCAGAGACCCTCAGCTACAATATAACTTGAGATATCTATATATTGTGTCTGGAAGAAAAACCTCATCTTACAAGAAAAAAGGCAAACCATGGAGGAAGATGATCAAGGAAAAAGGAGATTTAACTTGAAAAATATTCATTTAAGTTAGATGTAGGATAATATCCAAAGCATGGATTACAAAAGCTACATGCAAAAGAGAGAGATGTGTATATTACATGGGGGTTCTTTCTTGACCAAATGAGAAGGTTATTTATGGATGACTTTTATGCAAAGTGTAAGTACATAACCTATTTTTGTACATGCACACAGCTGGAAAAGCACCTGAAGTAAAATGAGCTTTCTGCTCATCGTGTACTTTATGTGACTCAGGTGGTTCTTCCAAATCTAACTTTTAATGGAAAGAGTACATGATACCAACTCAGGTTTGCACTCAAATAAAGAGTCTTGGGAGGCTTGGCAGAGCTCAGTGAATATTCACACATTGCAAATCTCAATGCCCACAGAGAACAATACTCTGATTTCCTGTTTACAGCTCTGTAGATCAAGATTACTGATTTAAATGGATGAGAGCTCACAAGAAAAAAGGCAAGGCTGGACATTGGAGGTGAGATACTGAAAAGGAAAAGGTTTCTGGGAAAACTGAAAGTGGAACATAAAAAGATACATTACAGGCATATCTCTACAAGAACCAAATTGAAGCACAGTTTCCAATTCATTCCCAGTGTGTCTGGTCCCAGTTGTACTCTTTTGAATCCAAAAGGGTAGCAATCCCTTTGCACATCTGGAAAAGGGATGTACCCAGAGAAGTGTATTTGGATGGTTTTATGCTTGAAGGCAAGAAGAGCAGCATTTTTGTTTGGTGCACTTGCCAAGAACATTTGGATTTACTATTTCTATACTAAGAAAAAAAAATCCAGCACCTGTAGTAAATGTACAAAGACAAAACATGTGTTTGTAGAAATTGTTAAGTGCCTAAGCAGTTGGCAGCAAGGCAAAATCACAAAGAAAATAAACACATTTAAGCTGAGGACCCTGAACACAGCAGTAGGGAAACACAAATTACTAGAGAGGACCACTTTGAAAACAGTGAGCTGCATTCATCTGGTATTTTCCTCAGTGTTTAATCTGAAATATGAACATACACACACACATACACAAAGAGTTACAGTAAAAGCAGCAAAAAATGTACTGGTCATTACTCTGTCAATACCTTACCTATTGAGACCTGATTTCTAGCAGATCTGCATCTGAAGTGTGTTAAGTGTGGCTAACAGAGAGCAAACTCACCACCTCTCCCAGAGTGACAAAATCTTGAGCCACCCTTTCTCACACAGGTTGCTGCCATAAAAAGAAGTTCCATCTTTCTGACAAGTTTGGTTAAGATTGGCTAACAGTATCCCAGTTACCAGAGATAAGTGAAGGAGAGGATTGGTAGCCAGACTTTTTTTGTCAACACTTTGTTGGCCTAGGAAATACAGCAAAAAAGCTCTGGAAAATCATTCTCCAGCACCATTTAATGGAGTTAAGCATTTGGCTTAGCATCACTAAGGCTATGTTTATCCTCTAGAAGTGACAGCAGAGAGGAGTTGGTTGCAGCTCCAAATAAGGATTCAATAGTAGTATCACAGGCCATTAGAATCTTGGTCCAATTCTGCCTGCTTAGCCAACATGGAAACTGTCACACTACCAGAAGTTATCTTGGAAGAAGTTCTGTCAGCTCTTCTGTCCCATTGTTAACACTCTATTTGGTAAGTAACAATACTGTAACAATATCTGTCAAGTAGACATTAGTTGGGAGAATAGGGCAGAAAGTGAATAAATAGGCAAATGCAAAACAAAGAAAGTGTGGGTTTGCTTTCAGTGAAGTAGAATTAGGGAGAGGGCATCTCAGAGAATAACAGCAGCAGAGCCAAGTGTTTTGCAAGTATGTACGAGACCCCACTATCAACTTTTATTAAAGTGCTTCTTCAAAACACTGTATAATGCACTTGACTGTTCAGAAGTAGGCAGACATAAGCAAGTAAGATGTGTTTTTCTAGAATATGGTGAACAGAAGTGAGGAAAAAAAATCGTAACATTTAGAAATATTTTAATGCCCCTGTCTCCATTTCCTTATAGGTCCTAATATAATAAAGTAGGACAATTTAAACCCTAAGTGCCTAACCATAAATTAGCTTTATTGGAACATTCCTGTCTTCCTGTGAAATTATTTGGTAAAAATCTCAATTAAAATGAAGATCATTAAACTGTAATTATAAAAATTTCTATCAAAATTTTCCCCTTGCTGTCATGCAGGAAACTGTAAACAAATATTTATAAAACATACTGTGTCTGTAATTAAAAAGATCACAGTGTTGGCAGTGAGAGGGCTGAATGCATTTACATCAAAGTGTTTCTCTTAGAGCCCTTATTAATTTAAGAGGCTACGGCTAATTTTTTCCAAGTTTTTGAGCAAATCTGAAAGTGCTAGAAAATAAGAGGAAAGGCTCTTTTCTTCCCCCTAAGCCTAAAATGGTGTAAATGCCCAAGATTCTATTGGTTCAGTTAACAATCAATATTAGTTATATTAACCAATAACATTTCCAGCTAAGGGTTTAAGTGAAATTAATTCCCACCCCTTTGTGTGCTTCATCTTTGGTATGAAACTCAAATTTGGTTCTTTTAGCACTGTCCAAAATCTGGCAACTTATTTGTTGCTTGAGGATTGAAAAGCTGCCTAAGGAAACCTCCCCCTTTTTGTGCTCAGGTAGAGAGCTTTGATATTAATGTTTGGTCTTGGCTGAAGACAGGAGATTTTTGCAATGCAAAATGGTCACCCTCCTTTAACACTACGAAGGGCACAAAGGATCATTTGGACCCATGTTGCAATGGAGCTGTGCCAAACACATATTTTTTTCCGACAGAATGAAGGTGAAAATTATAGCAGGGTTTTCTTGCATGTTGTGTAACAATCTTTAAATGCCATATAAATGTACTCAATAACAGTATTGGCTACTTGAATGCAATAACTTAAGCTAAACATCTCATCAGCCTCATGAACTAGATGTCCCATTCCCAGGCTGCCTTGCCTTTGAAGTCTGTATGAGAAAATGTCCCTAAACAGGAGAGCCAATGAATAAAAAATATGTGGGAGAGCACCACCCACGACAAAAATGCCTACTTAAAGTACCCATTTAGACTTGAGAAACTTTGTTGTGTGCTATGAAGATAAGGAAGACTGCCTTAAAATCTTCAGCATACATCAACATACAGCATGGAGAGGGTGCCAAGGGAAGTGTTTGCCCTGCTTCTGTGTAGAAGACAAGCTGAGGCTAGAAACTTGCAGATAAACTGTGTGAGTCACTCCCCAAAGCTGAGAGCTCAACCTGGTAGCATTTTAACTCTAGCTTAGAAGAAGATATTTTTCTGTCTTCCATCCTTTTGCTGTGCTTTCCCTGGAAATGGGAGCTGGGCACATGGGTCACAGCCAGACTGCAGAGTGCTAGTCCTTCACTAGTCAAATAGCCACACCACAGCCTAACAGCTAAGCCTTCCTTTTCTGTATCACATTCACCACAAACTCCTGCCTGATATAGCTGAGCTGCAGCTGCAGCAATGTGCTATGCAAATCAAATGAGAAATTGCTTTAATATTCCCTTTTCATGGGCACTTTTAAGCACCAAGGTCTCATTTTACCAGTTTTGGGAAATGTGCTGCTTGGATTTTTGTTTTTCAGGCTCAATGTTATATGTTGTCCACAAGTGAAAAAACAACTGGTCTTTTCTTTTTTGTCCTCCTTTTCCTTAATGTGACACCTTCCAAAAAAAAATTAAGAAAAATAAACATTTTGACTGACTTACTTGTGGCTTGTTCTTTTCTGCCTGCCATAAACAATGTTGTAATGAGTTCATTTTAGGTCATTCCCATTTTAGGGGTATTATGAGTTGTAGCACCATCTCTGCACTTAAAATGGAGCACACTCTCTGGATCTGGCAAAGACACCACAAACATTAAACCTTCATTTAATGTGTCCATTATATTTTGTATTTATATTACTTTAAAAGAACCAGTGGAAAATTTTGACTTGAATAATTTCTTGACAGAAATTTTAGAAGGAGGGGAATCAAAGGTTTTTCAATAGGAAAAAGATTTGTTTTACATCCAGAAGATAAACTATCATGGTTTGTGCCTGTTCAACCCAGAATATTTCAGTTTATCCAGTTCATCAAAAAGAATTAAGTGCATATCAAGTTTGATAAAACATTATGCTGTTCCTCATACGACAGCATAGAGAAAGATGAGTGTAAGGTCTGCTTTTTTTCCCATGGTGGTGGGTTTCCTAGAAGTACAATTCTTTTAGGGTGAGGTTATACAGTACTTTTCCTTCTATAGCAAAAATGATAGAAGATATTCCAATCCTGCCTGTTTCTGTCCTCCACTTCCCGTGCCCTTCAGCTGGAGACTGTGCTCTAACCTGGATCACTGGACTGGTTAAGACTTTGTACTGGAACCCTGTTTTTGGTCTGGTTCTCATTGTGGCCCCCAATATCTTCACCAGCACAGAGGTGTGGAAGGAGCAGGTGAGGACCAGAGCACCTCAGTCTGGCCTTAGTCCTGAGTGCAGCCCACCCTCAGACTGCTCCTGTGCAATGGCCCCTGCAGCAATCCGTCTAACTACTGACTCATTATACACAAGGTATGGCAGAACTGTGGAGATGCATCCCATGGGAAGGATGCTCTCTGGAGGGAGATGCTGAAAGACCAGAATTCCTAGGGTTTTTTTTTTACCTTTCTTTTTTTAAATTCACACTGATGAGAAAATGGATTGTGATAAGTTACTCCAAAGTATTGTGTAATTTCAAAGGAATCATCCTTTGAGAATTTTAATTGAAACATTCCTAAACTGGATGACTTTTGAGAATATCTACCTCAAAACTATTCTGACTTTACCCCTTTCACCACCTGACAAAATATCCTATATTTTCTATGAGATAGAAAACCTTTAAGTGTTTATTTAAATATCGACATATGTCATATAGGGAAATATCTTATTAACCTTTTTGTAGTTTTTTAAGGTTAGAGAAATACTCAAGGAGTATAATAAAATAAGCTGCAACTGAAATATTTTAACAAAGCAATTTAACATATTCAAGGGTTGGACTCAGCACTTCAGTTCTGTTTTGGTTAATTAGATTCTTCCAACCTTTTAGGGGTGTAGGAAGAGCTCTAGAAAGCAAAGACATTTAAAAAATCTCAGATTTCATCAAACAAAGTAAATTGTTTTCAGCATGTTAGTCACAGCAAAATATACTTAGACACATGAGGTGCTATCAGTTTGGAAAATGTCACTTCAAGAAGCAAATTCAAACAAAATATTTGAATCTCATTTTGCATTTCTTAGCAGTTGAGCAAAATACAAGCTTTAAAAATGAATTTGTTCAAGTCAAAGGTACAAATTTTTTTTTGTGTAAAATAATTTAAATTTTTTTCCCCTTTTCTACTCCAACTACTATTTGGTGATCAGTGCACATGGCTGATGCATCCAGTCCCAAGCACAGATGTTGATGATTCACCAGCAAGAATGAAAGATGGAAATGGAAAACACTTGCTATACTAGTGATGGTGGATAATTGTCCATGGCTCATAGCATTGCAAGACATTAACCTTATAATAGCAGAAGAATAAGTTTGGATTCCTGCTGGAGATGTCAAAAGGATTATAGTTCTAGTCCTTCCTTTCTTCACTATGTTGGTATAGAGGAGGAGTAAGCTTGACTATAAATCTTATGCATACATAAACTTAGAGAACTCATCAGGTTTTGACATAATGTGTCCCTAGGCATCAAAAGAAAATTTCAGAGAGAACTGACTATATTGCATTAGGAAAACTAATTACCAAAAGTACAATCCAATTAAGATGGGGCATTTAGGGGACAGGATCCCAAACCTAGAATTGCTAGGGGACTGTTAGTAAAACACTGATCAGGGAGCTTAGTGTGTGAGGCATCATCTCTCCTCTATACCCCACATTAAACCGATGCTGTTTTGCAGCAATACTCCTGAGAAATCACTTCCCTGCTTGAGGTCTTATATGCTATGCAATTTCGTTATATAACATAATGACTCAAAAATATGTGTATTAAGCATAATGTGTGGGTTTCCCTTTCTCCATCCTGAGGACCTTTGTCCTTCTATTAAAGATAATATAAGGCAGACATGAGCATGGATATAATACAAATAGGCTGTACAAAGTCAGCCTGGGTATGTAAATAATGATATTTTGCAATTACTCTTTAATAGCCTCCACAGATCCAGCTCAATCGTCGAAAAAGAATAAGAAATGAACCATTTTTCACGCTTAATCTGCAACACTCTATAAAAAGCTTGGACACTCAGCTTTTCTAAAACCTACTCCTCTTGATGGTCTCCAGCAATGTACCAAAGTCAACAAAAATCTCTCTCTTTATAAATAACCATGCATCAAAATTGCACTTGACATAAATGAAAGAAGTGAGGAATTAAATCTCTCAATTTTTTTTTTTTTTAATGGGGTGTGGGTGAAAAAGGGATGAGAAGTCTTGTTCAAAATCTCAAAGAACATTTCTGGAAAGTGGAGTTTATGTCTGATTTCTATACTATGCCTCCAGCCATGGGACTACCCCTTCTGATGGTCTCAACAGAGGGAAAACCAGCATACAATTCTTGTCATCAAGTTGCGGTTTCTCACTGAATAAGTGGCTCTAAAAGTTAGCAGAAATGAATATATTTAACAATAGAGGGTGTGAATTTTAGCACTTGCAGCAAGATATACTTAATTAATTCATTCATTATTGAATAATTTATAAAAAAATGCCATTTTGGCCATTTTGCTTAAAGACTAAACCAAGATACGACTCAAAGATAGCAATTTTGCTAGCCATTTAAAATGTACCTATGCGATTAAAAAAAAAAGAAATGTGGCCAGAAATGTAAAAAAAATATAAAGTGTCCATAAAGCAGAGACTGAAAAGGACTTTATCAGAATATTTGTCCTGGTTTTCCCAAAGTTTTATGGTATCGTTCCTTTGGGACTGATTTATTGTGTGTCTGGACTTTGAATATGTTAAGCATGAGCAGATGGGTGTTGTCGGAAGACTGTACCCATCCCTGTCAATTTTTTTTAATGCAAATTTTGGACAAACAGTTTTGGAGAAGTCTTGAAGTTGGCCTGTGCTGTGGCAAGGTCAGTCTCCAGCCATGCAGAAAATCACAGAGCTGTCAGCAACTCCTCTGTTGCTTTTGTATTTGTTGACAGAGGATATTTGGGTCATGCCAGAGAAACTGGCTCAAATAATTTAAAAAAACAAAAGAACCCCAAAACCCACGAAAAAATAAGAGAGAGGAAGCTGTGGTGAGCAGCTAAAGAAAGAGGGCAAAAATGTACCTGGAGACTGATTTTATTATTTAAACTGGTTTATAGATTAAAACTCTATTATGCATCAGATACTTTAACTGTAAAATTGAAATACGAATCAGACTGCACAGGTTACTTAAATAATGGTGTAAAATAATAAAAACCCAAAAATATTTCAGGCTTATGCTATCAATTTAGAATAAGCCACAGTAATCAAGGAGAACATTCTATTGATTTTTTAAAAAGTAATTGTCCTAATTTAGCTGAAATATCCCCAAACCTTATCCTGAGATACTCTTCCCTAGGGTGACACATAGTACTTTATGTAACTACTTTGTCTTTCAAACTCTTACTGCTCACAGTAAGTGCCACTCAAGACTGCAGCTTGTTCTTGCATCTTAATACATTATATGCGTTGGAGAAACTACAGTGAATGAGCTCAGAATGGGCATCTGTATACTGGAAATCATTGTGTTTTCTGTGGAAATATGGAATATAAGTGATATTTTGCATGCTAATGAGATTTTGCTGAAGTTTTAGGTCTACTGAGATATGAGAATTATTATCAAGATGACCTAGCAGCTACCTAGTTTCCATTACATTTGTATAAGTGGGCTGAACTGAAATTTTTGTGTTGTAAACAAGAGAGCTTATTTTTAGAAAATAATAAAATAAACTAAAAGCTATATTACAGGCTACACTTTGATTCTACTTCACATTAAGCCCACTTGGAGTGATAGACTGTTAGAGAATGAAACTCCTGCTCCCAGAACAAAGCCCCAAAAATCATGATCAATTAAGTCGGCAGTTCAAATAGCCATATCCCTTGCCCAGAGAAACACAGTCTCAACATGTTCCTAATGAGAATCCCCAAAGAATGCCTTTTCCCCCCCCAGCTGATTGATTTTAACTTGTCATCTTCTCTGTCTTTGTGGTACTCCATTCTGGTTTGGTCTTGTGACAGCTGGAAAAATTATTTTTCTTGTTTTCAGTCATCTCTTTCCCAGCTTATGCCTGCACAACCTTTTGTCTCAAATTTTACACAAAGCAAGGAGAGATGTAACTTCTCAGCCTGTGTTGCTGGCTTTCACTGCTCCCCTGGTAAATATAAAAATAATATTACTGTATGCTTTCTGCTATTCTACATCTGAAGATTGGACAGCGTAACCTATTAAAAATTGCAGTATTACATCCACCGACTTCCCTAAAACTCTTAGTTCAAATGTTACAAAAAGGCACATATTAGTGTCCCTTCCTCTACTGCTCCCTACACATTCACAACTAATCTTGAATATTAGACCACAGATATGCTAAATGCACTCATCATCATCATCCAAGCATTTCTTTGCATCTTTAAAATTGTCTTCATTTGTCTTTCATTTCTATCCTAAATTCTGGGGGGAAAATAGTTCTAACTATTTATATAGCATATAAAATAAGGTGAGCTTAAACCAGACCTTGAGTTCCTAGCCACATGAGTTATGAGTAATATGCTTGGATCATGAAATCTCTGCCTACATTTAACAACTGCAAGCACCTCTTTTACACAGTGCTTAAAGCACTTGAAATCTGAGCTTTCCATGTATTTAATAGCTATTCAACAGCATCCTATATAATGAAAAAATGGTGAAAGAAAAAAAAGATTAAGGACACCTGTAATAGCAACAGTGAGAGAGAAGTATGAGATTATACTGATAAGGGACTGTTGGTGACAACTTTCTGTTAACTCTTTTGCCTAGCTCCCACACCAATTCATTGATGCCTCTGGGAAATTGTCTTTGTGAACAAAAGTCAGCCACACATCTTCTCTCAGTTAAAGATTTCCTGTTTTCATTTCAATATTGAAGGGAAACACACATAGATTTGATTAATTATTTATGATAATTTGCTAAATGGATCACCTAAATTGGAAATATTTTAGCAGACATAACCGGGGATTAATTTCTTCAAGGTTTCAGCATTCATTTAGATGCCAGAAAAGATGTCAAGCTTTTCAGAAGAGCTCATCGTGGTAGATACTGCACAAGCCTAGAAACATAGCCCTTATTTATAGATGTGAATAAAAAGTTTGTTCTTTTGAAAATCCTGTTCTGAACACTTCAGAACAGTTTTCATTTAAGATCAGTGTGTTCACAAGGTCTCAAAAACTGAGGCTCTGGTACAGTGTTGCTTCAGCTAACCCAGACTGATACAGAATGAGGATAATGCTAGAAGAATAGTGAAAAAGCACCAAATACACAGAGATACACAAACCCTGCTCTTTCTAAATAGTTGTTGTTATGCACAACAATGCTACAACAGTATTACAACATCATTAAGGGATCAAACACAAATCATGAGTTTTCTTTAAAATAAGTAATCCAGCAATTAGCAGAAGTGGCTAAGATAAAAAAAGAAGGAGGTGCAAAGTAACTTTAAAATAATAAAACTATTTTTCTATGAGCTAAAACTCTCCTTGAAGCTGCTGCAAGAATGCATTAAAAAGATGAACCCATGAATAGAAACTTCTAAAAATTTCTGCTTCTATGGAGAGCAAATTTGGAAGTAAAATTGCCAAATCCTTTAGTCATTAACTTTACTCAGCTTAAGAGCAATTAAAGGTCCAGTTTTTTACTGACATCCGTCTTCACAGAGAAGTATAACAACAGTGAAAGACTTAATGTTTTCACCACGGCTACAATAAGATTTTTCTTATGAAGGTTACCTGTGGGAAGGATCTAAACTTGCAGAAAGGTTAGAGACGATGACATTGAAGAGGAAGAACCATCTCTCTAATACCTGGAATAACACTGAGGTAAAGAGATTTCAGAGTAGCTCAACCCAGAGAAATACCTAAGGAAATATGTGCCTGGAAAGTTTCCACAAATCTGATCTTACAGACTCAAGGCACTATGCAAAACCATGTTGATTATCAAGCCATGACTCTTCTACTGAATTGGTACTTGAGAACAAGCATTGATACGGCTTCAAAATAAAAGGCTGGAGCATGTTTTAACTACACATATGGGGAAAAATACTGAACTATTTTCCTTAGAGCCTTCCACTTCTGATTTAAAAATAGACATATTTCTCCATGTAAAGATAGCAGCATGGTGGCCACGAAAACAGACCAGCAACTAATTCAGTATATAACCAAAAGGACTAAGAGCCGTTGCAAAGGGCTAATTGTTTGTACACCTTGAGTACTGGAAGGAAATGAGAGCATCAAAGGAAAGGATGCAGCTGAAATGACAAACAATGAATGGTTGCAAACAAAAGCCTTTCAAGTATTTGTCATGTGATTAATTTCTCTAATTAATATCTTCCTCAGAGGACATTTCAGTCTTTTTCTTCAAAATTTTTTGGATTTATGAAAATAAATAAATCAGGATTAAGAACCACAGCAAATCACCAGTTTAGTGGGGACTTGTTTGTTTGTTTCTTGGGTTTTTTTGCAATTATTATAACAAAAGTCCATTAAAGCTCCTCCAGTTTCCTCATAGAAGATGGATAGTAATTTCTTCTCCTTTGCAGCTCACACACACACACACACACACACACACACAGAGACTCTTTCTCTCTCTCTCTCTCTCTCTCTCTCTCTCTCTCTCTCTCTCTCTCAAAGTGTCAGGCAACATTTTACATCTCATCTTCAAAAAGAGGCTGCATATCCACCAGGATGTTTAGGGACAGCACCGCCCTGTTTGTGTCATTTTCATTTGCTTGTTGAAAACTTCAAGAAGTTGTCCCCATGGTCCAATCCAAGTTTTAATAATAAACAAAGAAAGGACCAGCGTGATAGATCAAATGGAACAAGGAGGGAACTATACATACTTTCTTGAAATCATATCAAAATAAAGAAGTTTTATCTCTCTATTTGCTCCTAGGCCTTTCTCCCAGTTGACAAATATTCAAACACTTGACTGTTGTTCACTGCGTAGGTTCAAAGGACTAAATAAGAGTTAATAAGAATTTCAGTACAATACTACCTGCTGTGTGATGCATGTGCTCTTTACCAGACTTTTAAGAGTATTTGAACAACAGGATGAGAAACTCATAAAATTCCAATACTATGACACACAGATACACGAACGTTAATTTTAAGGCTACCTTTTTAGTTTAAATGATTCAAAATCTTCACAGTGCACAGTTGAGTTCTCATCTACCCATCCATTGCATGAACAAGTTCTAGATCAGAGCAGCCTATGTAAACTTCATGGATTTTCAATTCTAGACCTAATTTTCCCCGTGACTTCCCAGGGGTTACTATGCATCACATATTGCACCACAACATAACATCAGCAGAGGCATCTTTCTGTACCTAACATAAACAAGCTCATGCTTCGCAATCTGCTACCAAATCAAAAGTGGTTCTTCATCACCCCAAATTATATTTGGATTGATTTGCTTCCTTTCATAAACAAATAAGCTGAAGTGACTTGCTCCAGCTATCTGTAGAGACAGTAGTAGAGATCTAGTCCAGTGCATTGCTGCAGCTTAATACTAAATTGCAGCAAAAAGCAGTGGTGAAATCCCCATGGGTGCAGACTTGCTTTGGGTTACACCATCCAATTAAGAAAAAGGACAAGTATAAGGAGTTGGCTGAGTAAAAGGACATAGTCTCCAAGTCCATGTTCACTCCTTTATGTTACTGGATCATTTTAGTTTACACACTGTACCTTTGTTAAAAAATGTTTTTCATCAAAAAGCAAGTTAAAATGTTGTGAAAAGAAGACAGGGAGTGCTTTAGATAAAATGGCCATAAAATATATTTCTGAATTAAAACTTTTTGTTAGAGTTGCTATCATTTCAGTCGTGCCAAAATATTTAAAATTCCCTTCTGGAAGCCACAGTCACATAATTCCTTGAGTCTAGCTCAGTGCAACCAGCAGTGCTGTGAATGCAGGTGACTCTTTATCTGGCACCACAACTGCATGTTTCTTTCACGTTATTTTCCATCACCAAGAGAGCTGAAGCTTTTTCCTTTTAATACTTTTAAAGTGGTAAGAATCCATGATGAGATGACTGCAGTGTTTTTCAGAAGGAAGAACAGTTTAATCTTCATGAGATTACTCTAATTGCTTGGCAGTGCTTTATTAGGGCTGGGTTTTGTCATTGTTAGGCAGGAAATGGATTGTTGGAATGCCTAGCACAAGACTTTGTATGCTGTGACTTTTTCATTTGAATACTTAAAAAAAGCCTCAACAGGTTTGTTGTGGTTTTACTTTCATTTTTTTCCTCATGAATTGATCGACAGACTGCAGAGTAGTCTGGAAATTGAAAAGATTTTTACCATTAAAGCTATTACAAATGGCTCAGCTTCTGTAAACAAGCCCCTGAAAGAACAGGGGCCATTTGGACCTAGCTCTCAATTTCTTATCTTTCAATCAAACTGCAAAATATTTTCCAGTTTTCATTCTGCATTCAAAGCATGCTGCTGAGGTAGAATACATTTTCAGAAGAAGCTTGTAAGCATTCAAGAAACAGCTTGCAGGGAAAACACTAGGAGTCCAGGAAAGTTGTATCAGAGACTCCCTCTGCTCTTCCCACTGGGACCTGCATCAGATTTGATGTTGCAGAGGATTTCATCACATCAATGACCACACCAAGATCAATTGGGACTGTGTCTCTACAGCATGAATTAATACAGACTAGGAGCAGCTTTGAATCCTCTGGGAGCCAGGGCTGGCCTTGACATAACTTTCTAAAACTTCCCTCTTGCTCCTCTTCCCTGAGCCAGGGATGGAGCAGTGCAACCTCTTCCTGGGCTGCTGGTTTAATTCAGCATTACCAAAGTTAAAGATGAGAAGAGTAGGGGATGCAAGACTATCTGAATTACAAAGCTGCACCATAAAAAGGACCTGTCAAATTGCACATGAGCCAGAACTCAGAGCTTTCTACATCGAAGTAAAGAGAGGAAAATAAAGTGTCTGAGGTCTAAAGTTAGGCTGCTACCTTGACCTGCAATAGAGCACTCTTTTCTATTTTTTTTTGTTGTCCTCCATTTAAAACTGGCACAAGAACCCAGCAGTGAAATTATTAAGGGATTACTTCTGAGTTTCAGACTTCAGAGGATTTTTTTCTTAGCAAATACCATGGGTGTTGGGAGAAAGTAAAGGGAAAGATTTTAACAATTGATAGAAACATTGGTGAGCAAACACTGTTTTCAGATCCCTGCTGGTATCACTAGATGCTTGTGCACAAATGTGATGTTTTGTCAAATAAGATGCTATGTACTGCACATTCAAGTTACCAAATAAAAATAGCAGAGATAATTTCAGCTCCATCTACAGCACTGGGAGTTGGGGAGGGGAGGAAAGTGGAGGTGGAAAGGAATATTTGTGGAGTGGAAAAATTCAGAATTTTTGGGGGGTGAGAAAAGAGGGTGAAAGATTTATATAAAAGCTCTGCAAAAACTGCTGGAAGAAGAGAAAACATTTAATCCAGACCTGGTCCATATGCAGCTTTGTGAGAGTCTGCCAGTCTGTACATACAATGCTGTTTACCACATACCATTGATATAATTCTGCTAAAAACATGCTTACTTGGAAACATTTGTGCCATAGGCCTGTGCACATATACCCTCTTCAGTCACATAGCCTCAGCAGAATACACCATGGACTTTGTAGGCCTTTGAGAACTTAGACTTCCAAGAGGCCAGAAAGCAAGAAACGGATAGCTCAGCCAGCAGACCTCTGAGGTGCACAACTGACAGGCTATGGGTTCAGCCAGTAAAAGTGATGCAAGCAGTTGGCACAAATCCCTAGATGGGGGAAAAAAAAAATCTTAGCCATCAGAGTTAATCTATGCTAGAACAGTCAGGAAAGTTTATCTGGAGTATTTCTTAATGTTGATTTGCTACACAGTCTTAAACCTGTAGGTGAACGCTTGCGTAGTATAAGAGCAGCCGACATTCAGCTTCCCTTAAAAAAAGAATAAAATGAAACAAGCTTAACTTCAGCCATTTGTTTCACTGATAAAAAGTCCACAAAAAAGATATAATACAGTTCAGCTACAATAGAGTTATACTTTCTCTGAATTCTCTGTAGAAGAAAGAGAAATCCCAAAGAGATAAGCCTAGATATTGTCAAAGGAAAACTCATACAAGAAAAGAAAATTTCTCTCAAACAGATATCCATATATATATAGGCCCTCCATGCTAACAGTTTAAGAGCAATTTCCTTTTTTCAAATGAAAGTCTGTGACAAAATAACATATGCTGATTTATTACAAATTCTGAGCAAAGCAGATTTTCCTACACTTGATATTCATAAATTCGATGAGGCAAATCTTTGTATCACACAATCTGTGTTTCCAGCAGAGTCATCCTTAAGGCAGCCAAATATGTCAATTTGTGGGGCTTAAAAAGTCTTGGGGATAAATAACGCACGCACATTCCAGAGAAGTTTAGCCATTATCCACATGGCAGGGCCAATGCAGGATTGATGGACTGGTGATATTCTCTGTTCTCTCTTTCTTTTCTCCGCCTTTATTTTTCTCCTCCCTTGCTTCGCCTGGGGAAAGCACAGCTCTCATATTCTACTCCATACTCTGAACCCATGTTTATCGTGGGACTGGGGAGCTTGTGGGATAATGTTTCGGCTTCTAAACCAGCTCCTTTGAGAAATTTCTTGTGAGAAGCTGAGAGCTTATTGAAGGGTACTGTGCAGAATTAAGGACTTGCTATCAACCACTTGCAAAATTCTATTGTACAAACTTACTTAGCCCACACCTTTTGAGTTTAAATTGCCAGAGTTTAGGCAACTGTACAATAAAGCACAGGAGTTCTCTGACCTGTGGTCGGGTGTCTTTTTTCAGCCTGATGAGAATATAAATTAATATAAAACAACATCATGGCCCTTACTAATGAGTCACAACACATGTCCTCCCTTCCACCCCCTTCCTTAATTGAACAAATTAATAAAAAAAAATTAAACAGGAAAAAATATTCGTACAGCTAGTTCCCTGTGTTATCTAAAGTTTTTCCCCCTCTCAAACCCTTGTTGGTGCCTTTTCCCCAAGAAAAGTCCTTCCTAGGTGATCCTCGCTTTTTAGGAGAAGGGTTGTTTAGAGAAAGGGGTGTGTGTGGCATGGTCTATTCCAGGATAGCCACAGTTGTGGCTTTCTGTGTCCCTCACTGGTGAAAGGTTTGTGATGGCTATATTTCCTGGATGTAATTCAGGTTTAATCCCGTGCTCCCCAAGCACCCCCACAAGCCTGCCAGCACAGCCAGTCATGGTGTGCTGTGTTTGAGTGGCCTGCTCTCCTGGGCTGGTGGCAAAGGTTGTGTCTGCATCCTTGTTCTTCTGCTCTCCCTTTAGGGGCCTGGTCAGTAACACAGGATAGTTTCACTGCTCTTGTCTGCTGAGACTACAAGCACACTTATGTCCTCACACTTGTCCGATGCTGTGCATTTGGGATATATCTGCAGCTGCCTCAGGGTCCCATGTATAGAGATTCACATGGTCTCTACTTCCTCAGTCTCATCAGTCTTAGTCCCAAAGCTTTCACGTATAATGACTGAATTTCTATGAGTCTGAAGTTCATGTTTTTAAGCATCTTAGTTACTGCAGGAGAAGAGTGTGAGACAGAACAGCATGCTCAAGCACTACCTGCTTGAAAACAGCACTGACTCACCAAAATACAAAGGAACAGAAAGTAGTCCCTGCTTTTCCTTACCTCCCAGATGTCTTTGTAATATAACCATGTTCCCTCTCATCCAGTAGCAATAACTGAAAGGAAAGACAAGTGGTTCAGAGAAAGTGATGTGCTAAAAAAAACATTTCAAGGCAAGGTGGATTTAAATGGCATCTCCCTACAACTTCATTTTTGTAATTTCTTTTCAGACGCAACTCTCTGATTACTCCACCAAATCAACTGGCTACAGTAGCAAAGCTGAACTAGTCCTCTCCTTTAAGTGATGCTTGAATTTACCTTCCTAAACACAGCCCTCCAAGGCAGCTGACCAGTCACCCTGCGGAGGCTTTGTCATTCTTCTCACAATGTGCTTTTTCCGAGGGCTGCGTAACGTTGGTCTGCCTGCTTTAAGGCTGCATGAACACAGCTGTCACTGGCTGAATTAAATGAAACAGTGACTCATACTACATCTTTGATATTGAAAAAGGCGTGGGTAGTATTTTGTAGCTTTCAAAAAGCTATGATTTCACATTATGTTTAAATAAAGAAGGGCAATGGCTTTAGAACATATAAACTCTGGATGATAGATGATGTACTATGTATTAAAAAGTTTGGGCAATATTTTATGTGGTTGTGTCATCATCCATCGTCATAAGGATCACAAGCAGAAGAGAAGTTCAGACAAACTTTCAGAAGAATAAGTGTACATTAAAGGAAAATAAAGTAAGGAATTAGAAACACAAAGCACTGCTCTATTAACTCCCAGATTAGATTTTCTTTGGTGGAGTAGAAAGAAAAAACTGTACATGCAGAGGCTCTGTCTATATTTCGCTTCACCTCACACATTCAGCCACCTTTCTGCCAAGTGGATTTAAGTACTATTGTTCTTGCAGAGAGGCATTCTCACATTTGTCTTCTGAAATGGAGCACCAGGTCCTAGCAATAGAGGATTGTAGGCAAGTAATTCATGATGTTAGAAACACATTAAAATTCTTCCTCTCCCCATTTCTCCCCTTTCTTCTGCTACTTACCCCAGATGTGCAGTTGTAAAAGTACTTTCAAAAAGTTGTCTCAAAGCAAATATAGTAGACACCAGAAGTACACTGTACTGCTTATACAGTGCAGTCCATAACTGAAAATACCTTGCTTTCAATGAGTCAATAGACTTTTTGAAGTTACATCCTTAACTTCTGTAGGAAATAAATGCATGGAGAAAATACTAGGAAATTCTAGGATTATCGTAAAAAAGTACATACTTAGGGTACATAGTGATGTTGCAGTTATCCTGCTGCGAAGCAAGGCAGAAAACACAGTGGTAAGAATTGGTTATGAAGGCAGCCATTGGAAGACTTGATGAACACTTTCCTTTTTGGGTGCTTCAAACTGCAATCTGGTTGAGAATCACCTTAATTTTAACACTGTTCCTCTGTTGCTGCGTATTCCAACTCAACATTACTCATTTCAGCCAAGATGCTGATGTAGAAATAGGTTTAAGTGATCCAGGAAGTGATAACCAGCCAATGTCCTGGAGTTATTTGGTGGACTGAATTCAAATATTTCTGAGCATGATTTTGAATACCTGTAAAGTCCCACTTCTTCCTAGTAGCCAATAAAAGAGTGAATCAACCAAGACAGTTTTAATTTATTACGCATACTTTGCACCCACCTTTCTAACTTGCATATTTGCTGTCATTCCGCTTCAATCCTCTCTGCCTTGTTATTTCTTCAAGTACCAATGTAAGTTTTAAGTTCTCTAGGATGCTATAAAGTACTAAATAAAGAATAAGCTTTCCCCAGTATTTTCCCCCTATTTCCTTTGTCTTCATATGGCCCATTAAATCTAATTATATCCACTGGAACATCCCCAGAGTGTTAATCCAACAGCTCTCCATCTGTCAGATAAATTAATAGTACATTCTAGAGAAATGTACTCAAAAGTCTGCTTGTGATTCAGTCCCCACACACTGAAAGATGTAGATTTACCTCTTCCTCCGACACTCATATCAGCTCACAAAAAGGGTCAGGGAGAAGACATAGCAGACTTGCAATTCAAGTTGCCTGTTTGCTTGCCAACTGTTTGCACAATATGGGAATTGCATGAGGAGCTAGAATCAACAGCTTTCATATGTTTCAAATAACAATCTGCTTTCCCTAGAATCCTGTCCTTGACAAGATACAACACAACAATACAACACAACAATAGATTTCAAGAGACTCTAACTCTGGACTAGAGTGTTTTGTAGATTCACAAGTGCAGCCTCACCGTGAATATTGGGTGAAGTTTTGAGCACTGCAATAAAAGAAAGACGTTAAACTATCAGAGAGCATCCAGAGTGGGGCAAGAGATGGTGAGAAACCTTGAGGGGAAGCCATATGAGGAGTGACTGAGGTCACTTGGTCTGTTCCACCTGGAGAAGAGGAGACTGAGGGGAGACCTCATTGCAGTCTGCAACTTTCCTTGTGAGAGGAAAAGTAGGGGCAGACACTGATCTCTTCTCTGTAGCCCCCAGTGACAGGATTTGAGGGAATGGCCTGAAGTTGTGTCAGGAGTGGTTTAGGCTGGATATTGGAAAAAGATTCTTCCCCAGAGGGTGGTTGGCACTGGAACAGGCTGCCCACGGAAGTCACAGCCCTAAGCCTGACAGAGTTAAAGAAATGTTTGGTCAATGGTCTTGGGTATGAGACATTTGGGGTGTCTGTGCAGGGCCAGGAGCTGGGCTTGATGATCCTTATGGGTCACTTCCAGCTCAGCTTATTCTATGATTCTGTGCTTCACATCTTGTGCTTCTTGGTCCTTGGAAGCACTCTAGGTATACAAAATTTCAGGCTTAGCATTAATTTTTTCAGAGTAACATAAAGCAAAAAAAGGCATAAGTGTCTGCTTTCTATTACTATACAGGATTAAGACTAGACCATTTGGGTTGAGTTTTGTTTATTTGTTTTTAGAATAATAGAATAATTTTATTTGTTTGTTTTTAGAATACCAGAAAAATTTATATTGAAAGGAACCTTTGGAAGTAATCTGGTTCAAACTCACTGCACAGTCTGGGTCAATGTCAAAGTGACACTGAATTGCAGAGACTTATTAATTAAAAATGGGAAGCATAAAATGAAGGAAGGAAGATATGGCCTTCTGGTACTGAGGGTATTTCTCTATATTTTAAAAACTCTGTATTGAGATACCAGAGCAAGAGCTTCTCTTGCCTTTCATCTTACTCTTTATTTCAGGAAGGAGGATACTGCTGATTGCACAGTGGAAATCCAGCCAATGAAAGAATGGAAAACCATATAAAATATGTCTTTCTTTCTTTCTTCTGAGTACACTCCACGTCAAAGGGAGTTTGGAGAAAGAATGTGGCATTGCAAAGCAACTCTGGCAAAAAATAAAAAATACAGAACTGGTTTGCAAAGAAGATACTTCCTAGTTGTATGGGCCTAAAGAATGCAGCTGAACTGTCTCAAACACTGTCCAAGCCATGGAAGGAACTTCCAGTAAGATAAGCCACCACAACAGGCATTTGAGATAAGTGCCAATGGCACAGCAGGAAGGAGCTAGTTTGAGGCCTAATGGAGGTAAAGGTTTGGTCACCCTATGGACTGAAATTCCCGCCATGGCCACCATATCCATACCATGTGGATACCTGGGACTTGGACTGTATAAAAGTGATACCTTCAGAAGGACAACTCTGGGACCCCCACCAGGATGAAGACCAGGATGAAGAAGGACCAGCAAGACTCCGCAGGGATCCATGTGGTGGTGATATCTTTTGCTTAATCTCTCTCTCCCTCCCTGCCTTTCCCTCCCACAAACCTATAAAGATTTTAACACAATTCTAGTAAGATCCTCTTCTTGACACACAACCTATTGGCAGTGTGTCAGCTCTTTGTTCCTAGCAGCATGCTCCCAGTCCATGGAGATCTCTATCTTAGGCTACACTGCAATTTTAATGAAAATGTTCTGGCAGAATAATGTCAGAAAGAAAATTAACTGGAAAATGTATCTGCAGCTACCAGGTTATTCAACTTGTTTGGTAATGCAGTAATGTGACTCTTTGTCCCTCCTCACCCTCTTCCCCCTCTTCTTTGCTGCAAAATTGTTTCCCTTAAAAGTAAGATTTGTAAAGGAACAGGAGGTCTCTAGAATGACAACAATTTGCTAGTAATAAGGAATTCATTATCAAAGGAGTTTGTCTGTACACTCAAATTCAAGGAGACAGCAGGACCATAAACCATAGGGGACAGTCAGAAAGGTTCCCTATCACTTCTGTAATGCAATGATAATGGATGATGCTGTCTCTTTGATAAAGAAGCTGTCCTACAGTTCCTACATGGGAGACAGAATTCATCTATAAATGGACAAGGAATCAAAATGCTCCCTGAGGTCGTTCTTATGAATTCTCTCTTTATTTGGTGCATTTCCCTCCTCCCAGTCATAAACCATAAGACACCAGTCACTGTGATCAAATACCATGACCCAGCTTCATTACCAAAACAGTCCAAAGAGTAAGACTATGCAGAAAACCTTGGGAGACATACAACTCATTTTGTGAAATGTGAACAGGGAAGGATAGAGGCTTGTTTTGTACAGTGATGATCACTCAAAGTGGCATTATGTCACACATTATGTGACGCTGGTTGACAAACACAGAGCTGATGATATGAAAATTTAAGAAGGGGATTATGAATTTGGGGTCCCAAGCCACCTTTCCTAATTAAGTCTATTAAACATCTACACTCTGTGTACATTCTACCTGATAAAAAAAGTATTGTGACAGAGTGAGTAGTGGTTACTATTTTTCTGAAGCTGAGATTCTCAGCCTGGGAGGTCACTGCAGGGATATGGGCAGAGGTAGGGTAGGAAGAGACTGCCACAAAGTTCTTCTGGCTATATGAGATGGACAGGAAGAAAAAATGTGAATAATCATAGTGTTCTCAGAAGCAGAGACCTTGACCAAAACTAACAGGTGTCAGGCAGAAGACAAAGGAAAAATTAATTCCTCAGATCACATGAATGAACTGAAAATTTCTTGCTGCATAGTACTGGAGGTGCTGAAAGCTGGCACAGGCTCAAGGCTTGATTGCACAGGTTCATGGAACTGGAACCAATTTGAAGCAATTAAAAAGATATCTTCTTCACTACAACTGCCACAAACAGCTTTGTGGCAGAGCCCCAGATTATTTGAAAGCTGAGAGAGTCTTTGAGAGAAGCAGCATGATATGTTTCCTCTCAACAACCATACCTCCCTAAGGATCAGATTCTGAGCACTGTCAAAGGTCTAGCTGGATCTTTGCTACAGGGACTGTTTTCCTAGACATATTCTGGGAAAATGCACTCTTGTAGGAAAGAAGAGACTGGTCACCAGTGTAACTGAAAATGTATATTTGGCCCTTCTTTTCAAACAAATATACTCTGTTTTGCAGCTTTACAATGATGTAGAAGCCTGAATGGCACTTACTGATTAGTAATGAAATTTTAGAGTACTGAAGCATTACAGGACAGCTGCAATGCTAATGCAAACTATGTGCTATACTACAGAGTCACAGCATATATTTATGTACATCCTTTGGGCTTCCTAAAGTTTCCAGTTTCATGCTCACCCCCACCTGTGAGTAATTTGCCATGATGTATCCAGTCTGTGTAATGGTGGAAATGAGGGAAATTACAAAGCTTCTAAGTCCACATTTAATATATTTACTATGGAAGTCACAGATACCCTGGCAGAAAAGGCCAGATTCCAGCTATCCCATGCAATCTTTCAGTAGATCCTATAGAGGGTAGAGGAAAAGAGAGAGCAAAATAAAGCCATGCTGATATTTCAAATATAGTTTAAACAGAAATGAACTTTGTCCTTGGTGAAAGTACCTACAGCTCCCAAGGCCCAAGTGCACAAATGGCTCCATGCTTCCACTGGGGCGGCAATGGATAGCAGTAAGCTAAACAGGCGTAAAAAGTGGTTTGCATGGCACAAGTCTCTGAGAGAAGTTATCTCACTGATGAACCTGTCTTGCTGAATTGCAAGGGAGAAAGTCTTTAATTGACAAGCTGAAGTTGCACTGGCAAAGAGCAGTGCTCCACAGATCTGGTCATTTTAGTACATAATGGAAACAGGTGCTATGGTACTCTAACCTTTTTGTTTCAGCACTGAAGAGAGACTGTCTTACTGCAGAGAAATCAAAACAATCAAAACAATGGAGAACTTATATGTTTTTTAAAGGTATTTAGCTACTTAAAATGCAAATTAATTTTGAATATTCCTAATGGGTGTTGGTGCAACTTCAACTGCTTCAACTGCTCATCTTCAGTATTTTTCAGATATCTAATGATTATCAGAGAAGGAAAAGGCTCATTTACACCCTTTTCCCCTTCTGATCTGCAAAAACGACCAATTGGGAGGATCCTTTATCTCCAAATCATCTGCAGTGCTCCAACTTACAGATATACATAATTTGCAAAAAACTTGACTCTTACAACAAAAGGGATTTCTACATAGTGCATAAGGAAGACCTGGACTACATGTCTTATCTTCTCTCTTGAAACTCAAAGGGTAATAAAAAAGCAGTCTGTTTTCATCTTCACCGTTTTAACTCACTCCATCTTTAGAGAAAAGAAAAGAGTATTTCCTACTTTACTTTAAAACTGAAGAGGTACACTTGTTTGATAGAGGCTTTGAACTAGTAAAAATTACCCTCTGTTTTATAAACTATATTAGAGTTTGTTGCCACAATACCAAAGTCCTGCTTTGTTCTTCAAAGTCTTCTGAGATGAGTTCACAGGATGAAAAACTCCATTAATATGCAAGGGGCAGCCATGTGCCTTTCGTTTCCTTATTCAATATTCATGTCATTCAGAGCTCCAAACACTTCAGCATGTACAGACCTGGAAACCATGATGTGCAGCCCGATGATATAAACCATACAATGAAAAGTACCAGAGACAGTAATTTCCTTCCACTGTTTTCAAAAGCTTTTAGAAGAAAAAAAGAAATCTGGAAATCTGTCTTGAATTAGACCAATAGAAGATGCAGCGATAAGTCTGTTTTTTAAAGTGAATTTCACAAGAGGATGAAATTTTGATTTCTCCAGGACCAGTATTTTCAGTCCTAGGAGGTCATAAGAAGTAACACGTTCCCATTGTCATTCTCTTGTGTCCTTACATTGGTTTATCTGTGTCTGACATCTGATAGAAGTGTGAAATAAACATAGTGAAAAATCAGTATGCCTAAAGGTAAGACAAGGCAGGCACTGTCACAGACATAATCATCCATAATGAGAAACAGTGAAGATACTGACCTTGGGATGTATGAATTGGTAGAGTCAAGAAACCATTGAAAACTTGAAGAACACTCTTTGCATGCTTTTGTATTGTGAAGTGAGAGATACTTTTTTTCTATAGCTACAATAGACCCAATGGGCATTACATCAGACTGGAGCCCTTTCCTGAAAGTTCGGAATCTTTAAAATGTATTACTAGCCAAAATGAAGGTAAACCATGTGGCCACCTGATATTTAACTCAAAGAAGCAATTATTTGCGTTTGAAAGTGGTAAATTGTGTTCTAGATAAATAGGAATATCCTCCTATCAATGCAGGACTAAACATGTGAGAAAATGTTAGAAGTTACCGAGGAGAAAAAATTCTCCGAAGAGGAAATGTGACCAGGAACTTCAGTGGAGAAAAAATTGGAACTGCATTATGAGATACAAATAATTCTCTCTCCTTGCTACCAACCATGACATAATTTTTATTATTTTTTAAAACATTTTCAAATTTTTTATAGCTTCAGACAGTTTGCAGTTTTAGCTGTTTCTTTTTCTTTTGTTTTTTATTTCCTAATTTTAATATATTCAGTGATGTGAAGAGAAAGAAGTAAAGAACAAGAAAAACAGCAGATATCAAAAGATTTTTGCATAATTTTGAAGATTGAAGTGTCCCATCTTGATGTCTGAAAAATAACCAAGGAAAAATGCATTTTAAATGTCACTACAAAACAGACACATTTTCCTTAATCATTTCTACAGTAAGAACTCTGAAAGAATTCAGATTGGAGCTCTTGTTCATAATGTTCCACATCAAGATTATAGCTAATGAAATCATCCAGACCAATTCTAAGATGCTGGATTTTCTAATTGTCAACAAATGTAATAGTGAGAAGTTGTTTCAGCTATTTTTCCTCGATAGGTCTCAAGGAACCATGCGTTCATTAATTACAGATGAAAGCAATCTCATCGGCTTGAGAATGTATTGCGAACAAAACCAGAATAGCTTGCATAAACTTTATCTTCCAAGTGAATAACTTGATGTTTTATTGCAAACACATACCCTAGCTTACAGACAGTGTCTTTATGTGGTGTTACTAATTTTAACAACAGCTTGAAGGTAAGAAGGCTGTAAACTGTTAATCAGTTGAAATACAGGATTTACGCAGCAGCATTTACAGAACATGACTCAGAGTGCTTTCTGAAAAATACAATGGAAATGTTTAAGTGCTTGAATATCAAAAAACCAAGAGAAAATTCTGGAAAAAAACCTCACAAGTACAAATAAACATAGAAGGTAGGAGTTCATTACATTGTTCCCTGGATGTCTCCACATTGCCAAGTTTTTTAGCTTCCCCAAAGCTCCCTACAGACATCTGAACCCATCTGGCAGGTATAATAGACAGCATGCTACAAAATACAAAGCAGGATGTTAAGCTTCTTTGTTAATTGAAAAACAGAATAAGTCACCCAACAATTTCTTTTTCTTATTGTAATTAGAGGAGAGTTACTCAAGCAGAAGATAATTTCATGTTTACCATGTGTACACAAGCCCTGGATAGAGGAAAAACAGATTTTCTGTCAGGTAATGCTGGTTCTTTTAGCTGGTTGTGTAAGGTGATACAAGAGTGCAGAGCAGTAAGATTCTGAGGAAACACTTAAAAATCTGCTTCTCTCTACTTGTCTTTAGAAATAAAATACAAGCCTTGCTATACACCATATGGTTCTAGGCACATTTATCAATACAACATCTCTAGCATAGGATGCAGGGTTACAAAATTTTTATGCATATACAGCTCCAAGTGTGTTTGGGACTGACTGAACAGTAAAAAACAAACAAAACAACAAACAAAAACAAAGCAAAAAGAAAACAGCTAAACAGCTCACAGGTCTAATAAATGTAGGAAGGCATCCTCAAAGAGCACAAATTTTCTATAGTACATTGGTGTGAGCTTATGCTGTTAAGAATTTATTTAGACACTGCTGAAGTCTAACAACGAACTGTACATACATACCAAGACCACTGAAAGGTGGAGTAAGATGTGCTTTCTTAACTAGCTCTCGAACACAGCCTTTTGCAAATCCTGCTACAAAGAGCAGAGCACCGGTTTATTGGGAGGCCCTAAACTGCCCACAGGTTCATGGGAAAACCCAGAATGAGATCCACAGCACAGACTGAAGGAGAGGAATTTAAAGTAGAAGCTCTATGAAGAGCTAAAATAAAAATTATTCCATCAATGTGAGTTCTTTAAGTGTCTTATAGCTAATTATGAATTACCAGACTATATTTCTTCCAGCCCTTTCAGAATACAAATCAAATGCTATTTTGTGCCTACTGCTGTAATCCCAGGTACCTCAAGGTTTTAGGCAAAAAATAAAAGAGAGGAAGGAAAACAAAATGACATTTCATGCACCTTATATACACACCAAAAGGTAAAAGGTAGAAAATTGCAGAAATCATTCCATGATGCAGAGAATTCATGCTGAAGCCCTCCCATGTTATTGCTGAACTATATTATGTGTATGGGTATTGTTACACACACACTGCACTTTATTATTTCAGGCTTTACAGGAGCTTTCAGGGATGCAATTCAAACATTTTTAGGCACATTTCTTTAGACAAAGTTCAGTACAGCAAGAAATGAGAAGGCAGGAATCCACATTTATATTCAGGGCAGCTTATTTCACTTGGTCCCATTAGACCTGCAGCATCATTTAGCAAGAAATCCAAGTGCCACCTTTATCTTGGGAAGTTCTTTCCTTATATTAAGAGGAAGATGTGATGTAAACTTTTAGATGATGGCGAAGGGACAACTTGACTTAATGCACTGATTTTTTGCCTAATCAATATTGCAGACAAAGAAGGTAGGGATATTGTAAAACACATTGCACAAATTCTGTGCTTTTCTGTCAAGGAAGGAGTCACATAGTTCAGCTTATGAAGAAACCAAGTGAGAAGCCAAGGAAACATTAGCACAATTGTCACTAGCAGGGCCCAGAGTACCTCAAGAGCGATGATAAAGTTGCATACGCAAGCTAAATGTATTGTGCATAAAGCACCTCAAATACCATTTTATTTTGGTCCTAGAGTAGGAATGGCCTGTGGCAGTTACTGGTTCCTCCTGGCGAATAAGGGCCATTTCAATCTGGGGCTAGCCCATTTCAGACAATTTTGTTCATCTTATTCATAAGTGTTACCAACCTGCTATGAGGCCTTACAGAGCAGCCTTGCCCTTTTCTCTCAGTGCATCTGACTACTGGGTAATACGTAATCAATTCCCCTCTGGACATGCCCGAGTTTAATCAGTGGTGTCAGGCCCAGCTCCTTCAATCATCTGTCTTGATGCCATGATACATGATCAGCATCATGGAATAGTTTCTTGTCTGGGCAACTGCTCAAATTACTTACTTCTCAAATTGGACAACATATATGTATCATTGTGGCTCATTTTTCTGACAAAGATAAGATGTAAATTCAGAGATGTCAAACTGACTGCCCATCCCATTTTTCTTTCAGCACCACCAAATCTACTTAGAACTCTGTACTATGTTTCATCTTTGGGCAAATGTTTTTCTAGGATGGGAGGAAAAGGTATGGCTGCAATGGCATTTGGACTCTGAGATGTAAGAATATTTTAATCCATGTTTTGGTAACACCTATACAGAAACGAGGCATCTAACACTGCATTTCAGTGACTGTTCCTTAACACAGCATACTTTTTACTAACAGAATCCCACCACCTGCAACAGTACCAGTGACATTTTTTCTGAGGGACAAGGATGGGGAAGATGTGGAACACATCATGCACGCAACATGAAAAAAAAGAAAAGGTAAATTCTCCTCTCATGTATTCAGAGGTTTCAAGGCATAAAATAATTTTAATGGACAATAAAACTGAGAAATCATTGGTACAAGGCAAACCCTCCTCTCCAAGGTCTCTTTATAGCACCAGTACATCCATGAATAAAAGATGTTAAAGATTGTTAATGCTTATTTTCCTAGCAGTAAAAGAAATCCTTGAATGCTCCCCATGGCACTGCACCATGGCAAGATGATATCACTATATAGGTGGTCTATAACATCCCTAACGAAAGTATTTCTGCTTTTACCCATGGTTTAAGGTTATGAGAGCACTACAGTTATCTATCTGGTGAAGTTCTTGCCAGCTTTAACAATTTTTTTAACACATGCTGCCTGTAGGTAACCCTAGCTCTCATGCTCTGCAGCTCTCTAAATGGTGATGTTTGTGTCTTTCTACTTTTTATCCATTCACAGTTATTTAGGCTCAGGTTTCCATTCACTTTGACTGCTAGAGACATGCAGAACTAAAGCAAAGTGGTATCAGTCACTGAACTGTTGAGCTGGAAGTGCAAATATTTGTGCATCATTGCCAATTCCCTCTAACCAACTCCAACTAATTATGCTGACTGTAGTTACAGAAATGTAGATTGCAACAAGCCTGTTATTTACAACTTGACATAAGACAAAAATATCACCCTGACCCTTTTTCCAGTTTGACATCTAGACTCTGCAAGCATCAGCCTCACTGTATGAGAAGTCCACTTGGGGTAGGAGAAAACAGCACGGGCAAGGCCTGCAAGTAGCAGCACTTGAAAGTAGGATGAGAATTGATTTTGGATCTGGGCAGAGTTAGTGTGAGGCTTTTCGAATTTACCACGTGAACACAGCTCCCTAAATGAGCAGGACCTAGTAGTCAATATTCTGAATAATTAGCAAATTTGAAATAATGCAAAATGTGTTTCTCAAGATCATCATAAATAGCAGTTAAAAAAGGGATACATTACAAAGAAAATTCCAGTGAGAGAGGACTGTGTGAAGATTACATGTCTGCATCTAAACACTAAGAAAACACTGTGAAACTAAAACACCCCTAAGGGAGAAATTATTACCTGGGGAATGGGAAGGTGTGGAAGAGCTGTTTTCTTTAGGTATTAGTAGTTAAGCAATCAGTCTGCTATTATTAACATCTTTTAGGGTGAACCTGTTAGTCCTTTCAGCAATCAATTTGCTGCCGTGAGAATTTCTGACTTCAATGCTTGTGCTGGAGAACAGATAAACTTTTGCCATAATTCTAAGTATTTGGATGAGAGATATTAAGTATGTCAAAAGTTACAATCTAATCAAAAGAAAACATAAGACAATTAGCCAAAACAATGTTATTTGAGACACTGTCCCTGAATAATTCTCTTCTGATGACCCAGTGGGGAAAATACTTTATTTTAAATGAATATTTTTAAGGGGGTATCAGGAAGGGGGGAAAAAAAAAGCCACACAAAGAATAACAGCTTTCCATTAACTTTCATGGACATTCAATCAGGATCAAGGTAACCATTAAAAAAAACCAACCACAAACATACACAAAACCATGATTATTGATACATGATAATGATTATTATGTTGTCTCACATGTAGACAATTGCTCCTTAAGTTTGAAACTAATGACAATATCTAGGAAGCTAAAATATTCACAATTCTACCACAATCCAATGCGATCTACTAGCTCTGCTAAGAAATCTTGTAGTTGCAGCTTGGCAATTAGAGTATAGGGCATGGTTTACTAGGAGGTTTCATAAGCAGAAAAATGAGGTCAAGAGATATGCGAGAACTTGCTTCAATCTGGTGTGGTAAAGAACTGACACTTCCCTCATTCCACACAAAAATCCCTCCAACAATCATGGTTTGTTTTTTTTGTTGGTTTTTTTTTTTTTAATTGTATCAAATAGCCAAGTTCAAATTATTTACCTAATAAAATGCTTGGTTGCTTCTTGATGAATCCAGAAGGTTTTGCCTACACTGACTCAGAATAGTCATGCCACCTGTCTACTAACCTTCGTAAACAGACCTCCTACTACCCTCAAATACTCTTGAGTCTACCTCCTTAATGTGTTGTTTGAAGGAAAACATTCCCCACCTTTTCCTTTTCCCAAAGTGAAATTTCTTAAAAGAGTATCTGACATTTTCATATTGCATCCATCAGACCACAACAGGAGGTAATTTCCTCAGGTCTTCCTTTCTTGTGATTCAATTTAGTAACTGAAAATAATATTTAGACAGAAGACAGAATCTCTCAGGCTCTGCTAGGAAGAACAATAGCTGCTGGCAGAAGCCCTGCTCTTCCTGGAAAAGGGAGCTTCTCTTCTATTTATCTTCAACCTCACACACTTTCTTCAAATCCTCTCAACTCTTTATTTTCGGATCAGATTATTCCAGATTTTGTCTTAAGAAGGGAAGGAAAACTAAACCCAGACCAACCATCCAATCTTTACTTCCCCTGTGCTTCCCTTGGAAGCAAATCTGGCCTTTGCTCTTCCTATCTTAATAGATCATTTATATAATGAGCTGGGCTCTTCTCTGGAAAGTGGTGGAAGGACTAAGCAGTACTGCTTAGAGGGTCAGATCACCTTTAAACATGCAACCCTTTTATGCAATTAAATAAGCAATTACTAATTAAAGCAATATGAAGAATCTTTTCAGCAGCAACATTTAAAGTACGAGACATACACTTTATGATGATTCACTTTGAAAGTCATGTTCAGCTCAGGAAACTTTTCTCATGGAGAGTTTAGGCTGGCCATCTCAAATTGATTTAAAATAAGAAAAGTAGTTTTGAAACTGGAGGATTCTCTTAGGATGGATTTCTGAAGTGCAGGCAGGAATTAATAGTCTCTAATGATACTCTAATTATCTTATAAAACCCTATTTAAAAAAAGTCTACTGCAGAGCTGGGCTAATTTGATGCTAGAATGTCTACAGCTAAAGAAAACCAAAGTATCTCATTAATATTTTATAGAGTGTCTAAAGCACAGATAATTCAAATACACATTGGGTTTATGTTGACAAAGTGATGGGCTAACACAGAGATCGCCATCAGGCAGAGTGTAAAAAGATGATGGATAAGTTTCCCTGCAAAAAATCTGATCGTGCATACATACTGGGTATCCAGTTTTAATTAAAGAATAAAACTAGGACAGAATAACAGGGTTACCCTTATTTATATTTGTGTGTATGTGTGTGTATATATATATACACAAAGATCCTTAAATATGTAGATATAATTTATAACTTATAGCACTTCATCAACCCATTCAGGTGCAGATATTTCACTCTTAGAATTTGCCTTTATAGATGTTTTTACCTGCTCATCAAACAAAGTAACTCTGGATTATAATAAATAACTCTAGGGCTGGACTCTAGGATTTCAGAGGCCAGGGCTATAATGCTGTGTACTTTGAGAAGTTTTTTGTGAGGAATAGCATGGGGAAAAAACACTGGAGGAGGGCAATGTCTTGTGCTTATGATCTCAGCTTGATTAGGCTGGCTGGCGGCCCATCCGCCCACCTGGTATCTATGACTAGATTTTCTGTCTTGGCACTACCTGTGAACATGCCTCTTGTAATAAAAGAAATGGTGTTGAACGGTCTGAAAGCTAAATGAGAAAGGAGAAACTGTCATAGATTTATTGACCATAGTAAACAAACAACAACAAACAACAACAAACAACATTTAGATCCGAATTCTTGCACAATGTGCATCTGGGTTGTTGACATAAGCATCAGTGCAATGTATCACCTAGTCTGAATGTATTATGTAATATTGTCTATGGTACTGAAGTTGCTTAAATAAAGCAAGTCCCAGTAAGGGTCATTCATATCTTCCTATGCTATTGCAGTTTAATTTGCTATTCTCTCAATAGAACAGTGTATGTGTATGTGTGTGTCTCAGGTTAGCTGGAGAAAAATAACTATTTGCACAGGAAGATCAAATTGCAGAACCCAGACTTCAGTCTAAATGTGTTGAAGTTAATTTAGGTTAATTAATAGTGTTGCAAAGAGCAAATATTAAAATACCAGTTCTCAGGAACAGACAGGCAAAAGCAATGCAAGATCCTATTGGAAAGAAATAATATTGATGAAAGGTGATTAAAGTCTGTAAGTCTATGTGCAACTTGGCATTTCCTTTACTACAGGTGCAAGCTTTGGAATTACAATGACAGCTCTTGGCTAATGAGGTTTCCTACTTATGAAGCAGATTAACCTTTCAGAGAGAAGTTTCTTGGTGATGTCACCATCTGTCTTGATCGTATTTGCATTGAAGGAGATCATGGAAGTTATTTTCATTATGACAACTGAGCAAATAATTTGCAACAAATAAAGTATTCAGTGCTGCTCAGACTAAGCAGTCAAAGAAGTTCCTGCAATCTTATCTCCAGTTTTAAAAGCTTGGTTCCAAACAGTGAAGCTTTGTTTTTTAGAAATATGCAATATTTCAGGAAAAAACCCCCAAAAAACAACCAAAACCAACCAAACCAAACCAAACCAAAAAACCAAAAAAAAAAAACCCTCCCCCAACCCACAACACAGTCAGCAAGGCAACAGTGTCATGAGTTGAGGAACTACTATGAAACACTGCCTCCAAGTCCAGAGAATATTAAGCAAAAAAAAAATAACCCAAACCAAATTATTAAATAAAAAACTGGTCTTTGTTTCTCCTCAAGTAACAGCTAAACTTGTAGAAGTGCAAATCAAAAGACAGAAATTAATTCCTAGATTATCGTTTTCCCTCCCAAAGTTTCCGTTCCTCCTGTATTACAAAATACTTCCATAACTGTTATTTGTTTGATTCCACTTTTTCAGATAAGATGCATAACTTGTTTAATAGTGGGTTCATTTTTCACGCTCTTCCACAAATAAAAATCCTTTACAAGCTCTAAGCCTGGTTTTGCAAGCATTCATATGGAGGTTTTAAGCTAGAAATTTCAAGGCAGAGCTACTAGTGACAGCATGGCTTAGTGAATCACCAGTATCCTCACACACTCTTCTGTGTGCCTGGAGAGGGATAATGGAATTGGGTGTCCAAGCTGGCATGGCCTAGTAAGTGCTACCTGCTGAAGGGTCTAGAGTTCTGCACAGATAGTCACAGGGCTCAGCCAGGCAGTGAGCATCCTCCACACAGAAAAGTATCTGCATGGCACAGAGCAGCCCAAAGTGGTTTGCTATATCTTAACAAGAAAAGTGATCAGAATTAATAAATCTGTATTTAGGGAGAAGGAACACAGGACTCTGCTCACAATAAATTCAGTCATCTTTGTACTGTACTTGGGGGTGATGACATGTTATCCATTCCTGTACAGAACTACTTCATCTATTTTCCAAGCAGCTTCTGCATCTTTGAACAAAGATGATTTATCAACAGATTACCTTCAGAAATCTTCAGAATACCTTAACATTTGGAAAGATAATCAACACTGTTAACAGTATTGCTGCTTGATGACTATATCTCACCTCCTTCCTTTTTCCACCCTCCTCCAGTGCCAAGCTTATGTTTAACCAATTTTCAATCTTCTTCATGCTCTGTTTCACAGCTTTCATACACAGCTCTTCCACTTATAGAGAGCTCTATTCCTACCTTTCTCAGGTTAATTCCTATATTTTTCCATGGCAGAGCAATTTGTTGTTATCATACATGTTTCTTGTTTTGTAATAGTCAAGAGAGCCTTAATTGAAAACACGCTGATTTTGAAAAGACACGCTCTTTTTAGAATTGCAAATGCACTTAGACCTGTCACTTTATGACAACAAATTATATGAATTCTCAGAGATAAGGTCTCCTGGCAAGTAAGGTAGGCTGGCATCATCTCTATTGATTTAATCTGGAACATGGGTTTTAAATGCTGCCTGGGGGCCATCTTCCTTTTATCCCACATCACTGGTGCATTCATAAAGCAGCAAACATCATTATAGAGTCACACAATAGTTATGGTTGAACAGGACCTCTGAAGATTTGAAGCTGAGCACCCCTGCCCACGGGAGCATCTGCTAGACCAGGTTGCCCAGTCCCTTTTCCATTTGGGGTTTGAAAACTTCCAAAGTTGGAGTCTCCACAGCCTCACTAGGCAAGACATCACCTTCTAATGTCTCTCCTGTTTTTGGTTTTTTTTTTTTACAAGTTGACAAATTTTATAGGAAAGAATCCATAATATTTTGGCAAAAGTTCCCAGTTTCCCTTGAACTAGGATCTTTGATAAGAAGAGATTGTTCAGGATTGTGACAGTAGGGGGATGTTCTAGTTCTGCAATAGTTCTACAATAGCTATATTAATAGCTCATGTGGTGGATCAATTTAGGCATTTGAGAAACATTTATCTCACCCACTGTGCTCTATCATCCTTTGCAACCCTTTTTTCTATGTTAATTTTTTATCTGCTTTTCAAAGAAAATCATTCTTATTTAAACTCCCAGTGCACAATCGGAAAAAGAATTTCCTTTTTCCTGGCCATAAAGAGACACCTGAAAATTAGGAAAGGCACAACCCCAGAATAACAACATACTACCTATATGTCTACCAGAGACTTTGATTGCACATTTTTCTGAAGTCAGGAATTTGCAAATTATACAAATGTCTGTGGCATGACATGGGTGGAGCCCACAGCACAGAGTTGCTTGAGATGAAGGCAGTAGGAATGAAGCTCCTCCTTTTTGGGCAATTAGCAAGTGGGGAGGGAGTGATCTGCTGTGCTCTCTTTCCTTCTCTCTTCTGGTATGAGAAATTTTCTCCTTTTCAGTAGGGAAATAAGAGTTGCACACCAAAAACATTGCTATTTCAAACCATTGTTCAACAAGCATTGAAACACTAATCTTTATAATTTAGAAGCAAGCAAGCAACTAACGCTTATCCTTTTCACACTAATGGTAAATATTATAAATACCTGCTAAAGAAAGCCCAGGGCATCCTCAAAATTGCAATTCTCTCCTACTCTTTCTTGGACTGCATGATCCCTTCCAGGTAAATCCTGGTGGGTATCTCCTCTGAAGTAAGGACAAACAGCTATTGGCTAAGAAAAAGAGTGAATTTAAGCAATTTAACTATGGCTTTTCCACATCTCTTGCATTTTAAAATTTCAGTTGAGTCTGCAGATGTCCCAAGGCTTCCTATTTTTTTTCCTTTTTTTTTTCCACAGGACCATCCCTTTTCTCATCCTTGTTATCCAGAAAAGGTGCTCAGCACCCTTAAAAGGCTTGGAGAGAGAAAGTCTCTTTAAAATTCTCATAGTACATAAAAATCTCATCCTAAACTAAAATATAAACCCATTGCAATTGTATACATATGTTCAACTAGTTAGTTCTTCACCTAAATTTGCAACAGTTTCTCTGATGACTGCCTCCAGGTTTCATTTTCCCCCTCAACACAGCTTCTGGCTATGTTATCTCTGTGCTTTTAGGTATTTATGGTTGGCCTTTTTTCAGTCCTTCTGCTCATGAGCTGTAGAGACTCTTTCAAAGGCTTCAATCTACCAGTGACACTAGTGAGAAATTGGGCTGGATAACTCTTCCTTTCTACATCATGTTCCTACACCATAAGTTCAGTTTGGGATTCAACAGTACGTCATGTAGCAAATAAGAAACTCTTTTTATGACTGTTAATATACAACAAATTGTAAATGTGGCTCAATTGTCTTCATGGTTCTATAACAAACTTATCGTTTGCAGTGTGCAACATTTTTATTTTTCATGGTAACAAATTCTGAGAAGGTGAAAGGTGAAATTAATTAATCCACTAGTACTACCCACAGATTTATCACTTGATTTAGCCTAATGAATGTCAAAAGAAAAAGAAGAAACATCAAGACATTTTCAATAATTCTTGACTGGTGTGTGTAAAAGAGCTAGTAATGTTATTTTAGGGCCAGAAAAAACAGCGATCAAAACATACAATTCAGTTAACTTTTTCTGCAAAGAAATTGATCACAAATTTTATGGCCTGATATCAGCAATGTATTCACAACAAGCAGTTTCAGGTCAAAGTAGAAAACTGGAATAGAATAAGAGAAACATTGACATTAAAAAGAAATCCAGAAATGAGTCCTCTTTTTTCAAAGACAATCTGAAGAAAAACTTAGTATACAAAATGTAAACTTCCAGATATTCTGCCTAAGAAAAACTTACATTTATTACTAACTTCCAGTGAGTACAGTATTGAAACTGAGGCTGTTGAGGCTGCCCAGCAGTATTACAGAAATAAGGCAACCATGGTATTACTTCGTAACACTTCAGTGAAAGGGCTGTTCTTGCAGCCACTGTTCTCTTGCAGTGTTTTCACACAACACAACCCAGTTCAGAACAGGTTTTGATTCCAACATTTAATTCAAATTTCATACAACCTACCTTGGCTTAATTTTCCTTTGGTTTATGACCAAGAAAGCTCTCTCCAGCTATTTGACTCCCCTTGCCCTCAATGAAGAAGCTTCAGACTTACCCCTGGTAAGTCAACAGACTTCTGCCATGAATCACTGACTAATACTGATGTTTCTTCCTAATTAAGATCTTAAATTCTTATAAGCTGTCCAAATTAAAGAGTTAGTAATTTGTTTATATTAATTCCCCCACTGTGCTCATTATTATCTCTGAAGGCTGAAACATGTTTTTAAGTAGTACAATCTGCCTGGGTTTCCCGTTGGCTAAAGTAGGATTGTCAGAGCATACAAATCATGATGTGAAAGTTTATGGTCATTGCATGGAAGCAACAGATATGGAAATTATTAATTTGTCTATAGGAAGCTTTTAGGTGAAAAGCAAGGGAGCAAAAAAAATGTTTCTTGCCTAAATTGTACAAGCTATTTGCTTCCCACCATGCTTTTCTTTCCCCTTCCTATTGTTTGGAGCTTTGTGTAGGCACCAATTCAGAATGTCTGAAGGGATGTAGGAACTTTTCAATAATAGGTGGTATTTCAGAAGAAGGTGGCTGATGTGGAAATTCGATTTACTAAACCACTATTTTAACTAATAGGGAAGAAAGGGAGGAAAGAAAGAAGCAGAGCATGCCTGGAACTAATAGGAGATTACCAATATGAATGAGAAACTCAAGAGGCAACAAGTTTATTAGACATTCCATTACTATCAAATGGATGTGTTTTGTTGATATCCATTCTAATTTATCCTAAAGCAAAAGGCAGCTGCGCCATTAAGTGTAGAGAAAAAAACAGTGAGATGCAAATATGCAAGAGACTAATTACCAAGCAGGCAAAAGAGCTTCTATTTTGGTTCGGTTGAACAGGGGATTAATTTCTCGTAATGGAAGTGAAATGTGCCAGATCAGTCTCTCGTATCACCAACTGCCTTCAGAGCTCACTGAACCATCATCCTGCATGCCTGCATTGAGCAATCTGTGTCAGAGGCTTTTACCCACAAATGGCACAGTCCCCAGCTCAGTCTCCTATGGGGTGAGATTTTAAAAAGGGCACATTTCTCAATGGCTGTCATTGGGTACTCTCTCAATAGGTTGTTTGAACTAGAGTCTCTTATGTAGGTCAGAAATTATTCTACATGCTAGGGGTCGAGGTTTGAGGCACAGAATATTCACTATGACATTCTAAACATACCCCAGAACAAAAAGATTAAAGTCACAGCTCTGTGTGTTCACTCAGCTGCTGGATTTCCTAGGCAAGACTTTTAATAAAACACAGTGGCCAAGACTCAGCCTGAAATACCATCCTTTAGTCTTTCCTTGATTACCCTCCCTTCTGTCTTGGCAAAGTGAGCAGAGGAACCACTGACCCAAGGTTTGCAGCAATCCAGAACATGAGGTCTCACTACTGCCAGGAAATGTGGGTTTCAATGCTACTGCACAGCAGTCTCTGCATGTGCAAAAATGTGGCTCAAGAGAGCACAAAGAAGTTAATGGAACAGAATACCATCAAGCCACGTCCAGAGTAATACCAGACCAGCTGTAGAAATGATGACTGAAGTTTTTAATTCAGAAGCACACTTAAACACATGCTTATCTCACATGAGCTGATGAAGCTTAAACAACCCATTTCAGTGCTATGACAAATTAATACCTCTGTGCAGAGAGAGTATTATAGCTCATAATTTTTAAATAGCATCAGATGCTTCAAAAATGATAAATCTTTCACCCTTTGAGTATACACATTCCCTTGAGAAACAGGATGGTATATTTTGCAATCTCTGTAATTTGTCATCATTTTTAATGGTTTTTTTCATAGTTTTTTCTTGATCTTCACCTGTTTTCTCTTTTTTCTGATATTTAATCTTGTTTTTCATTACTTCCTGCTCTTTCTCACAAATGTTATCTGCAGCAAAATTACTATCCTTATGATCTCAATATCTGAAAAATTTTCTTCCTTTCACTAATTAAATGGATAAATATATTTGGAAAACTAATCTGAAACTTGGAAAGCAGATATTAAACTAAGTTTACCCCAGATATTTTCCTCATCTGTTAATTTTACTTTTGTTTCAGATTTCAGCCCAGCTCTTTGTCAAGAGAACTAATGGGACAAGGTACTGTATGAACAAAATTTTTCAGGACACTAGTACAGAATAACAGGCTGGACTATATCAGAGTTTAAAACCATCTGAGGAATAAAAATCATGTGATCTGCACAGAGACATTTAACTTCATACATGGATGATGGGGAGGAGTCATACAGAACAGCATGGAGCAAGATAGAAGACAAATTTCTGCTATAAGAGCTCAGATTGGAAACACAGGGAAACAGTGATTCCTGTTGCTCACATGTGATTCATCTGTCATCTGTAACCACTCAAGGAGAAGACCCGAGCACCACAGTGGGCATTGAAGCAAGACCGTGCTGTCAGCACAAAGTGGCAGCAAGAACAAAGAAAGATGTTCGCCTGTGAAAATGGAACTTGAAGTAACAGTGGGTGTTAGGACTGATTCCAGTCTTTCTTGCTAGTAAGAAGCCAGCACTGCACTCATTCGCTGGCTACTGCATGTAATTTGCCTTGCCTATTTTAAAAAGATTAGCACAATATATAAAAATAAAGAAAATGGGAAGATATCTAGCAAAGGAAAAAATTAAATAAAGGCCTATATAAACTGCATGAAGGGGCAGGGTGAGGAGACTTTCAGAACAATTGGTTGCTTTAAAAGCAAAGTCAGCCACACGTCATTGCTTACTGCTGTCAGAATACAGATAGGGAACTCTGCATAAAATTAAAAAATTAATTATAACTAATATTTACGCAAGGTATTTCAGAAGACAAGGTATGCTTGAGAGGGAAAAAATTGTAGGAAGGCCTATGAATATCAAGATCAAAACTTTCTGAATTATATCCAGTTATACAATCTCCTGTCAAGAAAATTACTTCATTATTTTGCATAGTAGAATTTAAACTTTTAAACACCTTCCTCTGAAGCATGTTTCACTGACTACTGTCCTGATATACCTCTAGGACCATATATTTTCACTAGTTTCCCTAAGATTTCTCCATTGTTCAGTGCCAGATAGAGAGTATTTATTTCCTGTGAACACCGATTTGATGACAACACTAAACACTGTTAAAGGTGCACTTCTTTATAAAATTCACAAAAGTGGAACTTCCACGAGTATATGTTCCAAGACTAAAACAACTTTGAGGAACTGCTGCCATGAACCTTTTCCCAGTGACCAGTAACTCAAGTTTTTTCAAAAGCTTGATGAGCTTAATCCTTTGACATCACAACAGTAATGACTGGCCCCAGTAAGTTTTTACTTTTGTTTGATGGGTGTTTGGTTTTTTAAAAATATTTCCTTTCTAAATTTCTTATGACAGTTAAAATTTTTGTGCACAAAAAAAGAAATTAGGTTCCCAAAGATTTCAAACATACATTCAAGGAAATATTGCAAATATCAGGAATGATGACAACAAAACCAAAAAGTCATCCTTTAAAACTTGGGAGAAAAAAAACGTTTTGAGTTTTTTAATCCAGAAAACAGAGACAACATTTTATTTCATGATGATAAAAGCTATATAAAACTCTGCACATTACTTTCCTTCTTCAGCAAGCCAAAAACTGGTCTGGGAAATTCTTACAAATTTATCATTGCATTATATTGCATTTTACTCTCTTGAGGATGTGGAAAGTGAACATTATAGAGATCTTTATAATTTTACAAAAATATATTGTTTTGCAATTACTGTTTATCAATGTGTTTTATGTCCTTAGAGACATCAATCTTTTGCTCTACTTACCATAATCAAGGCCCTTTTAAAAATTATTGCTGTAGTTAGTAATGCACACTTTTCAGTTTGATATTTTTCCTGGATCTGAGTTGATATGATCAACATAGACAAAAGTTAAAAATGTCCTGAGTAAGTACCTAAATGCATACTCATATATTCAGGACTTTAACAAAACCACAGCAAGCTTCTATGTCTGCATAAGGGAGAGGACGTGAAATGTTGGCAATGCAAGCATAAGGAAAGCTAAAACACAGGCACTTAATTAAGGATTGGTTTAGTTAAGGACACCAAATAGAATAATATACCAGAAAGGAAAAATTGAGGAAGAAATATTTCCATGCAGGGACATATTATTCTCCTAAAATGTACTCTGATGTCTCTTGCTACTTGTCTCATCAGCCTTACTTTGCCTGAATTGAGGAATATGAATAGATTTCCTACCAGCAAGGATGACTGACCTCATTTCCAGAAAGGCACAGAGAATCTCTGGTCCTCTGTGTTTTGACAGCAGAAATATGAAGCTAAAATATATCACCTTCAGAAAAGGAGCCATGGATATGGGCAACTGAGAGTCTCCAGGATGAAAGCTGTTTGTAATCGGACACTGTGCTATGCAGCAATTTACACCATGTGGTACTGGACAGTCAGGCACCCAATGAACCCAAACTCTTCCAGGCAGCTTGGCTCCAAGTGATTATTGAAGAATGCTGGAGACCTGGATTTAAACAAACTGGAACATCCTTAGAGGAAGGACAGAGCAGTTAAGTGCCCCACCAGACACATGAAATCACACAGAGATACAAGGGTACAGCGAACATGCCCACCTATGAGAACAAAGGGATTGCATTTTCTATTACAAAACTGTAATAGGAAAACCCAAACCGAGGGAATTTCAGTGATTACATACACACACTCTTTGGAGCATTGGATAAATGTGATCAATACACCTTCTCTTGCTTTAAAGGAAACCAACAGACAAATGTCTTGTCTCAAAGAGTATGTGAATTATGAATGCCAGAGTCCCTACTGAAGAGAAGAGTCCGAGGAATCTAATTCCTTCTGTAAGAATGGGGTGGTCAGGGAAGCAAATGCCTCAGCAGTATTATCAATTTAAAAAGCAGTTCTAGGGACTAGAGGGGATTTTGTTTAATGCCAAAGGAATGTTGACTCCTTAGATGTTACAGAGCATCATGTTATAAAGGATACAGAGGTTATTTATAGACATAGAAAAAGGGCCAAATATATTCTACACGAGTCCTCAGATGAACAGAAATATTGAGTAAACTATTAAGGCTGTCATGTATGACAAAAACACAGGCCAAGTCAAGCAAAAGAATCCATTACAGTACCACAGGAAAAACTGGCCCCAGAGGGGGAAAAACATGCACAAGACCTTTTTGCAGAGCGTGTGCTTGCAAGCAAATCTATTCACTGTGTTCAGCTATCTTTAACAACAGATAGTAGGGCTTAAGAAGTCCCTGGATTTATTACCTACTTGTTCTCACTCGACGTTATATACCTAATGGGTCTCAGTTCGTCCAGCATGTGTCTCAGCAGTTATGAGCCATGTAAGGGATTATTTACATGCATTTAGCATGAATTTTCACTATCAGAAGCAACAGCAGTGTTATGGGAGACTGTAGTAGTCAAATGAATACTTTGAAGGGAAAAGACAGTTCCCTTTACAGCTGCTTAGTGGGGATGCAAGAAGCACAGACCTGGCTGCTGGGCTCTGGGATCACATGAACTCTCCAAGATAAAATACAGCACAAAGAGTTTTATTTAACAGCCAAGCTGTAGAAAACTGTAGAATAGCTACGCAAAAAGCCCCAGAAAACTCCTAAGTAGCAGGTTGTTCATATACATTTAAAATGCTCTATCACACAGCTGTTGCTTTAGCAACAATTATTTTATATATCGTAGCTATGTATTATTATTATTTTTATTACTAAAGCTTCTGACAGACAATGAAATGGGTAAAAACACCTTGTGGGCAATCTCACCAAACCATTTGGAAAAGACTGTTTTGTTGTGCAGAGGCTGTAGCTGCACGCTGCAAGGAGTTTAATGTAGCTATTGAACAAAGCCAACCACTGCCAGGTGGTTTGGCTTAAAATGGCTATCAAGCAACTTAAAATATAAATTTTAGGTTGTTCACCTGTCAAACTATGCTTTTTATTTTTCTTTTATTTCCTAGGCTGTATACAACTGCAGTGGAAAGAATCTGAACTTTCAAAATACTTGCAACAATGGTGGTTTAACGTGGGGGTAAGAATATGAAGGGAAGAGGCATTCACAGAACTTGACCACCTCTCCTGCTGGATCCAAACCTGATAGTCTGAACTTTCAGGAATAAAAAGGAAACACTTGCTGACAACATGGGAAATGTTAAAAATATTCATCAGAAGGGAGAAGAGGGAATGCAATAATGAGCATGGAGTTAAAAAAGTTTCTTAGAACCAGGAGCTTTCTGTCTTGCCTAAATTTAAAGAGCCACCCACAAGGACAAGTGAGAAAGAGGAGATACAAAACCAGAAAAAAATAAACACACCAAACCCCACTTCACCCCTCTAAATGCATGAGCTGTAACAGCAATCACAGTACATTTTTGTCTTGGGATTGCTTCTGTGTCCTGGATAGGAGAGCTTTGCATCAGCACGTTTACGGTTAAGTAGTTGAAGCACACCCAAAGGCTACAGTAAACTTCAGACTGATTTTGCAAACAAATAAATAAAGGTCAAGGCTGCAATTTCAGCCACTGCCTCTGGCCACACATGGCTCATGATCCCAAGAGACACAGGATGAAGCAGGCACAGTGCCATGACACAGTCTCATACACTGGCACAAGTAGGCAGTGTTTCCAAAATAAAAATGTGGGCAAGAGTCCCATAATCAGAAAAAATAGGAGGGAACAGTTTCAAAAGTGACTTCAGAAGGTAATTTTGTGTCATGTGGACTCCAAAGTCACTTGGAAAATATTACTTCACATCTGCTTGTTCCTGCAGGGGGGTCTGACAATACCTCTTCCCAGCGCCAGCACTATATCTACTGTCAGAGACAGAAAAAACAGAAAAACATTCAGAGCACCAGCCTTCTGGAGACTACTTCCTTACCTAAAGGGACATGAGGCTTGCTGTCTTGCTTAGCTGCTCTCTGCATGTGCTAGGGCTTTGTTGAGCCTGCTATGATCCTCTCCTGGCTGGCATATCAAGCCATGTACCCAACCATGTTACAAAAGAAGCATCCTGGTAAAGAAAGGGAATTGTGTGCACAAAGAACCAAAGTTTCACAAACACACTTTCCAGTCTTGCAATGGCCCTACAGTCATTCTCTCCCACATCTTACAAAAAAAAACCAACCAAAAACAAAAACAAAAACAAAAAACCCCCAAAAAACCCCAGCCTTAACTTATCTTCTAAAAATCAAGACAAGTATTAGACCTTTTAAACAAAGTAGAACATTCCCATTTCTACAGTGGTATAATTGTCATCATTTGAGTTACCATCAATTTGCTATGGTAGCTTCTAAATTATTATAGTTACTTGAAATTGAAATAACTAAGACTGTGAAAGAAAAGAGAAGTGCCAAAGTAATTGTTTAGCATGGGACTCATATAAGAGAATGCCAACTAATAAACAGTAGAAAAGATGGAAGGAAGCAAATGACTAGACACTCAATTTGCATGTGTAATAACCCACTATATATGCTGTAACCCCACAGATAACATAAAGACACATTGCAAATAGTCTACTCAATTTACTTCCTTGTTCTTTTGTTTTACAGATGCATTTGTAATGGGGATTTTTAAAAATTATGTAACATAGCTTTCCAACAACATTTCATTACTCATAGATAAAAGTATATTATACCACAACACAGCAGATGAAGAAAAGTCCTTAATTTCATCCTTCAGAAACAGAGCATACATTATTTCCACATTGTGTATAATGGTCAGGTAATACTAGTGGCCAGCAGCAGGAGAGTTGAGGCAGCCTGTGATTTGCATTCCACAAAAGAATACAGAGGAAAACTAGGAGTTTCCTCTACCTTCTGCTTCAGGGCTCACTGATTGAAGGGATGTACCCCTCAGGCACAGCTAATACATTATCAGGTTTCATAGCTGGAGCAATGCTCTGAGCAGCAACATTCCACTAGGTCTGCAACTAGTTATATCAAGAGTGAAATTTGAAAGTGAATTTTTGAGATATTTTTAAAACTGCAATGCATTTCACGTGGCTTGCCTAGGCTTTACAGGAGGCTAGGCTGTTGCTTTAATGACCATGCGTTCTGCTACTGACACTGTCCTCAAAAATCTCCCAAGATTATGGGTGGTGCTTAAAAGAAGTTATATCTGTCAGGCAAAAACACCAGTGAGTATCAGAAGCTTGTCTCACAGAAATCCAAAGTCTTTTCAAACCACCACTACTGTCACAAAGTGAACAGGATATCCAACATACAGCACTAAAACTATTAAGGGCACCTCCCCAGAGGAAGAAAAAGGTGGAGCTTTAAGCCTTCATCATTATACATTAAAAAAATCAAGACAGTTTTCAGCAGGAGAAGAGATTAAAGCAGTAACAAGCACCTGACTTATTATTTAGGGATTCCCAAAGCATGTATCAACCATGCTAATAACCAAAAGAAAAGAACCATGAACGCTGACATCAGAGATATTAAAAAATTAATGAGACAGTCTATAATTACAAAATAAACATTGAGAAGTTGTTTCCTCAGTCATTGCCAGTATATTTTAATTCCCAATATGAAAAGTACAGCCAGTGAACTAATTTTGTGATTTAATATTAACTGATAGAATAAAACAATTTTTCTTTCACTTATATTGGGTTTTCATCTACATAATTCTTAATGGTATAAGAGGAGTCAGTGGGTCTGTGTGCAGAGGAAAAACTGAACAATTTGACCATTAAGAGATTAATGATATATTTAATGACTAAATAAAAAAATATTTACTTAATATCTGATTAAATGCTTTCAGGTAATTTTTGCATCAAGTATACTTTGACCTTTCCAACCATTATAAGATTTAGTTGCTCTTTATATTGAAGCTAATAAGGTCCAGGTCCAGGGCCCAGGACTCAGTCAAGGAAATAGTTTTACATGGTATGGAGCATTTGTATACAATATGTGCTCCCACACTACATTGTTGCACATTATAATGTTCAGGCCAGAGAAAAACAGACAAGCAAACAAGTTATTTTCAAGCAACAGCTGAAGCAAGAAAATGAATCTCTGTTAAACAAGTGTGACATTTGCATCCCTGTTTGTTTATAGCAGCAACTATGGCCTGATATATGTTACTGAGATCCTCAAGGTCTAGGTTGACTTTGACAAAGAACATCAAGGCTCTCTTCTGAATTTCTCAATTAAACTACACAACAGAAAACTCAAAAAACCATGACTGATTTTAATGCTACACAGCTTAAAATAATTTACCCCTTTAAAAGAAAAATACCAAATTTCAGCTCTTTCTGTATGATGCAAATTACAAAATAGAGTACAATTTTTATATGTACAAGATTTTGGATTTAGCAGAGGCTGTTTCTGTCTTTCAGAGATAAAATTTCCCAAACATATGTTTTCACCTCTCTTCCTCCTGTGATCTTGATATATCTTTATAGGTGTTTGGGTCAAATTCTAAAAACACTCAAACTGGTACACCACACATTTATTTTTAGGGATGTTCTCCCTTACTCAGAAAGCAACATCTAGGCTGTATAATCACAACGACAGTACCACTGTAGTAAAAATGATCTAGTTTGAGGACAGAGCATACACTTCTCTTAATTTTCTTTTCCTTTTTCTTTTTTTCATTCTCTGAAAAGCAATGAGTATGTCTTGCATTTTTAACTTCTTGTTTGTACTCAGTAAAGTGTTACAGGGCACATGTTTTACTTTTATTGTGCTCCTAAAATGTTCTTAATTTTTTGAGCACATTAAACACATATTTTTCACAACTCCTTAACCCTTCTTAGACATCTGCACTCATACATATTTTTTGGTACTGCCTGGTGTACATCATTAAACTGAACATAAAAGACTTGTTATAACTCTGCTGAAGAGCTGTTTGCTGCAAGACATTAAAATTCACAAGCACAGACTATCCAAATTTACCATTATTCTTACTAATATTTCAACATATCATACTCCAGGTTTTTACTACTTAAAAAAAAAATCAACATCTTAATTTACTTGAAAATTACAACAGAGCTGACAAGCTATTGGTAAAGGTTCTTTTACTCAAGTCAGCCAATTTTGACACCTTTTTTTAAAAACCATAAAAAGCAGCCCACTGCATGTTGGCTCCACAGGGAATGATGGTTCCATGTGAGTGTTCTTTCCAGAAACCTGCCACTCATTTTGTTAACTTGTGTGAGCCATACATGTGGGTCATATTTGTGACTTACGATTAAGTAATATTGAACAATTTCCATTATGTTTCCTCACAGTGGCTTGACACATTGAGAAAAAGTGATGTTAGCATCCAACAGCTTGAATCAAAGACAGAACATAAAGCAACAAAACCGAAAATGAGCATATAAATTAGCACATACTAAGTGCAGACACAGCTGTTAATTAAACCAGAAATTTCCATTTGGCATTAACCTAAATGAAGGACGAGTCAATAAGAATGCACTCCTTTGTTAATTCTTAATCCATAAATTCTTCCAATTTTCCTTTCAATTTGCCACACACAAAATCCCCCTTTGCTGCTTCCCGTGGCTTGCTCACTCTGGCAGCTTGTCACCCTCAGGTAGTTATGTTTATTCTCAGCCCCTCTAAGGAAGTCCCTCTTCAACAGAATGATTTAGCTTTCCTCTTTAGATTTCTGAAGTTTCTGCCCCGAGTGGTGTTTCAGATGGCTGCTATGTAGCCAAGGCAGCACCAGGCAGGTCTCCCTTTGCTAACACCCCTCTGTGCTGCTCCTGTCCAACACTCACCTGGGAGCTTTCAGGGGCATCCAGTCCCCACTCTGAAACCTCCCTTTGCTCGCTATCTGGTGAACAAATTCTGGCTTCTCCAGACTCTTATTGTCCTAGGCAACAGCAGAAATGGATATTTCCCTAGCGAGGGAGACCTCTCATGATGGATTCCCCATTATTGCTAACCTCAAACTTCAGAGTCCCAGCTTTGGAGGTCCAAAACTCAATCAAATAACTTAAGGTGGCCACAGCACCTGTACAATACCAGACTGTACTGCTGGACCCAAAGATAAAGCAAACTCCAGTGACTCATCTGCTCAATGCAGTCGGATGTCAGACATCATTTGCTTTGCTCAGAATGGTGGCTATCATCAGCACAGCCTCTTCCCACGGTGCCAGAGAGACAATCTGGGCCTCCTCTGCTGCCTGTGTGATCAATAAGGGCAGCAACCAGCAAGCAAAGGCCACGCGTCACACAGTGTATGCACCAAGTCTACTCTCAGTGTATGTCCAGAGCACAGCTGATCTGCCCAGAAACGGCAGGTCCAACTTGCTATACATGATACTGAAGTTAATTTGTCACATAGCTTCACTCACCCCCACAGCTGAGTCGATTAACAAAGCTCTGTATGCCCCAAAATGCTTGTGTTGCTAATCACACTGACACTCTAGACAGCAATGATCAAGACATCCCTCATGTCTTGTTTTTACTGTTTTTTGATGACTTCAGATCAGCATACTCCATTTTTTGTGATGTATACTTTCAACTTCCGGGTTTGTTGTGGTGTTAAGTCCAGTGAGATCCTGGTCGCCTTGCCCGGAATGGGCTTTCGGGGCTTTGGCTGGTCTCTGGGACCTCGCCGGGGCCCGGGCTTTCGGCCCTCCCCGCTGTTCTCCTCTGCTCCAGAGGCAGCAGCTATCGACCTCAGGGTCTCAGGGTCACCCGATGGGCGGCGGGACCCCGCAGCAGAGGCCGGTGTCCGCCGGACAGGAACGCGGTGGAGTCGCTGGTCGCCCCCTGCAGCAGTGCAGAACCTGAAGGCAGCTCTCCCCTGCTGCGGGGGGAGGGCTGCCCCAGAACCGGAACACGCAGGATGGCCATGAACTGTGGGGCTGGTCAGACGCGGTTCTTGTAGAAGCGTTGCAGGTTTAGAAAGGCAGCTGTTTGGTTCCTGGTCTCCATGGTGTTTTTATTGAGGAAAACAGGGGAGGAATGGGGAGACTGGGGAGGGGGAAGGGAAGGCGAGGGAGGGTACAGGTTCCATATGAGCCCAGAACCAAAAGAGCACCCGTTCCAGATCTGGCTGGGGTTTTTATCTCTAGGGATGGGAGGCGGTCCTGACTCACATCCAGTCAGAAGGGGTCAGGGGGGCGGGGTCAGGGACAGGAAGGACACACGTTACAACAAATTCACTTTTTCTCTTATACAAAAGAAAAAAAAAAAATTTTCTAGTTCAGAGTCTTTTGGAGCTGGTAGAAATTTCTTCAGTAGGGCTGGAGTTGAAGCTGGTTGGCTGAAATCAGGTGTATCTTGCTGCTCTGCTGCGCGACGGGGCTGGGCTGTCTGCAGTGCCCCCCCCCCAGCTTGGACGTGCAGGGAGAGGGGCAGAGCTTACACACAGCCGGAAAGAGACAGGGATTTTGGGAAAAGCAAATTTTTAAAGAGCATGGTAGAGGGGATATTTGGGGAAGAAGAGGGTAGGAAAAAAGGGGGTGAGGAGTGATTTATTAAGGGTAATGGTACAAGGGGGGAACTGGCAAGGTGCCTGAGAGAATCGGTAGCAACTCAGCGTCTTTTTTGACGGGATGCGGCCTTGTTAGTTACCTCCTTATCAGAATGGGAGGGAAGAAGGAACATGGGAAGGAGGAAAGGTATTAATAGGGGTAAACAAAACATACTGTAACTCAAAAAAGGGTTTTAACTAAAGAAAATACCTTTCTTTTTTGAGGATTGGGCAGGGAGGGCCTTTTCCGTAAGCCCTCTCTAGCCCAATTCTCAAAATGCAACACTTGTTAATCTGTCTAAGGTTAAAATAAAAAAGAATGAGCTGGGTTTTAAAACAGAGCCCTACACCCTGCCGTGTTCTATGACTCAACCATTCACACCTCTGCACCCCCTCCCCTGGGGGGTGCCTTCAGCCATTCACACGTTTCCCACCCCCTCCCCTGGGGGATGCCTCTAAATCACATTCATACAAACATTCACTCCTCCTCTGCTGCAAACTACACCTTTAGCAGAGGTCCAGGGTCGGAAAATTTCCCTGAATAGGCACTGTAGGCGCTATCAGCTCACCCCTAGAGTCTCTACTCTTGGTAGACTTTTGCCGACTGACAAGACTGGTCACCGCTTTCCGGTCCCTTGCAGCGCTCTTCGTCACTGTTTTATCCTCAGCAACTCAATACAGACTTCACAAGCTTTCTACAAGTCCCTTCAGGGTCCTCTTCTTGGGACACGCCTGTGTCTTTAGAGAGTCTCACAGCTCGCGGCCACTGCATGTGCTGCACAGCAGAGATGGTGTTTGGCTGTGCAGAGTTGGTCTCGCCGGGGAGGGGCGCCCGCGACACAAAATGGCGGCTCACAAGATGGCGGCGCCCATGTGCGGGCCATGCGGCCAGGGTGGTCTCCGTCTGCAGCGCAGGCAGCGTCCCGCCGCGTCGGCGGCTCCCCGCCGTGCATTTGCCGCTCCGCCGCAGCCCCGCGCGGGCCGACGGGGAGGCGTGGGCCCCGCGGGCCGGCGGCCAGCTCGGCGCGACTGCCGTTCCCCGAGCGCTGCCGGCTCCCGCCGCCCCCCAGCTCCCGTGGGCTCCGCTGCTCCCCGGCGTGTCTAGGCAAGTTCTTACCGCTGCCCGCATTCTCCACCATTTGCAGCAGTGCAGAACCTGAAGGCAGCTCTCCCCTGCTGCGGGGGGAGGGCTGCCCCAGAACCGGAACACGCAGGATGGTCATTCCATGGCCACGAGCTGTGGGGCTGGTCAGACGCGGTTCTTGTAGAAGCGTTGCAGGTTTAGAAAGGCAGCTGTTTGGTTCCTGGTCTCCATGGTGTTTTTATTGAGGAAAACAGGGGAGGAATGGGGAGACTGGGGAGGGGGAAGGGAAGGCGAGGGGTTTTTATCTCTAGGGATGGGAGGCGGTCCTGACTCACATCCAGTCAGAAGGGGTCAGGGGGGCGGGGTCAGGGACAGGAAGGACACACGTTACAACAGCCCCCCGAGACAAAGAGTTCCAGGCGGGTGGGAGTCTCCAGAGCACGGTTTATTGTAGGAGAGGCAAGCGGGGGTGCGCTGGAAGGCTCCCGGGTAGGGCGGACCACAGAGATGCCGGGTGCGAAGCACGACGGGTCTCGGGTGGTGGCAACACCACACCGGGAACAAAGGGGGCACAAGGTTTTAAGGGAAGGAACAGGGTCTCCGGGGGCGGGATAGCAGGGGCGGAGCCAACGGGGCTCCAGAACAATGTGAGGGACAAGCGGGGGAGCAAATGAACAGTAACCGGGGAGGGGACTACAAAGAACCAATGAGGGGAGCGCAGCAACAGAACCTTCGAGCAAGGGGAGGCAACGAGGGAGGGGACAAGGCGGGGAAGCATAACTTTAACCCAATAAACTTAGACCAAACTTTCCAGGGGAGGGAGAGGGCGGTTCACAGCTCGGCTTCCTCCAAGTCCCAGGAGATGGCATCTTCGGCGGCCTCCTCGTGGATTGCATTGACCGCCGGCCCTGGAGACTCGGGATCTGCAGCATTGGGCTGCTGCACCTCTACAGTTTGTTTTTGTTTTGTTTATTCAGAAAAAACTCCCTTGTACCTGAATCCTTCCCTGCAGATTATTACTTTCTCCAAGACAGTGGACAGCTCCAGAAGGAACATGGCTACAACAGAGCCTCACTACTTCTTCAAATCCTAGCTGTTCCTCAGACATACATCAGCATCAATGCCTCTGTCTATCTTGCAACTGCACCTTCTTCTGAAAGGAAACATTCTGTGAGTCCTTCACTCATGTCCTATACTCCCTAAATCTTCCCTTTTTGATACATTTTCCCCCACCAAAAGAAAGGAAAAGTAACAGAAAAAGGCATTGTGCACGTGGGGATTTTCTAGCGTCTGCCAAATACAAAATATCTGTCCTGGGTCCCATTTGAAGCAATGAAGGTGAGTCAAATGTCATTTGAGGAGGAGGGAAAAAAAGAAGCTATGTCTTAGCTCTTCTAACAAGATCATAACAGTTCTGCAGTTTATTGTCACTGAGCACAAATAAGTCTCAAAAAATTGGTTACAGGTTTTTTTGGCAGTATTACAGTATTACTCCCAGGTATCAGACCACCTAGAAAGAAGTACAGTTTACAGCACTAAGTTTTTCTCAGTTTCCATAAGCAATACCCAAGGACACTTAAATACCTTCAGAATCAGGCAGCATCCCAGTTAGCATCCCAGTTAGCATCACTCAGGCTCCAGAAGTGCAGTGTTTCAGCAGCTTTGTGCTGAATGTGCCCAAATCTGGCCGCTGTATCAGCCAGATGAGAGACGCCTCTCTCACCAGTGCAGACAAGGAACACCCTAGCATCTGTGGAAGAGTGTCTCTGCCAGGCATCTTTTCATAATCAATCAGGATAACCCATTGAGAAAACAAGCAAAAGAAGAAAAATTTCGAATCTTACACTTTTCTGTTCTTAATACATTTTGAAATTAATCTGAAAGTCTCAGAGAGACTCAAATATTTCTCTTCAAGAACTTAATTTTCAGCCCTGTCCCACCCCTACTGGCATATAGCTCAGTCTAAGTTTTCCAGCTGTAAACCACAGTCAGAGATGACTTTCAACCACACTATGCCTTTGCAGTTAACAAAGCAGGACCAGCTGGTTCTCCAAGGTCTTACAGGTTACAGAAGTTCTCCTGCAGAGGTCAGCTCAACCTTTCATACTTGCAGAGATAATTTGGTTTCTATGCTGTTTATTCTTTCCTCTGAGGACTCAGGGTAGAGCAGAGAGTTTTCCAAAATGAAAATATTAACTTTTGCTGTTTCTCTGCAAAATGCCTTGTCTTCTTCCCGAAGGTGGTAAAGGACTCTGGCTACATAGAATGTGCACTGGGTCACTTCCCAAAGCAGAGCTTTTTGACATTTGACAGCCAAAAAAGAGTTGCAAGACTGGAGGGTGACAAGAACAATCCACACATCACTGAACAAGCCACCTATAAAAGAAATTCGTTGTGGGAAAGGATCAGAATCTTGGTTTTTATCCCTTTGAGAGCACTGCTTTATCTGTATTTTAAAGAACAGCAAATGGAACAAAGGGAAGGGATAATTAATGGAAGACAAATAGGAGGGAGAAAACCAAACAAAGCCTGAAATATCTGATAGCAGTACATGGTAAAATTAGACAGCATTTACATTGAACTTTAAGGAAAACACATCTATGTTTCTTCCAAAAGATTTTGAGATAAGCACTTCACAACAGACCTTATACTCACGCTTAAAATGTTAGTCCTCATTTAAATGAAATTGCTGCTTAATTTTGCCCTTTTTCTTCTTCTTTTTTTTTTTTTAACCCAAAGACTGGATGGTTCCAATATGAAAACTTTCTACATCTCTTGTGAAAAACCAGAAACTGAGTGGTGGGCTATTCCAAACTCCTCAGGACACTGTATTTCAGAATAAATTTGGGTGAAAATTTAGGAGTCATTTTACGATTTCACTCAAAAATGGGTTCAGATGTAGAATCCAGCAAAAGAAAGGTCTGGCCTCCTCTTTAATCAGTGTGCCAAGCTCTTACACAGGCTGACTTGCAGGCTGCTGGTCCTGCTCTGGGTCAGGGTGAGAAAAGTGCAAGTTCCTGAACCCAGAAACTCAGTATTTTTTTGACTTCACATTATTAATAATACAATGCAAGAGGAAATAAATAACAAATGTTGTATGTTTAGTGCACAATCACAGCTGTAGATTGAATGTATATGGAATATTATCCCAGCTGGGAAAACAGATTATGTTTTAAGGCTCTATTTTTATGACTTTGGAAAAAATGTACCTTTCCCATTAAAAATGGCAAACTAATAGACTTTCTTGACACTGGATGTACTGTCATCATTTTTCTTCCCTACATTCATTCAGTCTGCAGTTCATGCATTAAACAGTGATTTGGCAAAGTGCTTTTGAGCTCATATTATTGAGAATCAATTCACCTTCGGCACCTATTATCTAACATGAGTAACTGAAAATTCTCACTTCAATATCTGCTTATTCACAACTGTTGCCTGAAAATTTGTAATCACAGCAAAATCACTCTGAAAAATATTTCCCTGTTAGGTAGCAGCTTTTCTTTATATACTTTCTTAATCCCCTTTCTGTTGCTTTTCAACAAGCAAAGGAGCAATAAGCCTTTACTGCTCTCTGTAGCACAGGAAATAGGCACCACACTTGCACATATGAATACTTGTGGAAGAAGTTTATTTTCTGCATCAGGTATTTTTGCAGAAACAGCACAAAACTACCCAAATACTTTCATAGTATATGAAAGTATATACTTTCATACTTTTCATAATAAATAAAACTAGCCACATCTTCTGGATGTGGTACAACAAAAGGAATATGCAACACTTCGGTGTCAAGAGAATGTTTAAACTGAAACTAGGTACTGATCTAGTTAACTTTACTTTTTCATACAATTAGTAGGTTTCTTTTTTTTTTTGGTTGAAAGGATGCTTCTGGCAAGGTCTGCGTGCCCTAGAAAATCAAAACATGACCAAGTTCTAAGGTTTTCTAACCCCTTTTTACCACTGGCTCTCCCTGAGTGATTACATGCTCCAGAATTTTCTTTCCAACTACTAATTTCAAAAGATAAACTAATTTGAAAACTGAATAGGAGCACTGAATCATGGGCTCTTTGGGCTACTGCTCAAAGTCTGTATGATGAAGGTTTTCAGACTTTTTTGCAGTTGACAGTGAGAATTAGTTTACGTGACTGATAATTAGACTCATTAGAGTGCGCAGCTTAACACTTGAGCCTTGTCCAATTTTCCTGTGTGACCTTGTTTAAATTCAGTTTAAATTCACTTCAGTTTCCCATCATTAAAAAAACCCCAAAAAATCCAACACCTCTACCACCAAAAATAACCCAACAATAAAATCTTTCCCTACCCACTACTGTATATATTGTTTGTATGATGTTAAAGTTTTAGGTGTGTGGACAGATGACATTGGTTATCATTAAGTTTTCTATGACATATTGCATGCATATCTTCCCAAATCCAGAATAAAAATGTATCTTATTAATGTCTAGACGTACGAGGTCAGAATATGTATACATCAATTTCTGCTTTATCTTCACAGTTCCATAAAACTTGAGAGCCTACTTGCTGCAAAAAAGCCTTTATAAGAGCTTTGCTGAAAATTTTTCACTTAAAGATAAAATTGTTTATAAAAAAAGACTTCTCTAAATGACAGTATATTTGTTTGTACAGCTTTCACCACATCAGAATTACTACATTGTCATTTCACATAGTCCAAAACTTCCCACACTTCACAGCAATGGAGACAGAAGCAGAGAGAAGTCAAAACTGGGGGTACACAAGTACAGAGAGTGAGAGTCCTGCAGGGCAGGGAAACTGCCAGGGCTGGCTGCCACTCAGGCTGCCTGTACTGCTGATGCTGCTCCTGAATGGCTTCTTTTCATAGCTAACCCAGAGTGACGTGTGTGCATGTACAGTACTAATTATTCTCAGCCTTTCAGTTTCTGAAGCAAAATCTTCAGATCTGAATAAAAAGATCCTTGAAAAAATGACTTCATTTGAAATAAGTATAAACCTCAAGCTTTCGAGAATTTATGCTGGATATTCTGTACCTACAGACAATTTAACACAGATAGTTTGGGCACAGAGCACAGTTTCTCTTTAGTGATGAGAGTGTTTTTTATTTCCCTTTTAGCTTGCCAGGCACTTAAAATATTTCTTTTAGCAAGGCAGGAGAAAAACCCCACAAACAATTTAAAAAGAACAGCCCAATTAATCTTCATTCAGATGAAGGATTCTGTAAAATACAATATTCAGACAGCCTTAATGGATTCTGAAAAACTATGCTTCAGGGGAAAAAAAACCAACCCAAAACTTATTTTAGTCCCTGTTTTTCCAGTGGAGCAGCTAGTTTCTTACTGCAGAAACCCAAAAAATTTAGGGGACAGTTTTTAAGGAGACATCCAGAGCTTTAGCAATGCCATTTTGTCAAGACTAAATCTCCCGGAACCTCATGCCTAGCTGAGGGGATCAGCTAATGTATGCCATAATTTTATACAGACAGCCCTGGAGTCTCTTACTGCTGAATTATTTATTAGTGAAACTAGTTGTTTGTCAAGGCAGATAATGGGGGAAATGTTCCCTGGAAAAAAAATAGATTACATTCATGCATTTAGTTTAAAAGAGTATCTCTCTTTGTACATTCAATGATATTTTTACTCTCAGAAGATGAAAAGTGTATAATAGCTGGTCTTAATACGTTAAAGAACACTTTAAAGACTGAAGATCTCAAAAGATGTATTTAAACTGAGGAATGGTCTGTTTTGGTGAAGAATTTTGAAATTATGTGGTTTTGGAAATCTACCTGAGCACACCATTTTACCGAAGAAGTACTGATTTTTCATGAAAATAGGTGATATTCTCACTACAAAAAGATTTCAGCTTTTGTTACTGATAGTGATAAAAAGAAGAAAAGGACGTGGGACAGATCAGTGAACTTGGTGGCCCTAAATAGAAGGAAGAGGAACTCTAGTAAGACCTGATGTTGATTGTGGCCAGGCACACCTTTCCCAACAATTCCCTTGACAAGGTCTCAACATTGGCCCCAAACAAATCCCCAGATGGACAGTGAAACCCAGTGTCCCTCTAGAGACACACCTTTCATTGTACTACAGAGGGCATCCTGATGCTACTCAGGGAAGGATTCTGAATTAAAAACCTTGCCTAGGCAGAAATTTGTGTATTTGTTGACCAATGTCTGCGGTAACATCCAGTTTTGAATGTAATTTATCATTTGCTCTCTAGTGGCCTGATCTGGTTTTGGATGAAGCCAGTGGAAAAACTCCTGCCAACTCCATTGGCAGTTAAATCAGGTCATAGATGGAAAGATACAGAATTTCTAACAAATTTCAAAAGCATGGGGAAACAAGTAGGAGAAAACAATATTATTTCCGACTGCCAGTTAAAAGAATAAACTCACCTTAAAACTCACCTTTTAAATCAAAACACGTTAAGTCAAAACTAAATTACAAGCACTGGTAGCACATTTATATGTTAGGCCGCAAATCAAAGATAAGGTTTGGCTACATAAACTTGTAATTATGGCAAATATATATACAGGCTAGAGCTGGATCTGCACTAAACTGCAGAATTGGCAAGTGTATTTTTGGCTTACTTCTGTCTGCCAATATCAGTAAAATGGTTACAACAAGGTTGAAAGTAGAAACCATGAATAACTTTCAACTGGGCTTGGGGAACTAGTGAGTTAGGTTCACTTGGAAAATGCTTTTGAAGGTGCTGGGGTATATCAGTACTGCTCACTTTAAAGCACCACCTCCTAAAGGCACAGGAGCAGCCAATTCCTAGATGCTGGAAGTCAGGGATGCCATCTTGGCCAACCAGTTAAAGCAGAAAAAGAAGGTGTATGTTCGGTAGAAGCAAGGTCGGGTGATATGGGAGGGATAGAGAGATGTTACTCAGCACTGCGGGGAGAAAATTCGAGTGGCCAAAGCTTAACTGGAGTTGAAGAATGGCCAGTACTGTGTGGGGCAATAAAAAGAGTTTCTTTCAGTACACTAGTGGCAAAAGGCAATGAGAAAACAACATCAGCCCATCACAGGATGAGGTTGGTCACCTCACAATTAGGGTTGTATACAAGGCTGAGTTGTTTGATGCTGCAATTCTTGGGGCTGTCCTCTGCAGGGCTAAGAGCTGGACTGGATGATCCTTCTGGGTCCCATCCAACTCAGAATATTCTGTGAATATGTTTTAATTTCTGTGATTCTGTGACACAGAACTGGAGCTCTAATGTTATAATGCTGAGTTATAAGAAAAGAATATCTCCAGAGAAAAAATGGGGTGGGAGGACTAGGGGGAGGGAATGTCATCATCCTACATCTACTCAATGGCTATCTCTTAGGCACAGGCAAATTCATCAGTCGCCTAAGGCAGGAGACTGCCATAAACCAATGAGAAATAATGGAAAATATTAGAATGTGGATCCTGCTATACTGCCAGAACAAGAAATGATGGAAAATATTAGATGGTGGTTCCTGCAATGGGAGACAGGAGATATTGGTAGTGATAAGGATCTAAGGATCTCTGATCCTCCTACAAAGCAGAAAGAATAACCCTGGCTCATTCTAGATACCCCCTCTCTTTTCTCTACTCCTATTCCACACTACTGAGAGACTTCAGCAGCCTCTGATGTATCCTTTACCCAGTGGCTAATAAGTGCCACTTTCAACTGGAAATAAATTTGAGTACATGCTGATCTTTAGACTGAGCAGCAGCCTTTGGAAATACACTCATACAATACCTAGAGTGTAATAACAGGAGACAGTGTAGCTGTTTAAAAAGAGTATAACAGAACAACCAATTTAGTTATTAATCTATTCTTGGAAACAGAGAAGTACCGTCATAGCTTATGCTTTCCAGATGACTGCTCTAATCAGACCCTGCAAGTCAGAAACAGCTCCATTTTTTCCCTGTCATCCTTACATTCTTCATTAGGCTGAAAATCAGTATGAGTTAATCAACCTTTAATCTGTTCATTCTAGGAGAAAAAATATTTCCTATAAAAGAAATTCTGTTTTCTCTAGAGTCTCTAATTCATCCATATTAGGCCTTGAGAGGTAGGGGAACTTCACAGAAAGCTCTCTTCTCCCACACAGGCAAATTCTCACCTAACTCAACAGCTGCTTGCTGTGCCACACACAGTGAAGTTTGTTAAGGTCTGTGCTGTCTGCTTCTCTTTCAGCATATGATCCATCTCATTAAAGTGAGTGCTTCACTGAAACCCCAGAGACTGAGGGAATCCACACCTGGCTTTTGTCCTGTTACCCAGAATTCAGAAATTCCTGATTTAGGGAATGAAGTCCTCGACCACATCTGGGAGGGAGGATACTCAATGAGAAGGGAAAGCGATAAGGCAGGTATAGAGTGTTTCTCTCCCCTGTGTGATCTCCAAGCACCCAGCAATCAGATGTTTAGGCTTTTCTTAAAGAGGAGGTTGCGTCCAGATCCCCATGTCTAATTGCAACCGATAAAGATGTGAACAGCTCTGCAAGTCCCCTCTTGTAGGGATCACATTAAGCTATAACGCTGTTCTCTGGTGCCACTTCTATTAACTGTATATTTTGATATTTTAGGGCTGAGTTTGCTCCCTTTTGATTGCACTAGAAAAAGCTACAACCATTTGAAAGAAGTTGCCATTTGGATTTGAAAGTCTACATGTTTTCCCTAACGTCAGAAACTGTTGTGATCAACAATCACAAAGAGCATTATGACCATAGGTGTTACTTCAACACTTATTTGTCCAAAACACCACCACGAATCGCATTGCAGAAAATTTTCAAATAGAAAAGATCTTAAAAACTTTGTGTAGCCTATGAAAGAGTGCTCAGGGAATTGCAAAATTCAGAATTTTTTTTTTAAGCTTTTAGGGAATTGCACTGTGGAATAAACAAGTAGATAATTTGCAGAAGAGTATTGTGAATACCAGTGCATACATCAAATTCTCCCTTTCTACAGCTTGACACCATTTGTAGTCAGAGGATGGCATGGTGCAGTTGACACACCTGAAGGACAAGATGCCCTCCAGAGGGACCTGGACAAGTTCAAGTAGTGGGGCCATGGGAATTTCATGAGATTTAATAAGATCAAGTGCAAGGTGCTGCACCTGGGTCAGGGCAACTACTTCTTGACGAACTGATCAAGAAGTGGTGTCTTGGTTTGAAAGACAGGTGTCTGCCAAGAGAGGTTGAACCCCCCCCCTAGAGCAGAGGACGTGATTTTCCTTCCCCTCCTCCCTCCGAATTATTTAATTTTGTAAGTCAAGGGCTTTCAGGCAAAGGTATGGGAAAAAGGAGTATCAGTTCTTTACTAGTATCTATAAACAAACAATAACAATAATAGCAAACCACAACTAGAACCAGAAAACCAAACAGCAGATAACGTGAGCTGCTGAGCCTTCTCCCATGTGGTGCAATCACGGTTGCAAGCAGCAGGGGCGCTGTTGAGCTCCCGGCCGGCCAGGGCAGGCGCAATGACTCCCAAGCGGCTGCAGGTGGCGCTGTGGCGCAGGGTCAGGTCACTGTCCGGCAGCTGCAATGGCGGACGGGCTGAGGAACACGCAGCGCAGCAGGAACAGCTCAGGGCAGCGAGAGAACAGGGCAGCAGGAGCGGGCGCTCTCTCTCTCCGGCCAGCGAGAATTTCTGCAGTCACAGCAGACGCCGCAGTCTCGTGCGGCAGAGGGCGGGGGCAGGCAGCAGGGGCCGCGGGACTCTCCCGGCAGCAGCCACGAGGGAACGCAGCCCGTGGTGGGGGGGGGGGGGGAAACGTGCCCTTCCCCGTGAGGAGAAAAGTTGAATCAAAGCTCAGCCAGCCAGGAGAGAAGAGAAACAGGGCACAGTTGGATTTCCTCTGGTAGCAGCTGGAAAGCAAAGAGCCAGCAGCCTCTACCCTCAGCGTCCGAACCACGAGAGAGCGTTCCCAGGGCCGGCTCTTCCCTTACCGTGCCCTGCCCAAAAACCTAGCTTTTGTCTTTTACGAAAGACTTGATCGCTCTGAACATCGGACTATTTGTTGCTTAGTAACAGGAATGGGAAGAAATTCTCAACCTCCGACAAGTGGGAAGCAGACTTGGTGTCAAGAAGGTCTTGGGATGCTGGATGAGAGGCTGGAGATGACCCAGCAATGTGCACTTACAGCCCAGAGAGCCAAATGTGTCCTGGGCTGCATCCAAAGCGGGCAGCAGGTCAAAGGAGGGAATTTTCTACCTTTCTACTTTGTTCTGGTGAGTTTCCATCCAGCTGTGGGGTCCTCATCACAGAGACAAGGAGCTGTTGAGCAAGTCCAGGGGAGGGTCACCAAGATGATCAGAGGGATGGAGCACCTCTACTGCGAGGAAAGGCTGAGAGAATTGGGATTGTTCAGCCTGGAAAAGAGATGGCTTGGGGTGACCTAATTGGGACCTTCCAGTACCTGAATGGAGCTTACAAGAAAGATGGAGAGGGACTATTTACAAGGACCTGAAGTGACAGGACAAGGAGGAATGGGACCAAACAGACAGAAAGTAGGATTAGATTAGATATTAGGAATAAATGCTATACTGTGAGGGTGGTGAAGCACAGGAATTTGTTTCCCAGAGAAGTTGTGGATGCCCCATCCCTGGAAGTGTTAAAGGCCAGGCTGTATGGGGCTCCATGTAACCTGGTCTAACAAAAGGTGTTTCTGCCCATAGGAGGGGAATTGGAACTGGATAATCTTTAAGGTTCTTTCCATTCCAAACCTTTCTATGATGAATTCTCTCTCACCTTTAAAATAAACTCAAGTAATTTAAGGGAGGAGTTGTTTCCAATTATGTTTTCTGTTTTGCCAATAAAGGCAGCTTTTCTTCTCTGGCAAAATTCTAACACATCATGCGCAGATTGCATGTATTTGTTTCAGACATATAGAGTGCCATGAATATGCTGGGTGATGGGTGAACATTCCACAGCACTCAGCTTGTGCAGGCTGTTTCCATTAACCCAGTGTTCTGCTTCTTAACCTGCCTAAAAATAGCAATTTGATGTAATTGTCAGGTTTTTCAATGGAAAAGCACAGAGCAATTCTTCTAATTGAAGCAGCAATTTTTCATTCATGTACCTTTCAGAGGGTATTGACTTCCTCTGAGCCTAGCCTGTGTAAACATTTTTGTGAACATATTTTATATGGAAACAATCTGGGCATTAAAAGCAGCTCTTCTTTAGATTTTTGGGGAGTTGGCATTTCAGTCACTAGCAACCCTGCATGCAAAACATCTTTGAATGCATGATTACATCTTTCTACAGGCCTTCCTCTAATGGGATATCAGTGCTCCATTTACAGCAGAAGGGCTTAAATGGTTTAAAATTTAAAGAGCTCTCATGAATTACCCCACAATAACACGAATAAAATACAAAAATCTACTTTCTAGCATCTTCCTCATCTACAGTGCTAATGTATCAAAAAATTACCTGTCACACAATTTACCAGGGAAAGTGCCCTACAAAGACCTTCTGAAGATACATGTGAAAAATAAAGGTAATTTTCAGCAAGAACCAGATTTTGACAGGTGTGGGCAAGCAAACAATCATATGAACAGGTGGGTGGTATGGGGGAAAGGAGGAGGTGGGAAGTACTGAAACCTTGCCTACTGTCCTTTGTCTTGTGCAGCCTGCATAAGGGCCTTTTGTAATTCTACTTCCAGCACATGTTTAGAAGAAGAAAAGAAAGAAAGAAAAATATCTCTCTGTCATTTTTAAATATTATGGTGTTAAACAGATTTTGTATGAAGGAACAAGTAGTATCTGTACCCAACTTTGTAGACCTTGAAGTAAAACCTGTTCAAAAGGACCTTTTATCCAGACCCAAACCACTTGAATTTTCAAGGAAAGCCACCAATCATTTTAATTTCTGCAGCAAAGATACCTTGTGACCAAGCAGGTAACACAGCTGCAGAGTTATCCTTGGGCTGTCAGGTTCCAACTCAGAAATTGTCTGACATGCTGCCAGCAAGAGAGAGAAAAGAAGAGCTGTTACAGCTCTTTCCTCCCATTTCATTCTTTCCATCAAAACCCGCACCACCTGCGTTATATTATTTTGGCAGACCTTAATTTGTTTTTTCTGTGCCCTCATTTACACAGCCACACATTCTCCACACACACACACCCACACGCGCACACACACACAGATTCAACTTTCATGTTTTGTTACGTGCTAAACTAAGGTAGCTATACTGAAACTGAGCCACCTCAGGTATCAGAAAAGTCATGGGAGATATGTGAAGACCTGAGTGACTGAAAAAAAAGAGGAATCATTGCACACATTTTTAAAAATGCTGGAAAGGCGGATTCTGGGAACTACCAACATGTCAGCCTCACATCTGTGCCTGGGAAGATCCTGGAACAGATCCTCCTAGAAGTTGTGCTGTGCACATGATGTTCAGTGAGTGATTCAGAACAGCCAACATGGTGTTACTGAGGTGAAATCCCACCTGACCAACCCAGTGGCCTTCTGTGACAGAGTGACTGCAGCAATGGGCAAGGAAGAGCTATGGATATTTTCTATTTGTAGTTCCATCCAGCCTTTCCCCACAACATCCTCTCTAAATTTGAGATGGATGGATTTGATGTATGGACAGTTCAGAGCACAAGGAATTGGTTTGATGGTCACGTTCAGAGGGTAGTGGTCAATGGCTTAGTGTCCAGCTGAAGCTCAGTGACAAGTGAGGTACGTCAGGGGTCCTTATTGAGACCAGCGGTGTTTAATGTCTTCATTGATGACATAGACTCTAGTAATGAGTGCACCCTCAGCAATATGGCAGATGACACCAAGCTGAGTGGTGCAGCTAACAGGCCTGAACGACAGGATGCCATCCAGAGGCTGGGCTCTAGAAGTGAGGCCATGGGAACCTAAGAGGTTCAACAAGACCAAGTGCATGATCCTGCAACCGAGCTGGGGCATCTCCAGTATCAATACACACTGGGTGAAGGAAGGGATTGAGGGCTGTGAAGAAGGACTTGCAGATGCTGGTGAATGAAAAGCTTGACACAGCTCAGCAATACATGCTCACAGCCCAGAAAGCCAGCTGTGTCCTGGGCTGCATGCAAAGTAGTGTGGCCAGCAGGGTGAGGGAGATGATTCTGTCCCTCTGCTCTTGTGAGACCCCACCTGGAGTAGGGGGTTGCATCCAGCTGTGGAGTCCTCAGCCCAGGAAAGACATGGACCTGTTGGACCAGGTCTAGAGGAGAACCAAGAAGATAATCACAGGACTGGAGAGCCTCTCCTAAAAGAAAAGGCAGAAAGAGTTGTGATTACTCAGCCTGGAGAAGAGAAAGCTCCAGGAAGACCTTACCGTCACCTTTAATTACATAAAAGGGGTCTTATAAGAAAGATGGGAATAGACTTTTTTCTGGGGCCTGTTGTGATAGGACAAGGGGTAATGGCTTTAAACTGGAGGATGGTCAATTCATACTAGATATAAGGGAGAAACTTTTTATTGATTGGGTGGTACAACAGTGGAATAGGTTTCCCAGAGAAGTGGTAGATTCCTCATCTCTCAGAATACCCAGGGTCAGGTTGGACAGGGCTCTGATCAACCTGGTCTAGTTGAGATGTCGCTGCTCATTGCAGTGGGACTGAACTAGATAAACTTTAAAGGTCCCTTCCAACAAAAAGTATTGTATGATTCTATGAGGCAGAGGAAAACAAACTCTCACAGCATTACTCTATTTTTGGTGTTTTGATAACCAAATTAATTAGGTAGAAATATGAGCTATATTAAAAATAAAACCAAAAAAAACCCCACAAAAATACCCCTAAAAAGCATGAACAAACCCAAAATATGTATGGATGTAAATGGAATCCTTATGTTCCCTGTGTGTTTGTGTTTTACTTCCTTTATCTTTTCCTGAAATTAGAGTTGCACTATCAGCTGTTCACACTCAGAGAACATTTTCTCTACTAGCTAATCATCATTCAGATCTCCTACCATATTTCTCTGTCTAACTAAGATTTCCTCATTACTATCACCAGAAGGCTGTCACTGTACTTGCTTTTTAAAAGGAAAGGACATGACCACTACCCCCCCACCTTCCGGCCCCCCTTACTGTTTTTGCAGTAGTGGTATAGGGTAGTGGGGGGTGACTAGGTTTTCAACAAGGGAATTATAATAGGTGAGCATCTACAGGCTGGGGAGAGATGCATATTTGATGTATTAGTTGTTTACAACTGAAGTCTGGATCCAAAACACAAAAAGTCACATTTGCTTGTGCAGCGGAAAACTTATGAATATATGTGAACACCTCCAGTCCCTGGTGAAACTGGGCTTAACTTGAAAGTAAACTCTTCACCAGCAGGATTAACTGTAAAATGTAAGAACTTTCTTAGCACTTTGTATTTGCTTGGGAAGGAAATAATAACATGTACCTTGATCAGCCTTAGGGCTTCCTGAGAGCTTTTGTTTCTGATGGCTTATGCTAGATATATTTCTCATGTAGCAATAGATTGAGTTTGGGTAAATTCTATCAGGCTTATTCCCCACTATCTAACACCAGATCTATGCTATCACAGCACAGCCATTTCACACCCAACACAGACAAAAGGAATTAAGTCTTCTCCATTAAACTCCGCTGAAGCTTTTTATTTTTACTATTATACAAGCTTGTAATGCTGGTGATCCCATTTAGGTGTAAAGCTTTTCTCTCCAAAAACAATTTAATCTTTATTGTCATACCCAGAAATGCACACAGAGTGTGTTATGTAGTGCAGATTCTCCTGCATTTTTACATGGATAAATAGTTCCCATTGTAGTTATAAGTACCTATTATTCTCCTATTTCCCTCAATCCCTCAGTGCATTTTTGTTTTTCCAGCTTTATGTGTAGCTTAAATCCTACAACACTCCTAGAAACCTGAGAAAAATGTTAAAATGTAAAAGATATGTCAACTCAACTGTGATGGAATTAAACATTAAAGGAGTACAGTGAATATATGCCTAAGACACACCTATGCTTCTGTGTAGAACACCACTACAGCCATAGAATGTGTTTTTTAGCTGTCTTTCAACATAGGAGATGCAGTTGTGTTACAAACATTGAATTCCAAATCTCAAAAGCAAAAATACAATGGAAGAAACCAAAATGTGAAAGAAAGAAAAAAAAAAGGTTATTTAACATACAGTTCACAAAATCACTTCAGAAAAATAGTAGAGAGAAAATACTCAGAAAGCCAATCATAAGTATAATCTCAAAAAATCCTTACTGGGTTCACGGAAAGAATAGATTATTTTCAATGAAAACCAACTATAGGTCTCTCATAGCATTTTATTCTCGAAAATATATGTTCTAGCTTAATGAAAAGGGAAAACATTTTAATGATAATTGGATGGCACCAAGTTCCCTTTACCCCTATCAGTATTGAAGCAAAATTCTTACGTAATGGAGATGTTCCAACAAAGCATAGAGCAGGCCATTAATGTGGTGATAAACATGAGAAAAAGACTTGATTAGTGACATAAAGATTACTAATCTTGATTTATATTGAGGAACTAAATGTTCTGGGATAGCCTAATTATCAGTTTTTGGTCTCCACTTGCTGTCACAGGTCACTAAGCTATGACAAATATGAAGAACAGCCGTGACATTTGCCAGATCATGGGATTGTTTGGAACTAGCAGACCCAGGAGAGATGTAAAATTACACAGATGATGAAAGGTTTTAAAAAAGTGCATTATTTCAGCTAACTCTGTTTCCAGGAAATTCACATAATTAAATTTGTTTCCAGGAAATGGAAATAAGGGAAATGGCCCAGCTTTGTTTCAAACTTTGGATGTGTCTCCTCCCATCTTCAGAGAGTATTGCATTAGATTCATTGGTCTCTGAACTAACCCGCAAACCACATACCACAAAGACATAAAATATCAAGTTAATTATGTAGCCCAGGGACATCTCTTTTTCACAGGCCCTTGGCTGCTCAATAAGCTATCAATCTTTTTCTCCAGATGGTGCTGCCTCCATTCAGTTGCTCCATTGTTTCCTTCGTTATGCAAGTGGTTTCTTGATTAAAATTTGTCAACTACCCTTCCCCTAAGCATTCTCCAAATTCAAATAATATCTGCAGTTGTTAAATGAAAAAGAACAACAAACCCCAAACACACAAAAAACCCCTGCTCCCAAACAAAGTCACTCACTAAAAATACTAAATGGAGAATGGAAATATTTTTTTCTGTATGTTCTTCCAGAAGACAGATGTACAAGAGTTTACTAGTAATATGCCAAAGGCCAGATGCTTATCTGGCAGTCCTATATGTGTCTCTGCATCTGCCTGCTCTCTGCTGTTAGCAAAGTAGATAACTGAGCTATCCTTTTTTTGCAAATTTTACACTTATGCATACAGTTTTAATCCTTAGATATTCCTGAAACAAACTACTTTCAAATGAAGCATTTCAGTTTGCGTTGTCCCCCTAGTAATGGGGACTATTTTCACCTCTATCTATCACTACTAGCTCTCATTGAAGTGTGCTGGTACACCAGTAAAAGGAGAACTTCAGAAGATTTTTACTTTTAAGCATTGAAAACCCTTGAAATGCAGAGGGTCCTATAATTTGCATTGATGTTGTTGGCATTTAAATTTCTGGAATGAAGCCCTGTGAATAGTAAGTTTCATAAGAAGCCTTTGAAAATGCTGTGGTTCTGCTGATGGAAGAATTCTCAGGAGGAGAGCTCTTACAATACTGTGTCAGTACTGCCTCTAGTCTTGGCCAGACTGCACCAAGAACCACAGCCATGAAGAGACCAACAGCACATTAAAAAACCCACACTTTGAACATTTTAAAAACTAGAGAAGATACAAAGTTGGATGCTGGGGATAAGTGTAGCCTTTTAAAATTTATCTACTTCAAACCCATCCATTAATGTCTATGTGCCTATTTTCCCATTCTGCTCTGAAGTGAAGAAGCCATGTGGCTATAACTTGCCTTTAAAAGTGAGAACTCCAGGAAAACTAAAGAAAAAATGATGCAAATATTTGCTTCAAGACATATTTCAGATACATTTCACAAGATCTACATTTGCAAAACAGGATGAATGAAGACTTTTTCACTGTCATTTTCTACTTGAAGTTAAAGGACTGGTAGTCATTTCTTTTTTGCTAGTCACTGGGCATAAAATAAAAATATGAAACTCTCTCAGTACATTATTATTGCTCTACATATCAAAGAATTATAGCTTTTTAAGCAGACTTGCTAAATTTATTTTTCTTTTCCTGACTGTATGATATATATGTATATGTATGTATATATATATAGATATAGATATAGATATATATATGTGTATATTTATATATTAAAAATACTTCACAACTGTCAGAAATAGAGCTTGGCAAAAAGTTAAAATATTTTACATTTAAAATTACAGTCTTATGATTTTTTTTTCCAAAATGCAGCTCCCGTATTTTAACGAACATTTTAGTGTGAAATTTAGAGTCCTTAAAATCAGTGGTAAAAGCCTGATTGACTTCTTTCAATCAGAATTTCTCTTTTCTCTTCAAGACCTCTGTCAAACACTTTAATGTCATATAAGTGGTCCTAAATTCTCCAAACCAAACCACTTGTTCAGTCAGGTAAGCTTTTCTCACATGCCAGGATTTACCTGTGCAACATTCACACAGGCCAGAGCCAGGAATTTGATTTGTCAAAGGTGACTACAGGCTCAAATTTGACTTTTCATCAAGGAAGATTAAATCTTTTTTCTATGTTTCCAAATGGGGAAACAGAACAGAAAGTCCTAAAATTGTAATGTATTTCCAGCGTCTTGGTTTGGTTCTTCTCTATTGCTTGGAACTCGGGGAAAACCTGACTGGACATTACATGAACACTTCATTTTCAAACATAGTATTGTAATGTTGTGCCATATGTAGTTATATCAGCCATGAGCAGGGGGAAGATTGGAGGTCACAGGAGCTCAGTGAACCTGCAGGGCATGGTACTTGTATTGGAGACCTGCTTCTTGGATCCTGTGTCAGAAAGAGAGATGCAGACATTTATTTCTTCTATCCCAATTCAGCCCTGTTTCTAGAACTGGAGGTCATGATCTGCTGTCCTTTTAAAAAAGGAAGCTTTTATGATGTTCCCAATTTTTCAGCTTTCCACTATCAAGTTATTCTATTCCCAGAAAGTACCCATAAAATTTCATCACGTGATTTATTTTGATATTCAATTTGTAACCATGGCATGTGCTGCCTCAAATATACTTTGAGCTGTTCTGAGGGGTCTGAACTAGCTTCTTCAATACATCTGTGAAGGTCTGATTTGCTTCATACCAGCTGATCTGAGTACCAGCCTGACAAGGGAGACACAGAACTCTTGTCAAAAAAGCAAATTAAGTCAGACTGCACTGAGTGTCATCCACGACACTGGATACTGAAAACAAATAGTTTAAAAGACAGGTTAGAAGCATATACAGTACTACTGTCACTGCACTGAGTCTGTTGCTTTAGCTTTGCTTCTTCTGGAGGTTGGGAAATATTTTACTTTTAAACCCAAATTTCAGGCTCACTCCCAGCTTTTGACTTGTGTTAAAGTAAGTGATACATGTTACCCTTCTTTGTCATTCCCATGAATCCCTAAGCCATTTATTCCATAGCATACTAGACAAAGACTGCGATGCCTGAAAGAGCAGTTTATGCATTGTTAGCCCTGTAAACAGACAGAGGACGGAAAGCTTAAAGACTTGCAAAGCCGGATTGCAGCCTGGGCCTTCAATTTGCACAATGGCACTAATAAAGGATATGAGACCACAGTAGAAAGTGGATCCTGAGAGGTTCTGACATGTTTGTTTTCAGGCAAATTTTCAAAGGCTCCTATGTGGGAGTGTAGTTTGGAAGATATTGTCTGAAATGTCCAAGATTACAAGTTGAAATATGAAATGATGGGAACTAGAACAGCATGCTGTGGAAATCCAACCATCATGGAAAGGATTAGCCTTTTAAATGAAACAAACACAGCCAGGAGCATATTGCTCCAACCCCAAAGTTGCTGCAGGATACACCCTTGACAAAAATCTATCTAGTGAAATTTTATTTACATTTCCAATAGAAGCGCATCATCCAGTCCCAAAAATGGACTTATTTTACTGTTTCTATGGCAACTGTTTGCCTTTCAGAGCTACCAAGTGAAATGAATGGGGAAAAAACACTTTGTATGGTAAATTGAATTGCTGTTCTTCATCCCATATATGCAGAGCTCCTTCACTTAAAGGTGCTTAGTGGTTTAGCTCTATCATGTTTCTAAATAGATATTTGTACTGTTTTCATAGAGAACATTAATCCTAAACCATGCACATCTGAGGCTTTAGTAAAATGGTTCTAACATTATTTATGTCTGTAACAAAGTCTTAATTTTGATCATAAGTCAAAATTCCTTTGCAGACCATCTGTCAAACAGCCTGATTTTTAAAACATTCTGATATTCTTGGTGGGGCCATATATTGTCCACTTCTGGGCAAACATTAGAACTAACTAATTATTTCATATAGGACTACACAAGTGGAGTATTGCTGCGGCTGCTATGGTCTAAAGGCACAGGAGAAAAAAGGTATTAGAAATCATATATTTTCTTTTTTAACTTAGAAAAGCTGAAAGGTTACAATTCCTCATGTCTGAAACAGAACCTACAGATTCAATAGCTAAACTGGGTTATATAAATAGTTTTTCTCTGAAGTGGATGTGATTTTTATTTGTGCTTTCTACAGGATCTTATTTAAATTACCTTGAGCTTCTTCTCCATTTGTCACATCATTTAACAAAGAAATGTCCTCCTGGTGGTTATTCTTCTCTTTCTGCAGTTGTTCTTCAAGTGCTCCATGATCCCATTATTTTCTACAATTTCATCTAAACAGCTGTACTAAACTTTCCTGTCTTGTATCCCTGACTGATTCTTATGGTGAAAGGCCAAGGATATTTTAGATCTTGGTGGGAACATTAAATGAAAGAAAGAATTCAGCCAAGAGGCTTTAATTGAAAACTGCCCCAGGAAGAAACTGAGGAAACTGAATCACAGATTCTGCACTTTTCTCTTAACAAAATAGCCAATTTGCAAGCTTTCAGGAAAGGAACATTTGAGGGAAGATGAATGATGTAGCAAATTTATATGAAGAACAGCTCATTTTGGAGAAGGGAACTCTTCTTGCACACTTGTAAATTGATAAATTGACATGTGACAATGTTATTGTGAAAACATTTACCAATGCAGAGTAAAACATAAATGAGCAAGAATACTTATGTCGGAAGTGAGTACCACACTGAAGTTAGCTCACACCTCTTCATATGTGCCATAGGATCACTAGTCAGGACCTAAGAAACCTGCACCTTGGATAGAAAAAAGATATGGAAGTTTCTGGTCTAAGTCGTCAATTGAGCAGAATTAACTTGAACTTAAATTTCCAATATCCCAGTCTACTGCTCTGTCTATTGACTTCCATGCTGGAAGTATCACCTTGTGTGAAGAAACTTTCCCCTCCCCTTATGAAACAAATGTAAAAGTCAAAGCACATTTATTTCTAGAAGAGGTAAGAATTTTGAGAAACTACTTTTTTTCTAAAGAGAGTAATAGCTACCCTTAGAAAACCAGTCTATTTGTACTTCCTTCTGTTTCAATAAATAACAGGGTACTTAAAACACAAAGTGTAGTTGCAACAACATATTGTCGTATGTGATTTCTTGTGAATATAAAAAGGCCAAGATTCTTAATTTATGATCTATCTCAGAGAAAAAAAAAACACATTGTATTTAAGTATGATTGTGCAAATAATAAAGGTCTGCTCTGCTTTGCATACAAAAACATTATTATTGAAATTTATCTAGAAACTATGCCTTCTGACTGAAACCTCACTACCAAAGTTTTAAATCTGGTACATATCTCTGGCTTGTAAACAGGAATAATGGTTAGGAGCTTGTTAGGATCATTACCTGGCCCACTAAACAGAAATATAGGGGGTTTTATCACTATTTCTATGGGCCACCGCTCTGTGCTGTTTCACAAAACACTGATAGGATACTGCCCTGAAAAACACTGCCTCAAACACTCACGCATCAGCAGTGACTGCTGAATTAAGCCAGGCAATAGCCAATAACACCATTAACCACAAAAGGCTGTTTTCTAGAGCTCTGCAGGGGAAAGCACGCTCCATGAATAATGAGATATTGTGGAGTGGGCTGTAAATGCACTGTAACCACCCCATCTGCTGGTGCGGGCTCAGGCTGCACACAGGAGCCCTGGAAGCTTCCAGCTCACACTGAAACAGGTCAGTGCTTTGGCTGGGCCTTGTGTCACGAAACATCTGGGCCCAGGAGTGGCTCAAGAATAGCCCTGGCCAGGTCAATCCTGGATCACTGGGCAAAAGTGCAGAAGCAGAAACACTCTGACTGCCTGGTTTGTTCCCAAACCCCTGGCAATGTTACCGACTGCTCATTAGTAAGCAGTTTCATCTGTACGCATAAACAACTGTGGCATCTCCACCTTCTGAGGGATGCAGCATGTGGTGAGGATGATGCAATGAAATACCAGCTTTGATCAGCTCCAGCCCACTAATATGCCAGCAAGTCACTCATGATCTCTGAGAGATGTATCGTGACTATAGTTACTACTGCTAATAGCAGCATTACTATTAGAATTATTGCAGCATTCCTTAATAATTACTGCTGAATAAATTTATATGGCATATTATTATATAATAACTGACCTGAAGTACAGAGAGATGATGGGAGAATATTAAAAACTTGTCCACATACTCCCTCAGGGGGAAATAATGATGTTTGGATGCTTGTGATTTTGCTTGTCTTTTGTCAGGTAAAGTGAGAGGCAACAACGCATAGAAGACCAAGGTCATGTATCTTGTCTGCTTAATTCTGGTCAAAATTCCCAGTCACAAACCCAGCATTTATTTAGTATGCTTCCCACTATGGAAGTCCCACAAGGTAGTTCATGTGCTGCTGATTATAAGCACAAGAGAGTTATAAGCCAGTTCATCACATTTATGTTATGAATGTGTTCTGTTGCTTTGTAAAGACACAACAGTATGCCACAGGTAACATGAAAGCAAAGCCCTCTGAATTTGAAATGCTCAGTTGCAGAATTTAATTTTTCCTAAACAAAAGCAAAGCTGTTGGTTGTTTGCATTCTCCCCTTCTCCCCCTCCTTAAGTTCCTCACAGAATTGAATTCTCTAAAAACTAATGTAGGAGAACCCTGTATTTGGAACATTAACAGTGTGTCACCATTTCTTTCTATTCTATTTCAGGAAACAAATATCAAGTGAGCTTATTTTCTCTAACTCATTAAAATATCTTGAATTAAGCATCAAAGTACTGCTTTGCAGATCAAATAGGGCACATAAAAAGGTTTTAAGTAGTAACTAGTGTTCATTAAAATAAGAACACAGTATAGAATATTGAAAAATACAAAACATGATGGTCTATAACATATCAAAACATAATTTGCACCTATTTGGTAAAGACTTCATTTTCTGATCACAAAACTCTTGATGGCTATTTCAGAACTCTTCTCTTCAAACCTTCAGATAAAAACAGGATCTTTCCCCCCCCCAAAACTCCTTATTCTGCCCTGCAACACCTTTCACACATCAAAAAGTCCTTTCAGCAGTGTAAACTAACATGCAAATTTTTTTCTTCTTTTAAGACTGTGTGAGCTGTGGATATGTCTTCAGTGAGTTATGGGTCTTCTCAGTCTATCATCAAGGGCAGTGACGTTAACAGAGAGAAAAGCCTTTACCCTGTTAATTTTAAAAGAAAATCCTCCCATTGAGATTCCTTGGAAAGCACCTAAGCACTTCTGCACTTTAAATTAGTGAAACTGAATCTCCTGGAATACTTAAATTACTCTTACAATTACATATTGACAGAACCACTGAATGAAAAGGCTGTGATGAATCAAGACTATAATTTTGTGGGTTTTCTTTTTCCCCTCACAGCAATAAGCACTTAGGATTTGTTCTTTTTGCTGATGGATTTGCAGTTAACAGAGATGAATAAATGTACACTGGACAGGCACCATCTCACCCACCTCCATGTAGCTGCCTGGTTCTACACCATCCACACCTGGGGCTTCGGATGCATTTTAGCCAGTGCCACCATTCCCGCTCCTTTCACTCCCCCAACCACATGACTGCTCATCTAGTCTTCTCCTAGTTCATTCATGTTTTGTGATGATAGCACCAGGATAGCATGACATGGACTTTTCTTTTATGATCAGCAGCCTAAAAAGTCACAGCTTTTAAAATCTGACTAAGCTGCTCTTCTCACTGCAGAGCCCTCAAAGGTTCTAAGGTACCTTTGAGGAGCAGCTGCCTGGAACACATGGAAGCTCGTCAGGTCTAAAACATGAACTTCTGAAGTTGGTAGAGGGGTACTGCTGCTTTTAATAGGGAGAAACCTAAGCCAGAAAATTAAGGAGGTGCTGTGCCGGGAGGCAGTGAAGGTCCCTTTTGGTCCAGATGAATAAAGGATAGAAAAGACGATTTAAAAATATAACTTAACTTTGGCTGTTCTCTGAAATTTTGCTTAGTTTTCTTTCTTCTCTCATGGTATATTTTTGCTATTGTATATTGCCTTGATCCTCCAAGTCCAACAAAACTATGTGTGAAACACTATTTAAAAAAAACCAAAAAAGCCACAAAACGAAAAAAGAGAAAAAAAGAAATTCCACACATAGTGCATTAATAAGGTGACAGAACATGAATTTATATGTGAAGTTTGGTCTGTGAGGAAGAATTCTGCTTCCTTATAAGAGGGAGAGAATACATTTTAAGGTGTCCCCTTCTCACTCTTCAGATATGTATTCCTTAATTACATGTAGAAAAATGTAGAGCAAATGCCTACATTTGAAGACAGCTGACTAAAGCTTCCAGATACGAACATCTTACAAACTGAGTCCTATTTACATATAAAAAAAGCATACTGATAAACAGTATCACCCTGCACCAAATGCAGACTCTTAGTTCAGCACAACTTAGAACTATTAGAAATGCTGATTCAAGAGGCACACTGAGGGATTAAAACCTTGATCCACAGCACACTGAAATTGTTAACAAGGCCAATGTACACTGCAATGGGCTTTTGACTAAGTACTATTGCAATTTCATTACAGACAATGGACTTCTTTCACCATGGTCCTCTGCAGGTGTCTGCAGCTGCAGCTGTGCAACACTCCAGACTTTTGTCTTATAGAAATCCACACTAAACTTCACTTTACATTTATCAACTCAATTCAGGCTGCTCAACTTGTGCTACCCCCAAATTTTCCCCTTCTCTTTGAACCTACTTTCTACTGTGCTTCTGCAAAAAATCCTTCGTCCCTGCTTTCTCACTGCAGCTTCTCTGCAAGTAGTCAAATGAGTTTATTCACGTCCTAGCAGCCTTCCCCATGTTTTGTGTGTGTTAATGAAGCGCCTGCAGTAGCAGGTTGGCACTAACCCAGCTGAGCTCTTCTTCACAACTTCCAGCCACTGCTGCCAAGGCAAATAGCAATGCCTGTGAGTTGTGCTGCCTACTAAAGGAAATAGGAAGTCTTTGAGCAAATTTGATCTGGAGGTTAGCCTGAGGGCAGCACATTATTTTGATTTTCTGGACAGTTGTATGGTTCTGACATTCAATCTTCATGAGAAGAAAATCTGAACCATCATATTTCTGAGGAAATGAGATCTACTCCCACGAACATCAGACCTCTCTGTAGATGGGTGACTCCTTCAGCAATGATGCTGCAAGGTTCAGTCTAGCCCAAAGCAAAGAAGTCTAAATGCAATCCCCTGTCATAGGCAATGGATTGTAATCTTCCTTTCTCTCTGGGCTGGTAAAACCTGATTGTATAATGTGCTTGACTAACAATTTTGGGTTTAGGAGATTCATGGCCTGAAGTTGTGTCAGCAGAGGTTTAGGTTGGGTATCAGGAAAAGATTCTTCCCCCAGAGGGTGATTGGGCACTAGAACAGGCTCCCCAGGGAAGTGGTCAGAGCACCAGCCTGACAGAGTTTTGAGAAGAGTTTGGACAATGCCCTCATGCCCATAGTATGACTCTTGGGGTGTTCTGCACAGGGCCAAGAGTTGGACTCAATGAACTTTGTGGCTCCCTCCCAACTCAGCACATTCTGTGATTCTTTGTCTGTTGATTAGGAGATTTAGATTCTTTGCTTTGACTGATTCAGAGAGAATCTGTCTCATTTGAATTGTTCAAGAATGCCTGGGCCATAACAATTGCGCTTTTTTGTTTAAATAAGGATGATCAGCCCCATTGTTTTAGTCTCTTTAATTGGGTAGCTAACACTGAATGGAAGCAAAGCAAGCCAAGTGAATGGAAATAAAGCAAGCTGTCCTCAAGGAGAGAGCTTACACTTGCATCAATTCTGATAAGTAGAATCATTTATTTGTGCAGTCCTTCCTGAAATATACATAGGAAATTAAATTATTCACTCAAGTTACTACTAACAGTGAATGAACAACAGAGGGAACTCTGCTTTAGTGTGCCCATATTGAACAGAGGACTATGGGAAGTGGTCATTATCTGTCCTGAGGTAAAGTTGATGGAGCTACTTACAGCATAACTCTCAAAGACAGGCAACCAAACCACTCCACTCTGCAGTACTACCTCAGCTCCAGCCATGATGTTGTTCTCTAAAACCTAATAGTACTCCATAACCCAGGTAATTTAGCCCACCTGAGAGCAAATGTTTTCTTTTCCTGGTTCTGCTGCACACTTCACTTGTTATGACCCATTTTAACAGCTCTTTCAGCTGCATTTCGTCTTTTGAGAAGTCAGATTGATTTTTATTCTGGGCACTAGACATTGCTCACAATCATACATTATGGACACTACTTTACTGTCATCTAAGCCACTGCTGTAATGGTGGCTGTTTTGTAATGTAAAAGCCCAGCTGTCTGCTGCTGTGTGATAAGTGCTAAAAACGTTACACTGCAATCCAAGCTCCTGTAGCATTATAGCCAAAAGAGGATTACAAATGGCATGGCTGCTGTAAGGAAAGGCTGTATACAGTTGCACATGTGCACTCCAGTGATTCTTATCATGGGAGTGGAGAATGGCATTTTCACTTTTAAGAAATACTTATCTCCAGAGTGTAGTACTGCTACCTTGCTGACAATTACTGCTTCCTGGTAATGAACAGAGACCATATGCTTTTAGGCTGTGACATTTGATTAATGACTCTAGCACAGAGTCACCTGAGGAAAGAGTGTTGTCGTTAACATGAGCAAAAAGGAATCAATAGCTGTAGCATTGTCTCTCCACAACATTTTGTGGGAAGGTGAGGGAAGGAAGTGAAAGGAATTAGAGCTAGAGAATAATGATCATAGCTGTCTTTAGATAGCTCCCCAGAGGGGAGGCATTTGACAGATTTTGCATGGATGGGGCTGTTCCCTTCCCCCTGCAATAGCCTCCATCTGGTTATATATCACTGAAGCAGACTGAATCCCTGCAAAGAGGAAGATGATATCCACAGGCAAACCCAGGGACATCTGAACAGAAACATTTGTAGCCTCGTAACTTGAACCTCAGACAAGGCCACAAACGCAGTTCTGCTCGTTGGAGACCTTGAGAACATCATGATAGCCTTGTAGGGGTTGGAACTGATGTACAACCCTGCTGCTAGCTCATGGCCTGATCTTTCTGGCAGTTTTAATGACTCAGCTTGAACAACCCAACAACCCAAAGAAGTAAACAGGACCAAGAGAATTATCAGCATCTTTATGTAGCAGGTTGACTTCATGTACATAAAGTAAGACACATGCAAGTATGAAGGTAGAAGTTTGATTTATGGATTGAGTTTGATAAACACAGAACAGCAGTCACAACTTTACTAACACATGTTCATTCAGCTTCCAGTGAAGCCAAATAGGGGAGAGACAAAAGGAACTACCAAAAGCCAAAATGGGTCTGCAAAACTGCAGAGAAGGTACCTTCTTTTTTCCATCCAGCATTCTCCCATTCACTATGGAGTACAGCTTACACAAGTATTGGGAACAATGTACCACTCCTGAATTTCAGTAGTGTCTTATTTTCTGCAAGATACAAGAAGCCTGTGTGAGGTTCTCAGCCTGAGTCATGACAGATTTCCAAGGACCAAGTTTTATCTCTAAGACTTGTTTATTTACTTGTTGCTATAAATATTATATATTTTATTTAAACTTAGACCTTCCATCTGAACAAGCTGTGCTTTTCGACTGCAAACTGCTTATAATTTCAGAACACAAATGACCAAGAAAAAAGAGGAATTGACACAGAAACATTATTTAATTTTCAGCTTTTTGCTCTAACAGGTCCATTCCATAGAAAACTTATGGACAACAAACGCAACACCAACCTGAGTATTTCATGCTTCCCAAATAGAAAAATGCCATATATAACCAATAAAGGGCACACAAAAGACTAGGCAACCCCACAAAAAGCCTGACCAACAGCAATAACCATCTTCATAGAGTTGAACTGAAAAAGAAAATTCTTCAAATGAGCATAACCCAGATATCATAATAAAAATGAGCCAAGAACAAACCTCTAAGTTTGCATTTTTGTCCTCCTAGCTTGGATGACAGCTTGAAAACTTACCTCTAAGGCAACTAAAACTTAGGACCAAAACTCATGAGAGCAGCCATCAATCCCTCTTCTCCCTGTACATTGCCTAAAGATTTACTAGTCAAAACATTCATGTCCCAGTTGTACCCAATTGTAGAGACTGTAAAAGGAAAAAACCTGATGGCACAATTTGATTGTGACAATATGATTTTCTTGGAAATACAATAAAAACCAATAAAATAATCACAGATTACAAAACAAATGTCAGATGTTTAGTATGGCTCAAGGGCATTTAAGAGGTAGTTCCATCTGCCAAACTCCTGTTACTGCCTTACAAGTTAAAATTAATTGAAGAAAAAAAATACAGGAAAGAAAATCATAAGGTTTGCAGTCTGGCTATGAAAAGTATGTGGGGACAACTGAAGTTTAAGGACAGAGTTGTAGCACTGACCTGAATTCAGGAGAAAGTACAGTAAGGGAAGTAGAGCATCATTAATAGCTCTCTTGGTGCAGCTCTTCAAAATCCCTTGATGCCAAAAAGCAGAATTGAGGCAGACAGGTTGGGGAGCCCTGCCAAGGTGGTAGTGGACCTCAGTAAAGGGAGAGGGATCAGGCACTGGGTGCACTGCAATTTGGAGGATAATTTATAATTATCCTTTATTTTGAAAATAAGCATGCTACAGGTCTTTTAATTTACACAGTCAAAAACAGTAACACAGAAAACAATCAAGAAGGATGACAGAAGGAAAAACTCTAAAGTGCAAGGACCTGATCTGCCCCACTGCGTCATCTCCTAAGACTGTGTTGGTCAAGATCCTTGATGCAGTATCTCTATGGCTGAATAACCCCCACTAAGCAGTACAAAAAAGAACAATTTCATTCTTTTATAGATGCCCCCATGCAGAAAAATATGTGCAACCAGCTTGAACTCCAAGATCTTCTCCTAAGCAACAAGATGCACATTTCACCTCATTTTATCACTGCTTTTCCCACAGTTACACAGTGATGAGGGGATCTCAGACAGGCCATCCACTAGAATACCTTAATGATAGGAATTCTGCAAAATGTAAAATGTCACAGACACTCCTGTACAGCCATGAAGAAAAAATATCTTCTGCTGTGTTTTGTTCCATCAAGTGATGAGTTTATTTCCAAGAGTTGTTCTGGTGTGCTGTCTGTGTCTGCTAACAGGGAGGCAATCCTCTCAGGCATTCACACAGTGCATGGAGACTTTAACTGCCACGGAAAAGTACTTCTCAAGCTACATAATGCATCAAAGATTTGGTGCACTCTTTATTTTACTCTAGGATGAGATCATGGGATTTTTATTTTTTTTTTTCAAAACAGACACTGAGGTCAATGGTTGATCTGTAAATCAGACCATGTAGCTATTCCCAATATTTAGCCCTTTCAAATGAGATCCAGCTAATGATATGCTCTGAGGCATGAAGTTAATTGTTCCCACAATCTAGAAATGCAGAAACTGACATTATTTCCTGAAAATGGTTTTTATACTTTGGGTGTTACACTCAGTGTCAAATAGACTATGATTTACGTCAGGCATGCTGTACATTCACCTCAGTGCTCCCCTCCTGCAAAACAAAGCCCTCACTCAGGAAAAGAAAGTAACTAGAAAGGATGTCCACAGCTGCCTTCCTGCCTTTGACAGAGAGACATACAGCAAACAAGGCTTGCCAAAAAGTAAATGGCTTTAGGATGTGCTGGAAAAAAATTGGTCAAAACTATTTCTCCAATTTTCTAACTACACTGTCTCCTTCACAAACCTCAAAGCCTCATTTACCCTTTTTCCATTTTATGTGAGAAAAAATTCATGAGGCTCATGAGACTTTAATAATAAGTTAATTAAGATGAAAAATAAGACTGAAAATCTTTGCAGACTTGGTCCAGACTGTCTTTCTATCTCTAATTTATCTAATCACCTTTGTCCAAGGAGCTGAACTAAAATTTTCTTGGGATCTGTTATTTCACTCTTTGGGTCAAAAGACACATCAATTACTGTTGTATTGTTTCCCTTCCTCCTCTACTATTCACTTAGGGCTCAATAGTCTGAAACAAAAATAATCAAAACAAAATCCATTCAAAGTTTTTGAACCTGAAAGACTGAAGTCTCATGTAACTTCAAAGCCAATTCATGTTAAAGCAGGATAAAAGTACAGCCCTTAAAGCTGGAGCAAAATACCAAACACATTTAGGTCTGAATTTTTATAGAGTCAGATGAGGCAGGCTCAGCTTCCATACAAATCCCCAAACTTCATATTTGCAGGAGGGCAGGTTGGAAGACTTCAGATCTAATTGAAGCTCATTAGAGGCAGTGAAGTAATTTAGTCTTGATCTAAGTGCAAAAAAATATCAGTGGCAAAACAAAAGCAAACATAAACTCCCCAAATCACTGTTTGTAAAATACTCCAAAAAAAGAGAGTTTTATAATCCAAACTGAACATCAGGATTCTGGGCTCTCTTCAGGCAAAGGACAAAAATCCCCAAACTTCTTTTCCATTGTAGAAACCCTATGCATGCTGGATAAAGAGATGGTGAACATAATTTCTAAAAAAGATCACCAGTATTTACAACCATGTAAAGATGAATGTTTTGTGAAACTTAGTTATCAAATTTCTCCTTCCTGTTTATACCGACACCTTTTTTCCTGTCACTCCCCAACTTCCTACAAAATATAGTTAGAGCCAGAATGGATTCTGGCCTGTAAGACATCTAACTTTATCCTAACCAGACAGCCCATCTCAGAATAAATTTTAAATAATCTAATAAGTAAATTACAGTAATAGTCATTTGGAAGTTGCAACATGCCAAGAGTCATTACAAAGAAGGATTTGATATTGCACAGTTTTCTCATTTTGGGAGACACAGGAAATAACTGGCTCTGTGTGGAGTGGGCTGAGATATGTGAGACATCTACTCTTAGAAACTTTACTTATGTTCCAGTGTTCATAAAATTCATGAGGTACTTGTGAGCTGACTGTTCTTTCCTTTGACATCTGTGAAAACCTGACTCCAACTTCATCCTGATCAATCTTTAGCAAACTTTCCTAAAGTTTTATAAATATGGAGTTAGATTCAGGACTTCACAACAAACTTTTTGATAGAGTACTATAACTTGGAGGTCTTGTACTCACCTCTGCTGTCATTTTTTAGCATTGGGAATGAAATGAGAGCCCTTGGGGATATGAGAAAATCTCATTATCAGTTGTGTTTCACTCTTACTGTAGATTGCCTAAATACAGCTTATATATCATGACAAATCAACAAATCTAACTCTATCTCCTGGCCTTGGCTGGGTGATCACTGTGGAGCTGGATTTGCCAGGTTACATTTAGATACAATTTCTCACCCCATACTCCTTTATTAACTTTCCCTTTACTAAAGTTTGACATCCCTATATTGAAGATAGATAACGTGAACATCCTTCATCAACCCCAATCCCAGGCTTGATTGAAACTACCCCAGAGGACTGGTTTTTTATTAAGTTAAAGCAGCATGGACCCTGAGAATAAAGGAAAACCAAACCAAACCAGAAGACAAACAACCCTTTCCTGAAAAAAACAATGACTTTGGATCACACTATCCATTTTACTGTGTATTTGTTTTGAAAATATTCCAAAAGGGACATTGTTACGTATGCCAACATTGCCAAATGCTTAATTGCACAAATGCTTCCATCTGGAGGAAGGAAAGATTTACAGGCTGTTTAGCCAAAACAAATTATATTTGAACTCTGAGATATGAATGCATGTGCCTGGGAGGTCTCAGCTGGAGAGTCCGATGAGCTTTTCAACAAATGTGGGAGCTCCTGCAGCTCCTGAAGCTGAGTGATAGGTTGACTGCAGGAGCAATTACCAGAAAAAAGTGGTTCAAACCTTCCTCAGTTAATTTCCCCTGAAATGTGGTTGGATTCCTGGCACAAGAGCTTCCACTCCCTTGCATGGGGCTGTGATAGCCTCCAAAGAGTTCTGGGCCCGCAAATAGAAAACATTTTCATATTCACAACTGGCCATCAACATGTACTGCACTGTATTTTAAAGAACCTCTACTTATTTTAGACAGGATCACACTCTACACAGCCAAGAATCATTTGCTGTAACATTCTGATCTGTATAATGTAGACAGAATGAATCTTAGTTTAGATATTTCTAGCACCAAGTTTAGGCAAAATGCTAAGCATTTCTTCTGAAATATTTCAAAACAAGTATGGGAGTTCACAGAACTAAAAAAAAAATCTGTTGCAGAATGTTACAATATTTAGGCATCAGGCATATTGCAGCTAACTATATATTTTTGATGCAAAGTAGACTTAAATGAGAGAAAAGATTGCCAACACTGTTCATCTTGAAACAATCTCCTTTCAAAACCAGTAGACAACGGAAAAGTATGACACTTCCCTTTGTACATGTAGGGAAGGCAAGACATGAACATGTACACAACATAAAATATACAATATATACCAGAGGCAGATTCAAAAGCAGAATGCATATTTCCTGATAACCATTCCTGTGCTATATAGTGTAAAAAAAACCCCAAAACCCCAACAAAACAACAAAAAACAACAAATCTCAAATTAGCCAGCCCAGGAACATGCTTCTATTTAGAGGTCAGACTAAAAAATCTGCAGCTGGTATAAATCAGTATCCTTGAAACAACCAACACTACTTTGTCCAACAGATCCCGCATTTGGATTGAGTGCCTTTTAGGGGCAGTACTGGCAGGATGACACCCAAGTTGACACATTCACCTAAGGATCTCCTCTGTGTGCATGTTCAAGTAGTAAAGAGCCAGAGCCAGAGGAGAGGAAATGAGTTAGTGAATGCAAATATTATGGTAATATGGAGTACTAGAAAGAGCATATTTTAGTGAATTTGAGATGAACTCGTATCACCAGTTTCACATTATGCTGGGTCATTGGAAAGGAGCCACAAAACCTTTAGACTTCAGATATTGTGTCTCTGCCACTCATTTTTATTTTGTTTACAACTTATGGGGTTTTGTTTTATTTTTATTCTCCAGCTCATTCCATCTTTTGAAGTCCTTGTTACTATGGAAACATTTACAGAGCTGTTCTGCTCATAGCCTAGTGATACCTCAGAGCAGAAAAAATAATACAGAAGGAGTTTGTGGCAAAAAATTGCTTAGAATTGAAATAATAAAGCAGTACAGGATAGTCTACTGCCTCCCCTTTAGCTCCCCTAATTCACTGTTAATAAAATCAGAAAGGTTAGTTTACCCAGTTTAAATTGGTGCTTTCCTCTGAAGGGAATTAGGAGACTACTGACACAAACACTTAAACACAGAAAACAAGGTTGTGCCACGTCAGTGTTTGGAAATGACCAGCAGCTGGGCACAGCAGAGCCTTCTGTTGGAAAAGGACCTTCGTGGACCTTGAGGAATCCTAGTATAAATACTACATAATAACAAAGTAAATTTGCTCTGGACTGTTCTTTGGGATTCATACCAACAAGCATGAAATGCCTCAGATCTATGTTACAAAATTGTCTTAATTTTCACAATAAGGCATATACATACTTATTGCTTATGAGGGATGGTGTCCAGATGATGTGACTGCAAAAATCAATGCAATGAACCTTTTGAAAAAACACCAATGGACCCAGGATGAAGACACATCAGGGCCATTCTAACAGTTCAACTAAATAGTAGTTTGTACCTCAGAACTCAGCATTATTTATTTTTTTATTATCATAGCCATATGGCACATAGCCATAAAGCACAACTACCCTGATAAGTACCCTGGAAAGGGGCAAGGAGCACACTGAAGAGCTAATCTTTAATTGTGTGCACCCCTTTACTGTTAACTCTCTTACCAGCTCGGTTCTGAACTGAGGCACCTCTCCCCAAAACTAATACACTACAGAAAGAGCTACCTTCAAATTCTGCATATATGATCCAGTCAGTTCACAGGATTTTGAGTCCAGGGAATTATCTGTGTCCTTCCTTCAGCAAAGTAGATATACCCATGCCTTTTCTATCACAAGAGCCATCAGAACATCTGTGTATACAAGTACTTAGCTCTTCCCCAGAGCACACAAAACCAGCTGCTTACATCCCAAAGAACAGCAACCGTTAAAAACCTAGTCACAGGCAGAAATTCACACTGAGCTCCTAAAGGAGCCTGAGCTGCACCCTAGAGAGCCACAGACTTAAAGAGAAAGTCGGGAAAGTATTTTGCAAGAGAAGCTGGGTTTGCGCAGCAGCAGTGAGATCGTGCTGCAGATGGAGAACTAAAGGATGAGTTCACTGGATGAAACCCTGTGGTAATATCGCAGTACATCTACTATATAATTGGCTGCTATATTGGTTTACTTCAATGAGAAGATATAACAAGATGCGAGATGGCCCTAAGATCAGATTCTTTTAATAAGAAAAGGAAAGAAATAATTTGTTTGCTGTCAGTTGATTATTTCAGATTTTTTAGATGTGTGGTAAGTTCTTGTTTATTTGTCATATGTGGAATGATTCTTAAGAAGACAAATGTATCAAATTCTGTTTTCCCTCCATCCTAGTATTTTTTTCCCACTATTTCTCATGGTTCAGCATTAAAACAAAAAATTTTTCAAAGATGCCTTTCTGCACAAGAAAATTTTCTTGCTTCATTTCAGACCTGTCTGTTCAAAGGCAATGGATTTTAAGGTGAATTTATTATCTTCCACTATATATGCCATTTTTCTTAAAGCTTTTCTTCATTTTTACTAACTTCTAGTCAGGAGGAAATCCCCTGAGCTTTCCTGCAATACTCCAATATACTGAATCTTATTAACTAGGGATACTTTTTTACTCCCATGAAAATAATTGATTCATTAAATCCACTTTGACTTCACTGTGAGTTTGGACTGATCAAGAAATATGAGTGCTGGTAAAATCTGGAAACACTGCAGAAGTCAATTCCTCTCTGTGACTCTGAGATGAAAGTGAAGTTCTCCATCAGAAGGGAGTAACTTTTGGTTTGATTGTTCATATTTGGTGTTTGACAGTCCAAATATTGGAATGATGCTTTGGACAGCAGGCAGGAGCAATTCCAGCATGCCTCTCAAAAATGCAAACATAGACTGGAGGAGATGGGTACTCTTCACATAACTCTTTTTTTGCACTGATCAAGTGAAGAGCAACTAAGGAAAAAAGTTCAAGGAATTGGCTCAAGACACAAGCTGAACTTCTCACTGCTTGCAAGGATCCAGTCATGGTGCTCTACAGAGCCTTCATCGCAGCAAATGGTGGATTTACTGTCACCCATTAAAAACCATAGAGCCATATATGCTTTCCCTGTTGGAGAGCCACAGCATCAAATAGTTGCTTTGGAAATGGTTCTAACAGAAACAGATCCTTCTTGCTGAGGGTGGGATATCAGTGTCAGAATTTTAAAGAGAGCATAATTCATAAAGATCTAGAAAGTTCCATCAGTGCCAACAAAATCTGTTCTGGTAGGTGAGGTTGAGCATCTTTCAGTGTCAGTTTCATACTTACCACATACTTTTATGAGGTTAGATTGCATATAAAATTGGATGATCCTGATTTTATTTCACAGTGAATGAAAATGTAACAATTATGAAAAAAGTCAAATTTGCACATTTACATATTTCATGTAATCAGGAGAAATAGAGCCATATACAGAAGCAGTGAGTGGTATCACAGACTCTGTATGACTTGTATTATTCTTGTATGACATTTCAGTACACTTTCTCTGAATTAAAAGTCATGAAATGAGTTCAATAAACTTCATACATAGGAAATATATTTCTGCATGGAAATGTATATTTTGTTAGAGAAGTGATCCTTATCTTGATAAGTAACATTGTGGATATAAGATAACTCTAACAACCTCTGTCCCCTCCCTGTACACTACAGCCTGGATGACCATGCAAGGTTAGATACCTAGCTTTTAGGGGCTAATATTGAGGTGAATGTCACTTAAGAGGCAGAAAGTGTGAAAAATTTTAGTTTCAATTTAGAAGCCCAAAACTGGCAGGCAAGAACCGAGCAACAAGGAAACTTTGAAAGCCTGAGTGGTTTTGAATGCTGAAAAAACCCCAAAAAACCCAAAGCCCTTCTTGAAAAGCAAACTGATTTGGAAACGATGTTATTGTATGTAAACAAACAGAAGCCTCACTCTGTCCCTACTGAATTAGGTTTTCTGGACACAGATGTTGACATGAGCAAGTTTGAAATCTAAGACTGAGAGGAAACATGGAAGACAGGGCTGGGAGAGTCTTTGGGAGGATATCTAATTCCTCTCTTGCTTCAGAAAAGAATCATATCCTGTCTTACACCCAGGCTGGGCTTTGCCAGACAGTAGTTCTGCTTTTAACACCGTCAGTATTGAAATTCCTATAGCCTCCCTAGGGGAGCTATCCCCACATTTCACTGACTATCTAAAATGCTAGGAAGATTTCATACTGTCAAATCTGAATCCTGCTTACTGAAATTTACTTCTCATCTCTTTGATCATCTGAATACAGTATTCTCCTCTCTTTTGCAACACCCTTGTATATGTTTAAGGAGTGCTGTCACATGTTTCTTTAATCATTCTCTCTTTGGAAGAAGCAATCCTAGCTCTGTCAAGCAGTTCTTGGTTGTCAGGACCAGAAAACAGCACTCTCTTCTTGGAGATCTACAATGTATGTTGCAGTGTGCTGCAAATGCATGTTCTTCCAATTAAGGAAATTTCATCTCAATCAAATTGCTATTCAAATCACCTATTAAGATTATTTTGTGCTATCAACTCTGAAGTATTCACTACTGATTAAAGTGACCTTTTCCATGAAGAGGAATGGAAATGCAGAGTGCTTCAAAGTCAATGAAACAATAATAGGTCTCATTCATCTCTTACTTTGTCTAGCTTCAAATTCCAGTAACTTAGAAATATTAAGGAAGAAAGCAGCTCAGCATGATCATATGGGGACATAGAAAAGAATTAAATAAATATTGTAAATAAATATAGCAGCAATGAGATACTGATTTTCCCTAAGAAAGCAAGCAATAGGAGAAAATATATCTGATTTCCTTGAGATCCTTAATAAGCTGTCCAAGTTAAATTTGTTTATCATATCATTAATCATTTCATTTCCAAAGTTAATTAAAGCAATTACAGTTAATTAATAAGAGTAACAGAGTTATTTGACAAAAAAAATTGAATACATGGATCCAACAAAAAAAATCACTGTAGTACATAAAATTTCATAGTCAACCACCACATTTTCTCTGAACCTAGAATATATTTTTGTTTTGTATCTGGAAGACAAATACTTTCCTCTTTCATTTCCCATAAGATATATTGAGATTTCAGAAATTCATCTGTTTCACATTCTACCTACTCAGTGATCAAGTTCTAGGTCTTGCTTTAGAAAGATGTCTTCCTCCCTCAAATTGACACCATCTCTTTAAATATCTAAATTACACTAACGTGCTCTCAGAAAAAGTTTCTTACTCTACAAATCAGCACCTACATATTAAAAAAATACTTTTTAAAAAGTGTCCATGTCAGCTGCCTGTAGCAGGTGGAGACTCCACACCATTTTTTTACAATTGCAATCACTCAGATGCATCATTTTGAGGTACTGTAGAGGTCCATATCAAGAAGTTTGTTACTTGAATGTAGGACCAGGATCCCAGCATTGGGGGAAAAAATAAAAAAAAGTAAAACATCAATCAAATTTTTAATTTCCTTCACAAAGCTTCAGATTTGTATCAGTTAAAATTGCCTTATACTGAGTTTGATCTGAGACATGAATGCCTGACACAGAACAACAGAGAAGCTGTTTGGAGGGGACCTCTTGGTGACTGCCTAGCCAGCCTCCTGCGTTAAGTGGCACTACTGCCAACCCCTAACCAGGTCAGCTGTGACTTTTTCCAGCCAAGGCATGAAATCCTGCAAGGATGGAGATTTCACTCCATGTGAGTAACCAGTTCCTACGCTGTGCCAAGCTCCAAAGGAGCTAATATCCTCTCTGAACTTGCCAATTTGCAGCTATTTCCTCATGCTACACTACCTTAACCTGCTGTTCAGCTCCCCATCAGCAGCTGTGGCTGCTATGAGGCTGCTCCTTGCCCTCCTCTTTTTCAGTCTCAACCATCTCAGCTACATCCCTCATTTTCTCTCTCCAAAACACAGCCCCATATTAGCCACTGTGAAAAAAAACTCTACTCCAGACAAAACCAGCACAAACGTATATTTTGAAAAGGAAACTAACCTATATTGTATGTGTTGCAGTGAAAAAAAAAGTGGGAGTTTTAGTATTTTCCATCAAAAACAGCTTTGAATTTTCTATCAGCACTAATGAGAAATGAAACATGAATGTGTAAAATTCTCTTTAAAATATTTAGCAAAATATTGGAGCTGGACCAATAGAAGATATAGGTGTCACCTTTAGCATGATGGAATTATCAGAAGTTGGAGAATAAAATTCTTGGAATATGCAATATATGTCAATGTTTGCTTGCCTGACATAAGTAGTCTCACGTAAGATTAGACTACATAATAAGAACATGCTGTAAAGGGAATTACAAAGATATCTCTAGCATTTCCATTTGGGAAAACATTGTAGAGATATGCAAGGAGTGTTAATTACTCTTTTTTAAGGAGTTTTTAAGAAAATATAAGTGTCTGTTAACAGTGCACTGTATTCTTGATTGTTGAATATTCTGCTATTCATAAAGGATTCCTCACTCTTGCCACGGAACCTTAATCTGGATGCTGGAAAAGGACACAGTACACAATACATTAAGCTAATGGACAGTATGAAATTATCCCCAGGTTGTACTATAGGCCAGAGCAAGACAAAATTACTCTCTTGACACTAGATTCTGGACCTTGGTTCAGGAAGGCAATGTCAGGCAGTGCATTGCATTGGCTGAAGAAGGGCTTAGTTCTGACAGCGTAAAACAGGTAGCTCAACACAAGCCCAAAAGCAGAGGAGTAGCTAACATGTGAGCATAGAAATACATGTTAAAAACTGAGGTAATTTCTGAGGCTGTGTTCCCAGCCTGGATAGACGAAACTGGAGTGAGCCACAGGGTTTATAATTTATAGTCCACAGAACTTAAATTGGTATATCAATTATATCCTGGAGTTTGGCATAGTGCTCTGCGTTTGCTGCCTGAGAGGCAAAATACAAACTTTCACCAATAGCTTTCCTCCCCTTGTCCAACCTCATTGACATCTGGTATGATGGGGGAGATATTTTATATATCAATTATTAAGGAATTCATCAGGAGCCAATTTTGACTGCAGACAAACAAAATAGTGTCAGAGTATTTTAATTCCTTCCAAAATATTAACTGGTTAATCAGTAGAGACACTTGAACTGAAAACAAAAATTAGCATTTGTCAAGACATAAGCAAATAACTAAAGTAAAACATTTCATTTTAAATTAGTGACACCACCTTCCTGGATAGTAGCCAAAAGTGTGGGAAAGCTGATTTTCCAGTAAATAAAAAGCTACAGAAGGAATTTAATGAAAAAGAGGACCTAAATGAAGATTACTTGTCAGAACAACTGAAGATTTGTAGACTAACACTCTTAGTAATCTACATCAGAACATTCCAGCTGTATGTAGAGAGACCAGATTGCTGCAAGGCAAATTAATGCCATGCAAAGTTGAGTTACTAGTACTGGAAAATGATGACTCATTAACGATTTTCAGGTAAAAATAAATGTCTGACTGAGTGCTAACAGAGAAAACAAACCAATTTTGTGAGCTCTTTTAATGAGGGATAAAATAAAAATGCAGGTGAACAAGACTTGAATCACAGTGAATGTGTGAATATGTATATTTCAATGCTTTAGAAAAATGGGAGAGAACACATTGCAAGTCTAGTAGAAGATGGAGATAATTACAGCACCTTAGTGTGAAAAGTCTTATTGTATTATATGGGCATAAGGAAAAGAAGAAACATCAAGAGCCGTAAGTATGAACATTCATTTTCTAGCCTTAACCATGTCATGTGATGGCTGATAATTCCTGTCTCAAATTAATCACTACATTTTAAATTCAGACACTACAGCTGTCTATAAATAATAGTCCTTTAAAATCCAACAATTATGTACTCGAGATGGTGGCAAAATTCAGGCTGAACAGAAGCTAGTGTATTGTATGAAAAATACCCAAATCCCCATGTTACAAAAATAATTAAAAATGCGTTATTTTCATCTGCTGGAAAAGTGAATAAATTTCAGTTTAAGTGTTCTAAAACCAAAATTAGTTTTCAGTTTTTCATCAAAAACACGGCCTATTTCAGAAAGATGGGAGAATCCCCAGAAACTTCAGTTAAGGCGGTTATATTCAGTAAAAAAAACTATACAAAAAAATTTGCTCACATGCAAAGTTTACCTATACAAATATTTAAACATGATATTGAAAAGGGTAAGTACGAGAGATTAAAAAGGCTTGTAATATCAAATACTGTCCTCTTGTTAAGTTGTCTAAAAATTTTGGACCAGTAGTTACTTAACCTTTTTTGATAAGTTAAGCAGCTTGAGCTCATGGGATTCTTCATGGTTACACTGCTTCTCTATTTAATACTTTCTAATTTTTTTCTGTAAGCTTTCAATTGTAGAGGCACAAGGCCCAGCTCCATTGCAGTAAGAAGCAAGTTCCCTGTTTAATGCCAAAGCTCATGTCCACTGCAGGAAAGTACTTGGACTGACATTAACCAACCTCCAAGGTGAAAATATTTATTCTCAATTAACAAAAGTCCCATTTATCCGAATACATAATAGCATTTACCTTGCCAATGTATAAATTTTATTATGGCTTGATGGTTTTTAGGATTTCTTTTCTTGACAATGCCCAGACCTTAGAATTAATCTACAAAAGTAACAGTTTATCTCATATTTATGCCTCTCAAATGGTTCTTGTTGGTGATTAAAAAAAAACCAGCAAAAAACCCAAACCAAAACAACAACAACAACAAAACAACAAAATCCCAACAACAACAACAACAGCAAAACAAAATTCCAACAACAACAACAACAAAAAAAAAAACCCAAAAACCAGAACAAAACAAAAGCAAACAAAAAAAAAAACAAAAACAAGAGGGAGAAAGGAAAGAGCCCCTCGGCTTCTTACATTGATGAAAACAGAACCAGCATTGGAAGAACAGTCTGCAAAGCTGATCAAACCCCAGGAAATGAGATCTTTTCCAAAACTGGGTACCATCAGTCTGCTGAATGCATGGAGAGAAGCACAGGGGAGAGTAAAGAGCAGAAGAGATGCAGTCTTGTAACTATGAGTATAGAAAGCTAGTTCCATGGGAACAAAAGCCCTGTCCCAGATATTTCTCAAAAAATTGGGTGGAGGAAAGGAGTGTAAAGATTAATGAGTGCAATAACAGCAAAAAAGGTTGATAAAAGAAAGAAGCTTTCCCCCCTGTGGCAAATCTGTCTCTCACTTGTCTAGCTTTACTTTATTCTACCATGTTAAAGGGCATATGCATGGGTAACTGCTTTTTAGCATTCATCCGAACAAACTAGTAAAGCTGCACAGAAATTGAAAGAGAAACGCCTTACTGTCTTTTCACATTCTGCAGAAAATATTAGATTATGTGTTTGACGGACTGAAACTCCGCGGTTAGAAGAAAAAGGGTATTTCCCTCCTGAAATGTCAGGAGATTCTCCAAAGGCCTGCAAACCATAAAGGATTCAGATTGCATTAAAGGGTAGTAGGGAACTGGGCTCCCAGCTGTCATTTGAATTTGAAATCTCCCATGTGATCATAAGGCTCTATTCAAATATGCATATACATATTTACTTCACAAAGCCCAGCGATGCTCAGACTAACTCCCAAGGCATCTCTGCAGCACACAAATTCATGAGGACACTCCACAACACACTGGAGTTCTTGCCGTGATCTGCAGGAGCAAATCCAGGCACTGGTAAATGATTAGTGTGAAAAAAGACAGAGGATACATTTAGAGAATACTGAAGAAAAGTATGTCTGTTAAGAAGCAAGCTGGGATTCAACTCCTGAAAAGTTATTCTCAGGTGAAAATACACCTTGTGAACTCCAGAACTGGCCAAGTAAATGTGATTTGCTCAAACATGCAGATTTTCCTCTAGTGCATCAGTAATCTCCTTTAGAAATTTCTATGGTGACAACTGAAATTTAACCACCCAATTAATATTGGGATAATGCATTGCTATAGATTTTTAAAAGGAAAGAAATTGTCATTCCAGACAAACCACTACAGCCCAGTGTCCAGTACTAAAGGGTTTGCACACACATCACCCCATCCTTTCGTCCCTGAAATGGGAGATTTTGCAGGTGACCTTGATCACTACCCCCAGCTACCCTACAAGGGAGTGTCTCTTTGCATGACAGCATCGCCAGTCCCAGCCAACAGTATGTTGGCCCAGCTGGTGACACATAGTTATGTCAACTCTGCAGCCTTCAGATAAATCTTGTCAACTTCTTGTCACCAAGCAGAGGGTTTGAGAGCAGACTGCCCTCTGATTCAGACTATGCATGAAGAGAGGTACTCATCCCCTCAAGTAGCCCAACTTGGTTACCTCATATTCCCACTGCCCTGGCAGTCAGTGCTTATCAGATCAGACAGAAGATGGCCATTCCTGCAAGTAGGGCAGGCAAGATCTATGGCAGCAAACAAGAGATGCACAGAGCCTGAATCAAGGAGTACTCCTGGGCCTCAGGGTACAACTGGACCATGTTAACTAATGAATACTATTGATAAAATCTATGAACTTACTGATGATTTGTGTTATTTATTTGTGCTAATTTATGTTTTAATTTCTGTTGTCCTCAGAGAAATGCTGACTTGTTTTGTTACATTGGCCTTTATTAAATATATCCTTGTGGGCCATTATTTTTCCCTAGTACTGCAGTACATTAAAGTGTAGGGGACTTGCAAGGAAAGTTGTTCACATAAAGGATAAGACCTCATTTTCCCTCAGGAACTTGCCAAAGATCAACATTTCATCCACCACAACTATGAAAACAGCAGACCCCAGAAAGTGATAGTGAAGAGGAGAGAGAGCTCTCCCTATTGCCCTGAAACTCCCAGAGAGAGAGAGAAGGGAAAGCAAAGCTATGCTGGGAATGAGCAGAGCAGAGGAGGCAGATCTCCAAGCTATAAGAGATGCAGAATGCAAAGGTCTCTGGACTTGAACACCACTGAAAGGGGATCAGACTCTGATAATCCGTAAAGGCTTTAAATACAAGATCTTGCTCAGACTTTCTGGACTGAGCAGAGACAGTCTGTGCTGTGAAGAGTTCTTACAGCCAGAGATATGTTCTGTCCCTGCAGCAGAGAACATTCATGGGATCATGCTATACACAGAGTTTAAAATTAAGCTGCTTCATTTTTACCTCTTTAAGCAGAAGGTGATGCCCAGGGGAATTTACCTGGGCACATTTTTTTAGAAATTTCATCAAAACAAATGAAAATAGAGATGTGTGCAGAACATATTCTCGGATCTGCAATGTCAGTGCAAATACAAGAGATATGTGAAGTAGTCTGGGTCAGGCTATTTCTGGAATAAAATCTTATTTCTGCTCAACACACTGAATTCCTTTCATGTCACAAATGTTCCTGCAGAACAAAATTGAATTTGGCTTTGTTGTAAATGAGTTTGTATCAAAGATAGGTGTTTCCTGTGAATAACCCACAGAACCATTATCCAGTAATAAGCTCAGGTTGGGCTTGACATCAAGAGCCATTTCTGGAAAATACCTTCTCTTCTTTATAACGCCATGTTGTTTTGCCCTTTTCAAGAGAACTCACATGAGCACTTGAGTCTCGGGAGATAGCTGTCACTGGTAAGAAGAGAAAAGTTTGTTGTATTTGTGGATGACAAGCCTCACTTCTGCACGAATCTTTTTATCTCTCTGTCCACCCTGTCATTGCATTTAATATTTCATTTGTAAGTAAACAGAAGGTTAATACTTAAGAAATAAGAAAACAACAACATAACAAGCAATTTGACACAAATCCGTCTGAAATATTTTCACAGAAGATATTGGACAGACTTACAAAATAAGAAATGAAGAGCTGGCAGCCAGGAATAAGCGACTATTTCTCATTTCTTTCCATCTTCAAGTCCTCCTAGAGCAAGACCCAAGGAGGAACAGCTGATTGCCTAGAGGGGAAAAATTACTATCTCACATCTATGACCTTTCTTTATTACCAGGTAGTTTTTTCAATATTAACTCTTTCCCATCTAAGAGCACTGGAAACATCACACTCTCCAGCACTGAGCAAGCTGTTTGATTCCTTTTTCTGTAACATTGAGAGATTTGGAGGGAGAAAAGAAGAAGGCATTGTCACACTAAGGTTTGTACATAAAACATAAAATAAACCCCAAATTGTACAATTTTCAAGTATTAGGAATCTATCTCTAAGAGACCAAGGGAGAGGGGAGGATACACATTTCATTAACGTAATCTTGAATTGTTTATCACAGTCCATTAAAAATTAAGACAAGGAAATAGCAGCTTCATAACAAAATCATGAGGCTATTGATATCTGTTACTAGGGCCAGAAGGAACTCTTAGTTGAATATATATTCTCATCACCATCAAAGGATCAGTTTGTTAAAAGTAAGGTAGAAATAGTTGATGTTTAATTCTAGCAATGCCAACCATCTAACTATTTCAAAGCAAAACTTTCAAAAGTATCTATCTTTGCAAGAAGATGAAGGGAAAACTGGAGGAGAGCTATGCCAAAAAGCCATTTGAAGTGATTTTTAGGAAGGGGGGCAGGGAGAGAGAGAACAGGAAAGGAACAGCTTAATGTTTCTAACCTTTTTGCAAGTGTATAGTAGAAAGAGCTGTCCGGGTGAGTCACTGTGTGGGTGCTGGCAGAGTGCTGCTGAGTGGAGGAACAGCGGGGGCGGAGGGAGATTACGTGAACTCATTGATGACTGCTTACATAAATCGGAATTACTACACAGCAAGTGCTCTCTCTCTGCTACTACTTTGTCTTTCTGGGAAGTTACACAAAGCCCAGATTTTATACTCCTTAGGTTTGTCTGCAATTGGGGTGCACAGGGAAAATGTCAGAGGTTTATGTGAGTCATAAAATAAACTCTCTCATCCTGTACCCCTCTTCCTCAGTTTCCTATATTCTGTACCATGTCCATCAGTAGAAATATAGCAAAATGTAGCAATTTTCCATATTACAGCTACCTTTCTAGTGACAATTTTTAAATAGACTACCTTCCAGTGACAAAAAGCCTTCTTCCCTCTTCTTTTAAAGCTTCAGTATGCTTTGGAATTATTTCCCTTTTTGCAAACCTCTGTTCTTGATTAAGGTTTCTGTATCTCTTTTTTACCCCTGCAGATGAAAAAAATCAGGATTCTTTTTTGGACAAAGCTTCAGTTAAATAACATATGCCAATTTTCTTGTTCCTTTCATCATCCTTCCTCTTCAATCCCAGACAACTGTTTGGCAATTTGATGTGAATTCAGAAGTCACTTCTCTTTTTTTGGTTAAGTTAGAAAAAATTGCAGTTACAGTACTCTATTATGTAGCTGAGAGAAGCTGTTCCTCAGTGTCTATTACAAAAAGCATGTCATTAACTCCCAAGACACAGGATTATTAGAATATTTCTTATTTTATGGACACAAAACATATCCTAATAATTTTCACAGTTAAGCATGAACTGCAGGATTTATCTTTATCTACTCCAAGCTCAAAGTAAAATATAAACCTAATTATATTACAATAATTTCTAAACCCATGAAAGTCTCTTCATTCTTGCCATGCTTTTTTGGTGAATTTAGTAATTGCTATTAGTAGAAGAGAACCATAAAATTAATAGGAAATTAAATAGGCCACTAAATGTAGATACACAAGCAAAATAGATTCATAACTTTCAAAGAAACTAGCACCTGTGGAAGCCACAGGTAATTTTCTAAATTGCATTACCTAGTACTACTTTTCTTGTTCTGACTGCTCAGTTACTTCCTTGGAGTTTGCAATTTCCTGTGAGGGAGGAAGGTCCCAAGCACTGTGCTAAAGGCTGGCCAGAAAAGGCAGGTCAAATGAAATGGCAGCTCCTTCCTTTGCGCAGGTGGAATGTAATTAAAGCCAAAGCAACTCCTGCAGAGAGATACCAAAAATTATCTGCATGAAAACCTTGATGAAAATCATTAGAAATTTTGAGCTCTAGGAAAATTCATACTGAAGATCCAACAAATATCAAAACAATATTTCTAGAAAATTAGAACAGCATCTGCGTCAAGTCAATGAAAGACACAGGATAAATATAATTTTAAAGTCTGTGGGATATGCAGAGCTGTTCTTGGTGCCAAAATCTCCAAGCTGCTCTGAATCTGCCACCAAAAGTCCCTGTCCAATTCTCCCCAAACTTCACCCACAAAGTCTTAAAACCCTCAATATCTCTTCTAATACTTTTGATCTTTCTGGAAGCATCTTGAAACACTTCTCAAGATGGTTTTGAGGAGCTGTACATGCAGAAAAAAGCCTCATATCTACAATTAATGAACACAGTGCAAACTTGGGAAAAAGAAGACCATGTTTCATATTAAAGAGAAGAGTTCTCCCATGCACATATCTGTAAAAGACAATGAATAAGGTATGGAGAGCTGGACCCTGAATTATACCATTAGTATTTTTCAACAATAAAGATAATTTAATTCTTAAACAGCCCAGCTCAATCCCACAATTTAGTCCACCAAAGAATTAAAATTTTTATTATGAAAGCATCATTTCCAGTTAATAGATCCTTCTCCCAATAAACTTGTGTCCTCTCATGTAAATAGACAGACTTCTTGTCTTCCTTATGTCAATAAGTTTATGACCCTTTAAATGCCAAAAAGTGAGTAAAACAATTTTATTTCCATTACTGCTTCCTTTGTAAATTTCAAATCATTATCCACTTGCTCAAAAGCTTTGTTATTTCTGTTTTACATAGCAACAAGCTTAAACACTGAGAGCTTAAATGATCTGGCTCAAAATCACAAAGTCAATGGCAGAGTCAGATTTTCTGATCCTTTGCTGACCTGAACAGAGTATTCATTTTCTAAAAATAAGACATTTAATAATACAATGGTCATATTGATTAGCCATTACAATAAAAATTTAAATGTCTGTTGTTCCAGATGGCAGTCTCACTAATCTGCTCAAACATGTCTCAGGAGAAAAACGTTTGCCAGTGCTCTCTATTCCATTACTTTAGTAACAGAAGTATAAAACCAAAAGCTTTTCTTCTCTTAGAAAATCATCATCACAGCCACACTTCATAGAAGACTAAGTTAGCAATACATTGCATCCTCACTGAGTACTGTGGAAATGGGTGCCTGTGGAGGGCTGCTGGGTGTTTGCTGATAGCTTCTATGGGAGAGCAATTAATAAAACTTGGCATGTGCCTGTTGCCCTGAGACTTGAATTGCTACGAGAAAAATGTTAAGAGTCTGAAAAAAGAAGAAAAAAATTACCCAAGAATTATTAAATACGACCCTCAAGAAAGTAAAGGTCTTCCAAGATCATTTATAATTTGTCTGAAAGAGGAAAAACAACAAAAAGCCTTGAAAAAAAATATTAGAAAGGGCCTGATCCAATACATAAAAACACTACACACAGTATCCATGATACTTTACTGCATAAAGTTTTTGCTTGCTGTCTATGAAGAAGATCTGATTTTCAGGCTGGACAAATTTAAGCCACAGTACACTACTTTGCAGTCTAGACTGGACTGTGGGAGGGAACTGCCATTTCTTTATTGTATGATGAGGGAGGAGGACTGAAAATGGAGTTGGCAGAAGAGAAAGCCCAGTACCATCTGTGAGCAGCCTGTGCAACACAAGTTAGTGCTATAACTAGAAGCAGTGCAGGACAGAGATGAGTTTTCGGAGGCCATTTAAAAATTTAATAGAATCTGCCTCATTGTTGACTTATTCAGATGGGATCCAGTTTTGGAGCTACATATGCTACCCCCACAATTTCCCCAAAGATTTGTGCCTCGGGACATCTTCCTTCTTTCTGCCTTTGACTCTGGGCTGCCATAACCTTCCTCCAATGTGCTTGGCCTGAGAAAGACAAGGGCTGTTATACTCTACTCCAAGGGGGAGCAGCACCTTTCCCTTCCTTCCCCTCCCAGTATGGCAGTAGCAGCTTGGGCTGAGTCATTCTTTGGAAACATGAGATTTATCAAAGATGATGCCAGAATAATTTTTGCCTTTTTTTTTCTTGTATATATCCTCTGTATTCTTTACACATATGTTTGTAGCTCAGTAGCCTGTTGTTGTATCTGTGACTAGTTTTCTCAGAACTTTTCCCTACCTTTCCCCTAAGCAGGAAGACAGAACACATTCCAAGGGCCCCTATACTATCTTGGTTCTCCCTGGCTACCAAGGTTGAGATCAGCTCTTTGAAACACATTTGCATAAACAAAGTTCAGTTTCTATCTGAGAGAGAAGGATTTAGAGAGGGGAGGAATTACCTCATCCCTTATGTTTCTAATTGGTGTTTTTTGTCACATATGCTGATTTGCTAAATTTATAAAACTGTATTCACCCCATGGGGGGTGGGTTTTGTGGACATTTTCCATATCTACCCCTGGAGGCCTCCAATAAAGACCAGCTTTTATATTAATATTACCTTGAAAGTGTCTTGCTTCATTTCTAGGGTCTTTAAGGCATCAAAGGCAGCCCTGGTATGATACATGACCTTGCAAACATGCACTTAGAAAATAGGGATAAAATGAGATGGTTTGATGAGGATCCAGGCACCATATAGGTTAGAGACTAACCCGGCAACCTGCCCAGGTCCCCATGCAGGAAGAGAGCAACAGCTCTAGGTGTCCCATGGAAGTGCTGATCCTCCTGCCAGAGAGGTTTCTCACTTGCTAGAATAAAAAAGTCAGCCTAAAGGGCTCTTCACCCCAATAACCAGGTCAGCTTCCTGGCACCTGGGCCAAGCTACCCATTTGGGCAGGCTGCCTTCCCTAATTTGTCTGAGCTCTATGGGAAAGAACCTATCTCTTATCACATCTTTCACCTGTGTTGCCAATTGAGTCTATTTAGAAAAACAAAACACAAACAAGCTAAAACATAAACACCAAAACCTTGGCTCTCATACATGTAACAATGCATGGAGAAATGGAAGGTAGAAAAAACATCCTGGGATAGAGAAGAAAAACATATAACATAAAAAATGAAAGACACAAGAAACATCCCATTAGAAAGCACAAAACATTACTAAATATTAGGAAAGTTATTTGATTAGAAAAATTATGATGATTTTCAAAATACAAGGCCATTTTCAATAAGTTCAGCAAATCTTAACATCTCTAAGAATATTTACTAATTTAACTTGCTTAGGTGACTTAAGGACAGAGAAAGTAATCTTAGAGTAATTTAAATCACACCTTAACAAGGTTACATCATCAAACATAGTGCATATGCTGACAGCCTGCTACATCTTTCTAGTAATTATTGAACTAAGGAATGTTTGACTTTAGCTACAGGATATAAAAGTTCTTTCATATATGTTTGTTACTCCAACAAATATTTTAAAGATTTCACCTGAACATTTAAAGTTGTTCCCATAATCTCTTACAGGTTTGTGGGTTTTTTTTTTTTTAATATCATTATATCACTTTGCTGTGTGTTTTTATTTTTCAGTGTCCCCAGTTTGAAGAAAGAGCACATGGTAAAAGTATAGATGAAAAACATTCAGATCATTACTCACACAACAAACCAATACAATTCATTCTATTGGATGCTGCTGTCAAAATTGAATCATGTAAGTAAATTATTTTAACCTCTCTTTCCAAAACCAGGAAAGGAGAATTATAGCTTGGTAAACAAATGATTCCTAAGAGAAAAAGTAAAGAAGGAGAACAACCTGTTATCAATCACAGGATGACTATGAGCCAGTGATTGGATTTACTGTGGAAAATGACAGATATATTCCTTGATGTAACTGGAAAGGTATTTTCAGCTGAAATAGAGAAAAATTATCTGGCATCCTGAGACATCTGGCATACCAAGTGTATTTTGGGACATTAATATGCAAGAAAAAAACAAAAGGGAATTTACAGTGGAGCAATAGCAGAGAAGGGCAATCAGAAATTCATAAAAATGACAAGTCTGTCCTGCAAGAGGAGACTGCAAATGCTCAATTTCATCACTTGGGAATGCAAATGAAATATTACTGTTAGCTCTGTATGCCTATGAAATTACCAGATAAAAGATAATAGATAGATTTACCAGGCATGTGCATAAATGGGGAGTAAATTGTATTTATGAAGAGTAATTATCAATGACTGACTTTCTGATTAGGGGGTTACGTCAAGAGGAATCTGGTCTACTCTGGGCCTGAGGCTTGTCAGATTTCCCTCAATGGTTTGGAAAGGATGAGCAAAAAGTGCTCATTTAATCTGCAAATTCAGCAAATTAGAGGGGTAGCAAACATATCGCAGAAGATGAAGAAAATACATTTATCTGGAAAATGGAAGAATTGGTCTGGGCTAAGAAGGCTGTAATTCAGTAAGGGAAATACAAAGCTCTCCACATAGGTAGGGATAATCATCTGTTTAAGCACCATAGAGGGAATGAATATCATTGATATTGCACTAAGGAACTAAGATATCATTGTCAATCACAGGCTAAATGTAAGACTAAAATTTGTTTTAAAATTCCATATGGGAATGTAGCAAGGTATTGTCTTTGAAATGAAGCAGTTCTTTATAAGTAAGGTCTCGGCTGGCATTCAGCTAATATAATTCAGGAAGGATACAGTGCAATTAAAGAGAATATGAACGACACTAAGGAGAATTTTAGACACCTGGTAAAAATATCCTATAAGAAACAGCTAAAGAATTAAGTTATTTAGTTTAGAGGAGGGACAGTTTAGGGGAGATAGGATAATATTACCACCTCCAGGGATGGGGATGAATTCACAGTCCTTCCCTGCTGCACTCCCTCTGTCGTCTCAGCAGAATGCAGCTCAGCACCCTACAGCATTGACCCATCATTGACCAAAGTCAGCCATTATGGAGTAATGTGAAAATCATGCCTGGGTTTGGGAAAGCTTTGTATTAATTCTACAAATGATGACAGGCAAAGAAGAAAGCTTTCCTCTGGATTCTTGAGCACCATCCTTGTTATGTTTGTATGATTGGCTTGTCTTCTGATGTCTCAGCCTCTGCTAGAGCACTGGATGAAAGAGCTCTTTTTGAGAGCTCAGAACTCAGGAGAATTTCTCCCCTATGCTTTCTTTAGTGCTTGCTGCTGCCTCCATTTCTGTGCCACTGATTCCCCAGGTGACAGTCCTGCCATGGCCAACAGTGTCAGCACATGAGCTTAAGCACCTGGCACCATCAGGAGCTCTTCTGGAAGCACTGACAGGGTACAACAACACAGGAAGCCCTTTTCCTAAAGAGTGTGGCAGGCTAGTACTCCAAAAGTCTCTCTGAAGTGACAGTGCCTGAGTGCGCTGACAGCTGTAATTAGCATTCTTTTCACAATCTTCATTAGGGCTGTGGGGGAAAACTCCAATTCCTTCAGCAATAGGTGTTTTGATGTTTCTCCAGTCCTCACTGTGATGGCTGGTCTAGTGAGCCAGTGTCTTTTGATGTTTTTCTCTAGCAAAACAGTCCTGTCATCACAGAGAGGAGAATCCTCTCCTACAGTGATAAACCTTGCTATTAGAAGGGATTTGAAATACTATTTTGCTTTTCCTGTTCTCCTGCTAGAAACTCCCTTTCAGTCTATCTCATTTGCACATAAACCTTTATGAAAACACCCATGCAGTGGTGTGCCTCACAGCCATCCAAACAATATTGATGTTTCTTAATTCTCCACACACCCATTTTCTGAAGTGATTGTGCCAGCCACCGTGGAGCCAAAGGCAGTTAACAGCAAGGATCACAAGCAGAAAATTAGAAGCATTTCCTGGGTTCTGAAGAAATATTCTATTTCTTCAGCATCTTTGGTTTCGACATGGAGTGACAAATCTCCAGCTGAGAAAAACAGTGGTAGCTTGCTGTCCTCAGAGGAACAGCAGTGATTTATATCAACTGAGCACCAAGCAGAATTAATAGAAGAAGAAATAGACACAAATTCTCATAAATCTGCACACTGAACACTAAATCTAGGCAGTTTAGCACTGGCTAGTTACAACAGTACCAGAGACTTCTTTCTCTACCAATCCAGTCAACTATTGTCCAGTCTGGATGGGCCATCTCCTGTAGGAGCCCATGCTGGGAGACAGCTCAAAGGGGAGGCAATGCTTCCCCAGAGCATAGGTTAGAATTACCGCACTCTCGAAAATAGGAACACAACAAAGCTATCCTACAGGACTCACGCTTTTTTTCCCAGGCATCTGTCAACAAACACCACTGCAGCTCTGCTAGCACAGATAGATTCATGTCGCTGCTGAGCCGCTAGCAGAGAAGTAGAAATTCTTGAGACCCTGTTTGCGAAAACATCCGAACTTTGTCTTTGTTTATAAAGCACAGCAGAATGTTCTCACGAGAAGGACCTGTGCTAGTCACAGATTCAGTGGTTTCTTAGAGCTCCCTTTCCATCCCTGTTCTTTCAGCCACAAATGTGGAAGAGCTTCTTTGGGATGCTCAGTTATGTTTCTCTTTCAAAAATTTAAAGAATTTGTGCAGGAGACCCTTCGTTTAGGATACAGACTCCCTATCATGAAGTAGTTAAGTAGTCCACAAGTCTCTGATTATCTCCAGATCATCAGAAAGGCTGATACACTATGAAGGTCTTTTCCCTGTGACTTCAGGATTCTGTTTATTTTGTCACATGGCTTATAATTATTTACAGAAGTATCTCATCTCCAAACTTGCAGTGCTACTGTTTTGTGGCTACTGGCATCCAGCTTCCAGAGCAAACAAGATTACAGAGACAAAACCTCTACTCAAATGCACTCTTTGTCACTGTTGGATCTGCCTTGAACTGCATTTACAAACCAGATTGTCATGCCAATCACCACTAAGAAAAATTTCTCATGAATATGGACTTTCTACCTATCAGGGTGAATTGTGTTTCATCTGAAGGACAATCCATCCTAGAGCAGCATGTCGTTGCTAGCAAATATGTTAGCAGGTCACATGTTTCCTGTATAACTCCCAGTGTTTGAAATCCCTGATAATAGCCTGGGGAAACACTTGTATGGATAATATCTCAATATTTTTTTGTCCAATAGCTAAGTATTTCAAAACGAACTCATCAAAACATCTCTGCAAGGTTAATAACAGTATAATTAAGCTAGCGAAACATATCAGTCTGCTTCGCTGGTGTGAAAATGAACCGCACTTGACTGGCATACATCGTGCAAAAGAAATTGAAATAGGAAAAGGGATGCACTGCCACAGGAGGTAATTTTAAGCTGCAGTGAATGAGAGCAAAACCCGTTGACATAAGCTCAGTAAGAATCCAAGATTTCTTATGTAATTTGAAAGCAGAGAAAATAATGAATTAGTGGAAAAGACATTGTAGGATGCCCAAAAGAACACAAAGCAAAGCGGCACACTTAGGCTGTCATGTCTATTTAGTTACAGATGTAAGACTAACAACTGAAACTTTAACTGCACATAATGCATAAAGGAGGCTTCTACAATGCTGTCTGCTTCTTCAGGCTTATGGGGAGATACAGCTTTTGCGTTAGAAGTGTCAATTAAAAGACTATCCTCCAGTATGTTATTCAATCCTTTGTCAGCAAAAAAGTAATAACAAACAGCAGCCTTCCCTGTTTCTCTGATTCCTATAAAAGAGAAAGTAACCACATCCACTTAAGCAAAGCCTTTTTTCTTGGAGTGAGAATAGATATTAGACCACTGTTCTCCTCATCTTTTCCTTTGAATGAATTGTGGGACTGTTCTTCCCATTGTTCCCATCCCTGTAGGCCTGTCTCACCAGCTGGGTGTCAGTAAAAAGTGGGTGGATATGACTCCCTGGGGAGTGGTCTAACAGGGAACAGTGTCATGCAGCTGACAAAGACACTGCACAACAAAGAAATTACAAAGCTGACAAAGAAATGGGTCCATGGCCAAGGAGCAGATGCCCAGTAAAAAGCCAGAACAGCAGTTTGGGTTTGACATGCTCTTGACAAATTTTTTTTGTTAGGAAATACATTTGCTGTAGGTAGCTCAGTGTACAGCTGCAGTGCCACCTGCAGATTGAGCTCTGGGTGCTAGGAACCCAAGACAAGAAACCATAAACTTTCACAGACCCTCTGCACAAGTAAGGGGACCTGTGGGACCAGCCAGGTGACCAGACACTCAGAGCCAAAACAGGAGCTGATGACTCTGCGGGAAGATCCCAGATATTGGCATGAATAGACTGTGAGAATATAAAACCAGGGATTTCCTTTTTTTGGGATCCCTGCTTGGATGCACCAGCTTGGGCTGTGCTGAGTAATTTGGTTTTTGCACCAAGATAAAATTACTTAAAAGAACTAGAGGTCTGAGACTCTGCAATGGGAAACCTGTGGTCAAATCAGTAAGGAAACCTTGCCTGACAGTGTGAAAGAGGGGTGTGTAGGGAGTCAGGTGGGGCATCCATTGGCTCACTGGAGCCACCCTCTGCAAAGGGGCTTCAGTCACAGCACTGAAAGTCTCAGATGGTGGAAATATGACTGCCAGAGTGATTGGACAGACAGGAAAGTTTCCTTAACAAATTTGCTTGGTGGAAAACACAGAAATATTTTTTTGGGAAAGTGTAAAAGCAGAAAGTACCATGCAGTCAGGCGGTGATTGATACAAGGCTATGCAACACTCTCACATTTGTGTCGAGACACCTGAGACCATTAGTCTTTACCTAGTGATAGGTTTCCTTATAATAACTCAAGCTAAGGAGAAATGATTGGTCAAAAGGCACATCTATTAGAGCAACAAATGACCTCTCCCCCAACATGTCTTCTCAATTCTGAGTTAAACTCCACACAGGTAAAAGGTGGGCTGGAAATTTTTGAAGCAAAAGCTCTGTTCCTAGACTTTTGCTTAGGAGGTCTGCTGCACTATACTCATTTAAGCAGGGGAATAAACTCCCACTTCCTCTTCTATTTCTCACTTGCAGCCTCTTATCCTGGAGCCAAGCTTACCCCTTGTGCAGAAGTGTCCCCTTGATGGAGGCAGTCTACTATCTATTGACGGTATCACTTCCTCTCTCTCAGAGTAAGCTTGCAGATTTTAAAGGCAAAATAGGGCAAAACATTTTAACATGGAAGCTGTGAGACAACCTTCTTCTACCAAATAATCAATTGTACCCAGTCAGAGGAAGGTATCTTGCTTCATAATGATTCTACTCTCTGGAAAAGCAGTACCCAGCAAGATATCCTGGGAGTCACCTGGCAGTAATATCCCTTTATTAGATTTACATGTTAATCATCAGCTTTAGCACTTTGCCCATATCTGTTGCATAAGCATTTAATGTTTTTTTCCTTTTTCCCCCCTTCTTGAAATCACAGTATAGCCCTCAATTTCACTGAAGAAGTTGCACTTTTTTCTCTCACCCTGTAACAGTGGAATTCAATCTGCAGCTGGGAAAAAGGAGTATTCAAAAATAGTTATTACTGAAATGTTCTGCAAGCACACTCAGCTAACTATAACATTAACTAGATAATGCGTTGTTTTTGAAGAAAAAAGTAGCACAAGAGTTTAAAAAGTGTAGAGAGAGATTTAGCAGCTAGCTAGGTTTCAGGTGGTGTTTTACCAGGCTGACTTCTCAAACTCTTCAAAATGGCTAACTGTTACAAAATAATTAGAACTTTGCTGCTTTACATCAGGTAGAGGTTGACCTGTCCACATCCAGGGAGATGTATTCTGTTTCTCAAAGAGGTGGGGAGGAAATGTAAGTCTAAAAATAACAACAAAAAAATGATCCAAGTATAGGTGCCACTATTCTGCTTTTATATCCTCAATACCTGCAGATTTATTTAATAACAGCAGTTAGCATTCAAGTAAAGTTTAGTAATTGTCTGCTCAATTGGCTATCAAAACAAAAAAAAAAAAAAGCAAGGTGACTTTTTGCTTATTTACATTATTTAGTTTATCTACAGTATTGATAAAATCTTCTGAGAATCAAGACCAGAATAAAAGCCCAAGAGAGAATATTTAGCAAAAGTTGAGATATAGACGCTGCACGAGAGAAAACACTGCGTAGTAGAAAATGAGTGCATTCTGCAGAGGCTGGTTAGATTTTTACAGTTCCTGTATGCTTCCATATCTGCAATTCATGGTATTACTAGTCGAACAAATAAAAACAGATATTTAGATTTATAAATCAATATTTTTAAAAGTGTCTGGCATGTGTAATCAGTTATTTATAACAATGAGTCTAAAAAAACCAAAGAGGTTAAATACTCATGCCACTGGAGTCAAACACTGTGGTCACATTTGGTATTAAGGTGACTTTCACCTCTCAAGTGCTTATGTGTTTACTGCTGAGCTCTGCTGACAGCAGCAGAAGTCCAGATCATATGTTCAATAAATGTTGTTCATGGCTTTGCCTAGTACTATCCTCTTGGTCTATGTCATGAAGAAATAGGAAAAAAGTGCCTCCATAACCAACCCTGTCTCTCCATATGGCAGCTTACATGGCCACCAAGATACACTGGTTTTTTTAAGCAAACACATTTCCATTTTCTTGTTTCTCTTCCCATATACCAGCTGTCTATAAAATTAAAAGATGCTTATTTCTCCCTTCATGATCTACTACACAGACCTAAATTTGGTACAACTCTGTTCCCTCGATGGCTGCTTGAGACAGACACTCTGAAGAAATGTTGCGTCTGTGAATTGCATGCAGATTGCAGATATTGGCATGCACTTTTAAGAAGATGCTTTACTTAGATTTGGGAAGCAATGAAATCACTGCTGTCCTCAGCAGAGAGGGTGTCTTTCTAGCCAGTGTTAGCACCTTGAAACTGACCTGGTTGCTGCCCAGTGGGGAAAAAATTACTTTTCAGACTTTTGATCAAATTCCATTGGTGTCCATTGGAATGAATTCCTTGATGTCAGTAGTGCATTTTTACTCAGCAGCGTCCATTTGGGATATTCAGGCAGATTTAACTTTTTAACTTCGTTCACATTTACTCAACCAGCCATCAAGTGCTCACATCCTGCTCCTTCAGGAAGTACCCTCTGCCCACAGTATACATGGGTCACACCAGTTTGTCTCTATGTCCATCTTGTGTCTGTCCAGGAACTGGTAACCACTGCGCAGAGGAAAAGAGGAAACTGAGTGTTTCACTCCCCCTTCAGTTTTCCTGTGTTTATAACAAGGTAGGCACCTGGCCAATCTAGGAATGGAGACCCACCTCTTCCCAGAGCTGTTAGATGGTCTGAGAAGGAAAACCTCACTTAAAGTGTTAAATATTCCATCTATTCACAGCCCAGTAACTAAAGAGTTATCGGAACCAGAAACAGAAATAATGGGAAGCAATATAGTTTAACTTCACAGGTTATTTGTCTGTATTTAGCTGGCATCCTGAAAGATCAAGGACTGTCCTCCATACCATGAGCTTAGACTCAAAAATCACAGCACAGGAACATCCTTAGTAGCTCTCGCTGCATAATTCCACATACCTAAAAACTGCTGCTGGACTCAACAGACCAGTTTATTCCTTTATCCTAAACCAGAATATGTTGTATTTTATTCCTGACACATGTTTATACAACTTGTTCCTAAAAATAATTTCCAGGGAAAGATTCTTTTCTCAGGCAAACATTTCCTGAGATTTACTATTAGTAGATTTTAATGACTACTGCAGTCAGCTGGCTGAGATTTTTGTACCTCCCTTGTGACCCAAAAATTTCCAAATATTTTTATCTTCAGTTTAGAAAAGTTAGGGGAAAAGAAACTAAATGCCTCACCTTGGCTTCACACTTCACTTTATAACCAGTCATTCAGTGACATTTCCCTCTTTCACGTGAATATGCCATAAACATTGTATTAGACAAGTTATCTGCCATTAGGATCAAGAGTAGAGGTGACATCAGTTTTTAAATAAAGTATTTAGACATTAGAAATTGTCTTTTTTGCCACCCCCTATGGTTGCCATGGTTTCCGAGCACACAATAGTATTATTAATGTTCAGTTTAACACTTCTAATAAGTACCTGCTGTTCCCTGTTGGTCAGTGTTTTCTGGATTAATTTTCTTCCCTAACAAAACATTAACAGAACCACAAATTGCAATTAGTGTTATGAACTCTTTAAAATGCTGCCTACCTTTTACCCCTCATTTATAATTTGATTTTATTAAAAATAAAATCCACTAATGGTCAGTAGGAATCAAAACAATCCGTCAACCCACAGTTCTTAGTGCACATATTTCTCATAAGGGAGACTAACTAATAAGTGGGTAAAAAAACGCCAAACAAAGCAACAGGGAAAAAAAAAAATCAAACTAAAACCAAATTAAAAACAAAGCAGGCAGAGTTATTATTTTATAACAATGAAGTGAGACAGACCACTATGAGTAAGAAGAAAAAATATACTCTTCCCCACAGAAACAGCAGAAATTGGAGAGGGAGAGAATAAGAATATGAGAACATTTTTTCAATCCCTACCTCAATGCATTTAAGACTACTATATTTATTAACTTATCCCTTCACTCCAGCATTGCCAACTTAAGACAAGAAGTGTTTATGGAAAGAATCTTGGACCACCCTTCTCAAAACAAACCTCATCTTAGCCTGATGAAAAGTATTATAAAGATCAAAACTGGATATTTCCTAATAAATTAGTTTTTCACTGGAAAATGCTGATTCAGTAACACTGAACTGTGGTCAAGAAAAATATTTGTTTAATTGACAATTTTGTGCAAGAAACAATTGAAATGTCCTATTCAAACCAAACCATTCCAGCAAATACAAATAAACCATGTTTTTTTCCTGTGCTGGAAAACTCAGATTTCTTTTAGGATCACTCCACCCGTCACAATGAAATATTTTGGATTCATTGGGGCCACACCTTCCAATCATGTGATAATTGGGTGGAGTAATTTTGACCAGTTCTGATCTTTGCACTAGTTTCATTTTTTAAGGCCTTGCTTGAAGGACACTGCTGCCATACGTATATAATGAAAGGCTTTGTTACAAGCATTGCCACTGCTGGTAACTATTCTCAATTACCCTCACTGCTTCCACACTGCATTACCCATTCTGGGACATGAAGCCCAGCAAGCACAAGGGAAAGCTGTCTGGATAAGGCAGAAATCCTCCTGGATAAGAAAAGCACTTATTCAAAAGAAGACTCAATGAGGCTTGGGTTTTGTTTTTTGTACTTCACCTGTCTCTTTGTTATTGACTTTTGAACCTGCAGCCAAAAGTCAAGAAAATTTGAGCTAGGAGGATAACTCAACGATATTGAATTCTCTCATCAGGCAGATTGAAAAGGGGTTATTTTAATGCTGCAATCAAGGAAATTATTGGAGTGTGAGTGTGCACCTCATTAGGCAGCAGAGAATCCTTAGGGCACACTCATATGTATTTTAACCATGGGAAAAACATCAGTCTGAGCTTCTGCATTCTCAGTTGGCACCTCAGTTCAATGAGCTTTGGGACACAGTCCGTAGGCTCCTACTTTCATAATTTCACTGTTCATGAGAGAATTCATTAGAGCAATTAAACTCTTTGCTTGTAATTACTAGAAAACAGTGCTGGAAGTTACTGGAAAACAAACTCTTCCTACATGGGAAAGCATTTTGCTTTGACAAACGGAAAAATGGGGAATGGAAAAACACAGCATAATGCTGATGTGAGTAACTTCTGGTGACTTTAAAAGCTGTAATGATGCCTCCTTTTTTTGCCTCCCATAGAAATAGAAATAGAAGGAAATTGCTGCTTTATAGCTGCAATAAACCAAGCAACAGATGAAGATGTGCTAGAAATGGTAACAAGCTGAGCTGTTCCTGTGTGGGGACTAGGAGAGCAGATTCAGATTGCTGACGTGTATCCACAAAATGAGCGTGGAGGGCCCTGGCAGGCTCCTACCCATGAAACCAGCCCCAGCTACATCATCTGGGCAGGAAGGAGCAGGTGCTGGAGCTGACTCCTGCTCACAGACACTGAGGAGCTGAGGAGATGGAGCATTGCTTCTGTGGCAGCAAAAGAAAAGGCAGAGTTGGGTACTTCTAAAAAATTAACAATAATGGTGGCAGTTAATTTATTACTCCACTGAAGAAATCTATCCCTGCATCATCAAGACCAGATATCAGGATGTATGTTATGGACTTTAGGACAGGCTGCTCAAATCTGATGAGATTTTTTAAACTGTGCTGACTGGTTTTATTTTCTGACATATATCTGTCTAAGTATTTTATATAAGAATATACATATTTATAAAACTTATACATTTTATATATTAAGCATATATGTATAAAATGTAGGTGCTTGTGTACTTACTTATGTATAGATATATAGAAAAAGAACATGTTAAAAAATGTTTATCTGCTTGCTCCTTGGATAGTGCACTTTTAGTGCACAGAAAATGTAGCTGTCAGAAGGAAAAAAAATTATAGCTTCTGCTGGCCCAATACACTTTTATAGTTAAATGAAACACCTTTGCATGGGCAAGCATCAAGGGGTGCAAGAGTTCTCATCGCTAGAAACCTTGTGTTTATCTCAAGTCTATGAAATGCATTGCTCTGCTTATCAATTTGAGAACTGTCAGGAGTTAGACACCCGGATTATTTACGTGGGGTTTTTTGAAGTCTCTTTGAGAAAACTGAATGTGTTCTTTCCCTGTCATAATTCTCAGTAGTAGAATAGCTAATAGAAGATAAATTAAGTCAGTTAAAACTGTGAAATCCTCTTGTATTCTAATTACATCCTGGACAGCATCTGTCCTAGCATATTTTCTTCAATAGGATTTGAAAATATTAATTGTTAATTGAAATTTATTAAGTGCTTAGATGATAATTCCTGACATGAAGAGGCATTCAGCTAAGTCTCATCTGAACTCTTCGGTATAGCTGAACATAGGGAAAATCAGTGAGAATTATTTTCATTGCTAAAGCTGGCAGGTCTGACAATGCATTGTGTGAGCTTGTATTTCCAGCAAGACTGTGCTATTTTTCCAAAGTTTCTAGAAGGACTGTGATATAAAAGAGTATACTTACAGATTCAAGTACAAATGAATAAAAAGACATGCACCAGTTAAGCTTTTTGACAATTTTTGTCAATTTTTGCAGTTGGCTTTTGTAATTAGTTTCATTATACTAAGATGAAGCCGTACACTCTGACCATAATACCCCTCCTTTATCATGCACCTCCACTTGTCCTGATTACAAGAAATATGTAAATGTATGTTGATTGTGTTTCACTGTGGAAGAGAATACAACTATTATGGAAAAAAAATACATGTAGGCTTTTTCAAAAGTGATCATTAACTCCTAGCTTTCAATACAGGAAATTATCACTGAAAGTTGATGAAACTGATGGCTGTAACCCTGGTCCTAAGAAATGCTCAGCCATCTCAACATGGAAGGGGTCTACCTCCACAGCAGCTCATCTTGAATGATTTTTGAATAATGACAAGCCAATTCCCTCCTTGACAAAATGGACCCATTTCTCCCTACTAAAGCTGCATCCAACATAAATATTTCTTGCTGAGGCTGTTTTCATAAGAAACTCTTGTATGAATCCACAGATGGGACATGTGTTTTTGTAAATCCATCGGGGGCTGCAATGGAGTGCCATAAAATACAGCCACTGGTAGAGCAGTATAATTAGGGTCTTGAGGAAAATTATGATTTGAGTTCATTTCTTAGCCTTCAATTCTTTAAACCTTTTTTCTAGACTTCTTGTTCCTTCTCTTACCATGAGAAAGGGAGTAATCTGAAGAGCACACACCTCGGTTAGTCCATATGCACACTTTAGAGGCCTAGTTAAAACAGCTCTTCCTGCTTCTTCATGAGCATAAGGGAATCATTTTTATATCTGAACAGCCAAACACCCAATACAAGTTCAACCAAGATTTTCTCCCTTCTGATGGAGAATTTCAGTTGAGCCTCAAAGTCACAGAAGAACCTTCTTCAATGTATTCAGATTTTACATGTATCTTCTGCCCAACTATGTATTTCGAATTTAATGCAAACACTTCTTCTCAAAGAAGACAAATGTGATATGGTTATGGTTTGTCAAATTGAAGTTTATTCTGACAACTAAACTGACACTTGGTAAGTAACATTCAGTCTATGTGTCATCATAATTTATGTTGGTTCTACTATCACTGGATGAGAGATATTCCAGTAAACTTCTAAGGCACAAAGGAAAGTTTAGGGGATGTTCAACAAGAATTTACAAACATACTGAAAAATAATTAATATTGGTGTTCTTGAGCAAACAAGTGAAAATATGTGAGACAATATACCATTGCCATGATGTATTTCCAGACAAATGATTACAAATTACTGGGGAAATAAACATTAGAAGAGAAAAACCCATTTTGAAAGAAAGTAATACACATAATATGCTCAGCATCCTTACTTAACATGGGGGAAGGGGGAGGGGGGAGGGGAATGACCAGAAAGCTATATTATCTGTCTAAGCAATCAAGGAGCATCAAATGCATTCAGCAACCCTAGACTTTCTGAAAAGCATTGATAATTGGATCATCTCATGATTTCTTTTCAGTTCTCCAAATTACAACATAATAAAATAATACGGAGGTAAAAAGCATTGTAGTGCTTACACTTGGCTTTCACGTTAAATGTTCTTCCTTACAGACCACATTTTAGCCAAGGGCACACCAGAATTGTCCAAGGTCAAAGTCAGCTTTCAGTAGTTCCATGAGAGGAAGCTTTCTATATCTAGTTACCATGTGCAGTATTTTTAAAGAGTTTGGTTTAGGCTGGTAACAGCTGTGGCTTGAGAGAGAGCTGAAATCATAGAAGATCCTGAATTGGAAGTGACTCACAAGGATCATCAAAGTCTGACTCTTGGGCCTCCACAGGACACCCCAAGAGTCACACCATGTGCCTAAGAGCATTGTCCAAATCCTCCTTGAAATCTGTCAGGCTTGGTGCTGTGACTACTTCCCTGTTCCAGTGTTCCTCTGGGGGAAGAACATTTTCCTGATATCCAACCAAAACCTCCCCTGACACAACGTTCCCTTGGGTCCTGTCACTGGTCACAGCAGAGCCCCACAAGCAACTGGTCGCCAGACTGTAGTCTGATGTAACTACATTTACCCTTTGTGCCTCACCTAGGAGCCAGTTGCTTGCCCATGGTGTGTTTATCCATCTGTGCGCTGGACATTTTGTCTAGAAGGTTACTCTGAAAGAGAGTACCAAAGGCTTTCCTGAAATCCAAAAAGATTACATCAACTGTCTTCCCTTAATCAACCAGGTGTGTTACCTTGTCATAAAAGGAAATTAAGTTTGACAAGCAGGACTTTCCCCTCATGAAGTTGTGCGGGCTGTGACCAACGACTGCCTTGTCTTTCAGGCGTTTTTTCAACACTTCCCTGAGTGATTTTCTCCCTAATTTTTCCAGTCACTGAAGTGAAACTGACAGGCCTACCCTACCAGGGTCATCCTTTTTGCCCTTCTTGAAAACTGGAACAATGTTAGCCAGCTCCCCATCAACTCAAGATTCTTAAGGTTTTTCAAAAACCTTTGACACAATGACATCAGCTGGATGTCTGAGTATTCTCAGATGAATCCCATCAGGCCTCATAGACTTTTGGGGATGCAGCTGGACTCTAAAAGTCACCGCACAAGGTTCTGCAGGTTCAGGGTCAACTAAAAGGTACTGCACAAGTTCAGGGTCAGCTGCGATTTTATTTTTCTTGCCATCATGGTCCTAAAGCCCAGGGCATTGAAATCCCCTTAGTCTGTCACCAGTATAGAAGAAAGAGGCAAAGAAAATATTAAACATCTCTGCCTTGTCCGTGTCCCTGTCAGTGAGATGACCACCCTCATCCTCTACTGGGCTGATGTTATTTTTATACTGCCTTTTGCCATTAAGGCATTTGAAAAAATTGTTTTTATTGCCCCCCACAGAGTTCAGATCAGTTTCATCTCCAATTGAGCTTTGACCATATGAATTTTCTCCTTACACTGGCAAGCAGCATCTCTGTATTCCTCCTGCATCACCTGACCTTGCTGCACTAGGCACACAACTTCTTTTATTTGCCTTATCTCCAAAAGAAGATCTCTGCTCAGCCAAACCTGCCTTCTGCATTGACAGTTTCTCCCTTCCCACCTTACGATCTCTAGTTTAAGGCTTTATTGATGAACCCCTCTATCTCTGCTGCTAAAAACCTTTCTCCCCTCTGAGAAAGATTCATCCCATCAGCTCACAGTAGACCAAGCTCTGCATGCTCAAGGCCTGAATGCTGGTGATGGATAAATAGTGCTTCCACTTATTGGCTGCCTGATTCCTGTCCACACCAGTGCAATTAGCAATTCCAGAGCAGGCATCCTCAGACCTCATTAGCGATGTAACGAAACAGAGAGGAAAGGCAGAGCTTTGTTGAGTGAACAAGGTCTGGATGAGATCTGGTCAGTCCTCCACACCTGTATAAATCCAGTCACATCATCACACCACGACACCTTCAGTACTGCTTTTCACACTGGATCAATACAATCAGTCATAATACTGGTTATTCTAATCGTCCACAGCTAGTATTGATTGCGAGGAAAGGGGAAAATATGACAGAAGTTTTGTGTAAAAGAGGGCTTAGTTGACACAGGGTTGTACTCTTAGAGCTGTAGTTGACAAAAATGCATTTATGCATAGAGAGGAGGTTACACACTGAGATACTTATTGGGGCTTACATGCTATTTCTGTCTTTTCTGCAGTCACTACATATCAAGTGTACAGCAGCTGCTCTCCTTTTCAAACAAGTTTCTGTGTGCATATTAAGATAAGATCAGGCATGCATTGTTGCAGAGGGCAGATTTAAAGTAGGAATAAATCATCACAGCTCTGCTAAAGTTAGTGTAATCTTTTTAAGAAAGGCTTAGGTGCTCAGCTAGAGAAATTGATGTCATGGTTGTGAAGTTAATGAATTATGATGAATGAGTTAATGCAGGTTTATGCCAGCAGAGGGACTGTCCTCCTCCTCCCTCACCTACTGCCTTCCTAATTTATCTGTCACTTTCCAAGGCTGATCAGTCACAGCAGGATGTAACACAGGTGCAGAGGTAGTTAAAAAGGCTCATGCTAAACCCACCTGCATGCCAGCACTGATTCCAGCCATGGATGGTCTGCTCCTCTCAGTGCACATTGCACATCATATCTGAGTTCATGCCACATACTCCTTTCACAGGGCAGAGCATCAGGGTTGCACTGGAAGAGACATGAATTTGGAATCAAAAGAGAGAGGAAAAAAATAAGGTTAGATATTGTCAAAATTTTCTTATCAAAAGTCCTCCATTCTAACCACAACCTCAAAAATTATCAGTAAATTAAAGCTTTCTGGAAAACTAAGCCTGACAGCATATTCCTGTAATGCAATATGATGAAAAATCAAAATCCAAATAGCACTTTATTCCAACTGATCAAAGTGTAACAATTCCTCAGGATTATTTCAAGTAAATTAGTTTCACATGGAAACTTTTGAGGTTCCTGCTAAAATCTAAAGTTAAACAAATTCCAGTCTTTCTAGGAAAGTAGAAAGGAACATGTGTTCCATCCCTATGACTTATACATAAGCAGTCACTTCTGATATTTTTGTGACTCCAGCTGTAAGATACAAGAAAGAATATACCTAGTCTTTACCAAATTCTTTATGTTAAGCAGAAAATAATGTTGTCACACAGGCGCTCTGCATAGTTTTAAAATTAGAGAATACACGCAGTACAAACGCAATATGTCTGACAAAAATATTATAACATTTTGTTGCAGCTATTTTCCCCCCAGTCTGATTTCTCACACATGGTATTTTGGAGGAAACAGGAAGAAGTGTTTTTTCATTCTGCTTGCTGCTGCAATTCAGCAGCCCAGAACTTTTCCAAGATTACATTTGTGAGCAATTCTGTGCAAAATGCCCTCAAAACAGAATTCTTCTCTTTCATATTTTACACGTGGTTTTCAAAATTACAAATCACCTCTCTGCCCAGAAGAAAGGGATAAATACAGGTTGAATCAAATATCTCATCAATTAATTTGGAGATTAATTGGCTTCATTAAGATTGTCTTGACTATAACCCTCTGCTAAATCAACAATAATATCACTGGCAGCTCTTGCCTGCATAAAGCAATGGTACAATAATCTCTACTGGCTTGTGAGAAATGGCAGAACTTGACCTGTCATGAAAGCTACTGAAGAAATCCGTAGTGCAACACAAATTGTCACTACCTGTTCAATACATGACTAATGGGTTTTGAGCACATTTGCCAGGTGCTTACCATCATCGCTCGGCTAACTTGGATATAATTCACAGCTACTTAGGCAATGCAAGATACTATTTTAAATTCCTATGTTAAAAGGAAGATCTGAGAAGGAAAAATAAAACTCCCTGTTTGTCTTGAATACAAGACATAAAAAGAAATTAAATATCTAGATATTATTTTTTAAAAAGCCAAAAGGAAACTACAACATATTTTACAATTGCAAACAAATCGATTGCTGTGAGGAAAGTATTTAGGGAGCATGCAAACCTACAAAATTGTACATTTTTTAGTGCTTATTGGTTTCAACTTTCCCTGTTTAATTGAGAAGTATTCTCTATCAAGATTTAAAGCTGTCTGTTTTGATGTTTAAAACTATACTATCCTTGATTTCCTTGCTTACCAAAATCAGTAGGAATATTGTCTTTAGTACACAGTATAGCTAAAGTGTATCACAGTCTGATGGTTTTTCTAGTTTGCACTTGAACATTAAGCCAGTTTTTCTTATGCCAGCGTATTTTTTAGATGTTTTTATAGTTATCTTAAATTGGATTTTTTTTCTAAGACTATAACATAATTTAAGCTATCTGATCCTGACAAGATCGTGACAGCTCCTTTGAAGATGTAAGAAGATATTTTCCAGATTCAAGTTAGAGGATTGACTGACTGTAATAAGGTTTCCTAGTGAGATTTATACACAACTGTAAACAAGGATTGATTATTCTGCCATATTAGCATTGTGATATAACTAATCAAGCACTGAAACTAATTTGCTTACTTTGTTGATTTTGGCACAGACAGTATTTCACTATTAGTTATTACAAATTTTGCTAGTTCAGTTGAATAATGTGAAATACTTAGTTTTAGTGACGTTTCTTGTTGAAGACTTATAACCTGGAAGTTCCAAACGGAAGCTGATGTTTGCTTGTTTTTTAGAAGGCAACATGCATCCATGTCTTTTGCCTGTGAATACCCAGGATGGATAGCAAGTGGTTGGCCTGACAGCCTGAGTTCTGCTAACAAGTTTGTTTCTCACTCCACGCTAACAGGAAAGCATCCAGCACACTAATCACACTGTTTTTTTCAGTAGAAGCTATTTTTTCCACAATCCTGCCTCTGGCTTTTATTTGAGTGCTACTGAAGGGAAAGAGACAGGAAAGAAATAACACAAGGAACATTTTCTCCTCAAAAAGCCCATCAAAGTTACTCGGAGGAGCATCATTATTTTTAAAAGGGAAAAAAGCCCCCCAAAGCAAAACACGAGCTACAGCATGTGATATCACAGTTCCCCATTATTTTTTTTCTACCATAAATGTCACAGGACTGACCAATACTAGCAAAAAATAAATTCAGTTGAAAGAGCATTGGTAATAACAATTATCCCTAGATGATCACAACTGATTGTGACTACAGCCCCAACAATAATACTTGTGGGTGTGTATTCACACATAGATATTTTCATTTCTGTGCAATAGTTCCAGCATCTCCCTTAGCATCAGAGGTTACCATCCAAATAAAAGCTGTGTTTTCAAGGACTACCACTAGTATCTGGGCTACACCAACACCACAGCTATACCAATAATCCCTGGGAGAGCTGCCCTGTTGGGAGGGGGTAGGAAGAAATCAGACCTCTGAAAAATGAAACTGGAGCTCTGGAACTCTGTTTTCCTTCACTCAAGGTGATAGTGGACAGTGTTTTTTTTCTGCATGACACTTGTGCACACTCAAGCAATTCCAAAAATTATCTGAAACATAGGGCACTTTTTTTGTGCATTATTTTTGCTTGACATATATAATCACAGTCGGACCCTCACTCTTGTATATCCTTGGCAGGATCTGAAGTATGGTGCTTCCCAGAGCACCGTTAGCCGTTCAGACAGGGTGGGCATCAGGTTTGTCTCATGAAGAGCTCTGAGAGAAGCTAGCTGTCTCTCCACAAGGATTACTTCTCAGGTGAAATCTTCTCTATAACTATAAGAAGCTGAACAAGGAAATTGATTTAATCTCATACAAGGCATACCAGGAATCACAAAAAGGAAATTAGCTTCTGTTCAAAACCCCTCATATATAATCTGCTACATGGTACCCACATGATGCAAAATGTGTCATTATCACTGCATCCTTCCATTGTGAGGAGGTCAGCAATGCAAGGAACTTACTTCCAAATTTCTACTAATTGGCAGAGTGCAACCCAATTAAGGATCTTTATATAGAAAAAGGCTTAAAATTTTCCTTCAAGCCTTAAGAACATGGGAAAACACACAAAGCAACACTAATATGCCCTTTTAAAATAAATACAAACTAATTAGCAACTTATTGAGGTAGTCAGTCTGTTATTTGGATAATTCTAGTTTGGATTATTGTGGCAGAGAAATGCCTGGTGGCAGTGCAAGCTCTGTAAAACATAACGTTGCATTCACTACCAATACAGCTAGGACTTGTTTCTCCACATGTAATTAGGGATAGGTTAGGTCTTTAACAGCAGTAGCTAATTTATACGGAAATGAGGAACATAACATTTTACAACCTGAAAATGCTGCAAACTTGCCCTTTTTCAGGACAAGTCGTAGAGTGTTTCCCTTTACTCTGCATCTGCAGGTACAGCAAAAGCATTAAGTCAACTACATCTCTGGCACATCATGAGAGAATTGAGGAGAGACCAAGGAAGGAGTCTCTTCCCTCACCCACCATGTACTACACACTGCTACTTTTCAGGCTAACATCACAGTGTTTTGTGTCCCAGGCACTTACTGTGGTTATTAATCCCCAAAACTCTCACTTGAGTTGCAAAGAGGAAAGAAACTGAATATGAAGACTAGTTTTCATGCGCAGCTCTTTCCTCTCCTGCACATCCATAGGGCTCTCCCTCTAAATATGCCAGTCTGCTTCCATTACCAGTACCTTCCAAAAGCAAGAGAACAAATATTAAGAAAGAGAACGGTGGAAAACATGGTTTAACATGTCAGCTTTAGCTAGCTCTGGAGTATGAATGCTCTGTAGAAATCCTAGGGAGAAACTCTTACTTATTTTAATGAAATGAAAATTTTATTTAATGAAATTAGGTGGTCCTTAGCAAGTCAGATACTACTGATGCATCCTCAGTGGGAAAGACCTCTGCATATGCCCCTGCCTACACACACACTTATTAGACATCAGAGAACCAACTTTGAGGGTTTTAGAGGAGGTGGCAAGGAAACTGAAACTTGAAATATTGTTAATCAAATGCTGGCAATGGAAAAAAGATAATTACAGAGCATTGCACTAATGATGACAGAATTTCAAATTGCACTCACAGCTCACAAATGCATTGTCTCCTGTTTTACTTCAAATAAACTGATTCTCTGTAGTGTCAGAGGAAAAGAAACTCATATCTCTAAAAGACAGCTATGCAAGGATGGTGTGCTGCAATATTTGAATGCAGCCCTGCCAAAGAAGGGCAGAATTTTTACACACCACCATCCACGCTGGAAGTGAAGACCTCTAAATTCAAGGCTGGATATTATTGTCTGTCATTGACATGATGACATCCTATATAAAAAAAACCTAGTAACCTTTCTGGAAGCATATTGACTCAGTATCTAAAAAATCTTTCAAATATTGAATGGGTTAATTTTTTGCTCAACAGAGAACCTTAAAAAACCTCCTCCTTAAAAGACCTTTATTCAGATACCTCCTCCCAGAGACTTTTTTCTTTTTTTTTTTTTTGTGCACTTTTAACTTCCGTTAAGTTTCAGAGCCACAAAGCCTCTCCCTGTCATAGCCACTCAGATTGAATCACAGCACCATGCAGTAAATGGCCCTTCAGTGAAAAGCCCTCTCAGGCTAGACACAAGAATAAAGCAGGCTTGAGAACACTATACAGCGTTTGTTGGTTTTTTAATGGTACTAGATGTAGATGAGGAAATTATAGTGCTGGATTATATGAGAAGGCACTGTGGATTTCCTGCAGCATTCATTAGCTGTGTGACTGACAGTTCCTGTGTAAGTGGGGGGTGGCAGGAGAGGTGGGAAGTGAGGAAACCACAAACTAATGCAATACTTGTGGATGTGACAGGTAGCAGGAGAAGCCATGAAGATAACTATCAGCGAGGGAATAGTGCTACCTATACTAACAGCTATTTTACCATCAAATGAGACAGTAATTATAAAACAGATGTTATGGAAAACTTGGAAGGTAGAAACCCAGACATGACGGTAAGCATAAAAGACAGTTCCTCTGAAAAAGAGGGGGAGTTTAATTAGTAACAAGGGGAAGCACAGATTAATTTAATCTGTAAGTGGGTGGAAGTAGCACAGAAGTGTGCCAAGGAGGTAGTTTGATTCAAGTGACAGAGACTTGAAAGATGTATGCAATACTGGAATATGGAAGTATTAATTGGAAACAAATAGTAGCCTCTTCCTTCAATGTAACACTTCAGGAAAAATAACTTGAAGCGTTGTATCAGAAGACAATGAAATAGATATTAAGTCAATCTTATACACTGTTAGGAAAAACTAAATACTACTTTCCTAGCCTGTCTAGCAAATACAATTAAAAGCTAAAACCTATAATAATAAACATATAATAAAACGTGAAATTACTGGAAGCATGCGCTGAAAACTTCTGTGTATCTCCCTTCAAGGAAAGAAACATCAACTCACAGTAAGTTTTCAAAATATGTATTAAGTAAGACAACTGTTTTAAGAATCAGAATACACAAAATAACATTGCCTATTATTGATTATTTGAATACAGAACCAATGATAAACCCCATGTAACACTACTTGCATTCTCAGGGGTCACTAGGGAATATACATGAAATTTCTATAACTACCAGTTTTGTTATTAAAAATGAAATTTAACATGCTGGTTGCATTCATCATTCTTCTTTCTTTGCTGTATCTTTGCACTGACCTGTTTTAAAGGAAGACATTCACCCAGTGAATTTCATTTCCATATAGCTTGGTTTTTAAACCGTACATTTATCCCAAATAATGTAACTCAAAAATGCAAACTGAAAACCAATACCGTCTACTGATATCTTTATCTCACACATCCAGTAAAAGAAGTGGTCTGGCTTAAGTATACAGCACTAGATTATTTTGGTTTGGTGTCCACACTGGAGAAAACAGTGGAAATATAAAAGAGAGAAAAGAGGACTGCAGAAGTGCTGTTTTGCGGATTAAGAAGTTTAATTTATTCAGCCTATCAAAGTGAAGACTGAGGAGTAATTTGATCACTGTGTGTCAGTGCTTTCACTTGGTGAAAATGTTTAATGGCAGGGGACTTGCTGACTGTGTTGACGAGAAGGTAAGAAAATTAAATCTGCTGTATGCTAGAGCTAAGTACAGTGAAGCTTGAAAGATGGTGCAGTCCCTCAGCAGCCAGGGCAATTGAACATTTCAGTCAGGGAGGCAACATCACAGGTTTTGAGTTCAGCTACAGCACAGCTGTGAAGTTTTCATATTTTTTCCCATTTGAGTTCAAGACTTAAAATATCAGTTTGATTTCAGAAATTACTCAAACCAATCTTAACTTTGAGCTGTAGCAATGCCACAGACCAAAGGCTGCATGTTTGTCAATGGGGCAGATTTACCATCATAGTGGGAGAAAAGTTATTCTGCTTTAAGGGAAGGAAACATACCAGAACCAAGCTTTTGTGGGAAACTAGGCCAAGAGTATGAGCCAAAGAAACCTGCATCATCTCACTCATATTCTCATGTCCACATTAAGACCATAACTCTAATAAAACACTAGGCTTCTGTGCTTTAGCCTGACAACTCCAAGATTCAGGGGAAAAATTTTACTTCAGGGAAGATGGTCAGCCTCTTGGAGAGCTGTGTGATATTTCTTATTTTAGGCTTATTTATGCTTCCTTAGCATAAATAGATCTGTCTGCCATCAATCCTTGTGTCATACAGTTCAGCTGTCTTGAGAAATGAAGGCTTTTCCAAAACAAAAATCTTTGACAAAAAGAGGACCAGCTAAGGGAAAAAAAAAACCAACAAAAAAAAAGGGATTGAGGCAGTACAGCCCAAATTTGATAATTTCCACAGCTTCCAGATTTCATTACTTCCTTCCCCAGCAACAATAAAATATGTATCCAGAATACTTCCAGAATATTCCAGACATGAGAACACCTGCCATCTCCTTCCCTCCTGTGCTCATTGTAGGAGTTCAGACTGTTTCTAATGTATATCTGCTCTTACCCAGTTTAATAACAGCAGGAAGGACTCTGCTGGCAATAAGACATTTTCTTGCTTTAATGAACCAGATGAGTTGGAGACCTTCACTGTTGGTAATGCAGATGATCAACAAGGTCTTGACAATTTTGTCTAACTGAGATACTCTTTTGCCCCTACAACCTCGAAATAGGAACAGGTGACCTCAAAATATCCTGAAAGTACACACTCTATTTCTCACTCTATGATACCACTTGTGAGGGTGTGCCAGAATATGTCAAATTAACTGGTAAATATTTCCAAAGTATAAGTTCATTTGTCAGCATCTTTGCTGGTGAAAGCAAGGACTGAAAATACTTTCCTGGGAGGAAAGTCAGTCTTGTATTTTCTTTGCTGTTTGCTCTTATTATGTAATACCCACTGAGTTTGCAAGAAAACATGTATTCATCATCTCCTTAAATATTTTTTACAGTTAACTGAGCTAACTCTAATGAATAATGCTGAAACTGTGCAGGCTCTGCTACTCAAACTGATTTCAGGTGGCTTTTTTTTTTAAACTACCCACATATTAAGGACTGCTTCCCAAGTTAATGCCTCATTAACTCAAAGCATAAAAAACCCAACAAAACAACAACAAATTCATGGTAAATACAAGATGCATAATTGTGCAGATTTTGTATACTACATTTAACTAATCTGTGAGAAAATACAACCTTAAAATGTTTTCATGAACCACCCCTTCCCTTCAGCTGTTCTTTATACATATACATTTTTTGTTAAATTATTTTTAATGGATGTGAACCAGACCTTTGAAAAGGTAGTTATCTGGGCTCAGGATAAACAAACAGAGGTCTAGTTATATTAGACTAGCCTGAATACTGCCAAACTCCATACAAAAATACCTCATTTGTCCCCACCACAAATTGAATACGAAAGCCTCCAGTAATGTTTCTAGACTGGTCTTTAGTTCAATGACACTGAAGTTTATAGGATATGAAAAGACTGCTTCTTATGAGGTTAGATGAGATGTGAACTACTCTTGTTGCATTTGTCAAGTGTTTGGAGTATTGTAGCCAGAAACAATTAACGGCAGAAAATAGATTTGAGAATGGTGCTGAACAGACACAATGGTGGCTGAGGCAGCCTGTGGGAAATATCAAGGCTAGGACATGCCTCTGCATTGATAGGCAAGGAGGAAAGACACATCCAAATAAACAAAACATTTCCTAACTTCATAGCTGAGCTGACCACATGGAAATCGCAAAAAAGAGCAACCCATGTTTCACAGTGCAAAACAAATTCATTGAACTGCTTGGCATTTTCTTCTTTCTATTCTGCCACACGTGCACATGAGGTAAATTAATACCTGCTTTCTAATCTCCTAGCTCAGCTCCCCAGGGAGAAGAGGCAGGACCTTTCCTTTCTTAACAAGGCTGATTTTTCCTAGCAGATGGAGAAATCTGCCTACCTGGAGTACTTCCTTTGGCCATATCCCAAATTCCACACACCTACCTGTCTTTGCATTCCTGAGCTGCAGTGTGCTCAGGGCAGGCACCAGTATCGTGCTATTTGCAGCATGACTTGGAAAGGCAGCCACAAGGAGAGCAGCAATGCCAAGAGACATCTCCATGTCTGACAAGAACAATGAGTAACCCGCAGTAAAACACAATGACAGCAAGAAAAGGAAAACAGACCTGTGCTAGACATTGCTGTTCTTTTGTTCATAGATCAGGTAAAGCCCACAGGGGCTTTGGAAGACAGGAGAAAGATAACCTAAGAGATTATTTCAGGGTCTGTGCATCTGTTCCCAGGAATAACAGAGATGGTGTAGGATAGATATATGTTAACAGATTCTCTTACTTCTTAGGCTTTTCTGCTCCCAGGCAATCTGGAAATGACATTCTCTCTTTATACTACTCTGTTCCCATTTCCTGCCAGAACCAGGAAGTAGAGAGCATGATTTATTTCTTTGGCACATCTTCCAAGCAAACAAACAAACAAAAACAACAATCCCAAATTAACTATTGATTCTGTTTCAGCTTTTTCTCCCAAAACAGCCGTACAATTCTTCACATAAAAATAAAATATATTTCTTTCACTTGTTTTTTCTATGCCTTGAGTGCAAATAAACAAACAAAAAGCATTCCAGGGATAGCAAAACCAAGGAAATGAGTATTCCAAGAGATAGGTATTTCTGAGTGGATTTCCTCATGTTTGCTTTCTCCTCCATAAGAAAGTTAACAGGGTTTCTCTCCATCACTCAGCTGTCAATTTCTGTGTCATTTGCAGGACTGTAATTGTTTTTAAGACCTCTACCCTTCTGCCAAATGCCAGTAGAATTGACCAGTGGTTCAAAAGTTAATTGCAACAGAGTGACAGACACACAGACAGGGAACATGCCTCGAAAAGTCTCATTTCCTATAGGAAAACAAACAAAAATCCAGTTAAATTTAATTTAGATACTTGAGAATAAATATATAATCTCGTGCAAAAGAAGACTAGGAACAAAACAGAAAAGGATTTCAAGAATAATTCATGTTTAGCCTGGTAGTTGAAATGGACACACTACTGTGAGCCTTATAAATAATCACTTTTACCTCAAAACAAGCAGCTGGCACCTCTGAGAGCTGCTTACCCCACTGACATAAGCAAAGGATTGATGGTTATTGATTCCATTAGCCACAAATCCAGATTGTAAATAAAATGTCATCTAGATGTGCTGGCAGCTACTACTGAGCTTTAAAAAAGAGGGTTTAGGGGGGGACTGCAATCATGATAATATAAGAACTGTATCAAGGACCACATGCAACTACTGCTGGTGCTTAACTAAACTGCAAAATATTTTTCATGCTAGGAAATAGCTCCATCTCCTGTTCTACATACAGAACTCCTCAAAATCCTAATTAAAAAAAATAAGCAAGAAAAACCCACTCCACAGCTGCTCTTTAACAGTGTTCAAAGAGAAAATAAAATTCAAGCTTATGTCTACAAAATTAAATCACTCTCATATACACATTTAAATACCCCCTTTATCTTTCTGGGATGAAGTGCTAGCAAAAAATATTCAACTAGCTGCTAAAAGCTGTTTCTATTTGTCAAGGCATCATAAGAAATGATGATGATGGATGTTCTCAGCTCCCCTCCCCCCCGCCACCCCCCCCCCCCCAAAAAAGTAATATGTTTGGAACACAAAACTGTCCTACATCCTGTGCTGCAGGCTCTGTTCACAATTTTGGAGAGTGCTTTAAAGCTTTTGCTCCGTAACATGGCCAAATTTGGGTGCTTTTCCAATCTCTCCAGTGACATAGTTATCCCACTAGATGCTTAGATGAAGTTAATAGGAATATTGTCATAAATCTTATTGCAAAGTTTTCCCTTGAGGTCAAGCAAAAAGAGTTGGGAAACTGGGGTGCAATGCTTGCTCTCTTCCCAACATATTCTTTTATAGTAGCAAGTATGGAGAGCTCTGCTACCCATCAAGTAGCCTGTGCTATATCAGTAACTAGACTGGCATACAGGACATGCAGGACAGCATCATTTCATTCTCCTATCAAGTCACTTGCATGGGGGGACTCTCCTAGCACTGAGAGCAGTGAGGAAATTCTCCTTCTACCCATCTAGGATGGCAGAAAGGAACCTCTCTCCACAGCTCTGGCAGGGAAGATAAAGCAAGCATTTTTGGACAAGTTTAATTGATAGTCTACCTCCAGGAGTGGGAAGGTGAGAGTCAAACCACATGCAGAATTCAAGACAATGATAGGAATGTGAGATTGCACTAAAGCAACAAAGGGACTCAAATGTGTATTACAGAATGTCACATCAACTGAGTTGGCTCAGAAGGATTCAGGTAATCACTTTCAAACCCGTAAAGAAATTTTAAAGCTGCACCCTTCCTTGAACAAGGCAGTATTTGCAGTGCTGCAAATGCAAGTACAGAAGGAAAACTCAATCTTCCCTATATTTCTGTGCTGTGAAGCCATCAGATTCATCATCCTTTGTAGTGCAGGGGTACTCATGAAATTGTGACCCTGTTCCCATTCAGTGCAAAATCTGCGCTCCTCTGATGCCTGTAAGACAACTATACTTCCAGAGAATTAGATAACAATCAAGACCTCTACTTCAAATATCAACAGAATTAAATTCACACAAGTAGGATTTCACAGAAGCCTCTTAATAAAGAAATAGCTATTTTGTGTCTGTACCTTGCCACTTATTTTTGTCTGCTCATTGAAAAAGTGAAAGAGTAAATATAACTGCCTCTTAAGTGTGTGGGACTGAGCATAGGCTTTCCTCCAGGTAACACATAACTACAGAGGAGCACAAATCCCAGCACATACTTGACTTCCAAGATCACAGTGAAAGGTTTCACAGCTGTTGAATAGCTTCTTTTGCAGCTTATGTGCTAACTACCTTTATCATTGGCCATTTACAGCCTCCTTGGATGTCTTTATATCTGTATTTAACCTATACCAGAATAACATAGCATTCAAATAGAAGGCAGCTGACTTACGAATGGCAGAAGCTGGCAGAGGCTGGCAGAAAGAAAAAGGGCCCTAAGGGGCCCTTAATTTATTTGTCCATAAATTGCAGTGGAGGTGGAGGCATTCCAGTCATTCTGTACTACTCCATCAGCCTACTGGCAAAGACAAAACAACTTGTTCTGAGCATATTAAATCTTTCAAGAGAGGCAGGTGGTGCACTGCTTGGACTTGCATGCTGGAAACTAAGTATCCCATCCCCTGCTTGGAGCCCATACCCTCTTGAGGAACTCTGATTCAAGATACAGTGTGCTTACTGGACAAGAGGTAGACTTCTCACCTGCTCTTGGGAGTAACGTGGACTCAAATCTTGCTTGTAACCTTGCAGCACTTACACTAAAGTTCTCTGTGTAGCATGGCATCATGTATACATGGGATGCAACAAGTCTCTTCTGTACCTTTTTGGAAGGCTCAGCACAGTTGTCAGTTTATTATTTCACTTCACATGAGTCAGAAAGATAAAAATTCAACTCTTTTGAGCTGGGAAGTATGTAATTCTCATATGTCACACAATTCTTTCAAACTTTGACACTGAAAATAGTTAAGACTGTTTCATGGCCTGGGAAGGTAAAAATGCCTATCATCTAGTTTTAAATGGCCAGCACCCAGCATAAAGCTGGTGGATCTGTAGGGAGCATCTCTGAAGCAGGTACCCTCTGAAAATTCATGAAAACCCAGCAGTTTTGATCACCCACCTGAAAAACTGCAGTACTGGTTGATTGTATTCCCCTGCAGAAAGTAACATTTCTCCTTGCTTTCTTTTCACTGCAAGTATCAGCCTTCTCAGCTAAGAGCTCCTCATCAAGGAAATCAAAGCAATACAGCAGCAATTTATGAGCAATTACTTGCTCTCATGGGCTTGTGAAGGAGGTCCTCAACATGTGTTGCCCACCTTAGCCTGTGCCATTCCAGATGTTAGAGGTCTACCAAGATTTCTCCGCAGTGGGAGCGAATCTGAATATCACTGCCCAATGTGTCTGGGAGCAAAACAGTTTTAAGGGCTGGATTTAGAGTGGATTAAAGGAGAAGGAAATTTTTGCAGCTCCTGACAGCTTCCTCTAAGATTAAGTGCTATAATAAAATGAACAGCTTTTTGAGAATTCCCTCAAAGCAAAAAGCATTGCAATACATAAAGCAAAAGAATATATGAAAATAAGCCTGTTAAGAATAGCAGCATGATCTATCTGGACTCCTTTCTGTTGAGGCATTGGTTTTCACATAATTTTGATGTCTCTTTTTGAAGACAGCAAGGCCGTGCAAAGGCCAGTCAGGGATAAATCCAAGGAGAGGGTAAAGAAAAGGGCTGCAGTTGCATTGCTTATTAGTATTTCTCAGAGCAGCACATAGAGCTGTATTGCAGGAGAAGGAGGTCTGTCTCCTGTGTAGTACAGCCTATGCTAGGCAGAATAGGCAGATATCAAGCTGAGCGCTTCACTCTGGCATCATCACATTGAGGTCAAACTAGCTTTCTTCTAGTGTCTCCAGAGCACAGCAGAGTCGAAGTTTGGTTTCAGGGGCTCACCCCACCTATCCCATGTTGACTGTACTGCAGTGTATTTTGCTGTTCCCAAAGGAATGCTGAGCTTTTGTCAGACACTAACCCAAGATTCAACAGCTTGAGCTATAATTCCTAATTCACATGCTCCTTATGAGATTCTGGGGAAAATCACTTTATGCCTTTGGCTGTATCCTCTACTGTGATTATTTGTATTTACTTTCTCTGCCTGAAAGCTGGCCAAGCAGCAAGCAGACCTAACCTCTGCAACTACTGCTGCCTTGGAGCATGCACAGCACCAAACTGGCTGTGCACAAAACTGCCCCAAAGTGACAGTGTGTTCCTTAGATCAATCCTGTAAGAATACCATTGCTGATTACCTATGCCTCTCCCTGGGTAGATCCCAGGTGAAGCCTTCTGTGGCTAGCACAGCTTTTTCCCATGAGAAATTTTCTTGTGTTTTATAAATAAAGATAAAGTTTGGATGTTGTTGGAACAGTGTTCCAGAACTTGGGCAGTGCAGGCCTGGCCAATCAGGCCTGGGGGAAGGCTTCTGACTGACCAATCTGGGTGACTTTTGAGAACTCTGTATATGTGATGAAATCAAAACAATAAAGGTCATTCCTTCTTGCCACTGAGAACTGGTGCCTTCATTACTCTGCTAGCTGCTCAACAGCGACAGCCTTCACTATATAGCAGTTATTCTTCTGCAGGCAAGATTTTGAAAGAACTGCTATTAAGAGATGGTGTATGACGCAGAGCAAGAGAACAGATCACTTTGAATGACAGATCAGAATACACATGGGTATAGCCCTCTCCTGTAAGTGTGGTGAAAATGTTCTCACCTACAGAAATAACAATTCTTGCAGCTTCAGGTTTTTAAATATGAAATATATATATTAGAAGCAGAGTTGGTTAAGTAGTTCAAATAGCTAAACTCTCCCGTGTACCAGGCTATCATTTTAGATAATGAGACATTTCTCCATTTTCCGAAAGGTTAAAGACAGACTCTATAAATTCTGCATCTATCAGCCCAGGGAGGCTTCTCCTAATGGCCCCCACAGACATAATTTCATTGTCTGGAATGCATCAGGATCAGTTAATGCTGATGAAGTGCAAGGCTTTGTGTTCAGAATAAAAGTAGGAGCAGGTAAGGTTTCATGACTTGAAACTACAAAACAGCTTTTCTGCAAATAAGCTGCAGAAGGGGAAAAGAGAAAGAAATTAATTGTCACTAACTACGACAGCAGAAAATAACAACTATAAAACAATCACTGAGACAGGAATTTACAAGGGCATCTTCATACTCTACATTGCATAAAAGTTGATCTCTGCAAACCAGACTCCCGGGGCCAACCTGTGTTTCACAGAGCAGGTGGCAATGCTGCCCTTTAGGTACCAGCAAGCTAGAGGACATTTCCCTCAGCCATCTGGAACTCCGTCAGCATGCACTCATGCTGGAAACAAAATGCACAGAGGTTTGCATGACTGATTTTCTGCTCCATGCTTTGGCGAGGACAGCAGAGACGAGCAGCCTTGACCTGCTGACCACTTGTGACAAGAATTTACTTGGCAACAGAGACCCTTGGGTGGCCAGATGAAACCAGCCATCTGTCAGCTGTGAATCTGCAGCCAGCCACTGCATGAAAAGTTAAAAATCAAAAGGGCGGGAAAAAAAAAAAAAAAAAAAAAAGAGACAAAAGAAAAAAAGTCAAAGAAAGGACAGAGAAAGAACAGTACTAGCTGTGCTGCAGATATTTATTTTTCCTTACAACAACAGAGGGCGGCAATCCTCCATGCTGTCCACAGTCCTGCTTTGCTGCAAACCTAGTGTGATACCCTGGAGATGCTCAGCTCTCCCCTCAGCAAAAAGCAGCAATTCTATTTCTAGGGAGCAACACATTTTCATGTGTTTTACCTTACCAGAAGCAAGAGGCAAGAGGACTTATGGTGACTTCAGGCAGTAAAACAGACACTACTTTTCCCTTGTTAAATAATGAATTTTTTCAGGTGGAAATGCAGAACTATTTTTACACAGGCATACATTCACAGAAAAGCCATTAATAAAAGAACCCACACCAGGCCTCTAAGCAGGCTTTGAGGTCTGCTTGAGTAGAAATCTCCTACTATGGGGCACAGAGGCTCTTTCTTCTCCCTTCTCCCTAGGCACTGAGCTCCGTAACAGGGCTCTGCATGCTCCCTGAGTGAGGGGCCATGCTATCACCAAGAGTACTGGGCACAATGTCAGCTGTGGACCACAGAAATTCCACATTGCTCTAGCTGATCACCTCTATCTTGAATCCAGTTGGGTCCCCTAAGGGGAACCCAAGTATTGGACTCAAAATAGCATCCGAATGGAACTAGGAAACAGACACTGCATGCTGTAAGTCTTTAGGGTCTATGAAAGAAGAAGCAGATAGGACTTGGCCATTCATGGTGTAGTTTTTGACACATACCCCACCTTGAAGAAAGTTTCTCAAGTGCCTAATTTCTTGATCTGGAGACAAAAGCAGCATCAGGTCATGTGCTGGAAGTTGCATCAGGTGTTGATTAAAAAAAAAAAAAAAAGAGGAAGGGAAGTAAATCCAGACAGATGTCCTGCAGCCCCTCTGTTTAGAGGCACCCTGACACCAGTGTTAGCACCTCCTACACTGCAGATCATGCTATATGTCCTCTGTAAGATGCACCTTAAACAGGAAACCAACAACCCCATGAAGTGCAGAAGGGCAGTGTGTATTTCCACATCTGCCGTGTAAAGCCAGAATCAACCTAAACATTCAGTGCATCAAAATTGCTGTATTGGACAGCCCCCATTTGAGAGGGGAGTCTTAATATTAATTATGTAAATCCTGTGGAGATTAGGTGCCTTGTCCAATGCTACAAGGTACATTAGAACAACACCAGGAACAAAACCTGCACCTCCAGAGTCCCTGGGGCAAATGCCATACTGCCACATCCACTGTCCAAGAACTTAATCTCTGAGCCACGACAGGATAATCAAACATTTCCTGCTCAAAGTGTAGGCCATATTTCAGAGAATTTTTGTGGCTCACATCTCCATGTGGCCATTTCTACCACAAAGAGATTGACTCTGAGTGGCAGATCCATACAGCAAAGTATTTTACATTAGTTCATGTTAGCCCCCAAGCTCTAATATTCAGGAAAATATTTAGTGACAACAGTCCAGATCTTGGTTTCAGCAACATTAATATTTCCTCTGTGAGCTCCAGAAAGTGGAGACAAATGCAGTCAAGCCCTGTCACTGTCAGGTTCTCAAGACCTAGCTCAAGGGAAACAGGTTAAACACATACTCCCTGGAAAAGAAGAAATTTTGATTCAAAGTGTCAGAGGGACTGAGACCCACAATGAGCTCAGAACAGAAAAACTCAACTCACAATCCTGTGTTGCAAAAAGAGATCAGTAGCTGCTGAATTATTACATACATAATTTATGCTGCTGAATCAGCCATGTACCAAATTTGCCGTTTTAACTATTAATGCAAATTGAAAAAAAAACCCAACAAACCTACATTTAAAAAAAACCACATATATCTAGAAACTATACCAGCCACTGAGTAAACAGATCATTTGGGCAAAGCTCTGAAGTGGTCAGAATTATTAGGTTCTATATCTTTTACTGACAGGAATTGTATTTTAAAACAGGCAAAATTTTGTTGAAATAACTGGCGTGGCTGTTTTCATTTTTCAGTCAGCAAGCTAGTTATGAATAAATTATGAAGGTTCCATTTATTTAAAAACATATTCAACAGCTCCCCCTTGGAAGCCCCAGAGGGTGAACACACAGCTCTACTTGCCTGTTCACCTTGCACTCAAAAATTTTGTGCCAGAACACAAAGATTTGAGTGGTGACCAAAGTACATCTTTACCCTTCCATGCCATCTTCTCTCTGCCAAAGACTTACCATGGCAATAGAAACTACCATTTAGTCATATTTTCTTCAGAAGATTAAGAGTGTGCTGAAAATATCAATGTTGAGATCAAGCAACAACAAAGAAAATATGGGGTTTTTTGTCCCATTCAAGTCCACACTTTCGAATTTTATTGAATCTAGGTTTTCAATGAAAGTGCGAGAAATGCTTTTGCAAGGAAAGAGTATTCATTTGCTATGGACTATTATTTTTATTAATTGTTTGAAGAGAAGAATTCTGCCTGTCTTGGCCAGACAAGTGGTGCCACTGTACAGCGTGCTCACATTTGCAGCTGGACAGTCTTGTTGCATAGCATAGCAGCCATGCCCCAAACACTTCCTTTCTTGCTATTTCAAGACCTTAGAAGAAACCCACCACTATAGTTGTTCACAACAAGTGGCTGATCTGAGCGCTGTGTACTCTGCATATAATGGGAGGGGAACAGGTAGGACCAGGAAAGCACCATTTGTTTTCCTGGAACCCACACAAGGGCCTATGCAAGTAGTCTGACATATCTGCAGAATCAGGAACGGGATCTTTCTGTTTCTGCTCCCTGTATCAGCTGGTACAAAAACTTAATCTGACCATTGTAGCAATATAGAAATGCAAAATCTAGAGTCTTTGTGTTTAACCTCACTTTTGACCATGAATTACCATTCCACACTGATTAGAAGAGCAAAATACCATTTCCAAAAGTTATGCCCATATTTATATAGACAGAAAAATATTTTTAAGGGAATGTATTCTCATACAGAGGACATAAACAACCTGATAATTAAGGTTGAGATTTTCCCTCATAAACGAAGTTTTAAACTGGTTATTTGAAGATGTTGCACAGTTTAGTTCTGGACACCAGCCTGGCCCTCCCATAGCGAGTCCAGGGTAGTTTTCAAACTGGCTGTCTGTTTCTGTGCACCTCACAAACCAGATTAGTGAAGAACACGGTACTCAGTTTCCACAATCCAGAGGCTTTGCAAGAGCTTGTTATGCTAGTCTGGCAAAACTCTATAGTAGCTTAAGATATATTCTGATTAGAAGCATAGAGACTGATTGAATACAATGCCCAAACTGAGGCCCAGCTCTATTTGTCGAGGAAAGATATTCCCACGTTACAAAAGAAGTAGGAGGGGCCATGAAAGGCCACTTAGTGGTGTCGCTTGATGAAAGGACTGAAAGTTTCACTTAAGGAGGTACTATTATCATTATTATTACCACAATCAAACTAATTTGTGGCCTTGCTACATACCATGGAGAGCGCCAAAACAGTTTGCATCTGTGCAAAACAGCACTCATCTCTCAGGAGCAGGCACACCCACAGCTTCTAAAATAAAACTGGTGGAACTGAAAGAGGAGCACCCCTCTCAGTGCATGAGTAGCAGGACATCCCTGCCGGCAGAAGGATCACTAGAGCTGCCTGCAGGGAAGGCACAGTGCTTGCTGTCAGAAGCAGGGGCAGGTTGAGTGGATCCACAGCCCTGCCCTCAGCCTTGAGCTCCACATCATAGGCGGGAACTGCTCAGGCTGCAGCAGAGATCTCCGCTCTGGATGCCATCCCTGACCTTTTCACTGCCATCATTCCTGCATCACTCGTCCGCTGAGGATGAACAGGGGAGGAGGGGACAGCTCTGAGCCAGGGACACAGCAAAGCCATGCCCTGCCAGTGTGCCTGTTAACTGCAGGGACAAGGAGAGATGAGCAAAAGTTTCAACCCGCCCTAGTCATGGGAAATGTTCCTTCTTCTAACCAAGCGGCTGTGTGGAGTTGATGAAAGACTCTTTTTAAGATAGAAAAGATGTGATATTTCATTTCAGGGTACAATACCAAACCATATCTTTACAGACTCACATCTTTGCTTCCATATGATTTTTTAATGGCTTTTCATTTATTTATTTTAAATTTGAAATGGATTTTGTTTCTTAAGGTCAAAAGCAGCACTCAGTTTACTCAGCTATTTTTAGCCATACTGGACAGATTCACTGAATTATTCCATGAATTATTCATGGCACCAAGAAATAGCCTGGGCATTCCTATGATATTTGAAGACAATGACAGCTTCTCACATTTTTGCTGTGCAACTGCAAATCCAAGCTCCAGCAAGAGTCTCACAGGTTTGTCAAGGGAGGCCAGAAATGAGCCTGTCTCTTTTCCCCTGTGCTCAAGTGCTGGAAGCATAGCGACAATCAGTAATGTCTGTTACAATAAAGACAAAATATCCTGTTGCAGGGGCATTTTTATTTTATTATGATTTATTGTGTCATTGTTACCTGACATAAAGTTTTTATTTTTGTGTTTTCTGGGCTTAAAATAAAGCCACAGCTACCAAAGCAGACAAAAGGTCCTCAGAGCAGAGAAAGGAATAGCAGAGAGGAAATTGCTGCTGATTGTTCTGGAAATATCCTTCACCCAACTTACTAATTACACACTCCGTTGATCACGTATAATTATGATCTGAAAGGAAATTCTACACCCTAGCAATTTAGCTGGTGTTTCTTTTTTAAAGTCAACCATTTCCACTCTAATGAACCTCGGTATGAAGCAGCAAAACCTTGGAGGGAAAGGCTACAGACACGAAAATGAGTGCTCGCTGTCTCATTAACATTTTACTTGCTTGGCTAGGAGTCCTTTTGTTACAGGAAGCTAAGTGGTTTTATGGCCAACTCTCCTGAATCTGTAATAATATCCAATATGAGTGTAAGTGATTTATGCTTTTAAGCCACTGAGCCTCTAAATAATCTCCACTAAAGCTAATGTATCCACAGTCAGTGTACAGCACTACCTAAAATTCAAGTAATTGCTGCCTTGGCCAGCTCCGCAGCACAACTCCAAACCTGTCATTTGGCAGCTGCTAATATTTATAACTGGATGGATCCAACCTGTCAGATATGGACTTCCTGAAAGCAACTGTACATCTGAAGCTATTTTTTTTTTCCAGTCAGTAAAAGTTAATGTCAGGCTGAGGTGCCCCAACACAGATCTAATCCCACAGGAACCACAGAAGAGAGATTTCCTGCACATATAGAACAAAAGACACCCATGACACAGATATTTCTGGTCTTTTCTTCAAGAAAAGTAAAGCCTAGGTTTATCAAAAGCTTTAAAAGAAGCATTGCAGGGAACCACAAGGAGTACTAAGCACTGAAACCTCTATTTAATACAATTCTGTGAAATTAATATAGCAGATATTTAAGTGAAATAAATTACTGTTAAAACTCCTAGTGCAGTGGAATCCTTAGTGACTGTAAAACCAGCTAAAACTGCTGCCTCATGGCTCTAGAAATAATTCATGATATAAAACCAGGTCAAATATGAAAATGAAAAGAGAGCTACCTCTCAGTGAACAAATCTGTGTGAGGAATGTGCTTCTCCTGAGCCCTGCTCTCACCTTGTCAGTGGGCAATTAGTTCTAAACATGAACAGATGAAATGAGGGTGAAGAATGTTAAAGAAAAATGGGGTTACCGATCCTCTTCCACCGGTGATGAAAGCTATAAAGCAAGTGGATGAATAAAAAGCATCAGTATCAAGGGCTAAAGGGAGAGAACTAAGACAAAGCAAAGACAAGTTCAGAAGTTAAAACTATATAAGCCAGCAATTAATATTTCCAAATAGGACTGTTACCTGTTCTCTCCATCCTTCCACAGAAACCAAGGCCTGTTTGTTTTTTAAAAGCTCTTTCAGGTATGCATTATTTGAGTTCAAAGACAAAAGCAACATGGGACACATCTCTACAATGGATGTCTTTGGGCAACCTCCTCAGAGGCCAGGGCCAGTCATGCTCAGAGCTCCTAAGAAAGTGAGGGCCATCCACTACAAGAACATCTTAACAAATTTCCTACCACCTTCAATGGTACTGGAAGCCAAGCTTTTCTTAGAAATTTTAGTTTCTGAAAGCTGATTTATTCTAAGACAGGAGAAAAATGATTTGCAGTAGAGAATAGTTTTTGCTTACACTAGTGTACATTAGTTTAACTCATTTTCACTATTCCTTGTTACTATCCCTTTGAAATCTTATTTCTGCTTCATATGTATTTATACTTAATGGTTTCAAGACTCTTCTATTTGAAAATGTGAAGTTTTATGGAAACACAATGGAAGACTGCCTGTAATCATGGATTCTTAACTGCTTAACTCAAACTTGCCTTATGAGCTTTGGGTTGAAGTACAAGCACAAAAATATTGTCACTGTGAAAACTTATTTTACTCAATAAATCCTTACTCAAATAACAGAGACAAGGTACCAGGTCAGTTCCATGTACCTTTCCTATAGACAGGACAGGTATTTGAAATATTGAATGACCTTGTGTGCAGTACTTCCAACAACAGCTGGGAAAACAAACTGTCTCACAGAGACCAAAGAAAAGACTAACTAGGAGTCTGGGAGTGTTTCCAGGAGTAGCAAATAGCAGAAGCTGGGAGAAAAGGTAAAAGCCTGATTAAACAGAGTTGATTTGAGAAAGAAGCATGCCAATCTGTGGCAGGATTTTGTGAGCGTTGGATATTCAGAAGGGTTGAAAGATTTGGTGTAAAAAGCAAATTTAATTTTTACTGTTAGAAAATGGTGTGTCAAAGTATAAGCTTTATTCATTATCAAATTTTCAGTTTACCTTGTTTTACAGAAGTAAAAAATTATTGAAAAGCATTTTTCGAAATGTTGATTTTAGACATGTGCAGAAACTTTGGCACTGTGGACAAAGTCACACTGAGTCAAAGTTAGAAGTGATGGCAAGCATCATCTACTGAAAAGAAACTCTTCCCCTGTGAATGTCAGTGCATTTCTTTCCCAGTCTTAAACTGAGCCAAAGATTCTTTTTTTTCATCAAGACAGTTTTCTGAAGTCTCTCCTGATCTTCAAAAACAGCTCTTAGAAATATATTCCTCCAAGACAGACTGAATCAGGCTCTCCTACTGCATCTTGACCATCTCAAGAGGGAAATGAGATGAGATCCCAAGAGCCTAATATGCCTTGTTGCTAGAATGGGACATCAGAGTCTCTCTTGATGCACATCCACCATAGCCAGCTTAGAGTTTTGATTTTTTTGCCAGATTATCCAGACCTTGTATTGTAGTTCAGACAACAGTTTCTGAAATTGTAAAAGAGTCCATCACTACAAAAATAGAATGGAAAACTTATTCAAAGAGTAGAAGGCAGTCATTTTTATTTGATTTCAGCTGTTTCCCTGACACATTAAGCAGCATCACATGAATATGACCTTACACAACACTGCATGAGAATATAATTCTGCTTCACCCTTTGTCTGTTGAGGGCCAGGAACCTCAATTTCAAAAGCCTGAGCACACAAAATTGTGCAGAAACCAATAAACACATCCAGAGCGGTTCTGATTTGAGGTTTTATCAGAGGCCAAGAATTTGTCACTCACAGCATATTGTCTCAAATAGATCACATAGGAAGGCTCCCAATCATTAAAGACCTTCTATCACAGACATCCTGCTACAGCATCCCAAATTGTTCCTACAGTTACATGCTTTAACAGAAACAGGTGTGCCATTATTTGTTACTGATATTGAATAATTTCAGATTTCAGTCTTCGGCTTATCTTTCAAAAAACCTTTTCTTGTTTAATCTGTTGTGGGTCAAACCATGAAAAGGTTGCAAAACTTAATTCTTCCCAGAGTGAAATCCATAACTGGTAGTAAAATACATGAGCTTCCCTACACAATAGATAGGGGTAGTCTCTTGTGCCAGTGTTACATACCACTGGTATGCAACAGAAGGCTAGTCAGGAGGAAATATCTAGTACAGAGCCACACCTGTGTCTCTGATATCTGGGAATTAGTCACCTCTGGCTTTTGAGAATCCTTAACTCCACATTTATCACAAGATAATCATCCCCCTAAAGGTAAAAGTCATTGTTTTTCCTGTGGAAGAGCTATGGAGGATTCAGCCTTGTTCTAAAATGAATGCAAGAGTAGTGATGACTGGCTTTGAAATCAGCTCACTAACAGAGCTCACATGGGAATCTGAAAACTCAAGTTTAAATCCATCCATGGAGTAGGCAACAGAGGGAAGTTCACATTCACAGCAACATTTTCATCCTTAAAATATGTGCCCAACACTGGTATATATGTGCCCAACACTGGTATACATGGAGACCTGTATTCCATTTTGTTTTCTCACTCCCTAGCCTCTCAATTCTTGAATTGTTTCCTGCAGAGTGGCACATTTTGAGACACTAGACAAAAAGTGCTTCCCATCACCAGAAACTTCTCAAGATGGTCTTGTAATTATGGCACTGTTTTAGGAAACGAAATCCTGGTGAGCTTCAGTCCTGCACTTCCCAGGCAAGTGCACAGCTTAGTGGGAAGTTACACTAACACAAACTTCTCTGCATTTAACATGGAGCCCAATACTGGGTATTACATCCATCATTCTTCCAGCTCTCACCAGTGATACCTCTGGGGCCAGATAGGGAGGGGATCAGATGTTGAGAATGTAAGTCAGACCAAGACACAGGCTAGACACCATTCCCTTGCCAAGAGAGAGACAATTCGGGTCTGTAATTCTGAGGAGAGTTTAGAAGCCAAACAGAGTAAATATCTGTGAAACACAGGCATCTCCAGACACTACAGCAGGGAAGAGGGTTTACAAGAGTACAGGTTTAGATGCAGAGATCTGAATTCCACATGCATGCTATATCAGGCATTTTAGTAGCTAGAGACTTTACAGGTTCCACAATCAAGTCATCCCTTAACTTTTCTCTTGGATTACATAAAGAGGCTGAATTCAGTTTTGTCTTCTTTCCCATGCTCCATTCTTGAGGCTGTCTTTGAAATTCAAAATATGTGAACTTGCCAGGAAAAGAGAGGAACACTAGGTTCCTCTGTAAAATACATAGCAACAAAATCCTTAGTGGACATCCTCCAGTTTTTTGGTCAGGTTTTTGTTTTGTTTTGTGTTTTTAGTAGTAATTGTGTTTATAGCAGAATTTTCAGGAGGCTGGAAAGGGAGACTGCATGTGTTTTTGGTGACCTTTTCCTTCCCTTGTATATCTCTTTTTTTTTTTTTGGTCAAAAACAAAGAAACCATGAAGGAATAGATACCGCTACCTCTAAAAGTATGCGAAAGGACTTTCTAGCTAAAAATCAAATGGGAACTCTTAAATACATCTAGTGATGAGAAATTCATTTTGTGTGTTATGTCCTCTGAAGTATTTTAGCATAAACTTTAGTAAGCTTTGCTATTTCTACCTTTTTTTTGTCATATGGAAATAAAATGTGGTGATCCACAAGAGAAGCCAAGCCTAGTTTTCTGCTAAGACTATCAACTTGATGAATAATTAGTGGAAGAATATTAGTAACATTAATGCTTAATGAGTTAAATCCTCTTTGCATCATATCCTCCAGTTTCCCCAGCTTGCTAAATAAAAATTTATTGACTTAAATTAAAGGACATTTCTGAAATGAAATATAATAAAATTGCAGAGAAGAAAAAGTTAATCAAGATAATTAAAATGAAAAATTGTTAGAATAATTCACTTTCACCTGCTTTTGCAATATAGTTGGACTAGGAGTTTCTAATTAAACGAGAAAGTATGTGAAGTGCTGTTCAGCTGATTTGCATTTATGGAACTGGAAGAAAATATTACCTTATTAAAGTGAATTTCAGTGGAAATGTCATAGCACAGAGGTTGGCCTGACTTGACTTCCTAGTAGATTATGCACTCATTTATAAATTTGACTGCTTCACAGAGCCAGCTCCTCTGTGACTCTAAATCAGCATGGTCTCACTGAAGTTAATGAAGCCACATCAATTTATACAAGGTAAGCATTTGCCCACTACCATTTTGAATGCATACTCTGCTGCACAGAGTAAAATTCAGCTACATCTACCACTGTGTACACCTGAGACAGATGCCAATGAAAGACAGTGTAATGCTGCTGTGACCAAATTATCAATTTAACCAAATTCTGTTGCTTGGACAAGGGCTGTAGCACACTGTCTGCCTCGGATGATATATTCCTGCAGATACATAGATGAATACAAGCTAGGTGATATTTGCTGGCCTTGAACACCACTGCTCACAAAACTACCAATTACCCCAATTTGTGACAGACCTGAATCTGAGTTGACCTCATATGTTCACAGCTGGGAAGGAGAAGGGGGTTTTGTTGCCACGGAGTAGTATGATGCATGCTCTCCTTGGTGGTTGGATCTCTGTGTTTTCCTACCTCCACTCCCCACAGTGAGGTTAATGGAACTGCATGGTTATAAAAACATGGAAACCAAGTCCTCTTTAGCTGTCAGGAAGCAACAGTTGTTATTGCTTTATAAACATCAAGTAGCCGATGGCTAACCCTGCATTGCCCTTCTGCTTGTGTACATATTCTCTATGCAATATGATTGAGAGAATTCAAGATATTTCATTCTGATTAGGTTAATCTAAGACAAATGCCATATTTTAAACTCCTGAGGCAGGAAGAAAGATTCCAAGATTCAAAATTTGTATTTTGTTTCACAGACAGAGTCAAGAAGAACTCTAACTATGGGCACCTGCTGCAACATCACAATTACATTTAGGTTATAAAAATGTAATACTTGACATCAGCAGAGTATTCGCCATGTCTCTAAGAAACCAGGGTTCAGTCTGTTGAGGAAGCACATGCTATTCCAGCTATTTACACTTATATTCTCTACAAGAGAAAATGACCACCTCTATCATCCCTTTGCTGTGGAGAAACAACATTTGGTTTTGGGATGCATTCTGTGGTCAAAGATTCAGCTGTCAAAGTTGTGTTACATCAGAGACAAAAAACACCTGCTGGCAGAGATAACAAGTCAACCCAATAGAAGAGACACTTCAGAGAGAGAAGGGTCATTTCCTGCACTGCTGCATTCACTGCAGCTACAGGCCTGAATTAACCTTGCAAAACTGTCAGAAGAACTTATCAGACCAAGCATAAAATGAACTCTGCAACTCACTATCAATGATGATCCCTAATGGTGATGACAAGAAATATTAATGACAGTCGGTTCACCCACAAACTTGATCGCTCAGACCAGATCAACAGCAACAATTTTTTGGAGCAGTTTCAGCTGGGGAACCCAAATTACAGCCTCATCATAGCACCATATCAAACAATATAGTCATACTCATTAGGAGCTGTTCAGCCCAGTCTTTTTCTCAGTTGCCAGGCATCAGCAGATATCTAAATGGCCCAGAACACCCTCACTGTTGAACACATGTGTCACCAGATCAAATGACCTTCTGGTCCTATTTGATTCCAAGTTCATTAGTCTGGCTTCCTTTTATTTGTATTTTAAATCCTTTGAGTTTATTGTTAACTATGGAATTATATATGTATTTGGAAAATCTAGGAAACTAAGTTTCTGTAATATTAGGTGTGTAAAACCTATAGTTGTGATGACTTTCTCTGCTACTTGCCACAGGAACTCTTTTAAATGCTTTGAGCAACCTTGTTAAGATTAAAAAATAATATCCAGTGCTACCAAACAGAATAATTACAAATAATGTGCAGCAACTCGCAGAAAAATTATTTATTAAAGTGTGGAAGGCAAAGAAGCTGATGAGGCAGGTTACTTAGAAGCCATCTCCCAAAGAAAATTGAGGAAGTGTTGCAGGTAAGACTGCTTTTGTCTGGGCAGCTGTGTCACTGTCATGCAGCAGTGCTGCAAGGGTGTGGAGGAGGAAAGATAAACAAGGGGAAGCAAGAAAAAAGGACAAGGAGGAGACAGCAACAGGCTTCCTGCCTGGGCTGGGAACTCACATCTTGCTTTCTTCAGTCTCTCATGTTGCAGTTTGCAGCTGACACAGAACGCACTAGCACAGAGAAATTACTACAGGAGATCAGTACAGGACACTTTTGGAGCTGTACTGGATGTTGGTAGTGAAGTGCCTGGCAGAGCAGGGGGGGAAAGTGAGAGATACAGCCCTGTGAGCCTGGAGGAGGTGCCATTGTCCACAGCTTGCTGAGGACTTGTCACCTGGACAACACAGGTTTGACACATCTGGGAATGCCAGAGGTGCATGACACAAGTCTCCAGATGCTGCAATGGGTGCTTGAAGATGGAGGTCACAAAAGAATTGTTGTCTGGTCTAGAGAAGCTTTCTATCAAACGGCAGATTTTCTAAGCATGTAGGTTTTCACAGGTGGCCATTAAATCTGTGATTACAGTGCTTTGACAGCATCTTTACATTCACCCGTGGTGTCCATCAAAGCCACATGAAATGACTGGTACTACCACTGCTAAAAAAGAAAAAGCATCAAAAAACCCCAACTTCCCAAAGCTCCCAGCACCTGAGGTAGTCAGACTTCTTGTTGCTGTTGGAAAACAGACACCATCTCAAAATCATCTAAAACGTAGAAAGCACAATGGAAATTGCTATTACTATAAATATGTATGTGTACACTGAAATGAAATTATACCCAAAGGAAGATGTTGAAGGAAGAGGATGCCTACAAGTGGGGAAAAAACAAAAAACAGGAAAAATAAGAAAATTACATACACATAGAAACAGGAACAGCTGGGAAAAAAATGCCATGTTTTACCCAAGATTGAAGTCTCCTGTTTAAAATGCAATGCATTATCTTTCTCTAGCCTCAAAGGAGATGTTAGAAGAAAAGTATCTTGAGACCCTTTGTAGCATCCTTCTCTATGAAGCAAAGAGCCATTCTCCAAAAATACATATTATTTAGGTGTGTCCAGTCTATGGAGAACTTGGAAAATAGTAGGCTTGCTTTGGATACAAGTTGATTATGTGTGGCCTTTGAGAGTAGAAAAGCATACAGAGAAGCCAAGAGGGCCAAGTTCAGCCTGTACTTTTTAATCATAGAACCTCTCATTTGTCATCACTTCACAAGATATGCTTCAACTATTTGATCATATTTACTTATCTTTCTAGCTTCACCTCTACTGGTTTTCAACTGGCTTCACACAGCAGCATGATTCTTTAAAACTTATATCACATTCCCATGCATGTGATATAAGGAAAAATGAAATGGAGGAGGTGGAAGAGGGAGGAGGAATAAACATAAACAAATTATCCCCTTGGCTTTTCTGTACTTCTATAATCTATGATGATTACAAAACATTATAGCAGTCTCTAAAAAAGACTTACTACTGAAAGACCATCATGCTAAAATGGGTGCTATATTCACAGCTGTGAGCTCATGAAGTTTTTTTTAAATCTCTTAAAGCATCAAGCAAACTGTACAGTAGATCAGATTTAGTGAACTTCTAATTTTTACTGCAAATGGTTATTACATAGTTTAATCCTAAATGCAAGACTAAGGAAATCTGCAGTGAATTACTTAGTGTCAGGATTACATAAATCAGTGGAATACTGCAGCACTTTAATAACTGCACTTAGTTATGCTCTTGTTTTGTTTTTCTTCTTGACTCTGCTCTGGTTTCTCAGGGCATGAGCATGGACTACGCTGAATTTCCTTCTTCCAGAGACATCAGATGTTTGTTGTGATTCCAGTCCCTTTTCAATAGTTCAGTATTATGTGCTTGGTCTTTTTATTTTACTGTTGTAAGTACAGTAGCAATGAAGGTAAAGTTTGAATTCAATTTCTAGTGTCTGATGTTTCAGTGCAATTCCTTTCAATGCACCCTGTCTGCCAAGGAAAAGTTCTATTGACAGAGTGGTACTGCTGCTCTTTTTTGAGCATTATCTGTTGAGGTAGAGTTTTAGGGGGATGAAGAAATAGGCTTGATTCTGGATCTACAAATGCACGGAATGAGAAAGCAAGAAGAGTTGATTAATTATATACACTAGGGAAATGCTTTTAAGAGAATTTCTAGGATGTGCATCAGAAGTAGCTTCCTGTTGGAAAGACATGTGAATGTAAAATAGAGAGGTGGTTAAATATCATTGTAATGGAATGTCTAGATAGAGACACATTATCAAACTCTTGTTTTTAAAAGCCTTGCCTGGCATTATAGTGTACTGACCTGGCTGGATGGATCATCAAGTTAGCTAGGGGGTTAGACATTTATGGCTTCTGTTTAAAAGGGTCTGTACTCTATTGCTACTAAAAGCAACAGAAAAACCTGCAATGATGTCTTCCATGTGAGTCAGGGAGGCTGATTCTGGAAGGCAGGGGTGGTGGAGAGAAATAATTCCAGCCGCAACATAATTGACAATGGCAAAGTCCAAGCCTTTGAATTGCATTTCCAACCCCTCAGCTCTACTGATGCCATGGTTTATGGGGTCATGCTGTGAATCAGGTGGGGAAATTAGACTGTTCCTGGAGAGGGATTAAAGAAATACTATATCTTTTCTGCATCACTCAATCCATTTGCTATAGGAGGGATAGACACTACTGTAGGGCAAAAAATTGCAATGGTAAGATAAAAAAGCAGCAGGGAAAGATGGAAGCTATGAAAGATATCACCAAAAGCAGTCACATGGAAAGAAGTGGAAAAATGGGAGGAGAGGAGAGAGAAGAGAGGCATTTAGAAGGGGTGAAATGGATGGGTGGATGGATGTTTGTAAAGAGAAAGATAACATCAAAAAAACCAGTTTAAAAAGGAGCTTGAGGAGACCATAATGAGTGGATGTGGAGGACATGAATGGATAAAATATCCATGAACCTAGAAGAGTGCTGGCTAGAGATGAAATGAAGCAGCAAAATTAAATTACAAAAGAGATCCTGGAAGTGGTTGGAGTAAATTATATGTTATATATGTGTGTGGTTGCACGAGGATGGGTTTTACATGAACTATTATTTATGAAAATAAAAGTATTAAAAGTCCTTATTCTTGTAATTGGTCTCTCTTTCCTCTGAACACCTCTTTCTCTTCTGATTAGCTCTTTTAGTCTATCTGCTCTTTGTTCTTCTCCAAGTCTTAGCATTTAATCCCATTTTTAGCTCTAAATCCTCTTCATTTTATGTGGTCATCTGTGAAGTTCTGACTTGTGGCTTAAAGGCTTTAATATCCAGCTATTTTATTAAATACCTACATATCCCTATATGTCACTGCTTCTAGGAAATTCTGCACAGTCTAATGTTTGTGAATACTTACTGGTGGAAGAGGTACTGGCTAGAACTTCCCTCTCCATGTATTTGGTATTTACTACTCTCTGGTGGATTTCATCTTTAGGAACAACCATAGATAAAGTATCGTAACTGTCCAGGCAAATGGGAAATTACATTGAAACAATAATACATTGTGTTGGCTGGGGTGCAGCAGCCAGGAAATTCACTCAGTACATAACCTCTTGCTCACCATGAAAATCTCATCGTAAATGCAGTAGCAGAAACACCTCACAGGTTGGCATATGCTCACATAGACAACTTGTTAAATAACTTTGAATACTGATGCGTGAAAATAAGAAGCATGTGCATCATCAAGACAATTAAAAAAAAAACCCAAAAAAACAAAAACCACCTTATTCAGTTAAAGGTTGCATTAGTTATCTAGCTCATGAAGGCTTCCTTATGCTGTAGAGTTCAAAGGCTTACAGATTAAAAAGATGCTAAAGCTTCCTGAGGCAGCACCTAGCTCTTCCTAAATGTCAAAAAAAACCACAAAGGGAAGGTATGAGACAAACTCAGAAATCTGGCTTTAACATGCTGATTACAGTTTTAGGAGAGGTTAATTCTGGATGGTTTTATTCAATTCATAAGGTTTTCTCCAGCTCTGTGTTCAGGAGTACACACAGTAAAAATAACTTACAGAAGACTACAAGAGTTTAGGTGAGACTGCCTGATACTTCCTCAGAGATAAAGAGTAGAAATAGTATGCAGGTACACTACTCCAAGGTCAGGCATGTTTGAAAGTGTTGGGAATCAGCACATGCATCTTGATCAGCTGAAAATTTGCAGGGAAGCTTGATGCTGTAAATGACAAGTTCTGAGGAAAAGCTCTTTGCAGACCCAGCTAGAAGGGTACAGGCAGCTAAGAAACACAGTCCACAATTTATCTCCCAGATCCCTTCCCTAGTACCCAACATTTACTTGGTTGTAGAAAGAAACCCAACACTTCAAACATAATACAAACACCTAGAATTAAAATTTCACCTATCCTAAAAATAAAACTTCATTACTAGCAGAGTCTAGGATCAGAAGCAGGAATGCATTTATGGAAGTCTGACAGTTTGAACTGGTGATTTACCTGGCTCACCTTTTTTAATAAAAATGTTGTCATGTTGAACAAGACATTTGCATTTCACCTAAGCAAACCTATATTGGTCACCTCCATGTAACAGCAGTCCTTACCTAAAATTAGTACTATCCCTATATGACCTTGCAACCTAGTAAATGCTGCTGATTTAATATCCCTTGCCCAAATTGCTTTAATCACACTGAAGTTTAATACCTGTTGAGGTATTTATCAGCTGAAATTGCAGGAAAACATAATTAGCCAGGCTTTTCATGGCAGTGTTTTATTGCCTTTAGAGACAATGTTACATTCTATTTATGACTACCAACACAACATATCTTACAGGAGTGCCCTATTTTTGTAATTGTCTGAGCAAATTGATTTCTTACTAGCAGTACTGCTCAAATGATGTGGTTCTGAAGGACACTAAACAACAACAAAACAAATCAAGACAGTTATTACAGCAGCAGTGTAATTTATTTATAGTTCTCCCCACTTCCCCAGTAAACATAACATTATTTTTGGTACAGACCGGTATGACTGCAGATGTTAAGTGATTATATATGCTAATTGATTAATTCCATTTTTTCATGCCAGTGTAAATGCATAATAGAAACTTTTGTTATAAATATAGACCATGAACAGAGTGTGGTTCACAGTATAAGAAGGGTCATACATGACAAAATGTGCCAGATAACTGATGCTTAAGTTCCAGTTTACTAAACAGGCAAAAGCTGTTAGCGTATTCCACAACAAACAGCAAGCAAAAGTACAAGGGCATCTATAATGGAAAACAAGGTCACACTTGAGGTGAAATAATTTGGTTAATTCTTAGGTTTTTAAATACCTAGACAAGCCCCAAAGATCTTCAAAACGATTAATTCAATTGAATTTGTGGTACCTAAAACACATAACCTTGCACACTGTCTCTAGTATATGACTCCAAATATATCTAGTGAATAATTCCACAAAACTATTTCTGAGAAAGAAGATATTTCCTCACCACTGGGTTGATGAAAATACATAGGGGAAGTCTGGACATGATCTTAAATGTTTCATCATCTGTATTTTTTCTGAAAGAAATAGTTTCTGGGCAGTCATTCAGGGACTTCAAAATGTACCATCAGATGAGCCATATAAATCAAGGAAAGTTTAAGATCTGAACCCACAGAAATAAAATACAGTTCAAGTCATAAGAAGTGGCAGGACATCTTTCAAGTACTGATACATTGTGTCTCAATTGTACTGAAGGATGATAACACATAATGGTGCAGAAATAACATAATTCATTAGCATCAATACACAGTAGTAGGTAATGAAATTATTCAGAGCTGCAGTGTCATTAATCTCTGCCAAGTGACACAAATGAAACCAAACATCTGAAGACAATATTGCAGGAAAAACCTAAATGGAGAACATTCTGAAGAATATGAGCTGCATGCAAAGCACTTTGTTGTTAGTCTCCTCAGCCAAGTAATAATGTCATTTTAATCATTCCCTAGCACAGGTTTGTAAACCAGTTTTCTGAAGAAAAGGCAATAATCCCATTGTAGCTGCCATTTCACCTCTTTCCATTTGAATTCCTTGAGAGGCAAGAAGACACAAATGTGGTCAGATCAGCAAAGAGCAAAAGGCCACATTCCTCACGTATACTGATGCAATATTTGGAGCATATTTAGAGTGAGTTTTGGGCCAAATTCTGCTTAGAGGGTGTCTGCTGGTGGTCAGCACAGAAGAGCTGGTGGATGGAGTATATTTTGCCATAGAAAGGTGCAGCCATGCAGAAACTGGTCCAAGTGTAAACCGGAAATATCAAAACAAGCTGGAAATTGGCAAGTGGCAAGTTGAGTTTGATTCATAGTGATTTTCCATGTCAAAGAGATAGCAGGGGAAAAAGATGGTAGAAAAACAGCGCAAAAAGAAAAAAAAAAATACATAGAAAGGTATCCAGAGGAAAAAAAGAGCATGCAGAACCTACGTTCCAATTATACAGCACTGGGACCTTGAAAGGGTGAATGGGCTTTTATTTCAACCTGCCTAAAATTATTCAGCTGGCAGCAGAGAGATTAGCAACACAAAAGATAAATGTTAGACTGCCATTAGACTTATGGAACTCATTGCACACATTCCTGTTGTCATATTTCAGCATCCCATTAGAAATCACTGGTATTAAAGGCCATTTCAAAGTGGGACCTTCCTGAAAGTGTTTTAGAGCAGTACTGATCTTTCATGATGACAGGGGAAAAACCTCAATTCACTCAGGAGACTGCTCCTGCTTCAGCTTCTAAATTAATCTGGGACCAAATGCCCAGACAGACACACACTGCTAATGACAGAAGCCTTTTGCTTGTAAGAAACAGCATTTTTTTCTAATTAAAAAGAAACCCTGCACATGATATAAGGGAGAGTCTGATTACCTGAGAGACTGGTTCAATAGCTAGAGTTGTTGTAGCAGCCATGGGATTCCCAGAAGTGATGCTGCAAAGAACCCCAGTTCAGCATTGATTACTGTGCACAGAAACACCACATGCTACCATCCATCCTAGAAAGAGGAGCCTTAGTGAAGGAAATCTCAGAGAGATTATCATCACTCTTAGTAAAAAGGGAAGTGCTAAACCCTGACTCTACCTGGCTACCTTAAATGTTCTTAAAGAGAACATTTTGCTTTAACAGGAAAAAAGTGATCAAAAACTCGCTGCATCTTGACTATCTATGAGCTCAAAAGTGATGGTACAAAATTTGGGTGTTTTATGCTTTTCTTCAGTGTTTTATGTATAATACACCACCATTGCTATGAAAATTAGAAGCTATCTTTCATTTGACAGAGAGTATGATCCAGTGGCTTAAAGTGTCAGATTGGCTGGGTCTTCTGGGCCTCACCATCCAAATTCCTGACCTTTAGTTGACTAGATCTGGCTTGTGATGGTGTTCATCCCAGGCATAAGGATGCATAGCAAAGAAGCTTCTATGCATGTAAACAATGCATGTAGCCACATCTGAATCTCAGTATGCTTCTGTGGAGGTGCAGAAATCCAGCAAGCATGGAGCCTGCCAGACATTAGTAATAAGTTTGATTTCATAGTTGTATACAGATATTAAAAATGCCTTTTTATCTTTTTTTTTCTCCCCATTTTCTTTTAGTGTGCTGCCAGTGGAAATATTCTTTAAAACTTTTGTTGTGATGGGGTAATCCCAGTTTCATCTTCTTGCAGTTTCCCAATGTTGGGAAGGGAAAATAATAGTCATCATCATCATTCTTCTGATTGTCTATATTCCTACTACCATGCATAGAGACCAAGAGTTTCTTACAAAGGTTGATTGAGAACTCGAGGCTGAACTACATGACTTTGTCAGTTTTGTTGGAAGTTATCACACCAAACCCTTTTATTCTATTTCTTATAATGCTGTCTCTGGTTCCTCCCACTTGTTTTGTGTGCCTCTTTAGGTGCTGCTCTTGGTAGAGATTTCAATTTCAGCCTGTGCACAGAGCTAGTACAAGATCATGTACTGCATGAACTTTACTTTATAGGCACCCAAGGAGACTTGCTTACAGGACACTCTCTCTATACTGACTCTTCTTCCTTCTTGGCAGGAAGAGATTGTTCCCATTTTTATACTCACTTTAAACTTTTCAGTCCATTCATTAGGGTACTAGTAGGGTTTCTAGGAAAGCACACTGGGCTCAGTTTAACCTGGAATTCTTCACTCAAGTATTTAACTACATAATCACTCTTGTTTAATAAAAACTGACAAATACTGTTTCTGGTGAAGTACACCACAGTTATTCTCCTGGAGATTATTTGATTGTAATGTCAATAAATCAGTCACCAGGTTAAAAAAAAAAACACCAACAAAAAGTCCCCAGTGAAACAATTAATGTGGTCAAGTGCAGGAATTGTAATATAAGGAGGAAAGAAGCACATCAAAAGGCCTGGAAGCGAAGGTGTTGAGCCTTGTTTAGTAATGATTGCGTTCTTATCCTCATTTGCTCACCCGCAACAAAGCAGCCAACCTCTCCCACTACCAATCAAGACACAAATATGTGGGAAGGAGTATTCTCACCCTGGGAATAAATGGAAGACACAAAACACCAAAGATTTTCAGCTGGTGTAAAATTGGAAGCGACATACACCACTTTGCAGACTATTACAGCCAGGAAAGAGGCAGCCCTTTATCCCCTGTGTTAGTAGCTTTCTGAGCTGCAGTTACTATCTTGATGTATCAAGGTGAAGATGGATGAGACCCAGTCTTTGAAAGCAAACAAAATATGAGTGAAGGATGTTGCCCCTTTAATTAGCAAATGGTTAACTATCTGTCATTGCACAGCAGAATGATAAAGTAACCAGAAAACTTCAAGCTTTCTTCATAGTACAGAGTTATAAGAAGATTTTGGACTTGAGGTCAGTACTGAGAGAGAGAACTCAGATTTCCCAAACTTTCGGCAAACTGCTAATTTGTTTCTGGAGTGTAATGGGAAACGCTAATATTGTAATCATAGTCTATGCAAAAGAAGTGTTGATAAGAGGACAAAAGAATTAATGATCAGATTTCTGATCTTACATCTTCTAATTAGAAAACGAAGGGCAGACATAAGTAATCTACCCTGTCCACATACTTCTTTGTAGCTTGATGGAAAAACAAGGTTAAAAAAATTTAAGACAAGGAAAAGACTTTCACAGAACCCAATTCTTATTCAGTTTCTCTTCAAATGGAAAGTTGCAAGTTTCAATTTAGCAAAGATTCAGTATATTGTTTGTACAAAGGCTTTTCATGCAGAGCTACTCCAAAAAATTATTTGCCCCCCCAGCACAGTCTGATTTCCACCCACCAGGATTGCAGCAGAGCACTTAAAACACATGAGGTCAAGCAGTAGCTGGAAACTCAAAGATGGCAGCAAAAGACTACACAAACCCTTCTGCCACCACCTGAGTGGCTTTTTGTGGTAGGCTACAGATATGAACCAGGCTCACCAAGCATTGCCAGACACACTAAATCCCCTGCAAGTCAGGGAGCTGGTTCCACTTCATTTTGTCTGGTCTAGCACATCACATCCTCCCAGAGTTTTCCAGGTGAAAATGCTACCACAGTACTTTCTTCACTCTGAGCCTGAAACCCACCTGGTACCACATTGGAGCATTTCATCCTGCCCTCACTGGTGACATGATCTAGTTCTTATATTACAGTTTCAAAAGAACACTAGGCCAAGAGGGCAGCTACTCAAACAGACATTCCCACGGCAGCCACCTTGTTACCCTAAGCCACGTGGGACAATTTTCTGGAGTTCTACAGCCACATCTCATATAGTCAGAACATATGTTGTTCTAAAACAACATTTGCTATAATCAGGTTAGTACTTGTCTGTCAAGAAAGTTTGCTTTGTAAACTTTGCTTTTGCTTAACAGTTATTTTCTTAGCGCCCTTGATACTTCCTCAAGGAACAAGCCAGCAGCAGATGCTAGAGTCTGGCTCAGCCATTTCTTTAACACTGTAGCTCTAATTTCCCTTTCCTGACAAATTCCAATTGTGTAGTTTCTCCTCCCAAACATATAACCACGTATATCCACTGTATCCCTCCCCTGTCAACTGGTCTTTCCCAGCTAGAGGAGTTTCTTTGAGAAGCATCATCTTACTAACCACCGTACCTAATGAACTCCTGTAGATATATTGCCTTGACCTTCAGCTGAAACCTCATCATGAAATGCAACTCCTGCACAGACTTTACAATATCTTATCCACCTATTTCCTTTACAGTAGACAACAAAATTATGTTTTGACCAAGGGAAATAATAAAAAAAACTAGTATCTCCTGGATGTCCATTTAAACATGGAGTACGTAACAGCATGTGAACTAGTCACTCACAGCACTGCAGCATTCTTTCTATACACCTACAGAAACAGCAATCACTCTACTTTGCAATGATATTTGCTAACAGATGGCTACTTTTCCTATGTCATCATGATTAATATATTCCCCAGTACAGGATGTCAATAGAATTCCTTTTGCTGGGTATCTTGCTGCAATAGGGGACTCACTGCAACATCCGTTACACTTATAGCATGGAGCTATAAGTGTATGGTTCTGAATCCCTCCTGCAATAACTCACTGTTTATCATTTGGAGCTTGTTTGCAAGGAAATATTGCAGGGACTACAGGAGTCTAAGACATATAAGCCACAAGTAAACATACAGATTGAGGTGGTCTTGCTTGATCAGTACCCTTTATGCAATCATCCTAAAGGAAAACAGCCAGTTCAGCAATCTATGGTGACAGAGAGTAACTAAGTTTTACAACTTTACACCAAACTTATGGGGAAATAACTTCTGGTACAACCCCAAATTTCAATGATCATGTTTCTTCAGGTTCAGCTTTTGACCAGCAACTTGTTCTTCTGATGGGGTGATGGAACTACCTTTAGAGATTCATCTGTGACACATCACAAAAACTCTCCAGACCCTCTCACGAGCCTAACTGCTGCTCTGCAGACAACCATATGCATCTCAGAAGCACAGCAGACATTCTGTACCCTAAACAATTAACTGTCTGTTAGGGGTGTACTTGAGCCAGTTTTGGTTTCAAATCCATCCCTTTTGGTACAAGGCCAACAGTCTCTCAACTGCTTTCCACTGCATAAGCAAGCCCTGAAGAGATTTGTCCCCAGGACTTTTTCTAGTTACAGACAGTATTTTAATGACAAAGCCTGAATAATTGGCAAGATGAGCCTGAAAATAATTATGCAGATAAGCCAACACTTTTTCTGAAGAAATTTAATATGCAAGAAGAGATTGAGATCAGTGAAGTATCAGGTTGGTTATAACCCAGTATTAGAAGCTTCACACTGTCAGTTCAGTCAGTTGTCCATAAGATAGAAAGGAGCAGGCAGCTCCTATGACTGGACTGCAGTAGCATGTTCTGGATCTAGGTGTTTTTCTGTGCAAATTCCTGTGAGAGGGACAGCAGCACATACAGAGCTGCATTTCATATGGAAATAACATGGAGCAAAACACTTGCCTACCCAAAACTCCTCATGCAGAAAGAGCCTAGGAGCCTCTGTCAAACCCAACAAGTCTCTAATTTTACCTAAGGAAGAGTTTGTATAATTATTTAACTACATCCCTAAGTATGACATCAATAAACCTGCAAAAGCATAATCAAGTGCTTTGGTGCTCTAAGACCTGGGAGGAGAATAGGAAAATGTCAAGACACCTTTTTCTGTTTTTCATTAAAAAGGGCCTAGATAATTCTTACGAAGTGAAAAATCTCTTTCTTACCAAGATCTGATAAGCTCCATGTGTGCTATTAGCCCACAGGAAAAGCAAGGTAATACAGCTCAACTATATTCTTCCTTTGTAAGTTAGGCAATAGTAAATTACCTCACATTTCCTGGTGACCAGGAGTGCATGTACAGAGACTTGCAGCCCAGTTATAACTCCTGCTGTACCCACCAAATGTTTAGCTAGAGCCCAGATGTCATCTGGTATCGAGGTGTTATGGACAGTGTGAGGTGCCCCTGAGCATTGCAAGTCCCTTAATATAAAGGGCAGTTCCTTCACCCCTTAGAACTCACTCCATCTCCAGGCAATTAAGTTTAAAAAACAAAAAAAAGCAAAGCAAAAAACAAACAACAAAAAAAACCCAACAAAAAACACAAAAAAACCACCCCACAAAAACCACAAAACCAAAAACCCCAGCTTTCTGTATTCAGGAACAGATTTGGTGTCTTGCTTAGCATTACAAGCCTTACCTAAATCCTTTGCAAGCAGAAAATTAAATTCTCAAGCCAGTTGTGCTGATGCCATCAGTAATATTGGCCAATATGTGCATAATCATAAGCTAGCTTAAACTATAGCTGTGACACTTGGAAACACAAGCAGGTAGATGCATTACCAAGTATTCCTTACATTTGGATTTGACACAAAGGAATATTAACACATTTCTAAATCTGTGTGGAAAAAGCTGAAACAGTGTACCATGATATTTCACTGGTTTTAAGGAAAAAAAAAAAAAAGGCCCTTCAACATTTTTCCTTACTTTGTGTCCTGTAAGATTTTTTTCTTTTTTTTTCCCAGGCATTAGATGTAGTTCTAAACTAGCTCTAATTTTCTTTATGTAAGTGTGAAATAAGTATTTGTATCTGATAAACACTCGAGATAAACATAACAATTCATCATGCTGTAGCATATGTTCCATAAATTCCAGGAAACACCATCATTTTAAATGCATGTTTCATTCAGGATCCCAGCTCATTTACAACATAGGAAAAAAAAAAGATGGAATCATAAGAACTAATAATCAAAGACACTTTTATGAGTCTCAGTGCTCCTGACTCTCCAAGTTCTGTAACAACAATAGAAACTCACTTAGAGAATAATGATGTTCTCAATATTTTTTTCCTGTGGCTGCCATTTATACAGTCCTAAGGGTGCTGTCTGAGAAAATAACAAGAGCTACTACAGAACAGCTTGTTGTCAGCATTGAATATCAGCCTAAGTGAAATAGAGATCAACATGAAGTGCACTTTACAAAGTTTATCTTCAGACCTCAGGTATATGCCTAATGGCAGAAATTCTTCAAACAGCTGGAGACATCCCATCCTTCCTGCTCCCACACCACCCCCAGCTTTCTGCAAACTGAATTGAGGCAGCAACCTTTTAAGTAGGTGCTGGATCTGAACCGTTAACACTTTCTCTACCTCTTTCTTTCTCAAATGTGGAAAATTCAGAACTATTTTTAGAGATACCATGGCTAGAAGAGTAAGTGGGTTGTGGACATATCTACCAACAGACATCCCAGATGAATGGGAGATGATTATTGTTTCCTCATGTCAGACAAGTCAGACAACTTCATCCTGGGAGTGTTCAAGGCCAGGCTGGATGGGGCTTTGAGCAATCTGGTCTATTGGAAGATGTCCCTGCTCATGGCAGGGGGGTGGAACCAGATGATCTTTAAGGTCCCTTCCAACCCAAACCATTCTATGTTTACATGATTATTTCACACGTGGTGTGCTTTTTTCTTCCATGTTCAACAAATTATGCATTTCCCTGTGATGGGTATAACTCATCAGGTTTCAGACTTGTGGCTTTTTGGAGAATACATGGGAGATGCTGCCTACTACCACCAGGGGCATATTTTGGAGCACAGGCTATTCTGCTATTCAGAAAGTTAGGCAAAACCAAGAAGTCATTCCACTGAATCCCACCCCACAGTCCTCTCTGCACAGACAAAATAAATTGTTGCACATACTAAAGTCATTCTGATACTGCTCTCACTTAATCGCTTGGGCACTTTCCGAAACTCTATATTAACCTTCAGGGGTCAGTTCACTTAATGAGTTGGATAAGCTGTTTCATCAATTTGCTTTCAATTGATGAAAATACAAAAATAATCTTTGTGAATTCATGAGTCCTTCTGTGTTCCTCTTTATAAGCTGTAAAATAGATAATCTATGATGCACTTACAAGTTACAGAATTGTTTTGATACTAGATTGCTAAAGCACTAAGAAGGGAGGTGGAGAAGCATGAAGTGGAGGTGAGTTTATGGACATAAAAGATGCAATGTTTTCCAAGTTGCCTTTTACTGTCGGTTAAAACACTGCAATAAGTCAGGCACCAATATTTTTTTTTTTTACATTTGTAGCTCCACATTAAAAAAAAAACCAACAACAAATCCAAGCAAAGTCATACACACCAACAGTAGGATACTGAATTCAAACCCCTTTAACTTGAAGACAACACCATTCCTAGCCAGTGTGAACTTTCAGGCTTCACCTTGCACCTCACCCTTTATCAACATACCTCTTGCAGTGCCTGCTCTGCCACCCCTGTCTCCTTGCTCCGGGAGATGGGCTCCTTCCCTATATGGCTGTGTATCAAACTCCAATGCACCCATCTCGTACCACATAGCATTCACATAGTTACAATAAGCATGAGACACAAATGGTACAGTTGGGGTTTAGAGAGCACATAATTTCTGGCAATTAGTCATGTTAAAAGGGTCACAGTTGGACATGTCATTTTCAGGCAGTGCATTTTCCTCACAAAGAGCAAGAGAATAAAAAGACATCATCTCTGAAGAGCAGTACAGGTAATTCCTACTGGCTTGTCTCCAGGGGAAACAATATCTCTCTTGACTGCAATATTTCCTCCTAAAATTTGTGATTTAGCTTTTCATCATCCAAGTGCTAGATGTTTTCTTAGAGTTGTAAACAATTTTGCTTGCATCTCAACTCTTCAATTCTATCTTAAATTATTATTCTTTCCCGTTTAACAGCACATCACATCACTTTAAAATGTTCTATTTGTGTGCCAAATGTACCCACAGGCATCAGATCAACTAAAACCTTAAAAATGTATATATATATATATAAAAATCAACTTCTCTGCCATTTCCACTTGACCAGAGCTAGTGCACACAGACTTTTCTCCAGTACTCAATTATGATGAAATTGAGAAATTTCCAGACAATTCTCTTCCTTCATCATTAACAGTAGAGTAAATTCAGATAAAACTATCACAGAATCACAGAAAATTCTGAGTTGGAGGGGACCCATAAGGATCATTGAATTCCCGCTCCTGCCCCTTCACAGGACACCCCAACAATCACACCATGTGCTTGAGAGCATTGTCCAAACACTTCTTGAACTCTGTCAGGCTTAGTACTGTGACCACTTCCCTGGGGAGCCTGTTCCAGTGCCCAACCACCCTCTGAGTAAAAACCCTTTTTCTAATATCCAACCTAAACCTCCCCTGACACAGTTTTAGGCCATTCCCTCAGGTCCGTCTTTCCTCCTGGTCTACTGTGCTTGACTCACTCAAGTAGACTGAATAAATTTCAGTTGAGTACTTCCAGTACATGCATCTCATGCTTGTCTCAAAAAATTGGAATGAAAAATGCTTGTATAAAAATGCAACCCTGGACCTCACTTGAAGCATATATAAATATGATCTAAGATCCCCATAAAGAATTTTCTCATGCAGAATCTGTTCACTTTGCACCTGTAGACTACCTATCGTATTCCATCTTGAGAGGAACTTGGAGCATGCACTGGTCTCATTTATTTGTCGTTATAAAACACTGTTTACTGCCAAGTTACTGCTTAGCCAGTCACTGGGCTGCATTAACACTCAATAAAGTTTTATTTATTGCCTGACCAGAAGATGGCCCTATACAGCTATGTCTGGAGGACAACAGCATTTTTTTCTTCTTTCAAAATTAAGCAGGGACAAGAAGCACACCTGGGGACAAAAAAGTTCAAGAAACAAGAAGTTTCCTCACTTACCTCCTCCTGATGCCTTAATTAAATATTGCCTTTATGAATTACAAACTCTGAAAGCTGAAGGCCTCTCCAAGGAGAAAACAGCAGAGACTTCTCCCCAAACATGGTCACTGAAAACATTATCTAAAACAATATCTGTAGTTTTGCAAGTAACATGGATCCCAAGCAGAGAGATTGGGTGAGACCAAGGATAACTTGCAGAAGATATTGCTTTCAAAAATGCTTTTTTCTCACTGGCTTCAGAAGCTGACTTGGTAAAGACAGGGAGCTCTGAGAGAAGCACATCTGCAGTAAGATCTGGCTAGATTTTTTTTTCCCTGAAAGCCTATCAGTTACCACCACACACATGCAAAGTATTTGAGTGGGCCACAGGTGCTACACAATGCCTAGATGGACTAATTCCCTGATTCAGTGCAACCTGGGAGAGCTTCATCCTTTTGGCTTTCTTGTACAGCCATGGCCCAAACAAAAGCTTTCTTCTCCCCACCACATTTCCACTTCAGATTAATGTTTTAAGTTTATGGCCCCATTTCTCACATGCTTCCAGGAAAAGAGAACTGCAGAAAGCATTGCACTCCTCATGGGTCTCAAAATGAAGGACAACCTGTACACACCCACACAAGTTTCATGCAAGTTGGAGCAAGCCATTTAAGCCACAAGTTTTATGTGCTTTTCCAAAACGTGGGCATCATTAAGGTAGTCACTAGCAGTTTATGGGGGGGAAATGAAGAGCTTATATTGAGGAAATACTGATGCCTGCATTTTTTTAATGTTACAGAATAACAGTGATGAAACTACAGTCATCAATGGGTTTCTAAACTTTATATTTGCTAGTCCACACAAATGCACCACATCTAAGGACAATCTAACTTCTATTTACATCATTTTCCCATTCTTTAAGCTTCTAGAAAGGGCACTTTTCAGACTTAAAGGCAATATTGCTCATAACAGTCAGAAAGAGAAAGGAGGCAGAAGAACTCATATTTCTTAAAAGAGCATAACAAGAGGGAATTAAAAAATCCTTCAGCTCCATTAAGTACACAGCACATAAAAACTAGCTAAGTTGGAAATGTCTGCCAATTACATGGCCAAATTAAATACATAGATAATTGGTACAAGATAATTGGTACTAAGTTAAATTCTCATCTAAAGGATTGTGAAATCACAGATGGGAGAAGTGAAATGAGGAGGAGCTGTAAAGTTATCCCTGATTACACCTTGTTTGACTTGACCATTTGAACAGCTAATCCTTTGCTTACATATCTGTTCTCAGAGATATGAACTCATTTTTATAAGGCTGAATCAGTTTTTGTCTAATGTCATATGCAGGATGGTTTTGATTTGATCTCAGGTCTGGGAGGTGGTGGCAGGTTGTTTTACTCTGCTTCAGAATAATGAATCTTTAATCACATTGATGGGGAAAAGTTAATAGAAAAATTAATGAAAACACAACATCAGTGTCTGTGATGTGTAATGAATAATAATAAAGAGAACAACAGATGCAGTTTGGTTGATGGCCCAATTTAAAATACTTCATGCCCAATTACAGACACTCATTTTCTATAAGGCAGACAGTTGGATAAGAAATAGACTATAATTTTCTGCTTTATGACTGCTATATAGAATACCTAAGGTCATAACATGGGAGATTTACAGAACACAATAGTTCTTATAAGACACATGTATGACAGGGAGCTCCAGTTCTCACCTGGCATGCAAAGGTACAACCAGAAGGACCATGGGGTAGCCTTGTGAAAGAAAAACAGCAAAGGTGAGTCTACATTGAGGAGTTTGTCCTTGAATTTCATCACCCAGATACAGATTTCCTGGTTAAGAAAGAAAGTTGGGATACAATAATATCCTGCTCAGCTACAAACTCCATGTTTTCCACTCTTTGTTCCCACCCATCTCAACTATATCTGTCCCTGCTTCAGCGCTTTGCTTGCACAAGGAAACCTTGTTTTTGTAGAAAGGCTAGCAGAAGGCCCTTCATTTTGGTGACATCCTCTCTTTGGTGTCCTAGATAGCTATTCTTCTCACCTGGGCAGAAATACAGGTCTACGTTACTCAAAGAGCTCCAGAATCTGCATTTTGTCTCTCCTTCACAAAAGCCCTCTGATTTAAATTAGGAGGGAAAAAACCAAAACCCACCCCCGAAGAGGTCTACACAAGTAGCAAAACCAAAAAAGTAATAAAATTAGTAATAACCAAAAGACCCAACCACCTCATCATAAAAGGTCCAGACCAAACCATTCAGTTCAAAATAGCAAAGTACAACATTGGGATTTCCCCTTCCTCAATCAAAGCCCATAATTTGAAAGTTTCAGGCCACATACATCTGAAGACAAATTTCTAAGTGTATTCTTTACTCCTTTTTCCACAGGGCACTGTTCAGGCTTTGGAAGGATGGTTGTGGTGTATGTTTTGGGGGTATTATTGATCCAGCTCAAACTAGGGCTTGGTTCAACCTCTGATTAATTGGTATTTTTGAATGACAGAGCAGTCTGTTGGGAAATTTCTGACTGGACAGACTTCATAAAATTATTTCAGTTGGAAAAGGTCTTTAAAGGTCATCAGGTTCAACCATTAACCTAACACTGCCAAGTCTACCACCAAACCACATCCCTCAATGCCATGTCTACGCATCTTTTACTTGAGGCCTTTTCACAGCTGAAGTTCACTATTACTTTAGGAAGTAGTTTACAACAGGTCAGGTGCTTTAAAACAAGTCTGAAAAATGACAAAGATCCTGTATATTAGTGTCATCCAGTACAAACTTGTATAAGGGTGACTCTTCAGATTGCTCCTGGTATGTATTCCATCTGCCTGTTGCGAGCACAGGGCCAAAACACCTCAGAGAAACAATTGCTTGACTTATTAAACCCATCTGAATAGCACTGACTTCAATAAGGTCACTGTTTTAACAGGATCTTGTTTAGTGACTCTCCCTGTTATTGATTTGCGTAGAACATAAGGGCTAGGAGTGAAGTTAAAAAAAAAAAAAAAGCAATATGAATTTAAACTAAATTACTTTTGCTTGATACCCAGGGCAAAAAATACAATGAGGTCTGAAATAAGTCAAGTCCTGTTTTAGCAGCTGCTGCCTTAATCGGTCTGGATGTGTGAAGTTATTAACCATCCCTATGGTTATTTTATTTAACTAAATATTCCATATTTTAGGGAGAATAATTTTCTGATTCATGGACTTGTAAACAAACATTTTGAAAGGACCTAGTCAGAAAAGGGGTTTCATATCTTTTTACTATGTGTCCTACAGGCACAGAAGATAACATTAATAAAGTCCTAAAACTATACATTAGCAGAAATAGGAACATATCAAGATTCATATAATTTTATAAACCTAGAACAGAGATCTTACTGACAGTTAAACAATAATCTGCAGAGACCAAAGGAGAAAATAGGCTATAGTGAATCAGAACAAAGTCAGTCCACACTTAGTTCTGTCTCTGACTGAGACCAAAAGGAAATATTTTTGGAAGACTCTAAGACAGGGAAAACATATCCTGTTCCTTCCCCGTGATACTCTTCAAGTCTCTCAGGATCTAAGGCTCAGGGAAATTGTCAAACCAGAGACAATGCCTTTGGCCAAATATTATCAAATTTTTCTTCCAGAAGTTTACCTATAAATTGTGGTCATCAATGGCAGCATTGAAACCCAGAGTTTAAAATCATATGATAATCATATGATAAAAAAACCCAAAACTTTCACTACATAATTGAGATATAGCATTTTCTACTGTGCAAAGAAATTACTAAGTGCAATATTAGAAAGAAAAGACAGTATTAGCCAAAACATTGCCAAAACACCTCCTGTTTATGGATACTTGATACCTTTTACAGGTACTTGCCTGGGAGACACAACGAAACATGCAGGACTTGCATAATCACTCCATAGATCCATGGCAGCAGAACGTGCCAGCCCATGCCACAATAGCACATGTGCAAGAAATAAGTGAATATAGATTTTTAGTCTCAATCCTGCAACTCTTCATGCAACCTAATGTACACAGGAAGGAGCCAGAAATCTCAAGCAACACTATTTCTGCTGTTCCTAGGTGAGCTGTCATCTCTGACATTCTTTTTGCTCTGCTTCACTACAGAAGTTTGTGCCCATCACAAAAAGCTGTGATTCTCCTAAAGCAAAGGCACATGGGCTAGGAGGGCATAGGTGACAGGACAGCACTTGTTATGCCAAAGAGCACAATTGCTGCGAGGTCTTTATCAATAACAGAAGGAGGGGTGCTGCTGAAGAACATCCTGCTTTCCAGTGGAAGCAAACTCTTTTGTCATGGACAACACTGAAGAGAGAAAACAAACCCACAAGGCTTATTTGACCCACATAATCTTTCCAACATTCTCCTATCAGATTGTAATGTGCAGGTTGTACAACTGGCATGCAGCCACTGTGGCATTCACTGAGCCATCTCTAGCAGCAGGGTGAATGCACAAGCAGTACTTTCCTTCACTTCAGAAAAATATTGCTTCCTTCCCATGCTGCTCTTAAGGGAAGCAACACTTGCCTAAGCTAACGTTACCTTTAAGAGATCTTGTTGAAGAAACAATGTGAAGGAAATATTAATAAATTTTTGCTGCCAAGTCCCTCACAGCTGCAGCGTGTTTAGCATCTGTGCTGATATTATCAGCCTTCTGCAGTGGGTTCCTCTGCCCAGCAGCTGGACTGGGGCAAAATAAACAGGAACAAACAGGTAGGGTGTGTATGAGGCAAGAACTTCCATATATCACAGCTCAAGGCCTTAGTAAAAGGGGCTGACCTGAGAGTCAGACTACAGAGCAGTAAGATTAGAACCTCTATATTGAGGTGTCATAAAAGCTGTACTAGGAGGACTGGGGAACTAGAAGAAAAAGGCAGGGGCACAACTTTGGGGAGATGCATAGAAGAGCTCTGCAACACGCAGGAACTTTGTACCACTACTGCTCACACTTTGGTCGCCTCAGCACACGTTTTGTCCTTCAAAGCATGTCACAATATTAACAAATTGATTTATGCAGTTCCCCTGGTCATTACAGTAGGAAATGCTCATCTCTGTTCAGCAACGTGGAAACCAATCCAAAACAATCACAACGTTTCAGTTTTAATCACAACCAGAACTACATAATGCAGTAGCAACTAGGATTAGAACTCACCAGTACTGAGTCCCAGCTCTTCTCTGCCCACCCTTTTTCTTCCTTCCAAAGGAAGGAATGTAAGACATCAGGAAGATCAATTATACTCAGCTGCCCAAGCACCACCACCAATGACTGTAAGTAGTTCACAGCTGGTTTTTAGCAAAGTCAACACTTAATCAGAGAGTATCAAGCCCCAGCCCTCTTGAATTTATAGCAAAACTTTTAAGGATGTGTGTGGAATACAAAGTTTTTCTTTGTTTGTTAGAGTTTATCTGTAAAGTATATCTGATCAAAGTTTTAGTTAATAACCAAAAGCATGACAATAGAATAAGACATTTGTCCATCTCTTTCTTATTTTGAAGCATTCCTTTAGGACTGGACTGAGAGTGTGTAGGCACACTGAAGCATTTGCTGCCAGCTAAATCTTTGTTCCCTTCCTCAGCATCCTGTAGAAGTGTGCGTGGAGCAGAAATCATTCAGGAAGCAACAGGGTGCTGCATAGAGGTCAACTCTCAGCTTGGGAAAGGGGTTGTGACTTGTGGAAAGACCAAACAAAATGGATTTGGACAAATGAAACCACATGAAATAGGTACAAGCTCCTGACAACTTTTCAAGCCTCAAACTTGCCAGCTCAGTTACGTAAAATGGTGTTCTCTAAGTAACTGAAACACCAGCTATGAAATAGAAAAACAGAGATCGGATCAATCCCATTTGCTACAGGGGCCCACCACCTGTGTTTAATACCAACCCAAATGTCTCTATGATAGTCGCCTCAGAAAATCTTGCCAGATGTTTGGAGAACAGGAGGTCTCAAAGCCCTTGATGGGCATGGCTCCAAACCACACACACATGGACAGAGGGCCAAGATTTCTATATAGTTTTATAGCCATCCATAAATGAAAGCAGCAGGCTGATACAGTGCTTTGGACACAGTTCCTTGACATGGAAGGTCTCTTTTGGGCTATATTTCCTCTGTTTTCATGCTTAGGTTTGTTTTTATGCAAGAAAACACTGACACATCATGATGCTTAGCTATTCCACATGCTTAAAATGTCCCACAAGGAGATTGACTTTGGTCACAGGCCCCACAGAGACACTGAATGTGTGTGTCCATGCGGGAGCACCATGGAAAGGTGAGATGAATGAGCTATCAACGACGGACATTAGCATACAGCAAATCCCAATGAGCTCACTCTCATGCTGTTAAACTATACCAAACTGGGGACACAGTTTTCAAAGACAGCCTCCCCAGGAGACTTCATGTGCTTTGTGTTCTTCAAACCTTGCCTTGTTGAGGAAATTTAATTTCACGGTAGGTCTGATGCAGACAGGGGTGGGGAGGGAACCTGAGGTTTTCGTCCTTTCCTCAGGAGTGTACATTTATGTCACATATTTGTTGGCCCTTTCTTTCTAGAGTGGAATGCACTACATCTAGGCTCATAAAACACAGACTTATTTTACTACGTCTTGCAAAAACCAGGCCAAAAATTGCCCCATTTATAGTACACCTATTAAAATCTCTGCATGCAGTACAGATAAAGTAGGAAGCCATGTTTCATGTTCAGTCCTGTTAAGTGATTGTCTGCTTTTTCTACACCACAAATCTAGGAGACAAGGCAGCTGCTGCTGCTGAGATGAGCACTGGGACATACAGAGAAAAAGTTATTGAGTCATGGACCTGGATGCACTATCTCTTCTTGTCCCATTCCCCAGCAGCCATACAAGGAACAGCAAATCCTGCTTTGGAAATCTGTCTTAGAACTATACTGCCTCTTGTCCACACTCAACCTTTTCATTTAGCAAGCAAACCCCTTTGTCTTATGTGAAGGGAAAGGAAGGCAAAAGAGCCCAGAACATGTACCATGCTGCATTTAAGTAGAAACAAGAGCACAAATCCTCAGGAGGAGAGTCCCTTTCCAATGAAAGGCACTTCCATTCTGCTTTCTGCATGTTGTGTCTCAACTTATTTGCAAAGCCATGTGCACCTCAAGTGTATTTCAGAATTTAATCTGTTCAGAATTCCTGTGATTTCATGGGAATCAGGAGACCTAAAATCTGCTCCTATCCCTGCCACTGAACCATAGCCTTCAGTGGGTAATTTCTCTTCCTTTTACTCTTTCCATTTCTTTCTAAGATTAAAATCCTTTTGAGGAATAATTTCACAAACCTGCTCTGCTGCTGAATGGAGCCATCATTCTCCCTTGCCTTACCCAAAAAATCCGCATATCTATGAGCAAACCATGGCATGGACCCTGGTCAAAAGAATGTGAGGCCTTTTTCTAGTTTTGTGACTGCTAAGGGATAGTGCTGGGAGCCAGCAAGAGGGTGTGCTGCGAGAAACAGCAACAAGAGCAGAGGGAAAAAGGTGAAAAGCTTGTCCGGCCCCTTGACTGACAGGATCTTATGAAAAGACAATTCACATATATAGTCTGCAGAAAGAAGAAGCCTCCTAACCTGCCTGCTCTGAGCTGCTCTCAAACTGGCAACAGGCCTGCACTACATGATTTATACATGATGCACTCTTGGAAAAATTAAGGAGCCACAGCTGGGTGTAGATAACTATGTCCATTCACCCTGAAAACATACCCCAACCCAATACTTTCTGGTGCCTTACTAAATACAGTCAGCAGCTGGAGAAGGCTGACAGGCTGTTGAGGCACATAACCCCCTCCCATCTTTGCCATTCACTGAAGCATTGTTGAAGAGGAAGGATATTTAACAAGGATAGGGCAAACATGCTTAAAATTGGACAAAGCCAAGATGTACTTCAAAGCCTTCACAATGCCAGACAGAAGCAGTACAGTTCAGAAGTATTTAACATCATGTTACTACTCAGCCTTATACTGTAATGAGATGCAGGGTGGCATTATTTATTCATTCTAAAACAATTTATTTCTGTGAGGGTGAGACTGAGCTATGGCTTCAGCAGGATCTTTTTTTTTAACCAGCTGTAATGAAGCTGGTTTCAGAGGAGCACTCTCCCAGTTGTAATGAGCTGCCTGTCTCCTGCCACTACAATCCAGTGAGAAAAATAAGACCAGCTGAGAAATACTTTATACTTTGATCTGTCTCAACAAATCAGTTCAAGAGCTCTAAAACAGAAACCCCAGGGAGAGGGAAGGGGAAGAGGAGAAGTTCAAGCAGGGAAGTTTTAAAGCTGTATTTGATTTGTTTCACTAGAGATGTGGTAGTTAAAAAAAAAATCAGATCTGTCCATCTTTTTTGAGATTTGTCAGGTCTCTCAAGCACTACTACACTCCCAACTTTGGACAACTTTATTTCAGTGATAACCAAAGGAAATTATTTATATATATATATATATATATATAAGCGTCTGACACCTTGAGAAGTCAGGTTCTATAATTCTATAATCTGCCCGAGTTGGATTTCTCCTGTTGCCAATATATCAACTTCTTGTTATCCACCTCTTAGGAGAAAAAATGAATTGAGCAAGAAAGTACAGTAGAAGAAGGCAGGGGTGGAACCACAGAGGTTTTACTCCTTGTGTTTGAAGTTAAGCTGCTCTGAATGAGCAAAGCATGAATCCTACCTCTGGGATTCATCCTGCACCTTGCTTTGCAACACAGGGGATGAGGAATTCATTACAGCCTTGAGCATTACCATGCTGATGTCTCCTAGTTTTAACATCAGCTACATGGAGGAACTTTGTGATTCTCTTGAATTCTTGCACTCTTTATTTTCTGGTTGTTTTTTCTTTTGCTGTCTGCTAACTTTCTGCATGATCTTGGTCAAACCCCTTCACCCAAGTTGCTCCATCTTCTAAGAAATGGTGAGGCTAGTCTCCTTACACAGGGAGTATTTAATGAAACATCTGGGGGAAATTATTATCAAGAGTTTGGTACTATTGGAAAGGGTTTCGTATAGGATCAGAACTCTCCTTGAAAGAGGGTAGAAATGTCAGGACTTTTAATGAAAGAGAAGAGGCAAAAGCATATTTCAGTCAAGAAGCTCCTCATTATCAACATCTGAAACTATCCTCATTTTCCTGTACATCAATGCCACTACTGCTACTTTTAGATACCAGCATGCACTAGAATTTGAATCTGTGCATATGGATAGTGACAGAAGTGCAAACCAGTGACACCTCAGTGCAAGTTCATGGCTCTGGCTTGCACTGGTACTACCTTGGGTAAAACAGAGAATTTTAAGGACTTTGCAAATCTAGTCCCTGAGATGGCAGTTTTCCTGTCCACCTCTGTTTTGTAAAGGACAGCTCCACTGCACCCTTTCAACCAGAATGCTCTTTCAAAGAGATGTGCCAGTTAAAGTCACATTTGGTATCTTGTGTATTTTAGCCAAAAGCTAGCCTGAGTGACAACAGCAGGTAAGATAACCTATTTTATAGGAAAATATATTTTCCAGTGTATTGGCTGTTTCTGTACTCTTAATGCCATCTTCTGTTTCTAAGAGCATTTTGTAGCTATGAAGAGTGTCTTAAAGAAAAAATAAGTAAGTTTAAGATACTGTGAATCTAAAATATACAAAATTCAAAAAGTTCAGAGATGGTGTCAATGCTTAAAAAAATAACTCCACCCTTCTCTTCTAATTGATGTGCAATGATGAATGGCATTTTAAGAAGCGCACACAACAGTAAAAGCACTCTAAAGGAGCAAATAAAATGAGTGAATAAATAAAAAACATTCAAGTACACCACTAAATTAGCTAATTAATTATACTTGTCCTTGTTGCTTTTGGTGTTTGCCACTATCTCATGTGGTAGCAGAGACATATCAAAACTGGAACACAACACAATTTTAATTAGCTAGGTTTTCAGAAGTACTTAATGTTGGCATAAAACAACTTCCATATGTGTCCTACCTCTTTCTATAGACTCACAATGGAAATGGCAAGGATGAAAAAATTCTGCGGCCTCACAGAGTGGCATCCAGTGCATCAAACACAAGTGTGTACTAGCACCACTCTTACTCCCTTAACTCACAGTTTAACATTTCTGAGGGGAGCTGAAGTCTGTGTTCTATGAAAGGTGGACTGAGCTTATGTTTAAGAGCAAAGAGAGGCAAGACTGGACTCCAGCAGTGTGCTGTGCAGGAGATTATCAGGCCTGCCCCACCACCTACACATCAGGACACTGCTCCAGTTTCCAGGACAGCCCGCATTTTTAGGGAGAATGCATCTACTCTGAGATTGGAAAAATAACGCTGGCAAAGTTGTTCTGTCCATTCCCTGGAGTGCTCTGCCTCTCCTGAAAGCTGAGCATGTGCAATATTTATACTGGTCAAATGTGCTCACTTCAGTGCTGGACTTTGCCCAGCAGCTCTGAGTGCTGGCTGGGAGGAGGCAGCACTGCCGAAGCCCAGCTCCAGATTCTAGTGCCACTGACACGGGGAGCTCTTAATGCCACTTTGGCTGCTGTAAGTAAGCAAGAGACAAATGCAGGATTAAGCATGGCAGCAGATTACTGAGTGGGGTGCCTGCTTTATCGTGACTCTGAGCTTCACAGATACCAGGATGACTTGGTCCACACAAATGGCCAGGAGGTCACATAGTTGCATGTCTGGGGCCATTGGCATTAGGCAGTGTTTGCAAGCTAAATGTGAATGTGAACCAAAGCTGACTGACAGGAATGTGCATCTGTTGAGGCAGTTGGGCCAGCAGATGATATTAGTTGTTATCTGAAAGCCACCAACAATGTGGATCTCTGCTGTCAGGGTTTTAACTCCTGCAGGACCCTGTTTCTCTCACAAGCTGACAGCCACCATTTCACTCTCAAATGCACCAGCTGAGAAGCTAGACACAGATAAATGACTGTTATGAAGAAAAACAGTGGGTAATAGGCTGAGAGACAGAAGAGTTGTGACCCTTGGTTTTATGGGACTCACACACACATAGCACTGAATTGAAAGCCCTTGCTCCATTATCTGTCAGCAGCAAAGATCACACCCCAGCACTTCCCCTTGGTATTACCGCAGCTCAAGATGTTACTATTTTTGCAGAAATAAGTCATTCTGTGAGAGATTATCCCATACCTTCAGGCCTTTTCTCCAGCTACTACCCATGACACACATTTTACTGATTCATTTTAGAAAGATTGTGCTCCAGTTGGCGGTAGAAGTGTGTGTTCCAAGGACAGTCACCACAGGGCGTTGGTAATCCAGTAGTTGCCATTCGTGTACCTGGAATGATTTCTGTGCCATGGGTATCATTTTTCTTACATCTTGCTGTCTAGAAGTTAGATGTCAAGCTGCACTAATTACCTTGGCTCCCCTAGAGAGAGGAATGGGGACTTGCACGGAGCGATTCATGCCACCCTAGAATATTGCATCCTCACAAATCTCTGTAAAGGATATGTCTTTATCATGAAAAACTGAGGATTATAGCTCTTCTTTTAGATGAAAGCAGCATCAACAAAAGGGAATATTCTTTGTTGCTAGCACAGGATGAGAATCTCAAATGGTGCCTTTTCTGCCTATGTTTCACTGTGAGCTCAAAAGATCAGTCCTCTCCCACAGAACCAGTCCTGCAGTGTGCTTATTTGCATCTGTTTCATCTCCTTCTGGATCTCAAGGGTGCCAGAGTATTGGGCATCCTTTTTCTGCTGATATTATACACATTGCTGATAGAAATGCCTTCCCTGGCACCTTGCGTATGGCCACAGCTGGCTTTTTCATGCTTCTGTTGTTCAAAGACTACAATCACACTGTCCATAATATGCACAGGGAACAGGCATCCATGGTATGACTTCATTTGCAAGCCACACTAGCATCAGGTCTCATATGTCTCACACTGGTGCTGATGCATCTTCACAAACCATCACGTGTGCAGGTTCCTCATTTTGGCCAGCAGCTTCAGGGACTTCACCATGCTAAGCTCCAGGGCCTCAGCTCATATTCCTGAAGCACACAGCAGAATTTTATCTGCTCTGAACCTCCTCATGTGCTCCCAAAAAACAGCTGCCATCACACCTCTGTCACCAAATCTGCAAGCCATTCTTTTCCTGTGCAAGATGTTTCAGAGACTACACCCATCTCCCAGTAGTATAAGCTTATTTACCCAGAATAAAACTGGCCAGAAAAAAAGGAAAAGGGAGAAAAAAATGCAGTAAAAATTCTCTTTTAGAGAGTGGTACCTGTCTTACAGCATCTAAAGAGCTCATCACACAGAGCTGAGTAAAACGGCCCTGCCACTGCAGCTTGCTCTCAGATGTTTCTGATGCTTTTCAATGCAGAAGAAATTATCCTCAAAACTTATTTAATTGCACAAAAAATGTTTTACAAACCAGTGGTACCTTTGTAGTTAAACACCACCCCCTGTTTTACAAAAACCCTATGCTTTATAGATGAGAAGAATGTTATACCAGGAGGGTTCTGTATTGGATGAGTGGTTTTAAAAAATTGCAGCTTCTCCTTACACACCTGTACTTGGACAATGCTAGTTACTCTAACTAACAGACATTTTTTGCTAAAGAGATACTTACATCTGTTCAGAAAATTCACCTTTCCATTAAAAAATGAAACAAAACAAAACAAAAAATAAAACAAGCAAATAAAAAGCACACAAAAATAAAAAAATAGATTCAAACACCAATTTTTTCTTAAGCAAAGAGAGGCAATGCTTCTAGCCCTGCACCATAGAACATCTGCTGCAGTGCCAGACAGCTTTCTAAAAAAATACAGCCCCAATCCAGGGGAGCATAAAAGCATATGAATAAATAATAGAACAACACTCAGATCAAAATTTTGTCTGTACTGTATGAATGTGTCATGTCCAGATCTCATTCCACAGCTGTGTGACAGCTCTGATGTCTGCAACATCTTTATTCACACATCAGCAGTAACTCCTTCCACCACATGCCAGCTACATATAATCTTCAAGTCCCAGTGGACTGGGAAGATATAATATGTTCAAGAAATACTTAAACCAGTCTTTTTTATCCTCCTCTCTATCTCCAGGACAGCAGGAAGGATCCAGATTTATCTGTGCATCCAGATTTACCCAAGTGTCTTCCATATAATCTGGACCCTTTTGTATTTTCTGAAACACACCCTGATAATTTCAGCCTAGTGGCAGATGACAGCAAACCCCACGACATGTGGTTTTCTGATATCCACACCAATAAAAGAAGCACCAAGCTGTGCACAGCCCATAGTCATGGGAGTTTGTTGCCCAACAGGCTCACACACCCAGTAGGAAGCAGGAGTGTGGATGCCTGAAGCAGTTCTGAATTACAGCATGCTGCCTGTCTCAGTGTTTCATCTATAGAGATGAAACAAAATGAAAGGGTGGCCATTAACACACACAGGAGCTCGGTTCAAGCACCACACATGAGCCTCATGCAAATGCAACTCTGCTTGCTCCCCATGAAAGAAACCTTGCCTCAAGCTTAAGCATTGCCAAGACTTGACCCTCACTGAATATTTGGGCCAGGGAGATTCTGGATGCTTGCTGGCCTCCATTTTACTTACTGTTAATGAGATTAGATGAGCATGTATGTGTGAATTGCACTAAACTGTAATTCATAGGAAACTTACAAATGTCCATCACTTTGCTTTAAGGTCTGACCTCCTGGCCTTTACAAAAGCCATTGACATGTTGAATGTATTTTTTTTCCCTGTGGAAACATTCTAATGTATTTGAGAAGTTTTTATCTCAAGGGCAGAAGTTGTCCAGGTTTTCCAGTTAAGGTTTGATCTCAACGTCAATTTGTTTCCTCCTTGGTTCCTAGATAAGATAATTTTCCTGCAAGTAAAATGCACAAAATGTTGCATATACGGTGGGTGGTACCGTAACCACCCACCTCCAGACATTGTGTCCCACGTCTATATCATGCCCTCAAAAAATCACTAACACTTAGCTTGGAAGACAGGAGCACAGTTCATTAGAAATTTTGTAAAATCCTGTTTCAATTGAAAAGCTTTAGAAAAATCCAAAGAACTCATTTTTCCTAATCACAAAAATTTTTACTCACATGCACACACATGCACAGAGCCCCTTATCCCCTATGTGCTCCACCTGGCATAGGATGTGATCCTGGTGAGATCAAAGTTAATGGGAACTAAGCAGAAAATTTCCAGTTTTGTCTGCTATCAATTCACTTGTTCCTATCACATTAAGAAGACACTGCCTAAGAAAAAAAATTACCAAAGGACTTCATGTACATCTGGTTTCCATGCAGATAAAAGCAGTTTTTCCTGGTGACAGAGATGATCTGGCATAAATTTGCAGGCAAAGCCTGGCTATGGCAAGTGCCTTGATTCATACCCATATGATTTATCCTTAGGGTTTAAAAAACCATGTAGCCTTGGGATCTGTGAAGCCTCCTTTTTATCTGAAGATACACAGCACTCTTTGAGGGGATCTTTTTAAAACATTTCTTTAGGGATATATTTAGTAGAGTTCAATGGGTATACAATGCTATACATTGTCTTATATTTCCCTTTCACAAATGTCTTTTGTAAAACCGTACCTGCTGCGTAAAAGGCAAAATGTTTCTGATTTATTTTCCAAAAATATTTCTTAAAAACACAAGGATGAGCTGGAATATAGTATTTCATTAAGTGTAGGTTTGCAGCTGATCTGTCCAAGTAAAAACCAATGAAGAATTTAATATCACTTTTCAACAAGCTATCCATAAGTTTACCCCGAACACCTGTTATTCACCAGCTTGAAAGCTAATCACAGTTCCTCTCTTCCAGTTTTTTTTCCTGTAATTCCTACATCAATTGACCCCTCTTAAGTCAATGAAAAAACACTGAAAACCCATTGTTAGTAGCAATTACACCTGATGATCAGAAAAGCTAGGACTTTTGACATGAAATAAGATTATGTACCAAAAGCCACCTAAAAATAATTCAATTTTTATCAAGTGAAGCAAACCACTCTTAGCACAAAAGAATTGCTTGTGAATAATTAACCTTTACAACAATAATGAACAAGTATATGCTACAAAGAAGAAATGAAAGATGAGAAAAAGACCATAAAGTGCTTCCCCTGTAAGCTTTATTTCACTTTTAGTGTGGTAATACATCCTACTGTGAATAGCAGAACAAGCAGCTGTGTAAGGCCAGTCACAGTCACTCATGCAGACAGGGGCATATGACACTAAACCAGAAGAAAATTAACCCAAGATTAGCCTCACCACCTCCTTATGATCCTTAGTTTTGTTACAGGATGGACTCTGTCAGGTGATACCAACTAATATTATTATTATTATTATCATGTAACAAATGTTGTTTCATGGAACTGCACATTCCATCAGGTCAAAGGTTCATTCCCATTCCAATACTCTTATCTGATAGTCCCTGGGGAAAGGCTTTATGGATGGGACAACAATAAGGCAACTTTTCATCAGGCTGTTATCTGCCTCTGTGGACTGAACACTGTCTGGCTGTATTTAGCAGCCTTCAGTGCAACATTCTTCTCTGACCATATCCACCCATCTCTGCAATGGCACCTAGCATCCTGCTGCAAGGAATGCCACAGTTTGCCTATATATTGTCTCAGGGGAAATAAAGAGCTCTATTCATATTTCCTTTGTTTGGAGAGTGCTGGTTTAATAGGCAAAATTTTTCTAATGTCCCCTTGTCCTTATGTCAGGAGCCATAATGAGGAGTCATCCCCTTCCACAGCTGGTGGGATATTGTAAAAAGAGGCAGAAGATTGGGGGTCAATTCTCCCTTCTGATGTGCACTGGAAAGCTCTATTTTCAGGAGCATGTAAGCCAGGGTCTGCAAAATGTACAGCAGTACAGCAATAGTTCATGTCCCTTACTGAATGCCCTGCCAACTGTCCTCAGAAACACTCCATGGCATTAAATATTTAACCATGAATCCACTGCCTCAAAGGCTCATTATAAGCACGTTTGTAAAGAATGAAAGGAACCAGCAGGAAGACAGTCAATTCCTACAGCACACTAGGGGCAGAAATCCAATTGGAAACTGTCTTCTTTCGTCCTGATTTGGGAGCAGGCAGCCCCCAAACTGCTGCATCACCTGTACTGTCACAGGTGCAGCAATGTGCATTCAGTGAAGTTTCTCCTCCTCCAAAACACTCAAGGCATCTCCATATCCTGCTGCACAGATATGAATGAGAGGATCAAGGCTGGAAAAATCTTTATGATCATTGAGTCCAACCATTAATCTAGTAGCACTGTATTCACCACTAAACCGTATTCCTAAGTGACACACCCATATGCCTTTTGAATACTTTCAGGGATGGCAATTCCCCCACTTCCTTTGGTAGCCCATTCTAATGCCTGACTACCCTTTCAGTGAATAAATTTCTCCTGATATCCAGTCTGAACGTTGGTGCAATTTGAGGCCCTTTCCTCTAGTCCTAGAGATTTTTACCCTGGAAAAGAGATTAACCCCTGTCTCACTACAACCTCCTTGAAGGTTGTAGGATTGCTATGGTAACACCAGTCTGAGTTTCCCTCGATGTTTGCCCTAAGATGGCCACTGCCCAAAGCGATGGTGATATCCTACACCAGAAATGTAACCACATAGACAGCATAAGCCAAGCAAGTGCTGAAGCTGTGAGCATTTCTGAAGCGTGATCTCAGGGCTTGTATACTTGTAAAGACCAAAGACTAGTCTCCCTCTCCCTTACCAGTCAAGAGGAGCTCTGAGGGACAACATGCCAAAATTCCAAGTCTAGGCTGGGCATCACCCTCTGTCAGAGCCTCTCCACTGAGCATTAAGGGAGGAAACTGGTTTCTCTGCAGCTGGCCCAAAGGGGCAGCACAGGCCACAAATCAACAGTCTAGTGAGAGGGGCTGAAAGGACACTGACCTGTGCACATTCCAGTCCCATTTCAATCATACTGAAGCATTCAGTGGCGATGCCAGGGAAGGTCCTCATTCTACACAGCAGGTAAGAGGGACAACAAGATGTTCTGGCTATTCTACAGCCTCCCTGCACATTCCCATTCCTTGCTGTTGGAATAATTTGCCCAGTCTTCCTTTCAGGAAGCTTTCCACATAGAGTTAAACAGAAACAGAAAGGGAATAGTTTTAGAAGAAAATCACTGACTTCTTGGGCAGCACAAAAGGCAAAACAATACCAAATGGCATCTGGCTTCTGTTAGGACATACAGCCTCTGCAAATTACAGCCCAAATGAGTAAGAGCCATCCAAAAGGCTGATCAGAGTCATCTGATGGAGTCAGCTTAATTCAGGATATGCCTCTTTGGTTTCTCAGTGCAATACAAATTAGAAAAAAAAGTGGCAAATTAAATATGTATGGGGCCTTGGCAGAACTTTCCATCAGCTATAGAATACAAAAAAGGAGGAGAAAGCAATACACAATTAACAAGGCAAGTATGCAGTAGGCAAAGGGAAAAGCAACAAACAGACTCTAGCACCGCAACAGGGCTGCACAGAGCAGCTGCCTGAATCTGCCAAATTCCAAGAGAAGACGAGAGAAAATGAAGCCCACAGTGACAGAGCATCCCTACAGGAGAGGCAAATGTCCTGTAAATCATTTCAGTGCTATAAGCTGGACTCTGAACTCATGGTGACCAGTTACTGAGTTGCTAAGTCTGGCCATGTGAATCTAACAGCATTCCCCTTACAGAGATTACCTACAAATATTCTAAACGACTGAGGAAAAAGCACTGAGCTTCACCTGCCCATTTCTGTTACATGCATTTGCAACACTTCTTTTTTCCTCCTCATTCCCTCCCCTTCTGATAATGCTTGAACACCTGTTTTAAAAGCAGAAGGGTACTAAGCAATCCAGCTCAGAATATTTTTACTAATGAAAAAAAATAGGATAAAACTTGAAAGTATGGTATGATTAAAAAAAAAAATTAGAGAATATTTTTTGTGCTTCATTTGATACAGAAAAATTACTTAATTGTATTCAAATACAAATTCTTCCAGCATAAAACAAATACATGCACCACCGCATGAGATGGCTCCCCCACGTACACGACACTGTAATAATTAGGGCATTCTCCATAGCTGAGGGAGAACAGATTCAGTTTCTTCATATGCCTAAGGAGATTCAAACTCTTTGGAGAGCGAGACAATCAGAGGATGTAGGCCATTTTGGGGTAGGTGGCTGTGACCACCTACTGAAACTGCTCAATTTTACGTAAAAAATTGAAGTTTCATATAGACTGGAAGGTACATTGGTGGGCAAGTAGGGGCAGCTGCCCCAAGGCTGAGAGAAGTCAGTCAGTGGGATCCCTGCTCACACAGCTAAGTAGGTGTTTTCTACCAGCTGGTCATTTTGACAGCAGACAGGTAAATCATGGGAAAGCATGGCCATGGCCAGGCATGGGATATGCTGTTTGCCAAGGGGGCGTGATGTAGAGTGGCCTAAGGACATGAGTAAATACTGTCTACAGAAGCAAGATTCCTAGGCTTTCTTTTTTGACTCCCTTCCCCATCTCTACTGAGAGCATTTACAGCCCAGCTTGCCATCGATCTATGACGCTGAGTGCAGATTTTACCAGGCAATTCATTCATTGTTCCCTGACAAGAAGGAAGATTAATAAGGTAACTAGTGCTTCAGAGAAGAAATGGGACTTAAATATAATGATGACCAAAGGGTCTCTTCGTTCCAGACACTGGGTGCACAGAGATTCCCCCTCTCTCCCCTCCCATTCAGCCTATACACACAACCTGTCCTGCACAAAGTCACCTGCAGGTAGGTTCTTCCTGCTGGACTGTGGAGCCAGTCAGAGAAGGACACCCATTTGTTCAGCTGTCTGTCCCGCTGCAGCAGCAAACACAATTATGTGTAATTATAGCCATGCTAGGACAAAAATCTCTGTTGTATATGAAACACTTCAAGGAAATAAGGCATACAATCCAGGGAATCTGACATGAGAGCTCAGGGTCACAAGTAAAATTCAAACGCAGTATCTTGATTTAAAAAAAGAAAAAAAAAATCAATGAGCAGGCTCTCCCAAGGCATTTCACCTCTAATTGAAGAGTGAATTGTGTTTACTTAACTGCTCATGCTCTTGACTGTCTCTCAGCAAATGAATCATGATTACACTACATAAAATTCAGTGTTTGGCTTTCTTATGATCCCATAGGACTGAATTCCACACTTTACAACACGCATGTAAAAAAAGGACTGAACTGTGAAAGATATCTGTTTATTGTATAGAAAAGAATAATGTTTCTTTCAAATATAGATTGTAGCCACTCCAGTCCCCGTTTTCACAGCTGAAGTAGAAGTAAAGGAAAGGCCGCCTATGCTAAGGGTAAAATAAAAGCTGTTTCACATTCAGATTAACATTGGTCAAGGGCATGTAGGCTGCTGTAATCTTGGGCTCCTAAAATCATATCATGTCACATACAGATTTTACACACAGAAGGACCTCAGGTTTTTTTCATAATGTGTATGCATACATTATGTGGAGTGTTCAACTCCTAACTTTTGTAAAGGTGTTCAAAATTGATCAAAAATGAAGTTTGAATGAAAAATTACTCAGACTTTTGTCTCAAATGTTGTCATCATTGAAGGTAAATGAGGAACTTCTTTCAGCATTTATGAATCATGAACAATTTATCAGAACAAGCTGGAAATTTGAGTGAAGATTGACATAATAATAAAAAACACCACAGGAACTAAAAGAAGTTCTAAAACTTTCTGGCGAACCACTGTGTTCTAAAAGCCAAATATACTGTTTGTCCCCACTTACTTGAAAATGACGGACCTGATTCTTGGGTCATCTTCTTGTGTCAAAATGGCTTTATAGCTGGACCAATAATTGGGTAGAGCATCTCTATGCAGCAGAATTGCTGGGTACTGTGGTTGCTATAATAGGATTAACTGATCTTCCATCCAGTGGATGGAATATCATGGGACAACTACACCTTCTCATGAACAACTGTTGTATGGTCTCTTGAAGAGGTGTGACTTAGCAGAGGTTTGCATCAATGATGAATTGTGTTTGTGACATTACTGGTCCTAGGGATTGGAAAAGAGCAAACTCAGTTTAAGGGGAAGAGGTAGAACATTCAGTGAACACCTTCTGTGTGACTACACTACAATTCCAAAGCAGTCTTAGATGTTATGGTACTGCATACACATGTTATGATACACAGCTATCTTGTCTTCTCATCAAACTCCTCTAAGCTCATTAAGCACCATTCCCCCATTAGCTTCACCTGAAACAAGACAATGCAGAAACAAAAGGAAATTCACTCAGAAAGAGAGGAGACCAAGCAGGTGGTAGAAACATGACCTTCCTTCATGAGGTCAAATAGCTTTATTGTGATTAAGCACTACAATACAGTATATATCCATAAAAAAACTCTATAGTGTATATAAATTATTCCTTCCATTCAGTAATTCTCTTTTTGTTTTCAGTTTTTTTTTTTTTCATTTCCATTACAGCTTTGGTACAATGTGATTTTATTATATTTTTAAATACTTTTAGCTCCACAAACTCAACACAAAGTACAAAACTAATCCGAATCGGGGATATTACAATCTACACAGTGGTGTTCAGTGGTAGGAAAAAATCTTACCTCAATGAATTCATGTCACTAGCTAAGCTATAAAGGCATACCTAGCAGACATGACAAAAATATGCACCATTAACCAGCAAACATTTTTTTTTCAAAATTTATTTTACTCCTTTTTTTTTTTTTTACAGGTTTTTCCAGCAGCAAAATCACTTGAGCATAGTCAGTACTTATGTCCTCAACCGATTAGTCTGTTGTGTTCCTCTTCATCTGAAGGCCATAATTTATTTGTCAAATAATGCACCGCTATCCTCATATATCTAAGCCACAGTGTCAGTACTTGACCTGCCACCCTGCATTGTTGATACTCGCACAGTTTGTCCTGCAGCTGGCAGAAATAACTGGAACGTTATTGGAGGGGCAGTGTGGGGCAATCAGCCGGAGGTTGTTCTGTGGGGCAGGAGGTATGACATTACAGTAGACAGGCATTCCAGTGGCTGTAAGTGTTCCTTGACCTGATTGATTAGGTAGCATGATTGGTTGTTGATATGATTGTTGTGGCAATCCTTGAGAACCCTGGGTCATTGGCACCTAGGCAGGAATATGGAAAGACGTAGGAAAAAAAAAAAGCAATTACTAAGCAAGTTAAAGTAAGTTCCCAGCATCCTGATATTCCTTCTAGCTGAATTTGAGTATACTGTCTGTTCTGCCAAAATGTGCTATTTTCTGCTGCTCAGAATTGTTCTCATCTCTGAGGACTTTTTTTGTTAGAGAAGATTTTGAAGAGAATTCGCTCTGCTTTTAGGTCTAGAAAGTGCCTCTGTTGTGACCTAGTAGAATATGAATTACTGGGATCAGTACAAACAGAAGACTCGACCCTGGTATATCTAGGCCATCTAAAAGGTCTAAACCTTTAACTTGATCATTAACCTTTAAAACACGTTTTCAGTATAGTAATTCTGAAGATGTAAGGGGAAAATATTACCCACAAGCAATTCCCCCATTTCCATCTGTGTCGCTGCAGCATTTTCAAAGAAGCTGAGGGAAAAGGGGAATGGCTGCTCAATCAGTGCAATCTATTAAAATGAATTAGATGTCACTTAGTTTCTTAAGTTTCCAGAGGGACCAGCAGGAAACGTAAGTACAGGCCACCTCTCACATGCTCTTGGCATAACTCACAGAAACTAGGTATAAAGGTGGGGAAATAAGTCTGGGTAACTTACGGACTTGGTAAAAATCAAGCCACTGCCTTCCCTCTCCCCAGAACCCAATAAACAATAATCCATCTGGCTACAGCTTGTTATAGAAGACATGGTGAGATCCTTGGCAGGAGTCTCCACAGATGAGTAATTTTTAACTGGATCAGGCAAAGCCCTCAACTTCATTACAGGAAACAGTACTGCACTGGCAAAAAAAAGAAGAAATGAACAATGTTCTTATATTTTTTTAAATTAATTTTCTTCACAGGAAGAAGTCTAGTTCCTTCGTTCTTTGTTCTTTGTGACATTTTACCCTCACTGCAGGCTGTAAAAAATAGTTCATTTCAAGCATTCCAAAATCAGAATGAAAATCAGTAGTACTAAGACCATGTAAACAAGAAGCAAAGAAACTGATTTGACTTAGGAGCACATTCATCAGAAGGCTTCCTGCCATACACTGTCCAAATGAAGTTATAAGAGCACTGTGTAATGCAAAAACTTAATTCAATTAAGCATTCCCCAAGAAAAGCAGTCTTTCCTTACAGCTCCTAAATACCTGATAAGACGACATGGCTGGATACTGCACCATCATGCCTTGCACCTGATTTCCCTGTTGATTATTCATCAGGTTCTGGCTTTGGGGCGGCTGCTGCATTCCCATGAGACCCTGGAACCCCTGCTGCTGGTTCGGCAGGACAGGCTGGTAACCTGGAAGAAGAAAGATGTCTTCAAATATGCTGTTGCTTGCCGGGGCAAAATTACAACTCTTTTAAGGTACAGCAAATGATCCCATCATTTATCCCCGCATTAGAAGGTTATTCATTCCCACAGAAGCGTTACTGGAAATGAAAACTGAAGTGCAACAGACAAATGCCTTGAGCTGGGAGCCCTGGAAGGCTGACCTGAGTGGGCAGCACACTTTTGTTACACTTTTTAACACTGTGGCAGAGACCACCTGGAGGAATGTCTGACTGCAGCACAGGACTGTAAAGCCCTAAAGAGACACAGGGTGCAACTGTCTTTTGGCTATTTCCTCAGAAGCAAAACTCCCACAACTTCAAGGACACCAGCATTTGGCCTTCACGGTCTAACCTGACAGTTTCTTTCATGTCGCATTTCTTACCTTATCCTCTTACCTTCCTTGTAATGCAGCTCCCTGGCATGATGTAAACAGAGAAGCCTTTATTTTAATCAAGAAAAACATCTCTATGCACACTGGTTCTCACTTGCAAGGTTTTTTTTATGTAATTAGAGCATATTAAGGGTCATATTCCACCCTACTGGTTTCGTGTTTGTCAAAAGAGGAACATCATAAATTAGGGAGTGTCGTCCCCATGACTGGGCAGGAACGCGGCTAACACACCAGTGCCTGCACAAGGATGAGAGGCTGATGCTTCTGTTTTAATCTGTCACTAACTTCATGTTCAAAGTCACGCCACTACAGCAGGTTTTCTGCTGGGACGTCTCCTCTAGGACTCACAGAGAAATGGGCAAAGAGTGGATGATCTAGAGAGCCAAGCTGCTAATGAGGCAGCAGTGTGGATGGGAAGGCAAGCACAAATGGTGCACTGCTCGGCAGCAATGCGATTTCGCCTGGGAATGAGCCTAGACAGATGGAACTGGGCTGGCTGGGTAATGCTAATATTTAGCAATTAAGAGCTTTGCAGAAGAAGCAGGAAAGGAAGATGCAGAAAGATACTGTCCTTGAAAAATGTGACCAGACATAGGTTTAATAAATCTATGAATAATTTCTCCTTAACACATTCTGTGTTCTTTAGCACTCATATTTTTAACGTGCAGTTATGCAGTACACTATTAACTCTGTAGTGAGGTCCTTACAATAAGCATATTTCAGACAAAAAAGAACTACCAGAAGGAGCAACTCTGGCATCTTTATAAGAAAAATTTGTGTCACGTCTGCTCAATTTATATTCATGAATACAGTACATGGTTCAATATACTTCATGAAGTAAAAACAATCATCTGGATATTTCTTCACTGTGTAAGAAAAATAAAGTAACAAATGTCTCTGTTTCTGCTGGTCTATTGTCAACTGATAGCTTTCCTTCAAAATCTGTTCTGAGGCCAAGGAAATGTTGGGATATCTGGTCAAGTTTTTGGCATTAAAGATGCCGTTCCACAGATATGAGATTAATGTCTCCAGTCAAGTGAACAAAATAAAAAAAAAAAAGATAATTCCATGAGTGATTAACTTGGCTGGGATATAGCATTAAACATTTCCTAAACTCACCAGATTATTATACATTCAGATTTACTCTTTTCCTATGCGCAAACATTGTGTCAGCATATTTTTTAGTCATAAAAATTACCAACATCAGAACTGCTGTAACTGAGTTTACAGAAGGCTTATACAGCAATAATAAAATTGCTAGTCCTCTTCTGCTCCAGCACACCAATTATGGGGGGGAAGGGCTAAAGGATAGAAATAAAAGATTTAGCATTACTATTCTGGTATTTGCAGGAATGGAAGTTTAAGTACAGGGGAGTCAACTGAAAGGAGAAGCAAAAACACAAAATTCATCTCATGTCACCTGGGATTGTTAAAGTAAATCCCAGATATGTAAAGAATGATAGCTGGATGATGGACCAGGGATCAAGTGACACGTTTGGGGAAAGTAATCAAACATTGGATTTGGGTTCACCGAATTGGACTGTGATGCATTGGCACAGGATGGCAGACTGGTGCTCTGCAGAGACAGACAGACACCACTGGGGTCAGGTAGAAAGCAGCCCTTCTGTTATCTCTGGTAAATATGATTGCATTAACATTACTTTAGTCAGACTACTGCTAATGCCCTGCTATATGTTTGAATACACAGTTCTCTCTTCAATTCAGCTTTGTGTTCCATACTCTCCAAATATGACAAATTTATTACTCAGTGCAGACATGATTATCCAAGTGAAACAAAAAATTATGGAAAAGTTGAAGTAGCTACCCTTATGATGAACATATAGGCATGATCTCCTAGGGGTAATACAAAAACATGGAGTCATAAAATGGCTTTGGTTGGAAGGGACCTTCAAGGCCATCTAGTTCCAGTGACAAATGCACACACAAACACCCCCACCCTGAAAATCTCTCCACTAGCAAGCACTGCTTAGTGCGTGACATAAACACTCCAGGTTTTAGGGGCAGGAATATGAAAAGGAGACAGGCTGAAGAGCTGAAGTCTACTAGGCTACGGATTAATATTTTAACAGTCTTATAACTCTTCAAGGACTTTAGCAATTTCTCCTTCCCATAGTACATGTGCACCCCTCACCCCTGTCTTAACCAGCAGAGTACAGATTAGATCCCTGAAAGTGAGAATAAGACTCCTTATTTTAGCCCTTATTTTCCTACTCCTTATTTTAGCCCTTTGCAATGCTCTGACCACAAAGAAAAGCCTCAATACAAGCAGATAAATACTTCACATGCACTCTAACATACTTCCAGTCTGATTAGATGGGAGCAGAGAGATTGTATCCTGAGCCCTCTTAGACTTTAAGGGAAAGGAAGTTACTTTGGTCCAGGAGGTACTCTAGAATATTTACTCCCCTGACACACGAGTAGAAATGGGGATGTTTAAGAAGTTTACTGGCCTGTGTGTATCTTTGCAAGGATGCTGGCTGTCCTCTCTTCCTTACTTAATATTCATGGACTTTTTTTTATGATCAGTACCCTCTGGAATTAAATGGAGTTATGGATATCAGACCTCACTATAAAACCCAGTACAGCATTTAGTCAAAATCCAGCATCTTCAGAGTTCTGCATCTCAAGTAAAGCCACTTCATTTTACCTGGTAGCAAAGTCTGAACCTTCGTTATGTTAAATACATGAAGAAAGATGCAAGTTCATCCATTCTATTGAACATAAAAACATGACAAGATACAAAAGTATATTCCAACATTGTAGAGGGGGTACAGAATATTAAAAAGTGAATTAATTTTTTTGATCTACAACAAGCTTTATAAGCAAGAAAAAAATGCTGTGACAAAACAAAAAAGCCAATGTCTGTTCTGCTAAATGGCTTCTGTTTCAGCACAAATGCAAGTAGAACAATTGGCTCTCTACATGGCAATCCATTTGGACAAGAAGTTGTTAATATCAGAAAACAGCTGCTCTGAATTTCCCATCGCTGCAGCCCAAATTCTTCACGCATCTTTTGAAATAGGTTTTCCAGTGTTTACTGTATGTTGATACCTTTGTAAAGATATCAGAAAAAAGATTGGAGGTAGGAGAATTGAGACTAATATCAACCTTTCAGCAATGTTTGTGAAATTATATAATTCTAGCAAAATATTTCTTTTTTTTTCTCTTTTCTTTTTTTTTCTTTTTCCTCAGGCACAGACTATCAGAGAGCACCATTCCACCAAAATTACTTAATTTGTCCACACACAGCACAGTCCTCAACTATACCATGCTTTTCACGTGCTATTTACTTTTCAGTGACATGGAAATAATACTGTCTTGGAAAGTCTTGAAAACTGACTGCAGTGCATGAAAAAGCAGGCATTACTGGGCAGAGGTGGATGTTTTGGAGCTACACGTGTAAGAAACAAGTGAAAACAGGAAGTGGCAACATGCTTATGCAGCAATAGTTGTCTTTGCACTTGCTCTTTTGCTCATTAGCTTTCATTCTACATAAAGAGTAATCCTTAAAAGCCTCTTTACTGTCCCCTGAGAACATACATACGTGGGTTATTTTCTAATGGCAGTACACATCAGATGAACCATCCTATTACTGGAAGCTCCAGGGCCTCTTTACTGCAATTATATCATCCTGCTCTATGTTATCTCTGCTACAAAGGAGGATTTTTTAAATCAGGGCAAACATGAGAGACATTGTTAAACAACCAGAGGAACAAATCGTGCACAGAATTTCAATGAATGCCTCAGAGGAAAGATGAGCCTTGGATTCCGGATGAAATGGAAGAGGCCGTCATACCATCAAGGTAATTCTCTGAACCTTTACAGCCTGCATCACCATGCTGAAAGTCATCTAACTTAAACATCCCTGGGGAGAAAGACTGCGTGAAAGACCCACAAATGTTTTAATTTCCTAATGAAGCTATGCAGCTCAAAAGACAAAATGCAGCAGTTTTACACCTCTGCCAGTAGCTACACCCAGAGCTGTAACTGAAGCATGTTTGGTGCTCTTCTTGCCTCAGCATCCATCCTTCATGAATGGCACATCCATGTTGGCAGGGACTGTTTCACTGCTCATTTTAGATTTGAGGCATGTGTTAGCAAGACACCTTTGGAACATGTGTATCAGCACTGCTGGTAAAGAGTGTCTGACAAGTGCAGGAGAGTCCCTGAACTGCAAATCTTGTTTTAGTCTTACCACTTGAACAGAGTCCTTGAATCCAAGCCCATCCAATGCAAACACAGACTCTCATAGTGGTTTTGATGTAACATAATTTGAGAGTTCACCTGCTCCCTTTGTGCTTTACTCAGTGCAGTGCAACCTAAAATTCAGGTACCTTGGAAACACACTGAAGTGGCTTAGGCAAGCAAAGTCCAAAAGAAAGTCAAAAGGGAAACCTCAAGCAGAGGTAACTGGGCTGTTTGGAATACTAAACAGATTTGGTTGTGCTCCCGCCTGCTCTGCAACCACTGCAGTGCCTATGCCACACTGCCTTTCCGCCCCACTCCCTCTCCCAGTATAGACCAGCTCAGCCTCTGTTGCAGCTGCCAGAAGCACTGGGAAGAAATTTAATTTGAGCTCACATGGAAAAGAGAAGGGGTACAAGCACCAGCTCTTAGAGTGGACACAAAGGAATACCCTGCAAAGTCCTTGAAAACATTCTAACAGCAAATTCTCTACACAGAAGGTGCTTACATTTGCAAAAGACTCCCCAAAACTTAGTAGAGCTGAGAAGCAAGCTAAAACCATGACCCAACATTAGGAAGTGCACCTCTTCCTGAAAGACTTAATGAGTTCACTCTGCACAACTTATTAAAAAGACAAAGAAGTATCTGCAAATAGATAGAGCTGGTTTTGGCCAGGTTAGAATTAATTGTCTTTCTAGTAGCTAGTAAGGGATTTAATTTTTGATTTGTGCTGAAAACGGTGTTGATAATTCAGGGATGTTTTAGTTACTGCTGAGCAGTGCTTTCTGTTTCTCACACCACTCCACCAGCAAGGAGGCTGGGAGTAAACAAAGAATTTGGGAGGAGACACATCCAGGACAGGTTACTCCAGCTGAACAAAGGGATATCCCAGACCATATGATAACATGCTTGGCATATAAAGCTCAGGGAAGGAGGAAGTGGGAAATGTTCAGAGTGGGCTTTTGTCTTCCCAAGTAACTCCTAGGTGTGAAGGAGCCCTGCTTTCCTGGGTATAGCTGAACAGCTGCCTGCCCATGGGAAGTGGTGAATGGATTCTTTGTTCTGCTTTGCTTGCACCCACAGCTTTTGCTTTCCCTATTAAACTGTCTTTACCTCAACATGTGAGTTTTCTCATTTTTAATTTTCTTATTCTCTTCTCTGTGCCACTGGGGAGAGCGAGTAAGCAGCTGCATGGGGCTGAGCTGTTGACTGGGGTTAAACCACAACAATAGTTCTTGAACAGACCAGAAAATGGTATAATAAAATTAGTGGCTGGAAGATAAACCTAGAACTTTTCAGATTAGAAATAAAATTCAAAGTTTTGACGGATCCTATAATTAACAAGGAGGCAATTTACCTAGAGTGGAAGGACATTTGCATCATTTAAAACCTCTAAAATGAGGATGGACATCTTGCTAGAAGATATTAATCCATTTAATAAGAAGTTCTGGTAATAAAGATATGATTATAATGTGCTCGTTGTCCAGCATTAGTCAGACCATTAAATTACAAATTCCAGATTTGAAATACTTAGGAAAATGTTAGCCAGCTGCCTCTTAACACTTTTGCTGTCTCCCAAGGAAAAGAGGACTAATCTTTTCCTTATCAGACAGGATCCTCTCCCCAGTCTCTCCTCCCTTTGATCACATGCTGGCAAGGCCACCCAGTTCACTCCACAAGCAGAGATCACCTTTTTACACTGGATATTCTAAGGGATATTTCTGGCCTATTTTAGTTTACTTTGCCCTGGCTGGAGTAGTGCTCAGTAGATTTTGTAGACTGAAGAATATGGTTGGTATCTATTCCCACAATTTTACTAGGCTACGTTCTCCTTTACTTTTTAAAATAAGCTATGGGCAAAGTATTAAAAAGGATGGATGTAGCTTTTACCTTATAAGCATTTAAATTTATAATGCCATGATTTAGTTATAATCAGAGAAGAAAAAATGTCATCGTAGAACTACAGTTCACTCATAGACATATCAGTACATTTGGTAAAGTTTTTGACAGCTTGCTTTTTTACTGTAAGCTGTGAACTGGCCCATCCCAGAGTATTTGCAAAACTGGAAAGAAGAAAAAAACTGAAGCAAGCTGTTCAGCAAGATCAAACATTGTCTTAGAATCACAAAATGGAATCACAGAATTGCTTAGGATGGAAAAGACCTCTAAACTCATCAAGTCCAACCATTGCCCTAACACTGCCAAGTCCACCACTAAACCACATTCCTAAGCATTCCGAAGAACCTTTTGATTCTCAAACAGACCCTAAATGTTATCTGTAAAACAGGAGGAAAGCCAACCTAATTGGGGAAAAATGCATAGGACAGTTGGCCAAGTTGTGGGAGCCACATAACGATATCCATTCCCAGCACAAGTGAGAGTAGGAATTCAAGGCAAGAGTTTCCTGGCAACCAGAACAAAGTCCTTCTTGATCCACAAGTCCATCAGTGCGTCCTGACTTTCCGTGACATACTCAAGTACTGGACTGCAACCAGGTGTTCCACCTCCCATGGGGCCATTGTAACACCATCCCTATGCACTGCTTTCTCTAGAGGAGAGCTGCTCCAAGGCACTGTGTTCTTGCTGGGTTCTCATGTTCAGGTGTTATGTGTCAGAATTGGGTGCTCAGTCCCCTGAGGAAAATGTTTGGTGGGTTTTTTTTTCATTATGCATCTGACCATTACCTGACAAGTTTCACTGCAAATGATGGACTAAAGTCTCCTGGAAAACACAAAATTGATCAAAATTTAAGCTAATTTTGATTTTAGCCTCACCCCAAAGTATCTGCAGCTTGGAAGACTCCCACAGAAGACACATTAATTAATGTCTCACTCTTGGTGATATTTTCTGTGTGAGTCTGAAAATTTAAATTTAATCTTGTGCAGCTGGAATATCTCTGCAATACACATGAAAATGTCTTAACCTAGTAAGACATTTGAGTTTTATATTCTACTTGAAGACAGCACAGATAATTTATGGTTGTAAACTGGACACCATGTAAGCTAGAAGGACAAATACATAGAATAGCTGAATGCTAAAATCCAATCCCTTTCCCCTCAAATCATAAGACCGTGCAATTAATTTATTTAGTTTTCACACACATGAAAAGGGAAAAAAACCAAAAAAGAATACCTGTGCCTTAAATAAGGGAGTCTTAAGAAGCAACAGAAAAGGTATGGAGGCATGAGGTAGCACATAAAACAGCACTTGTCAAAAACCACAGCAGCACACAGACTCATTTCCCCAACAGCACTCTGCAAGTTCAGACCCTCAAAAAACAAGAGCAGCCTTTTAACAGAAGTGACTCACAGTTTGGCTTCTTTCATTTCAGGTAAAAGCACATCTCACTCCAGCAGTACAGCTTACAGGAGAAACCATGGGCTATTATGTTAGTTTCGTTTTCAAAATTTTAAACTAATGGCATCGATTCTTTCAAGTTGTGCAAGATCAAAACAATTTTTAGCTAATGGCACTCCAGCTACATCCACTGGTTACACATAACGCAGCAAATGTATTCCTAAAGTGATTACAATGACAGTGACTCGAATAATTCTCTGCAGAGCTGGGGTTATAAAACTGCAGGATGTTGAACTTTGAGTCTTGAAACATAACTGCTGCCAGAACCATAGCTCCCAGGCCCTAAAATGGCCGTAACTTTGAAAAACACACATTCATGCTTCCCAAACCTGTTAACAGACCAACAGCCACATTTGTTGTCAAACTCACAGACAGAGCCATATTCAGCTGCATTAGAAAACTCAACAAGATGTATGTGCATCAGAGAGATGAGCCAGTAAGATTTATTATCACAAAAAAAAAAAAAGAATAAAAATGGATAAAAGAAGTTGGCCTGTCTTCCCCACCCCTCTTTCTCTTTCTGATTTACAAAGCCACAAATCCCGCAAACGTGATAGTGCAAAAATGTCTTCATCCAGCTTCAGAAGAAGAAGAAATAACTTGGGAAATTTCCTACAATTTTTAATTATTCCAGAGCAACTTATTTGTTGGATTTAGTAAAAACTGCTGATGAAAATCCTCTGCTATGCTAGAATTTTTTTTAGACAACAACTCTGAAATCGCCCATGTGGCGAGTTCTAGAGTACTAGAACAGTATCTATCTTACCCAGGTGAACTGCCTCTCCTTGTCCTTTTGCTTTATTCATCCTCAAAAGGCTATATTAAATCCTGATTTTACTTGTTTTGCAGCCTCAGGGGCTGGAAAGAACCCAAAACACAGAGCACCTGAAGCACAGATAGTTTCATGTGCTACTCAAGACAATGCTGCCAACTGGGGGCACTTCTCCACTGCTAATAAAACGGAAAAAAAAGTTAGAGGAATAACACAACTTCGCTAGTGAAGCAAACCCTCCTGGTTCAAAAGATGTGCAGGAGCAGAGCCTCAAAAATATATTTTTTTAACTCTGCTTTTTCTATATAATCTCAAATAAGGTATATTTTTTACAAAAGCCAAGATAGATTGCTTTGTGCACAGAATTTTCCTCAAGAACAGTCACTGCATAAAACAAATGGGTTCACCTGGGAGGTAGAAAGCTGCCTATTGTGGTGATTTAGATTATGGCAATGAGAAATGATGAAAGTAACACCACATATCACAATGTAAGATTTAGAGCTTCTTATATGTCAAAGAAATATCCATTATGTTTTACCCTTTAACCCATTCTCTTACCTTTTCTCTATGATTCCAAGTTTCACCCTGGAGATGAGGAATAGCATTATCTTTTAAAAAACATTTATATGCATGCTTGCTGTCCCATGAGGGAAAAATGTTTTTGCAGGGTGCTGAACACTTCTTTAGTGCCTTCTACTTCATCATCCTAGCAACTACCTTCAGGGCAAACATGCAAAATCCTGGGTAAAATGAATTTATGAATCACTTAAGGATGCAAATATCCACCCCTCAGTTACTTTTCCACACCTGAACAGAGTTGGTTTAAAACTCAGTGACTTCACTAGTGAGTAAAAGAGCCCAGACAAGTAAGGGGTATGATTAAATACTTTCATTATATACCTAATGAAATCACATACTGTAGCATCTTCTGAGACTGAAATTTTAATTAAGGCAGACTGGCATTTTGGCTTTTTTCACCCCCCTCATGTTCCAGGGGAACAGCAGGTAAGGTCAAACAAAAAGCTTATGTGGTGAAATTGCATGAGAGTGCTCCTGGGAGACCTAGTATTATTAACAAGAACATGAAGAAGGGCACAGTTGAACAGTTCAAAGATAAATGATTGCATTCAGTTTACTTTTTGCTATCAATTGGAGAACCTGAGAGAGCTGTTATTTGACAAGGAATGTATATAAACAGGCATTAAAAAGAGTTTGAATGGATACGAATACAGGAGACTCAAGGGTGGGGAAATGGGTTTTTTCAGTTTAAAATCTGTATCCATTCCTTTACTTTTCTACACAAAGGGTTTCCAAATTATAGGGACAGCTTTAAGAAGAACTTGCTACTAGTAAGTGGCTTGATGCTGAAAATAAGCCTGTTCTTGCTGAGAATCTAAAACCATGTGATTATATGACACTTTAATAACTTATTTTATTTCCTTTCCAATACACATTTATTTTATGTTTTGAGACCTTTTAGCACTGTTCCTGCTCTTCAAAAACTATGACAAATATTTCTTGCACTTCTCCTCGAAGATAAATCTGAAGATAAACAGATGGGCACCTCTTACAGACATGGTATGTAACTCAAAGCTTCTGTAAGATTCTGAAAAGAAAATTCTATTTTTAAGACAAAATCCTTTTATCTCACTTCAGTAAAAAAAAATAGAGGGAACAGCCAGCTGCAATCCAAAATAATTGCAACACAATAATGCAGGGCTCCATTACAGCAGCCTAATTCCGGTAAAGCAGCTGATCCAGGATCTTGGCACTTGCCCAGACCCTGGAGCCTGACTTAAATGCATTAACCCAAAGCATGTGCAGCTGTTTTTGTAATCTGAGGCTTCTGCATTTTATTGGAGACCAAGGAGGGGGAAGCCACCCAGCCAACACACGACATAGGTGAAATAAAGAGAGAAGGAAGTATTTTATGCTTTTGAACTAAGTTAATCCATGGAGCCACATGAACAGGCTCAACAGCTTTGGGGAAATGAGCTTCGGACAGCGTTTCCCTTTGGCCAGTACCATGAGCAAGGGTTTACACTGGAGGGTTGCAGATGCCCAAAGCCAGCTGAGGTGCCCTGCAGGGAGGGTACTACAGGACCTGGAAAATGTTATTGCAAGAGGGGTGAAGCCTTCTCATCCCACAAGAGCTGAGCCATTGAAGGCACATATTGCAAGCTGGTGCACAGTTCACACAACAACAGGGAGGTCAAAATAGTGCTAAGGAACATCCAGGTATAATCCTTCTGCTCTCAGCCCCTGCCCACCTTCCCAACAACATTAAAGAGAGTTAACACAGACCCATGGGCAGGCCAATAGATACACTTGGAGAATTTGTAAGATGCACTTAAGGGAGATTTACTGCTTAAAGACCAAACAGATGCAAATCTAGTAGTAGCCCTTACTGTGGCCATAGACTGTTATATTGCTGCAATTCCTCTTTATAAGCTTTTTGAATAGCTAATGTACAACTAAAACACCAATGTGACAACCCATTAGTATTGATAATAAGACTCCTTTGGCACATGATGTGATCATTAGATGAACAGCAGGTGCAATACTCTCCATATGTACCTGTGTCTGTGTTTGCATTGTGTTACATAAAGCAGTTCACAGCCATAGCATAATTATTATATGCAGTATCTATTGATTTTGTTAGTAAATCCCTAAGAACTGTGCAATGGAACAGCTAAACACCAAAACAAAATTTAGTGTGAGTCAAAAAAGCACAAATACAAAACTAGCAGGATGAAATTTTCCATGCAAGCTGCAAAACACAGATTCACTGAATTTCAGCAGATTCATTTCTTCTGGTTTCATTTTCTGGACTGATCCCTAATAAATAATGGAAAGTCTGAGCAAACGAATTGTTGAGCCCCTGTGTATTGATCCATCTCTAACTTTGCTTTTGATATCAGCTTGACGTCTTGGCAGCAGCTCTTGATTCTGATGAAATATCTACAAGCACAAGCTCAGAGTGAACCTCCATGCCAGATATTGTGCAAATTTCAAGGAATAGCTGCAGTCCCTGCACTGAAGATGATGCATTCCTGAATAGACAAGACAACTTGAGGTAGTAAAATAAACACCTAAGGGAAATAATTTGCCCAGAGGAAAGAAGCAGAACTGCACAATACTTTTCTGGAAGGTACACCAAAATATGTGTGCTGAGTGCTTTGACCCCTAATCTGAGCAGGGACTGCTCAAGCAGGCTGCTGCTCACCAGCAGTTGTGGAGACTGATGGTTCCTGGGCTCTCGCTGCTTCTGCCAGGCTGTTTTTTTCCACACAGCTCCAGCTACAGGCTCCTGCTCTGCCCATATCCTGTCTATTGGAAGAAGACTGCAGTGTTTTGGTGATACAGTTCACTGTACAGTGTTGCATTTTACTGTGGGCAGATTGGGGTGAACAACTGTATCACTAACAAACCCTGCTTTTTCACTTCACAAGCTGGGCTTTGTTTTGTGTCTCAGCTGCATGAAGAGTTTTCATGAAACACAGCCATCAGCTGTAAATACTGCCTCCAACAAAGACACATCCACTGCCTGATGGCACTCTTCCTCCCCACTGCTTCTGCATACACTTGCAGGTACCAAAAGAGCCTTGACTTTGTTTACCTATAACATAAGGACACAGCAAGTTATGGGCTACAGCCCCCAGCTAGATGCAAACAGGCGCAGGGACAATACTGATGCCAGCAGGACTTTGAAGGAGCATATGTTTGCCCATATGGGTCCAACTGCAACAATCTCATCTTTTCCAAGTGCACCCATGCAGAATGCAATCCACAGACTATTGGGGTTAGCAGTCGACCTTAACCAGCTCTGTACCATATTAGAAGCACTCGCCTGCAACACAGTGATTACTCCAGCCCCTATACACCAGAGCCCTTGAGAATTCGTTTAACTTTTAAACACATAAGCTAATTTCTTGATTCCAGAGCAATGATTTGCAGGCTTGAATACACTTCTGGACTGAGGCCAGGGTACTCAACCCCTTGAAGCAGAGGACCTCCAGTGAGAAAGATACAAGCACATTTATTCACACTGTATTTTAGCATCCCTTTAAAAGGCTTCAGAGAAACTTGACCAGGCAGGTAGCAATCAGATTAAGGAAAGAGAGGCCCCGTTCCAATAAAAGTCAGTTCTACAATATATGTAACAAATTCATTTTTTCAAATCCTTCTGCACAACCACTGCTTAACCCACAAGAGGAAAAATGGGGCAAGGTGGGACTGAGCCTGCATTCATGCATGGCCCTTGCACTTGTATGTGCCAATCTGAAAGAGCCATTAGACTAAGCAGTGGCTATGTACCAAGAGATACTGGCAAAAAACCAACCAAATGGCAATCAGGGGTGAGCCTACCCTATTTCACTTCCATGGCACAAACATAGGGAGCTCCCACTCATGTTTGCCTTGCAATTACCAACTCTTCTAGTTTACCACAGACCCTAGTTTACATTTCTTGTCTTTCGTAATTAGAAATGCCTTAATGAAATTTGGCTAAGCCTTTGTTAAAGCAACTGTTATCACTGAGACCCTCCCTTTCCTTTAGCCCTTGAAGTACGAGGCAAAAGACCTGTAAAGTACCTCTAAGTACTTTTTATCAGTTTCAGTTCTGGGCATTCGCTCCATTCCATATCACTGCAGAAATGTAAATTCTAATTGCAATTCTGACATAAGTACAAAAGCAATAAATTCAATTAATGCACTAGAGCTGGGCTGTCACTTCCATCTAAAGCTTTTTCTTGGAAGGAGGCAAAGGAATCTACAGGTGTGGTCATCCCAGTGACCAGTTAGTTTCCCCTATGGCCAAACTGTGCATCGTACAAAGAAGGAATAAAAGCAAAAAAATGTCAGAAAAAGTAAAAGAATTCCCCTTTGACATCCCAATTCGATCACTACCAATTTCCAAAACTTTTTTTTTTGTTTGATTTACTATCTGTAGGCAATTAAAAGCTTTTGGTTTATATTTTATTTTGCCTAGGGTGTAGGGGGTGTGTGGGTTATGAGTCTCATTTCACAGGAATTTGAGTTTTTATTTCAATTGGCCAAGGAATGTGCAAAGTAACTCATTAATACAGTTTTACAAACTCTTTTGATGAATCGGGCAGCTAAATCTACAAAGCCTACCTATCTCCACATCACAGGCAAATGTATTTTCAACTCATGTAGAATAATATGAGCATAAAAAAAAAAAGAAGAAAAAAGAAAAAAAAATGAAAAAGGGAATGCATTGTGGATGTAAACTTTCACCTCTGCCTTTTCTAACAAGGGTTTAGTGTCACTTTTGAAAACAAGAGGACTAACACCTGGAGTCACACATTCCTTGTGTATTCACCGAAGAAATTAATAGAAATGACACTCAGCAGCAAGCTTTGCTGAACATCTGTGCCAAGAAATCTTGGCCCAGAGAACCAAAGAAAGAGAAAAGGAGAGGGAGGATGAAGCTGGCTTCAGAAGACACCATTTATTTTCTATTGATTCCCAAGTCTCTACCAAGCTGGAAAACAGGCTGACAGCAGTGCATGGGAAACAGGCAGACATCAGTCACCCAGTCCCAGCCTCACTCATGCTAGGCACAGTCTTTCTGCAGGCTTGAGAAAGCCTGGAAGCAGGCCCATGGTCAACAGATGTCAAAATGTTCAGCCAGAACATGGTTTAATTCAGCTACATGAAAGAAAACCTCTCCATGCCCTTGCTCATCCCCAACTTTCTTTGCACTGCATGTTAGCTGGAGAACTCCCACTCTTGCTGGTCCAGTGTTATCACTGCAAAAGAGAATGTTGATTAACTCATTCAGTGCAACCGGTTGAGAAGGCTGATCTGCAATGCAAAAGCATTTTATGCAGACTTGTTCTGCAAAACCCACAGGATCAGTCCAGATCCCCTTATCTCCCCTCAAAGTACCTGCAACTGTGCAACTGTAAATGATGCAAAATTTACTTTCATTAGCAAAGAAACCCAAAGCATAGCACAAATTTAAATGTAGAAAGGTCTTCTGAGTATTTGTGCTTTGTCTGCTGTGGGTCTCTCCAGGGCGATGTCTGCTCTCAGAAATCACTGGGGCAGAGCTGCCACACAGCATTTGCTGTCACACAGAACACTTAATATTTTGCAACCCCAGCAAAGCTGTGTTTACAATCTTCACGGCCAAAAGTATTTGCAAAGTCTGAATTCCTGATGGATGCCAGCTAAGCATTCAGAGTGATGGAAAATGCACAATAAAGACCATAAACATATGGAGTCTTCAATTCAGCATAAATACTGAAGATCAACCCGGGTGTGTCGTCAAGGTAGATTTGAGAGCCAGCAGCAGAACTTTTTCCTTGCATACATCATAAATTTTGATAGCTTTTTGCTTGCCTGGGACCTAGTACACTCTGACTGCATTACTTCTTTCTGCTTATTAGTTTTCTCATCTGTAAAATAACATTTTGAGGGATGGCATCTTCATAAAACATTTTCAAGTCCAGCAGTGCTGAGAAGTGCTGTATATTCAATTGATAAAGCAATGGAAAATCATCTGATCTTCAATATAATCTATAATAAGAAGAGACCTTTAAGCACTGAATTTGCTAAGAGTTACATACAGAGCTTTGCAGAATTTTCAATGAGATAAAGAACGCTACTTTGATGCAAAAAAATATATGTCTGGGTTTGTTTTTCTTTTTTCTGGCAGTGCCTGCAAGGGTAGGGCCAGATTCCCAGAGCCCTAAGTTTGTGAATATTGGTAGAAAGGTGAGGAAGAGGGCATAGTAAGAGTCATTTGCCAGAGCAAAATCTTAACTACAGGTCGCTGAGAATCAGAGCTTTGTCAGCAAAGCAGTACAAATGAATGCTTCATTTGTATGCTGAAAGGCACCTGCCAGCTCCCCAGGCTCAGCTGAGGTGGGAGAGATGTCTTCAGTGGTAAAAACTGGTTTCTTAGTGTTTTTTGGGGTTTTTTTCACAGAATCAGGAGTATCCTCCATCCTTAGTTCCTCTGATCCTATGAAACGATCTGTGTATGCGGGTAGAAGTATATATGAATTCCTCTATGTGCAATCATTCAGTTTAATGCAGTACCATCAGCCAAGTCATCCTTAGGCTAAAATACTTGTTTCTTGCTTACGTGGTCTGGATGGGGTAACTGATTTCACATACCCTTTCTGGGGCTGCTCAAAGTCAAACTGCAAAGCAGCTGCCAAAAATGTCTCTTCATGTAAAATTTACAACATGCATTTCTGAAGTGGTAGCTGATGTGCCTAGCCAATCTGATGAAAATGTCTGTGAAGCTAAAATTTTTGAAAAGAGAAAATCACAGGATCTGCAAACACATCTGCAGAACATTCTTTAGCAACTACTGCTCATTCTGAGTACAAACCTTGAGAATAAACACTAACTTCTATAAAAGGACAAACCTAAGTCATACCTCTAGACTACTCCTTATCACAAGGAACTTGATCTACACCTAAAAAATTTCCATTAGAGCCAGTGTTCAATTTTAAACAATTAGCATATCTTCTTTACAGAGGAAGACAGAGGAATACAATCTTCACATTTTAGCAAATGTATCTGCTGCAAATAAATAATTTTCTAATTATAACATTGACTACTTTATAGACCTTGTTCTCTTATTCTGGAATGAACAATTGCATCAATTAAAAAAACTCAAAAAAACAACTTTTTTTTTCCCATCACAGGGAAAGCCATGGCAAATTGGTTCATAAATATTCTCTGGTATTTTAGGCATGGCTATAAAAAGGGGACATTTTACTGACTGTTCAGTAAATAAAAAAAACAGTGCATTTAATGTCAGAGCATCCCTGAAAAAGAAGAGCTGAGGAGAGTCTCTTGTTGCAGTGAAGTCCTAAACCAGTCACAGGTCACACTCATAAACAGATCTACCACAGCAGCAGGAGAAGGAAAATATGATGGATGAGCTTGTGTCTGAGCAGAGTTTTCAGTGCTGTTACCAGGACCCTGCCTGGTGGGGAGGCTGAGCTGGCAGATGGGAACAGCAGCTCAGCACGCCTGGGACAGGGACAGGGCGGGCAGGCAGTGTGGGCACAGCTGCTCCTTGCCCAGGTGAGCGGCTCTGGCTGCTGAGACACAACTGTCCCCCTCCCCAACCCCTGCCTGAGCCAGGGCACCAGAGCACAGCTCTGAGCATCTGTGCTGTTCATGCTCCCAGCTGCTTTCTAGGATTCAGGGGAAGCATTCCCAGATGAAGGGATTAATTATGCCTTAGGCACAAATTACTACTTGTGACTGCCCTGCTACACCACCCTTGAGTTCTCAGGTAGGACAGCTCGCCTGAAAGTGCTTTCTGGATTTCACAAGGCTTTATATTTTAAATTCACACAATTGATTGATTTGGTGGATATTCTGCACAGACAGCAAATAAAATCTATGAGGCAAGGAGGCTCCTCCTCCCCATCTCCAACTCCACAGCCCAGGACTGGCGCATAGCTGCTCTTCCTGCTACACAGCAGAGTAGGAGACAAAATGAGCTACAAAAACAAAGCTACCCCAGCTGCATGAACTTCTTAGAAGAATGAAAATTAACAAACAGAAAGCAAACTGCAAGTGTTCTTAGGGCTAATTACTAATAAAAAATAATAATTACAACTATAAAGCATAATCCATAAAAACGCTCTTCTTTACAGAGCTAGGCAAAGTTTCCATGTAAAAATAAAACAATAATAAAAAACCCGGGGCTGCTCAAATTTGTTTGATAAAATAAGTTATGATGCATTACAACTTACACAAATAAAAGTTCAGAATAGTACCAAGACTATAAAACATGAGCATAACATATTGCTCTGGCAAGTGATAAAACCGCTCACAGTGACAGCTGTGATTTATGGAAGCAATTCAAATACACTTTGAAAGTATATTAGCTTCGCCTCTGCCCACAAAGGGCGCATATTAGCAGGGTAGGCCACGCCAGTGATAAATTACATACCAGCAAGAAGTGAAGGCAATTGGCAGCATCAGATGCCCGAAGGCCCTGAGTTACTGTGATAATGTGGTTTTCATGATAATACCTCACATGCAATGGCATCTGAGCACCAAAAGAAACACATCAAAGCTATATTTTCGTTGGCTCTTTGGAAGATAATGTTAAAGATGGTGAGAGAGTGGTTGGGACTTCCCAGCTAAAGTTGACATACAAAGCATTTACAAATTGGCTCTGGAACAAAGTTTGGCACAGAAGGTCACAGTTGGGATGCCACCTCTTAGTTGGAAGCTGGAAAATAACTGCCTCCTGCTTCCAGGTTGTAGACTTGTAGGAGCAAACCTCAGGCTGCAGACCAAGAGCACGCCTGCTGCATGGCTCCAGCACAGTGGGCAAAGTGACCCAAGGGCTGCTGTGGTCCAGCTCTGCTAACACCCAGGATGGGATGGGGACTTGGCCACATGGCAGTCACCACCTTCAACACCCCTTCTGCAAGGGAATCGGGTTGCTGGGCACACTTGTTCACTGATCACACCAGCTCAGTCTCACAGAATGAGCCCATGGTTCTTCCCACAGCTCAGAGCAGCACTGGAAAAGGAGCACAGAAAAAGCATGATGATAAAGTGTTAATCCACAGCAGGGTTTTACTAATGTAAAGCATTGAACAATTATTTTAAGACACTTTGGGCTACATTCTGCCCTCTGATGTACTAGCATAGATGAAGCCTGACTTCACAGTCAACCTGTACTTCAGGGGGTGTCCTCTGAAGAGAACACATCCCTGGACAGTGCTATGGAGAACTATGTGCCAGGCTTTTCTCACACTACTAGGGAAATTTTATTAAATTGTATCTGCCTCCAATTATTACAGTTGTCCCATTCTGATACACTACTAAGCACATCTTTGTGTCCTAAATTAATGACTAGGCCAAAGCAGTTGCATCTTGCTGCGGATCAAAAGAGGTTTATCAGCAGTTACACTGTAATGAGCTCATCTGCAAAAAAAAATAAAGCACATTTAACAAAGACTTTCTGTCTGGTGGGAATTTTTAACTTATTTAATCCCAAACACTCCCTTAGGAAGTGATAATGAATATTTATCCTATTTCTACGATACCCATTACTGTATAACCTGAGGACCTCAGGCATATGGCACACTCACAGAATGAGTCTGTGTAACCTTTTAGAGGAAGCTCACCATTTCTGGAGTTTATGCCAGTAAATGCCTGAGAATTGTGTTTCTGTATTTACAGGCTCCAGATGAAAAATGGCCCAGTGACACCATAACTGAAATGGTATAAAGCACCTATACACAGATTGATACTTTAAAAGTAAGTGAGCTAAACACTTTCCCTACAGATGGGGGCTTGGAGCAAATGCAAAAGTGATAAAACTGATTTTCTTAATTTCCCTAAAGCATATAGGAAAGAGCTCAGTACCTCTTTGAACCTGCCCCCTTTGTAGTTCTGATCTAATAGTTAGAAGAAATAACTTTTTTTTTCTTGAATTGAAATTTTGGGTAGTGCAGATACTACAGCACATTTCTGGCTATCATTTTCATTTATTTATGGCTCTGCAGCACCACGCTTCTGTAGAAACATTTGCAGGAATTGAACTGATTGTGTGTTAAGTCTTAGCCTTAATAGCTTTTTCATTGCTTGCTAATGGAAATATGGATTCAACATTATTTTAAACTTAATGCTGTGTAGAAGAATTAGTTTAGCACACTGTAATTATGATTTTTTTTCTACAGCACTTCATAGAAATACAAGGCAGAAATAGATTACTTCAAGCAAGGGAGAAGAATGAGGGCATTTTTGTTTCTTCAATAACAACAACTTTGATATCAAAAATGTAACCAGAAATTCACTCCTCCCCTTTCTTTTTCTTGTCTATACCTTTCCAATTCACATTTGTCACTTTAGATAAAGGAATGTTTGCAGCATTCCTCAAATTCTACATTACGAAAAGGCCAGAAATATTCTGCTAAACTTTACCTCTGAGTAACTCTCTGCTACCTCCCCCTGAAGGGGAGGGATTCTCCTCCTCAACTGCAAACTGGGCAGGAGGGAGCAGTTCATTGCCATAGCCCCTTGTCTTTATTTCAAAGACAAGAAATACCCTTCCCTGTCCCATCACCTGCTTGTGACTTCTTGTCCTGAAGCAAACAAACAACCCTCACAGCATTCCAGTAGTCACAGTAAAAGTGACCAGAAAATGTCTATTTATATTCCTCCCACATAATCTAACCCACAAAACATTCACTTTATCCCCTGTTCCCCAGAAGATTTCACTATTAAATAGGTTGCAAATCTACCTTCTTCCCAAACACCCATTTCTATGTTGCAGCCTTTGAAATGTCTTTCAGGATACTTTCCTGGAAGGGTAACTTCTCTGCGTGGGCACAGATGTTATTTTGTCTAAAGAGCCAAATTTACTGGAAACCTATTGCTCTGTCTCCAAGTCCTCTGACAGCTTCCCAGCCTCTCTGGCCACAGCAGCCAGCCTAGCTGCTGCAGCTGCAGTTCATTTTTCTTCCAAAGTGAGAACAGGAGTGGTGTCCTGGGCCTCTGAGAGCTCATTACAGAACAAACCCTAGCACCTTGTAACACAGTGGGATGGACTTAAGATTTCATGATTCTCTTTGCAAGAAAAGATTACACAGAAAGCACCATCAAAAGGAGGGGAGAGAAGGTGGTCTCTGAAACTTGCTGAGGTATATTGTCTCCACTACCCCCTTCTTTTTCACTAGGCATTCAATAATACTTAGCCACAGCTTTACTCGTGGGCTCAGCAATACAAGTAAGTTATCACAAAAACTGGAAATGCTCCATACATGTCAGGTTCCCTAGGTCTCCAAAGAAAATTGTAGCAGGATTCTCAGGCCTAAGACAGTGACCCTGGAAAGCTGTCTTAAAAGGCAAATATGGTATAAATGCTAAGAGTATTTTGCCACATGCTTTTACAGACTAGCAATTGTAAAGCATCTTTCTGCAGTGCAGGTCTTCAAATGGAAGGAAAATTCCCCCCTACATTATATTCAATTTTTCAGTTTCTGTTATTTCAATATTACAATCTTTTGTAACAAGAAGACAAAAGCTTCTTCATCTTGGAGTCAATATTATTTCTCAAGCAAGGGCAACTGGTGTCTCTTTGCTAAGGCTCCATTTTAACATCCAGCCAAAATACAATTACAATTCTAATTCAATAGATAATAATCTGCTTTTCAAAACCAAAGGTTGAAGAAGCCAGGATGAAAAATCTACATATATTTTAGTATGCAGCACCATTCTCTCCCAAGCCCTGCAAGCAAGCAAGAATTCTAATGGTGCAGGATGGTCTGTCCTACAGATGCACCTGTCCAAATGTCAGTTCACACTGGCAACCAAAGGTTAAGGCCCAAAGTAAAGAGAAATCTCTTAGTCCCCAAGATTCCCTTCATGCCAGCTCTGCTCTTCCACAGTGTGATCACAGCAGCTTCACTGCTGAAGGACACTTCAGCAGGGAACAGCATTATTCCTAAAGCTAGGGATGCATGAACCATAAGAAAAAGATTGATAAATAAATCTGCAGCAAACCACACATAGACAACTGTACAGAGACAAGCAGATCCCTGAAATAAAAATCAAGCACTGAAAACTGGGAGAAATTTGTCCTTGCTTGGCTATAGCTGCATTCCCTTTAGGGGTCATATTTCCAGCTTTCAAAAATGGGAATACAGGTTGATGCCCTTGCGTCTGTACAGCCTCAGAGAGCGTCAAGGGGCAGGGTTAAATATTCAGTAGTCAGAAAAAAGGCAGTGCAAAAGTAGTCCCTACAACCTTAATTCCTGTGACTGAGGGACATAGGAATGAGATGCAGTATTTAATTACCTAATAATCATATATACCACAACAGAATTTGCTCTACAAATTGCTGAAGAATTGGAATGAATCTGAAAAATTCCTCAGCAGAATTTCTAATCTTTAGAGTTCCTATGTTGCAAACCACAGAAGGACTTCAAAATGGTTTTCAGCATGACAGCTTATAAAGACTTTACCTCAGCCCTTACACAGGTCTAGACATTCAAGAGCACAGATGGATTGGTAAATATTGCTTAGCGATTTTCTCCAGATGGATCCTTTGTGAGCTGTGGGAAAAATCCTGTGAGAAGCAGGCTGAGTAGGCAAAGTGAATTTCAAAAGATCAAGCCTCGATGAAATCTGCATCTGCTTTTGCTGGGACTCTTCAAAAGGGCAGTCATCTTGTCAAATGTTAACCTCCTGCCCTGGGGAGAACTGGTGCTTAATGCCACAAGTTTTCTTTCCTCCTTGTTTAATCACCTGGGGGAGAACAGACGTTCCTAAGCACATTTTCCTCATACTCAGAAGGCACACATGTAGGGCTTTTGTGATTTATAAAAAGAGGTTCATCTTTGGAAAAAAACAGATGGATACAAAGCACACTGGGAAAAAAAATGGAAAAAAAAACTTCCACAAAAACTTGTCTTGAGGTCATCCCAAAGCATTGATATTGAAGGTGTTAAAAAATCAGCTGCTGGCCTATTGGGATCCAAGCAGAATTCGCTGTTCCTACAGAAGCAAATCGCTCAGGTCTGCCTAGGAAGACCCCAACATTCATGCAAAGGACAGTTCTTGGGCTCAATACAATTCTTCTCAAGGACACCAGCAGTTCGTAGGTTGTGTTTCTAGCTGGACAGATGCAATGAGTAGTAGAAATTACAGGCGTTCAGATAAATTAGGTTTTTAAAAGACAGATTCAGTATCTTAGTTCTGTCCTTCTTTAGACACCAGAAAGCAATAGAAAATGCTTGAATAGCCAATTTTGGAGCTCATATACTGAATCCTAAACAGTGCTTTTATTATGTTCATTGTGCACCAAGACTAAGGCAGTTTCTTAAGCAATTCATAGGCATTTTTTAAAAATTAATCCAAAGTTATCCCTAGTTTTAAAACCACTGGAAAGATATGACACATGACCTTTACCGAAGGAATTGAACAACAATTTTGAACATTATGGCTTTTGATCATTTACAGTACAACCCAACTGTGAAACTCCACACATGACCTCACCCAACTGTTACACTACTGGGATTCATTCCAGCAAGCTAGTTCTTCAGATTTTTGAAAAGGAGTCAACTCTTGCAAATTAAGCAGGCGGTCTTCTGAGGGTTTGCTGATTCCTGTAATGGACACTCAGTCTTTTCCCCCTTTTCCACATCCAGAAAGCCCCACCTTCCCTGCAAATATCTTTCTCTAATCACTAAAATCTATGGACCTTGCTCAAAACAAAGGCTACCTGAGAGTTCTTTGACTTTTAGATATTAAAATGCAAATCTCATTCCCAAATTGCTGAACAAAAATATAAATGACATATTCTTGCATCCACTAAAGCAAACTCAGAAATGAACCACCTGCACAGCAGATCCACCAATATCTGCCCCTGCTGAATCACCAGCATAGTGTGCACTGTAAAGTCCTACCTCTTAGCATAATAGATCTCCCACAACATAAAACAGATGTAAATCACCTGAAATCACATTTCTTGTTAACAAAACTTACTGAGATTTTAAAATTACTACAGTATAGTATAAAAATTGGGCTACCACTTGTTTCCTCTCCAAACCAAACATCTCAAGACCTAAAGCTTTTGAAAGCACTGTGACAAAGCTGCTCTGAAACAGATCATCAACGCAAGTTTTTGAAATGTATTTTTGTGCTTAGTGAGCTCAGCACAACTAGAGCTCACTAAGTAACTGGTGATGTACTTGCACACCACAACATAATGAAAAGAAGATGAAAGAAAAGGTGTGAGGCCATTTGAGAGGACATCAGAGAAAGACTTTGGTTTACCAGCCCATTTTTTGTGCCATTGCTCACCTTCTTGGCACACAGAAGCCACCAGAAGTATATTAAAAATTTAAGAAAACTACAAGAAATAAGAAATTCAGGATTTGTTTTCAAAGCCAACATTGCAATTATTCAGCAAAGCACCCTGCTGGGATTGCTTCACAGAAATACAACTGCTTTGCTAACTGGGGACTCAGGCAGTTCCCCCCTCATTCTCTCAGTTTCCATTTGATGGATGTCCTGAGTCTGTTTTCCTACAGGAGGAAACTCAGGAAAAGAGTCCTTGCTGATTAATTACGGCCTGCTTGGAACCAACATTTTACTAGTCATCTAGAAATAATTCTCTAAGACAAATTGTTTTTCCATGTGCCCACACCCGTTTCTCCAATAAATCACATCTTTCTAGATACACAGTGGGCCACATTATAGCAAAAATGGCAGTCTAATGCATTCCAAACACTACTGTGAACTTACGCAATGCATTAATCAGGACCAAGTAGATTGAGCAGACAGAAATTGAGCTAAATCTGCCCTCCTCCAGACTTCAAACTCGTCAGAAAATGGATTTGTTTAAAGACTAAAAAGACCACACATAGCCTAACTGACTAAAAATCTTAATAAAAACTTACTAGCTCTGCACTTCCACACTCTCCCTTATAATGGAACAAATACACACATCAAAGGGAGGAAAAAAGGTACAAACTTTAGTTCCGTAACTTCTGTCCCATAACTTCTTTAGTTCTGTAACTTTTGACGTATCATGCCAGCCTTTGTAGCCAGCCGGTTAGTCTCAAATTGAAGGGTGTATGGGCAACTGCACATTACATTCATTTAAACTTCATAAAAGAAAGAAATCTTCTTCAATTTAGTTTGTAAACACTCCGCAGCACACTATCAACACTTAGACAAAGTGGATAAAAGCAGATGAGTCTTTATTACTGTGAAGTTTCCACCATGGAAGTGTAAATATGGCTCACTGCACACATACGTTATCTCCTTGAATTCAGTGTGCAGACTCAACAACGTCCTGCAAACCCACTATCATGGCTAGCTGTGCTTCCTAGGAACAAATTTCTTGTTCCTTCTATTGCAAGGACAGATTTTGGAGAAACAGAGACGAGCAATTCAAAGAAAAGCAGAATAATGTTTACTTTATTATACTTAGGAATGTTTTCTTCCTGAACAGGAACTGACATAAAAAACTCATGGCATCCCATTTTTATGGAGCTAGCCTGGAGCTTGAACAGCACCTGCCTATTGCTCTAGCTGAGGCATGGCTCTGCAGCAAAAAAAATCAGCTCTTTTCACTCCTGCATTTTTTCTCACATCCTTTACCTCTCCTTATCAGAACATCCTGCGCACTGCTCCATGATATGAACTGATGACCCATATCATACATGCTCCATTGATCCTTTCACTGACCACTTTCCACTGAGCTGGCTGAAAAGTCCCAAGGTGAAGTGAGGTTAACAACATGGCTTTGGGATCTGCAAGGCATGCATGGGAGCTGTAAGGAATGGCACTGTGGCACTGAGGGGAAAGGCTGAAGTCCTGTGAAGCCAAGTGGGCGGGAGAGAGAAGCTCAGATGACGCAGCTCTCAGTTGTATCCTTAGTTTCCTCAGCAGCACATCACAGTGGAACAGAAACTTTTTATGATGGATACACTGAAAATTTTGTGGAAGGCAGTACTGATGATACGGTGTCCTAAGTGAAGAGCAGGAAATTATTTGACCAATGTTAATGGACCTGTGCACCTTGGACATCATTTGCTACCTCTGTAAAACAAGTCCTCTCATCAGAGGCTCTTTGTGAGTTATAGCTGAGAGAGCCTAAAAGCATTTGCCTATGTCAACACTGCAATACAAATAATCTAGTGATAGTTTGGTTATAAAATCCACTTTGTAAAACCCAGCCCCAATCTTTAATGCACAAATCACAATCAAATTTATACTTTTCTGGAACAAAGAACATCAGGAAACCTAATTCAAATTTCTAATTCCTGCATTAGATGATAATTCTATTTCACCAAATTACTTTTGCCTTGAGATGTAGCTGCATTTATAATTATTTATTACCCAGCTCAAGGTTAAGTGAAGGAACAGCTTCACTGAGATCCTGTATAAGCCCTTATTTTTCACAATGTGCTACTGAAGATTAATTGCTTTCTATTTCTTCAATAGAGAGAGAATTAAAATTGCCGTTTGATACAAACTATTAATCCAGCAATCATTTTGAAGTAGCACATTGCTTCTTATAATTTAATACATTTCCCCTCTTTTTCTTATTCTATAAAGTAGCACTTGGCAACCTTAAAAATTCAATTTGTGGAGGTTACTCTCTAGGACCTGTAAAAATCCAGTCTTTTGCACTCCTGCAGACTTGGTACCTGATGAAAGGTAGCTCTCAACAAAGAGAAAGCTGGAAATGCAGCATTGTTGAGCAGATGCTATTGAAGATGTTCTATTTTACCAGCATGCTGCTTGGAAGCCCTGAGGACAGTGCTGAAGCACATAACAAATTGTTTTGATAACAGTGAGTGACAAAAAGAGCAAGGATACATATATATATATAGCCTAAATGTTTGCTTGCTCAGAAATGGCTCATTTTGGAGTTTTTTTTTCATTTTTTTTTCCTTAAGCAATGCCACAGGGCTAAGGTCTTTCAGAAAGAGATTATTTGCAATAAGAAGAAGACTGCTGCTATTTACAGGTGATGTCCACTACTCACTTCTCATGATGGCTGTGGGTTTTCATCATATAACCAAATACAAGGAACACCAAGACAATGAAGACAATGAGAAATTCAAACAGTTGCAAATCCACAAATTATTCCAAACAGTAACATTTAGGAAAACACATTTAGGGATCCTACACACACAGTCCCAAAAATGTGCTTACTGTTTTCAGCATTCAGTGGGAGCTTTGGGTGTCCAACTTTTTACAAGTGTGAATGAATAAACAGCTGCCACAGTAAAATATTTTTCTGTCTTTTTCTGAGTTACCTAAGCTAAGGAACTTTGCTAGAGGTGAACAATAGCCCTGAACTGGATGGCCACCATAGTTCCTGCCCTAACATTATTTTAGCCCTGGATGTAACCTCTCTACTTGGTCCCAGGAATGAAAAAGAAAATTTCTTCATATATATACACAGTTCTCAGCAAAGATGTGTCTTTAGACTAGCTGTAGATCCTTGGTATGACTGTGGCACAAAAATCATTATTGCACAGGTTGGCTTATTTTCCTTTTCTTGTCCTTAAGCATTTACATGACAGTAGTCAAAAGACTATTTGTAATCAAAAGACCATATTTGTAACCAACACACCAGGAACCATGGGAACTGCATTGAAAATGAAAGTTAAATTAAATATGTAAAAATTCAGAATGAAAATCCATGTTGAAGTACTTCTAATCTCATCTCGTTCCAGACAAACTGGGGTAAAAGCTTATCTAACTTCCCATTAATCGCTGCACTAGGGATTCAGACTTCTGCATAACATAACATAGGCACTGCATAACATGAAACTTCAGTTCAGCATATTCAGTAGTGGGCTTGTTTGTCACTCCATCCTGAAAATAATATTCCTGATCAGGATAGAGTCATGTCTGGCCACCAACACATAAACAGAAGCAGGAACAGCAGCTCTCTTTGTCATTTCTGGAGTGAATTAACATAAAATTACTTGCATTTATAGCTAAGTCTTTAAATTGGCAACGAAGGCCAAGTAAAGAAACACCTCTTTCCATTCTCCATCTACATCCTATCAGGCATTAAAGAACCCTCACCAGCATCTGCAGCAAGAAAACCTGTGTTTATCCTTATCATTCATAATGATAAATGCCAGAGATACCCACTGGAAGTGAAATCTCAGCAGGGACTATGTATCACTAGTAATAACAGAAATAATCAAGCTGTTGTTAGAACCAGGCACTCAGACAGAAAATTCAATTTTTTTTTTATTTTCTGTTCAATATCAGTGACAGCTACCAGCCATCACGCATTACAATTAGCTCATGCTGCAGGAATGCTTTCTGCTCTGGCGCATAATGAGTGAGCTGCAACACAGAGCAGGACCTGGGGAAGAGGTGAAGAACTATTTGGAGAGGTATCACATATCCTTGCCAGTTGCTAAGGAAACCAGCTGCTTTCTTTGGGAAGACTCAAGGGCTGCCTCCTTCACACACCCATACTATCAGCATTATTTCACTTGCAAACAAAGAACTTTAAAAGACTGTTCACTTGCTATATAAATTCACACATTCTATATAACTTTATTTGTTGGTGAGTCAAAATAAAAACAACCTTACAGTTGCACAGGGATGCTGCTCTTGTGGGTAGTTTAGGCAAACAGTAAGAGTCTGTGACAAAGGCTGAATAAAATTCAGGTAAAGACACTGGGATTTTTAAACATATCAGGGCTGGACAGCAGAACACTGCTTCAGTTATTGTGACATCGTTCTTGAGCTCCTCTGCCCTAACACTGAACACATGCTGTGGGCCCTTCCTCCAGCATACTCACACTCCTCTACTGCATCCCAATCTAAAAGAGTGTCCTGTTCTATTGAGCTTTGCAACTGCAAAGTGTGCTTCGCTTCTTAAATCCTCAGTCAATAGCAACTGTGAGGCAAAAACTGCCCCCCAACTCCTCCTTCCTGCAGTGCACATCTCTGGTGTACCTGCAAAACATTTTTTCCATTATTAGCTGACACCCAAAAGCCCTCCACTTCTCCGTCCGGCTGCATGCTTTCATCTGCAGAATAGTTACAGAAAACTGAGCCCCAAAACCTAAAGACCTACTGTGAGCAGTGTGCCTGAAGCAGAGCTGGAGATGGCCTCTGCCCCTCCAAAGAGGACTTCTAGCATTTCTGCCCTGCTAGTTCTACCAATGGTAGGATAGTATCAGAAAAGAAAAAAGAAAAAAAAAAAAGAAAAAAAAATCTGCATTTGCTCTCAAGGACTACAATATAAACCTCTCAATTATTCAGTGCTGGAAAATTCCATTGCAAGAAGTGGGAGCGCTGCACATTGATCCAACATAGAATTACGAATAGAGATGATGTATGACTCTTTTTGGCAAAGAAAAGACAGAAATACAAAGATTCTTTGTAGACATTGTTGAATACCTTAGAGTGTTACCCACATTTTAGTGTGGCCACTACAATTTCTACAGAGGCTATTTGGAAGTTCTATCTACTGTACAACACTGTTAAAAATATTTTCTTTCTCTGTTGTTCCTGTACATTAACTGAGACTAACACATTCTCTAAAACAGAATTAAAATTTAAAAAATTTGTATTTTACTGTGAAAATCTAGAGACACTGTCAGAAATGGCTTAAATTTTAGTATTAGAGAAGTTGAATAAAACTTGTGAAGCCTTGAAAGAAAACCTGAAATAAGTGGCTGTATTAAGACTATTCCGGCTGCTGAACCTACCAGCGCTCTCTTCCCTCAATATTTGTTCTCTCCTGGTGTGGATGCTGAATAATTAAACAAGTCATTTGAGGAAGAACAAACCTTCTTGACAAAAGTGATTTCAACTTTTAATTTTCAGAGTCAGGTATGGTGTAGGAAGTGTGATAGTATTAATTCTTCTATTAATTCAAATTATAGATATTCTGTAAAGCTGAATGCTGGTTCAGTACTGGTGCAGCACTATCGCATAATGTCAGGACAAAAGGATTTAGTGTTTTTAAGACTAGAAACTGAAAAACATTTAAGCCCCAGTCCTGACTTCTTCAGGAAGCTTCTCAAAAAATCTTGAATTAAACATTCAGTCACAGAATCCTCTTCTGGCAGTAGGAGAAATGAAATCCAGAGCACAAAGCTTCAGGTAGCTTTGGCTGAGACATCCTGTCTAAATGGAAGCGTGCTTGTAGGTAAAGCTCTAAGTTTCTGGGCAATTTAACCATAACATACTTGAACAGAAACTAATATGGTGTGGATCACTTCAAGATCACAATTTTGAACTTCCAACTGACATTGTTGCAAACTCCTTCTTGATCTGGTCCTACTATTTCACAAAATACTTTTAAATTTCAAAGCCTTCCATCCACATAGTGAGCATAGGACTACACTTAAGTGTCTAGAAGAGTAGGGCTCTGTCCTTCCAATTTCTGTCAAGCCTCTGTAAAAATGAGACGCACCCCCCTTGCAACGCTTTTTAGGAGCAGCAGCATCTGCTGAAAAAAATAGCATTCGACACAAATGGACACCTTCCACAGAAATCTGTTTCAATAGCGCAGTAAGCAATTACTGTTAGAGAAATAGTTTCTTCAGATAATTAGACACTTAAAAATTGAAGTTGTTTATGTTTATATAAGCAGAGAAATTATAGACAGAATTATGCAAACAAATCCATCATGGACTATGAGCTCCTGTCAGGTTGCTAATGAAGGTAGAAAGCAGCAATCTTTCTTTATAAGGTTCTCTAATGACCATGATAACAAACCAATTTTTTTTTAGTGCTGCACATCTCCCTTCCCCCATTTTTTTTTTCAGTAAGTACCAGTTTATAGTGACAAATGCTTTCAGAAGACAAAGAGGATGAAAGAGACTTGAAATTAATACTCTTCAATTATGCTGACACTGAAATGATTAAATTAAGCAAAAATTCAGTATTTCATTGTCTATTTGACTCTGATTTCTGCCGAAATAAATTTATGAACTCTGTTAGGTACATTTTGTCTTCACTTAAAATTTGTTTCAGAGATGCATTAAAGAGACAATTACCTCTTCTGCCTTACTGGAAGCTGCAAATGCCTACAACACTGTACTCCATCAGGAACCTTTCCTTCAAGACAAACGCTGTGTACAGAAGATCCATGAATACTGATTAAGAAAGGATTGTACATCCATACAGTGTTCAGATACATACTTTCCTTACATAAGGACTTCCTTTGCCTACTGTACACAAACAAATATATCGCTTTTAGGAAAAAATAGAGAGATTTCCTGTGCTCTCTGAGTCTTCTCATGATACCTGGGCACTGAAACAGGTTAGAATGGCAATATTTGTTGATTTTTCAATGTATGAGAAATCCTAAAATCATTACATTAATTGCCAGAATTACAGAACAACAAATTATGTCAAATAGCATCTTATTTTGTCTGGAAATATTATAGTATAAACTTTTGGCAGGAAAACTTACTATCAAGCTACTATAGATCTTAGCTATAATCTCCTCAAAAGATTATTTCATTGCTGATGCAAAACACACTCCACAGACTTTTACCTTACAACTAGGTGATAAATCAAGCTAACAGGCTTTTAGAACTAGGCCCAAGCAAGAAGATAAATATTATTTTATCCATAAAATTTCTGTTGCACTCTAACATTATCTGGAATATGAGGCAAACATACAACAATGAACCAGAAAAGGAAAAAAAATCTTGTAATTTGTTGCAGCTTGTTCATTTGTGAACAGCAATAAAAAGAGTTGCACATCCCGAGATAATACTCATATATTTATCCAGCTCATATTTATGAAGCACTTCAGAGAAGAAAGATCCTCAAAGTGCACAGCATTTGCTAAAATGGAAGAAAATAGAGACAAAGATATAAAATAGCACATTGCTGATTTCTTCTGTCGTGAGAAAATAGAAACAATTACTGATTACTCATCAATACATCTCTATTTTTCTACTCAGACAGTAACAAGGATCAGTCTATCAAAACAGAGATAATTACTGAAGAATGAAATACTGATGATGCTAGACATGCAATTTACAGAGATGCTAGATGCAAATGTTCTTCCATGTGCCTACAAAACTGGGCACTTCACAGTATCACCTGTTACAGAGTGCAGAAATGAGTAACAGCAACATAGCCAAACGGTTTGAAAAATGAGCATACTGTTTTTGAGAATACCTGCCTGTACATCCCTTAAGAATCTACCTACGATGTCCTACGCATGCCATGGTGTGACAAACACCAGCTACACCCTGGCCCCATCCAAAGGCAACACTTTAAAAAACTTTGCACTGAGCAGCTCTGAACATGAAAATGCTGCAGAAGAAGCACAATGAAGAAGAGCAGCAATGGCATGTGTGAAACAAAAGTATTTCTGTTTACAATGATACCACATTTTGGCTTGAACAGAAATGTACATAATTCAGATGGTAGGGGTTTGTACAAAATCTTCATGGATGCCAGTTTGTACTAGGCTTCTGCCAGAAACAGGTCACTTCAGTTCTCACATAAGCCAGCACTCAAGCAAACAAAAATAAAAAAGGTAAATAAACACACAAAATATTTTCAGCCTTCTCTCCAAATGATTTATTGCTGCCAGAGCTCTAACCTAATTTTAGGTGAGCTCATCGTTTTTTCTGCCCTGGAGCCATTTTAACTCAATATTGCTCTCCTTCCAGAGCCACGAGAGAGCACAGGCTCCCTCAGCCACCACAGACGCTGTGCTGACATTTTACTTTAGCTGTTTGCTGTAAAAGTCATCAATACTGCTTCACTCCTGAAGAGACCTTTTCTAACAAAAATGAAAACAAATGGCTGACATTAGATCAAACTTTGACCTCTGCATCCCAAAGTGGGGAAAGTAAGATCTGAACTCCTTGTTGTTGCTTTGAAAGTTCCAAAAGCTACTCCAAGCAGGCAAACTTTTTATTTTCATAAAATATTTCCTGATCTGCCAGGCTGAGGCTGCCTCCTTGCTCACCCTGCTGTAGAATCAGCCAGCAGATCCAGGCAGCCAGCTGGGCTCCCACGGGCCTGCCTGCACCGCAGCCGTCCTCTCTCCAAAGCAGCAGCAAGTGACGTGAGGTCTTTGGGGAAACCATTTCAGAAATCATCTTTTCATCTGCTTCCTTCCCATCTGTTCACCTTTCCCATCCCCAGTATTCCTGTCCCGCACTCTGTTTCGCCAACACTATGGTCCTTCATATCTCCTTTTTCCAGTCCCTTGTTATCTCTGGCTCCTCAGGTGCTGATCTAAAGCTCAGTCTGTGTGAGAAGCCTGAAATGCTTGTGGATTGCTATTTTCTGGTCTAACACAGCTATTTGTTTTCCAAATACCAAGAGATGCAGTGGAATGTAAATCTGAATGATCCTTACATCACCTCCAAACCAAGATCTGTAGGAAACTTCAAGCTGCTTCCTGTCACACCTATCACATGCTGGCACAAGGCCTAGGGAAAAGGATGTATCAGAGGCCAGAGGGATGAACCAGCTTGCAGAACTGTTCTCAGTCATGTCTCAAGATCTGAGAATAGCTAAATGCTTAAAATCATTGCCACAGCAGGGAGTCTCAACTGTAGACACAATGTTTTCATTTTTAAACAAGAGATAAAAATAATGCTTCCAACTGAACAGGCAGCTGAAAGAGCAAATTGCAGGAAAAGACTGATGCGTTAGAGATTTTACACAAACTCCTTGACTCATGTTTTCCAAACATGTAAGGAAAACGATGCAGTAAACACTGAAACAAAATTAGCATTTGCATCTCTGCATTGTCTGTACTCAAACATAACAGCTCCTGTTATGCTACAATATATCTTTAAAACTAGGAATTTATGATGATCACACAGCTGGATCTTCTCCAGAACATCACTCATGTACTCCAGACCATTTCTTGTACATATCACTTACCATCATCTCCACTAGGCTATGGATGCAGTATTAAACTGATAAATATGGTTTTATAACAACACAGTAGATCCAGATAATGGAATCTAAGTTGATTTGCACTTTGTTTCAAAGATCCACAATACAGAGGTAATAAATATGGTACCAGACTGTCAGGCAGAAGAAACTAGAAGAGACAGATGACCTTTGTGCAATACTTCACCCTCTTCTCTCTCAGGAATGTATAATATGAAGGTATGAAAGCAGACACAGTCAGTCACCACTGACACCAACCAAAATGTCACCAATTTTATTAGAACACAGAACAGCATAAAAAAAAAAAAAAGTAATGAATTGCTTAGTTATAGCTGTGTTTGCTGTGTCTTTGTCTCCCTGAGTACCTGAGAGAGTGGAACAAAATTGCCAGCAGTCACATTACGGAGATAGGCTGACAAGCTGGATGACCCCATAAGTCTTGTTCACATCTCATGTCTGGGCTCTTGACTTGCATCTTAAATGACTTTCACATCAAGGCTTTTGCAGGGAATCTGCTTTGGTATTCTAAAGGATTTCTGCCAAACTGCGATCAAATTATGAATGCTTTGTCCTACCTGGCACGTCTGGAAAAACAAAACCCTCCCCTCCACCTCCTCCCACTACACCTGAAGTTACTGTTTGAGACACCCTATGAGGGAAAGTATGCACTAAAGAAACAGACAGCAATTTAAACTAAAAAATAAAAAAACTCAAACCCCAGAATTTTTTATTCCCCTGAAATGCGGCAACAGCTTCACAACCACAACTCCCTGCTCTGCCCCAGCACACACCAGCCCAGCTCTCCCTCTGTCCCTGTTATTCTGGAGTCATCCGGAGTGGCATGACACAGCAGGAAAAGAGACCGGTTCACTGTGAGACCTGCTACTCACTCTCTTACAGTGTAACGGCCCCCCTTCCAGCCGCATATCCTGCGGGGAGCTGCTCCCGATGGGCACCAACCACACCCAGCCTCGCTGCTCCTCGCGCTCAGCGACAGCAGAAGGTGGTGGATGGAGCACAACCAGCCCCTTCTGCGTCTGTTATGTAGGGTCTGTTATGTAGGGTGACACAAACACTTGAGGGGTTTCCATGATGAAGGGCAACCACAATGGTTGGCTTGAACGTGCAGTGTGACTGCTCACACCATTTCCCTCTCAGCTCTCTCCCTGTGCCCAGCCACATGGAGCATGGACACTGAGGACACAACTCTGCATGCAGGACAGCAGGAGTGGAGGATGCAAACTCTGCCCTTTCATTGCTTGGGATGTCCAAGCAAAAGGTTTCTCAATTTGTAATTTTCACTGTATTTTCAAACAAAACAGCAAGCAGCTTTCTCCTCTGTTGTTCAATTAAAGCACAACCAACAGGTTTCGCCTGCAAAGGCGCTGCAAGCAGCAGAAGCAATGAATACCAGATGCACATACCTGCTTGCTGGGCAGTCTGGGGCATCTGTTGACTCCGCTGTGCGTTGTACTGAACTGAGGCAATGGGTCTGTACTGCTGAGTTGCTGAGGTAGGGTACTGACCAGATGGGTAATAATACACTGGCATCTGCAAAGAAAGAGAACAGTAAACTCTAGAGATCAAAGACTCATAAAATAGAACAAATTAGGAAGGGGGAGCAAGAGTTCAAGAATATTAGTGGTAACAGTAATCAAGAGAAGAGCTTTGCCTCCTGTCTCTTCAAGAATTGCTGCTTGCTTTCAGCTGTGCTAGGAAAAGGGCTATCAGTGCCCCCATTTCTTTTTAGATACTTTAAGAAACACAGAAAGAAAAAAGATTATTAATTGAAAGAGACAAAAACATACAGGACTCATAAAAAGCTACATGCATATACCAAAGAAAAAATATCACAGTAATATTTTATCACAGTAAAATATCAAAAGCTGCAGAAAAATGAATGCAAACAACATTTTCCATATCAACATAACACATATAGACAGCATGTTGGACCATTAAATGAACTCTGGAGAAAAGGGTTCATTCAAAGCATGGAATGGCCCGGAGTACAAATATGTAGAAGCAAGATGGAGAGCAAGATGGAGTGTGTGCACCCCTAACACTTGTAAGAAACAATTACCAAATTGATGTTTCTGTTTAACAGCTACATCCTTCCTTACATGAAAATGTCCCTCTAAACCCTTTCTCGCACTTGGTGTGAAAACAATTACAATTCATAAAACAATCATAGTTGTTTTCTTGCAGGAGCTGAAGGTAGGCATTCAGTCAGAGAGCTCTGCTAGATGGACTTCTTTTTTTCTATTATTATTGTCATTACAGAGAAACATGTACTACACCTCCTTATCACACACGTAAACATGAAAATTTGAGGGTGACTGGAGCTAAAGATTTTTCCTATACATGCTACACCAGTTTTACTGAGACATTTGAGCTAAACAGTTTTCAATTGACTCTTCACAAGTTCAAAGCACTCAAAATTTTTCATTTTCAGCTGTCAGGGATGCTGTAGGCATCTGATAGAGTGTGGCAGTGTATGGTATGAACAGACTGCAGAGGGATACAGGCTTGGGAGAACACTGCCTCTCTCACAACTTCTGCCACAGCTGTCAGCATTTCTTAATAAATAGTGCAATTTTTTTCCTCACTTTGTGTGTAGCATTTATCCTACTTGGACATATGCACAGAATCAGAACAAATGCTTTTATTTTTTTCATGCAAAACCAATTATTATTTGTTGCCACTTTTATTTGCATGGAAGAAATTTTCCTGATACAGATCATTCAACTTGATCACCCATAAAGTTAGTAAAGGTAACTACATCTTTTTGTGTACTGTTAGGACATCATAAGAAAGTTCAGAAATTTCTCTTGGAAATTTTTCCATTTCAGATGAGAAAAAACTGCCATAGACACAAAAGACTAAGCAAGAAAAGGCTATGGACAGCTACTCGGGCAAGTAGAAGCCCACTGAATGGGTAACCGTGGTGGGAGAAGGATTAGGATTAACAAAACTGGACTGGGCAGTGTTGGTGAAGTTAATCCCGCAGACCAACTGACAATCAGTAGCATCTGTCAATCAATAGGCCGAATACCCAACCATTCTTCAAAGTCTATTAATTTTCTTTTTAAGCAATTGATTTTTTTTTCTCTGCTAGTATCAGCCTGATTCAAACAAGTACGAGAAAAACAAGGTTTCAACTGGGAAATGTTGTAAACTATTCTCCCTCCAAACAATACCAAGTGACACCTAATAGCTACAGCCTGCCCCCAAACCATTAGTTTTGTTAGTGACTAAAGCAACAAAACCAAAATGCCTTTGTAGACTGGACAGCCCCATTATGAATTTGTTTTCCTGCAAAAGCATGTCACAAGGAATAAGGAAAATGGACCCAAACATTTAAGGCACAAAATCATTCTTTAAGCATCACAGCAGTGTAAATTGTGGATCAGGCAAGTTTAGTGGGATAAACTCATCTTGTGGGCAGCTGAATGCTCTCAGCGACACTCTACTACAGGAGGCTTGAAAGAAATGAGGACACCCACTCTAAGTCAAGTCAATGCAAACAGTTGATCCTGCCTTGGAGCAGGGGATCAGAATAGACATCCTTTCAAATACTCTTTATTTTCTATTACCATATTCTACAAACTAAATACTTAGGAAATAGTGGAAATTCTCTCACTTTTCCTGCCAACAGCTTAATCTCACTTAAAGGATTTCTGTGATTTACCCTCAACTTCCTCATTTTCCTGGTGCAGACAAGCCCCTAGGTATTTAAAAATACATGAGCATTTGACAACAATGAGAATTATCTCTTGGGGAATTAATTCTGTAGGTATCAACCTTAAAACATAACCTGAAGAATCTAGGTTTTGAAGTGAAGTTTATAGTTGAACATGCTGAGGACAAAAAAAAAAATGTACACTGAAGCACACATTTATTTTTACCACACATATAAAACCTCAGAGTTAGTCAAAAGGTTGTCTCCCTTTCTCTCATTTTCTCAGTTCACTGGAGTACATTTGTTATGCAACACACTTAAAAGCTTATGAGAGTGCAATCTATCAGCATGAAAAACTGTTAGTAGTAGAAGGGTAAAAAAAAATATTTCACTTATAAAGACTAATGGATGAATTAGCCAGTAGTCATGCACACATGACATGAGAAGGTTTGGCTTTTCGTAGGTTTTGTTGTTTTGGTTTCTTGTGTATGTTTTGTTGTTGGTGGTGGTGGTTTTGTTTATTTATTTTTGGTTTGGTGGTAGTGATGGGGTTTTTCTGTTTTTTTTAAGAGCTTAGACATTAAAAGAAAGGCTTGGTGTAAAATATAGACATGGTCTAGAACAGGTCTTTTATGCTTGAGGGGCTTGGAAGGATCCATTCTCATTTATCTTGAGTACATCTCTGTGTCAGCGATTGAAACATTTTTCCCTTCTGATTCTACTTTGGTGAACAGTGGAATTAGAGGGATCAGAGATAAGAAGTATCACTTACATCACCTACTCTGATCCTCTTGAATGTTTTAGTTTCTCCTCATATCAGGGTTACTAACACCTTTCCTTATGCGCCCTTCAACAAAAAACGTTACATTTCTGTAGCGGCCTACCAACATGCCAAATTATACTTCAGTTGCATTCCCATGTGAAATGCACCATCTAACCTGTGACCTTTTTTCTGTAAAACCTTTTATTTACGGAACTAGAAAGTGTCCATGGCACTAATGGGCATGCTAATGCAGCTATAGGGTTACCCTAGAAATAAAATAAATTTACCAAAAAAATGCACTTCTAAGACGTTATATAAATAAATGCTACCTTCTTTAGTCTAAAAGTATAGTTTTTTGATCTTAATCCCTGACACTGGGAAAAATAATTTTTTAATATGATGTTTAATAATTATCTTGGGTTTAGGCTGACAATTGCGCTGCGTTCTACTTCTTCTCTCCTACACAAGACTTTAACTTAAATTGTAACTAGACTGGGCATGTCACTTCTGAGCCACTCATGAAATGGCACAGACAGACATTAATTTTTCCTCTTGCTAATGTGCTTTGTCCCTAGATGATATGCAGAGACTCAGTACAACATTGGCTTTCTGCTTTGTTCTCTCCACATATAGCCTGGCACCCATGATGAGGCTGGGTGTCTCTTTGGCTGCTCTCTAGCAGCACCCACAGTGTTCACTGCCATGTTGTTTATTTTCTTGTGGTTGGATCAGGAGTCCACACATATTTCAGGATGATTTTACTTTCATGAACTGCCTCCCTACTGGCTTCCATTTTAATTCAGCCATCAGGCTGGTATTCTACCTTCTCTTAACACTGCTGATATTCAGTAAGGTTTGGACTAACACCTTCATCCAGATGCTGACACCATTGTTAATGCAACTGCTATAGTCACCTAAATGGGAGTGAAGACAAGAGAAACCACAGTGATGCATGGACACAGGAAGAAGGTACCATGTCTTCCCAATATCTAACTGACAGGGATTAGTCATTCTTCAACGCTTTTTCTCTTCCTCCCTGCCTCCTCCATAACAATTACAGTAACAGGTAACAAAAAATAATGGCTTGTAAAATGTCCTCCAATGTAACTTTCAAAGATCATCAAGGAAAGCCCTGCTCATTTGCAGTGACTCCCCAGTCTTCTTCATAACAAGTTTCCTAGAGAAGACATGCTGTGAATAAAGATTTTGTCCTAGGGTCGCTATGGACTCTCAAGGAGCCGGCTTCTGCAAAGAGAAAGCTAAATTTAATGATGACACAAAATTAATTCAGGTGAAAAATCCCTCAACATGTTTATTACTTCTCCAGACTTCTCCAAGAATTCACACCATCTCACTTTTGGATATCATTTCGCCAGTATATCTTTCAGAAACAATGAGTCAGAAGTGAAAATAACTTTTAAGGGAGGATATCCTTTCCCATTGACATAATATTCACACTTTTTCCACTTCTTCATTTGCAGAGGCAAAGACAGGTACCATTGATAGAGAACTACAAAGCAGAATATGGACTCTTGTTAAAGTGTTGGGCCTGTAAGTGCTACAGAAGAACCATCAGAAAGAGAAGAGAGCTGAAAATGAAGCAAAGATGTATATGTTTGATATTCACAATAGAAATTAAACAAGCATTTTCTGCTAAAAGTCCCTTTCAGCAAACCCAGAGTAATAGTTGGGTTTTGAGTTTGTTTGTTTGTTTGTATTTTTTTCCAATTGGCTGAACAAAGAGAAATTCTTATTTTCAGTCTATTAAATCATGAATGTTGTCAAACTGGGGAAAACCTGTGATGAAAGAAGAAAAAAGAAACCTAAAGGGTTCTCTTACCACTTCTTAGGCATGTCATTTCAAACTCAGTCTGCTTCTGCTTTAATACTGAATGGGAGAAGGAATCTCGGGGAGCAGCTGTAGAGCCATGTTTAAATGAACTTTAATAGAAAAGCCAGTAATTTAAATGCAATCCCATTGGGTGTGTAGGCTCGGAGTCTTTCTTTCTCCTCTTTTCAGCTCCCAAAGGAAATGATCATACTCACAGGATCTCCACCCAAGTTTTCTCTGCTATTTTCCAACATCATACAGGGTATCACAGACAACCTTATCAGCAATGCATTTACAGGAACTAATTAGCCATTAAAATCATGCCTCTTTTATACTGGTATAAATTCAATAGCAACATTTAAAATATAAAAGTGCTTTTACATTGATTGCATTGCATTGATTAATGCATCACATAATGTTTTGCTCCCATTACAATCTTTATTACTTTCCTTTTTTCCCAGAGCCTGCCTCAGACCACCTGCTTTGGTGTCTGAGAGCAGCCTTACTGTTACATCTGAGCCCCAAAGAGTAACAGCAGCTGACTCAGACTGACAGCAGCCACTGCCACAGTGAAGCTGTGCCATGGGCAGCACAAGGAGCTGTGATCTACCTGTCACGTACTTAAAGCTGTGCTCTCAGGGCAGAAGAACTACTATTTCCCAAGGATTCACTCTTATCTTTTTATAAGAGGGATCCCCTATTTGCCATACACGTGCTGCATGTAGTATCCAAACCACTGTGCCATATTCTAGGACTGAAGTGAAGGAATTAAAACTTGAAATGTCAATCAGAAGCTCCCATCTGTGCATACAGACACAGAGAATGGCTGCCTTCTTTCTCTTCTGGCTGACCAAGGGCACCGTGTTTTCATTATGGAGGCATGGGCAGCAGACACTAAACCCTGCCTCTTCCACAGGTATCTGACAAGGATTTTTTGGAATAGCAACAAGCTGGAGATGGATGATGTCTGCAGAGGCGAAAGAAGCTGACAGCACTGAATTTCTCACCTTTCCACATCCCCCCCAGAGGACAAAACATTCCTCAGTAAAATAACTGAAGATGTTACAAAGCCAAAGATCTTTTTCTGCTGTCAGTAACTTTCCACTTTGTTACAACATAGGAGGAAGACAGTTGGGGTATGGCCAGAGGTGCAGTGGCCATCAGATGCACCACTACTGTACTGGTTCTACAGCAGCCTGTACATAAAAAGGCACCTCCTCATCACTTGTCCTGTGAAGACATTAATCTGCCTCTCAGTAGCACCAGGGCAAGGATTAACTTGGAAAACAGCTTTGCCAAGTAACACCATGCCATGCTGAGGGAAAACCCTGCACCCTGCTGCACATACAAGGGTGAAATCCAGCACTCCCACAGCAAGGCTCAGCCAGGGGCAGGAGCTGCGGGCAAACCCATCCAAAGCAGCCTATGCAAAGTCAACCGAGGGGGGTCTAGCAGAGATCCCAGGGTGAGCTGCACATCTGGTCTCATCCAAGGGGCTGAGGAGGTGGCATGGGCTCCCTGTCACGAGAGGCAGAGCCATCCTGCAGCCTCCTCAGCTCCCACAGCAAACCTTGGCCAGCAGAGCTGGAAAACACATCACCGCCTGCTGCAATGGCAGCCTGCAAAATGGAGGTGCTCACATTTCCTTGCTTCACCACAAGTGTTGTGAGGTTTGATTAAACAGTGTTTGAAAACACTGAGGGCACCTCAGGGTTGTACACGAGGACTAAAGCCTGGACAGCCTCTAGTTACTCACTTAGGAGGCACAATCTAGATGGGAAGATGGATTCATCAGGGAATTTTGCTCTTATTTTCAATTTTTTTATAAAAGAAATCACATTACATTGAACTTCAGCTCCTTAAAAATTGTTTTTGGCAAGTGTTCTCTCAGAAAAAATGGCTGCACATTTTTCAACCACAGAAATTATGGATTGCACAGTCCTCTATGGAATTTCAACATCCAGTGGTCCTCAGATTTCTTTATAGTTAATTAGTGATCTAATTAAGTAGATCTTTGTCCCACTTAAAACATTGTAACAGTAAAAATTCTTCGTTCCTGTGGCAATACAGAATTCTATTAATAAACACAACTGGAGATTTTTAGTAAGACTCAATAAACAAAAAAAAAAACAAACAAAAAAACAAGAAGCAACCCACGAAACAAAAAACAACCAACCAACCAAACACCCCTTCCAGTAGGGTTTACAGTAAAGTTACTGTAAAAGAAATTGTGAAGTTTTTTACTTTATTCTCATATTTTTCTTGCAAAGGATAAAACAAAAACAAGAGAAATGCTATTAATACCATTTAAAGTAGAATTTAAATGAGGTTACCTATAAATGTATAAAGAAATTTGTCTTTTTAATGTGTATGTCTTGAAAATTGGCCAGAAAGTCATCTGCGCATTTTACTTCTTGACAGTAATCACTTTCAATATTCCGTAAAGGTACCCAGGAGACAAGCAGAGATGTTTGGTAGTGAAGAGTAAAACATAATCAGTCTTCAGGAAGACAGTTAAAATTACTGATCTGTGACACCTCACATGTTCAAGTCAATTAAATATGATTAATGACTACCTGGGCTGATGTGCATGTTGCTCTCTTGGTATATGTACAGGGAAAAAGGGGTGTGGGCATTTACTCACCCTCCTCCTTCATATTCATGCGCAGATGTGTCATGGAGTACCAACTTATGTTCAGAAAATGCTTTGAGGAGAGGGAAGGAATTGATGAAAACCCAGGAAACAATAGAGGCTTTGCAAGTCTCCTGCTGCCTAAAGATCTGCTAAACTTTTACCAGTGGGAAAAAAATAAATATCTGGAATGTTTCAATTCCCTTTCTGACGTTACGAAGAGCAGCAAAGAGCCAAAGTGGCAGCGAAGGTTTTGCCCACCTGAGCAGGTGCCGGCGGCTGTTGCACGAAGCCCTGGGGCGGCGGTGGTGGCTGCAGCACTTGCTGGGACACTGGTGGACCTGAACCCGTGAAGCCTCCAGGGGGAAGCTGCTGGCTTGGGGAGGCCATGATGTACCCTGTCTGCTGGGCAGGCTGCTGCAGGATGGGTGAGGGGTACACAGGGCCAGAAGGCGACTCGGGGTTGTCTCCTGATGACTGACGACTCAAGCTCATCTGGTTAAACTGCGCTGTCATGTCGTCTCGCTGTGGGGCAAAAGGTGGGAGAAAGCCATGTGGATATATGTGGATATGCCTGCCTGCAGCAGGCACGGGAATTAGCAAGACAAAATGGGCTTAGAGTATGAGGGCGAAAGGAATCACTCCAGACCATGCCAAATTTTACATGGGTATCTACAAAAATGGAGGCAATTAAAATGAGTATCATTACAAATGCTTTGACAAAGACTTCCAGACTGCAAGGTGAATGGCATCATTTGGCAAAAAGGCCAATTATTTTGGCTATTACCCTGCCACCCTCACCTTTAATTCCAAAATGACAAATGAACTTTCAGTGTTCAAAAGAAGACATTTTAAATGTAAAGGGCATGAAAATAAAACCATGAATACCTCTATCCCCAAACACAGAATTTGTCAGCCAAACACATGCTGGTAATTTCACCTGTGTTTCAAATTGACCCCAAGAGGAACTCAGGAGGATTCAGGTGCATACCTTTCCCTTTTTGGACTGTTTTGAAAATCCAATGTTGTAAACACGGAGAAAGTAAAAAAAAAAAAAAAAGCTGAGTCCTATATTGCTAATTCAAGGCTTTTTATTCTGTAGTGGAAAGAAACAAGTTCTGTATTGGACTGAAGGGGGGAAGAAAGTAAGTCTGTAGTAGGATAAACGTACAACATAAAGTCAATGGACCTAAGGTTCATTACATGCTAGTAATAATACAGACATTCTGAACTGTATCTGTTCATTCTTGCAAAAAGATTTATACTATTCAATGTTCTCAGGTTTATTCTGTGAAGGTCAAAGATTTACAAATGTGGTTCTAGGCATCTTCATTTGTGCTCATATCAAAAGACTTTTGAATACTCAAAACTCCATTGTGTATTGATTTACAGATAGGAAATAAACACTATAAAAATGCTTTTTGCTCAGAACATCTACACTATCTTTTTAAAAGAGCCTCTTCAATATTGTTTGCAGGCCTGTGGTATTCATTCTCCAAAACCATCCTGCACAATGCATTTAATGGCAGAAAACTTCAAAATGTGTTAAAAACATAACAAAATGAGAAGTTTGCTTGTGGAAAGCACTGCTGAGGACTCTACAGAGACTCACAACTGAGAGCAGATGTCAGGGATCAATGTTTTAAACACTCCTGACAGATCATCAGATGGTACATGGAAGTAATGCTATTAACTTCACCATCAACCTACATTCATATTTAGATACATGAGCTGTCTCTGGGAAGTTGTTCCTTTAAAAAGCTAGGATATTCATTGCCTAAATGGCAAATGACTGTAAACAGATTCTACAAGAAACTTCACTGAGCAAGGAATGCCTCTATATTTTCACAAAAGAGAAAAAATTCTTCAAACACCTATAATCTATGTAGCGTTTGTATAATGTAATGTATATTGAAGATATTAATTCAGATGAAGTCTCACTGTTAAATTAGCCAATAAAAATATTAGCCTTCTTGTGACTATTACTAGGGCAACCTGATATTCCTGCAACAGACTTTTCAAAACAATTAGCATTGAGATATGCAGCTTTTGTTCAGCATGGAATATTTGTTATTGTTCTTTAAATGGTATCACTCATCTACCAGCCATTAATAACATTATTTTATCTGCAAGGATCCATTCAGTTTTGTTTCCATATCTTACTACAACTATGTGACACTGGGGGAAAAAGAAATCAGTCATAAATAAGATTACTAGAGCAAGAGAGAAAAACAACAGAAAAAAAATCTCATAGTTCCTCTTTAAGATGTCAGCTTCATTTCAGAATAGTATAATCTTAGCCCTGTAAGCACCAAGCCAGAAGCAGACTCCAGAAAAGCTCTATTTGTTTTCATTATACACATCCATTGGTGCACTGTCATGATGTACAGCACACCACACCCTCTGCAGCTGGTTCACTGCTACTCTCCTTCCCAAGTGCCCTGATATCACCAAGGAATAAATCCCGGCAGTGGATTTAGTATATGGATAAAAAAATATAAAACAAAAAGAATGATTTCTAGAGGTATCTTCTCCTGTCTCTGTGGACATGAAAGAGAGATAACCCAAATCTCAACTATTTAAATCATCAATTTAAGGTCCCTTGGCATTAATTGAGGAGACATGCGATATTTAGACAGGGTTCTCATGTGGGACACTTGTCACAGTGCTCCCCAGAGGCTCTTGGACACACTCATGCTCCCACCCTCAGCTTCAAGGAAAGCAAAAAAGTAAAATCTTTAGTACCACGGAAAACTGCTGCGTTGGAGAGACTGGCAGGAGATGCTGGGGAGGATAAGAAACTGCTGGATATTGGACTGACTGAGAAGATGGCTGCATTGTCTGAACAGGCTGCAAAACAAGCACAGGGAAAGACAATAAATTCCACCATTTAGAGAAAGGTAACAACCACCACCACCATTATTATTGAGAACAAAGATCTCAAACACAGCTCTGAAAATACAGGTGACTCATCACCAGCCTTAGTACAAGAGGTCAGGTATTGTGATTTTAGTCTTCATTTTAGCCTTATGACAAACAAATACATATTACTGATATTTCTGCCTCTTTTCATGGATTTTATGGCTGTTAAGTTTAAATAAAGCCACAGCTATACTGTCTTACTCATAACGTGAGACAAAGCCAAATTATGATTCTACATTTAATTTACAGAGATAAAAATGGAAAGCAGTATAAGTGCATATTTGAATTTTTCTGTTAGTGACTTATTTAATTCTGAGTGTGTCATAGGCAAAGGAATAATGATTGTAAAGCTGCTTTGGGAGAACACAAGAGTTTCAAAAAATGACACAAAGAACAGGCTGTGAATTACCAACAGACAGGCCATCAGCTTGGAGCAGATATTTATCTAAGTGAAAAGAACAATTTTCCACAGCACTATTACCTTGGAATAGCTTTAGTATTCCTTTCATTTTAACCTCTCATATAATGTCTTAACCAGGATTGGTACTATCTTCTAAAACTGTGAAGACCAGGTCAAGAAATAAGGGCCAAAACCACACAAGTCCAAACCCAGTAAAATCAAAGCAACTTCACTGAATTTAAACATTGCATTTCTGCCTGACCTGGGATGAAACTGTGCCAAATTATAAAGCTGCACAAGAACCACAGTAGATCTTGGCTGCTCTAAGCAGGATATAGGATTCTTGCTTGAGTAGTTCCCTCCACCTTCTCTGCTCTGGAAGAACAGGCATGCAATCCACAAAATTAAGTTTGAACCAGACCCAAACCCTGCTGCCCATGCTCATCCATTCCTGGCCGTGCACCACAGCCAGCCCAAGGAGCCAACATAACATGGCACTGTGCTCAAACAATGTTGCTCTTCCTGCTGTAGCTCCAGAACTTCTAGCTCAGAGCAGGATCATGGACAGAACTTGGGGTGCAGTCAGAAAACCACCAGTCTGGGGCAGAGGTACTTGGAGAGCACCCATAAATTTGGCCAAATACAACTGGACATGAAAGAGTTCGTAGAGCCCTTGTTGTACTTAATTCTTTCACTCAAACCCCGTGCTGTCAAAAGGGAATGGTCCCTGGCTCTGTGGAGAGAATTACAGACTGCACTGGTTTGAGAATGAATGCTTCAGCTTCCAATAATGGGTGACTTTTGCAAAATAATTTTATGAAGACATACACCAACTCACTTAAGAGTACTTTTGAAAATGAAATCATCCTTTAGACAGAATTGAAGAGGTAATCTTCCCTCTCTATCTGTTTTATTCATGTTGAAAAGAACATCCTGATATTTGGTCTAGCTGCATTCATCCCTCCTACCATCTAGATTATACTTCATATCCCCGGGAGCTCCTTCTTTTTTTCCAATGACACCACACCTACCTGTGTGACAAGGTGACTTGCCATTTGCTGCTGTGGCTGCTGAACCTGCTGAGGCTGCTGGGGTGAAGGCTGCTGCTGAGACTGTCCCACCATCTGGCTCCTCATTGTCTGCTGGCCACTGGGAGGATTGTATATTGCCGGTGTCCCGTCAGGATTTACAAATGGTTGGCCTGAAACAAAACACCAGGGTCTTGCTGAAGGCTTTTAAGAACATACTGGTTTTGGTGTGAAAGCAAACGATTTTGCTTTAACTGATTGCGCTTTAGCTGACCTGCTACAAGTGTAACTGTTCATCACTCTCAATGCCTTATTACAATAATTACAGTATCAGAGATTTTTTTTCCAGGCAAGACAGCATATACTTGTTTTGGGACTATGATTTTCCAAGGAAAGGGTGGAAAGTTACCATGGCTGTAAGATGATTCAGATGCTATGGTTACTTGAAATCACTCAATGATGAATCAATTAACATTAAAATTGAACTTTGAAGCAAACACTGAAGGTAGAGAATGTTCCCTTCCATTTTCCTCTCACACAAGAGCAGTCAAATGTACACAACTACTTCTGAAACAATACAGTTTGGAGGAAAGGGGAAAAAAACAAACCCACACTTGTTAGTAATTTACTTACACATTCTAATAACACAGTGCTGTACTTGTGAGAGCTGTTCCCTATGTACTTAGAGGAGCTAGCACTCCAATTTTCAAGGAATCAACACTTAAGGTATTTAAAAATCTCTTATATACAAGGCAAATTCTGTTCAGAGTTCTACTAAGTTTTTGAACTCATTTTAATTCAGATATTTTAGCTGGGAGAAATAACCTTGAAAAGCCAATGTTTGTTTAAAATAAAAAAAATTACCCTAGTCATTGTCTTGAAAACAGAAAAGAAATTGTATTTCTCTGTAGGAAAAATTATTTTCATTACCTCAGTTCTCTTTTCACTTCCATCATAAATCTGTAAATCAAAGGAATTACAAATACTTCCATGAGAAAAAAAGATGCATGTTCACCAGCGATGTGATAACCTCTAAAGTAGGTAACTAAAGCATGAATATCTGAGATAAAAAGGGAGATCTGGAGGAGTTTGATGACTTAGAGCAACAGTGAAATAATGAGCTTCTGATTTGTACCCTCCACAGCAACTCTCCCTGTTCTATCTACTCCTCAGCCTTTCAGTTCCTCTCTCCAATGAATCATGGTCAGAAATGCATGAGGAGCACTGGCTAAAGAACCTTGCCTTCTCTCTCTCTGAAGCATCAAGACTTTCTGGATGAACTCAATGCCACATTCACACTGAGAAATGTCATGAGCAAGTGGAAAAGAAGCATGGGGCAGTTTTATCTACTGATTCCCTGATTCTTGCTGTGAACTCACGGGGCGACTATGGCATGGACTCCCAAGCTTTAGGAATCTCAAGCTCCAGAAGTACTTTAGGAGACCTGAGTGAGTAGGGTAACCAACTCCCAAAGCCTGTGTCAGATGCTCAAGGGAAGCCAATAAAGAGCATTTCCTGTGGCTTAGTGAAAGATGACAGAACTGAAAGTATAAAGTCCCAGCAACACTTTGAAAGATAAAAAAAGAGAAGATCTCATGGAGAAATCTTGAAATAAGAAATGAAAAGGAGAGATCAGACGGTAACAGGGAAGACATTTGCAAGTATGAACTGTGACCGTGATAGAAGGGCAAAGACTGCAACGTCATTTCAAGGAGTACAAATGAAAAGTAAATGCTCTTAAATTGTCAGAGGGGTTAAAGAAGATCGCGTCAAGAGGATTCCTTTAAAGGGTAAAACAGGCTGATGAAATAAGTGAAATGGAGAACACAGCCACATGAATGGTTCCTTACAAAAGCGAGTAAGGAGCTTGTCTATCTGGGGAAGGAGAAGGGTAAAGCAGAGGAGAGAAAATAAAGGAAACTGCAGTTATGGAGAAAAAGGTGTGGATTCCCAACATCTGGGAAGGAGCAGAGAGTTATAATCAGAGCAGGAAGATATTGACAGCATCTCTGGATGCCATTAGAGGCTTGCACAGTCAGTGACTATGTAGTGGGAAAGGAAGGAAAGATCTTTAAAGGGCACAGTGTTATGATCAAAAGAAAGAAAAAGACTGGAAGTAGCCACTCTGGAAGAGGAGATGAAAGAGCTAAAGAATGGTGTTACATAGGGAAAGAAAATCTATTCATTACAGGAAACAAAGATCCTTTTTCCTTTTCTTTCAACTGTCTTCTCTTCATCTCTGTTTCTGACAGCATCCATCACTTTGATAGTCAATCACAGCATCCAGCAATCTAAATCTCCTCCCCATGGAGCTTCTTTTGTAATGTTTCCCTAATAAGATGCAAAGATTCTGAGCCCAAAGAATGAGAATTTTGCAGCATGTGAAAAACATAGTTGATGCCAAGGTACAGTCTGATTTCCAGCACAGGTAGCAGCATGAAGTGTGAGACAAGGATTTTAGGCTTTTAAAGAATCTGCTCCCTCCATTTTCTTTATTGTATATAAATTTACACGGGAGCCACAGAAACCAAACACAAGGTTTGAAAGATTAAAATAATATACACACAAAAATACTCACTCCCTGAATGTTAAACATACAAACATACATGGGTCTCCCAATGATTCATCTGGAAACAATGAGGCCCACTGGGAGGGAAGATGAGGTGTTCTGGTCTGGTGACAGCATTGAAAGGCATTACACCTCTAGCAGAAAAAAAAAGGCTCCCTAGGTACCTGGTAAAAATTTGAACTAGCTGCTGCTGCAATTTGCTAAATTGACAAGACAGATGCTGGAGATGTTCCTCTTACACAGCTCTTCTCGCTTTCAAATGTGGTGAACTCCAGTCTCTGTCCTTGCCAGGAACAAGCCAAGGAACAAGCCTAACCAGGAACAAGCTAAATCTCTCAGATGTTTGTGGGCTCCAAGCAGCATCAATTCTTTTCATTTGTTTCCCAGTCCTGCCACCTGAATTAAGGATGACTCCTGCCTAGGTGTGCTGCGTTTTGTATGGAAATGGACCATATAGTGGAACACAAAATGTTATCTTCTGTATTGACCAAGAAATTTCAGTGTTGCAGACAGAACTGTCATCTACCAGAACAGAAATGAGCAGATTAATATAATGATGGATCTTTTTCTTGCTAACAGTATTAGGCTCTCATGTCAATAATGCAATAGCTTGGAAGAAAGTACATTTAAATAGTAACGGCTTTAGAAGAGCAGAGGTTTGTGCAAGTTACTAAGGCACCTCTCTGGAAAGAACACATTCAAATCTAAACAACCAAGAACTCCTTGATTTTAAATATGCTGATATATATTGATCAGCCCCAAATACTACCATCTATAAATATCTGTGGAAAGACTGGCTTAATAGTTGACCAAGGCTGTATTTTTCTTAAATGCTGCAACTTTCTTGACGGAACTATGATCAAAAAAATTATTCTTAGTAGTGGATTCACAAATAAGCTTTAAGCATTTCCACTGAAATACTGGAACACAGAGATGTAATACACATAAAATACAAATTATAAACAAAAATCCCCTAAGAAAAAGATCCTTAATTCTCTATTGAGGACTTTGAAAAAGTATTCTGGAGTTCAACCCTCAGCTCTCAGTAAAACAGAAGATACATTCACTACAGGCTTTGTTGTTTTAAACCCAACATAACTCAGCAAAGGTTGACAGCACAACTAATCATGGTCACTGGAATAGGCCAAATTACTGAAGAAGCACCACAGTCTCAAACTCCCTGAACCTTTTTAATACTGACAGTACAATAGGGTGGGGAATAATAGCATAACATGATCTAGAATTCATCCTGACCAAGGAGGTAACAAATTGCCTTAAGCTTTCAGCAAGCACTCAAGTTCAAACAGAAGAATTTCTGAAGTGCCTACAGCACTTGGGTGCCTACAAGTGCCTCGTTTTTGAGCTGCAGTGTGGAAAACTATCTGGAATTGAAGAGTTACATCGTTCTCTTATCACAAACCTCGCCATTTAAATACAATTGCTAATCACATAGCTCACATAAAATTAATTCTGAAGTGCAAATTCAAAGGTGTTCTTTAAGACTTTTGAAATTCTGCTGCTTAGCACAATCTCTAAGAATGTCACATTATATTTTGGTTGCACTGTATCTCAGCATGCTTGATATAGAAGAGCATCTGTCCTTATTGATGCTAACAGGATCTCAGAGGATTCACTGAGAGCCAGGGAGTGCTGGGACTTTTGAATGATGAATTTCCTGTCTGGGATGGAGCAAGTGCGTTTTGTATCACTTCCCACCAGCTACGCCACAACAGCCTCAGAAATTGAATCTCGCTTTGCCTGCACATTTGAAAACAACAACTTGCCAAATGTCATTTCAATGTATATTTGCTCATAAAGTGCCTCCAGAAAAATACCTCTAGAAACAAGAAATTCACCGCTTCCTCAGCTGACATCAGAAACACCAAGGGGCAGAATCAGGCAGAAGGGAACTGTACTGACCTGTGTGTGGATTGAGAAGGATACTGCCAGGCGGTATCCCTGCAGCTTCAAGTGGAAGAATGATATAGCTGGTGTTGCTGGGGGCCACCTGGCCACTCATCCCATTCTCAGGGTAGGACACGCTGCCTGAAGAACTGGCTGCTACCCCAGGGACAAGAGATGCACTTTGGAGAGGCTGATGTATTCGTGACAGTGATCCTGAGGAGCCAGCACTGCTGGAAGACTCTGAGCCTAGCAGGGAGACACAAGCACAGCAGGAAGTGGGGTTACACAGGAGTCCCCATCAGATAGGGCACATACACCAGTACAGCCTTCACAGACTGCAAAGCAAGCACCACTCCAAAAGGCCACCTTCCTCATGCAACATCTTCCTCCCCCAGCCAGTAAACAGATTTACCAAGGAAGAACACAAAATCCTCAGCATGTATTTATAATGCCGAAGTATCAGCTCATAAGGTATAAAAACTAAACATAGGGCTTATAAATGACAAAAAAGAAAAAAACCAAACAAAAATGTAACACAAAAAATCACCAAACGTTCTCAGTAAGTAAAAACCAACAACAACTGAGTTATCACTCTAGTAACAAGGTAGCTGTGCAATATACATATTAACTTAAAGCTACCTAAGATGCTACCTAAAGCTTTTGCCACTTTGGTTTTTCAGCTCCAAACATATAAAAATTGATCAATCAAGAAAAATCAACCTTGCTAAACCATGTTTGTGCCTGGAAGGATGGGAAGGCACATTTTTAAACCCCAAATATAATTTCCGAACTTCTGTGATATTACTTGATTAGATTTTAATTTGCTTCACATAGCAAAGACAAGAATCTCTGAGAGCATGAGGCTCAGGTGATCAGCTCCCTTAAAGCAGGATGGTATGGATGCTTCCTCCCCAGAGCAAAGTACATTTTAATTGCAACATCTTTCATTTTATTTGAGTGCATTGTCTACGCATCTAATCTCCACAGTGTACACCTGCAGGTATAGACTAAAAGCAAGGACAGAATTCAGACTTCAGTTTAGCAACCTTCAAGACAAATTATATCCTTTCAGATATGGGATGCTGTAGGTGGACCCTGTAGTAGACTGCTTAGAGCCTCAAATTCATTTTCAGTCAAATCCATATTGAAATTCATTTATTTTCTCATATTTAGAGAAATTAGAAGTTTCTTCTGGAGAAATCACACCAGCATCCTGTTACTTAACAGAGAGTCTTTCCACAGATTACTGCAGGTTGCTGAGACACATTTTTAATCCATCTTCTTCAAACTTTGTATTCATGCAGCAACTACTAGAGACACAGTTCGCTCTATGAGCTGCACACTGTTTGCCATCAGCAGGACCCTAAATCTGCCTCTCTAGTATCTAATCAAGAAAGTAACAGAGAGTTCCAAATACATTTTTAATTTCTATAAATACACTTCAAAGTTCTATTAGTTGCTATATTTTTCCCTCCTTGTAGACTGAGGTTAAAAATTTAGAAATATTATTCCTGAAGAAATATCCCTGAAGTTTTATTTATTGGATAATTTCAATTTTTGTGTTTCTACAAATTGCAGAATTATTCCTGGAGGTCATCCTCATAAGGCTGCAAGTAGTGTTTGCCATCTTCCTTGCAATTGTAAATGCAACTGCTGGAGTTGAATTTTCCTTCCACATCAGTTACAAGGTCCTTTGACGTATTTCTCTGGCTTTTCTGCATGCACTTCATGGTGCCTCTTTGTGTTCCCGCTTTACTTTCTCCTCTTTTCCTACACCTTTTGAATTCAATGGGTCAGAAAGCTACTTGGAGATGGTAGTGGGAATGAGATTTCTTAAACCTTCCATTATTTCTAAGCGTGTAAGTAGTATTGAGCCCGAGTTCAGACTCTCTCCACTTTTTGTGCTATTCCAATGAAACACTATTGGCATAAAAGCAGATTGCAGCTCTGATATTCAATTGTTTTCTTTTCTTTCCCCCCTTTCTGCTGTTTTTATGGCAGAATCATGTATTGGTCTACACCAGAATGATAAAAGCCAGAGGACTGCAATGAATCCAGGTGTACTCATCAAATGGATGTAGTGGAAAACACTTTGAAGCTATCACCTCACATCGGTCAAGCTGATAGCTTTGAAATATTCGCCTTAAAAGTTCTGAGATCTCCTCTTCCATGTCAGTAGATCAAGTTAGTGATTTTGAAATAACACAAATAAGTCACAAAACCTATCACTATTTTCTGAACTTAAAAAAAAATCCAGAAATCACTGCTTTACTGACTTTGCCCCCATTTATACTGTATAAGAATGATCTACTTTATTTTATTCCATTATTGTAACTTATTTCCTGTAATTTTAAGTCCAGACCTATTAAGCCAAGTAAATTCCAACACTAATGTTTGGAAATTAACACCAATTAATCTTGTCTTTGTAGCTCTGATTAGCTGTTTTCACGCTGTCTAAATTTGGATAAGAAATCACTGTATAATTAATTCAGTACTGTAGAAAAGGAAAAAAACTATCTGACTTTATTCAGATTCATATTAAGAGATGTCTTGCCAAATATTTCTGAAAGGAACTTGACTAAATGAGATTTTTGCCCCCATTACAAAATCTATCCTCTTTTTTTCAGTATGTAATGACGGATACTCCTAGATTATTCTGCAATTTCCTTGCTGCTTCACAGTCAAGATAATAATAACCTTCACTTTCTCATCACTTTCCATTAATATATTTTTTACGTATTTTGAGAGATCCAGAAGTGCAAAGAGTTATAAAGAAAAAGAGACAGAAAAACCACCACAAATGCTTAATAGCTTAGAGGGTTTGCAGAGGGAGAGCATGGAAGTACCATTAATTTTCCAATATTCTAGGCACTGGTGAATGATGCAACATGTCCTGCTCTATTTTCCTAGTATCAGCATTCAGTATCTGATGACTTTGAACATCTCTGCTCATCTCACCTTCCAATTCTGAGGCAAATTTTTCCTTTCCTATCAACTCCACACTCAAGATCTATCCGCTACCACTGCTTACTCTAGACTATCAATTTTTCAGAACAATAGAACACTGGAAGTATTTTTGTCTTGGTTATAGTTACTTGGATTATAAATATTTCTTTGTTACTTCTGTAAGTCACTTGCCTCTCTCTATGACAACATATTTAGAGGTTTTTATGAAACTGGTATGTGCTCATGGGAACATGACTGTTTTTCTCTAAGCTGCACTTCTAAAAATAAAAGTGATGTTTCAGCACAGTCAGTTGGTGGGAGGATTATGACTGGAAGCAGTTGGCTCATGACTTACTGCCCATACATCAATATTCTGACAGCTTCTGTTGGACTTACAAGATTCATCACGCTAATGCCTGATTCAAGAGAATTATAAAGAAGGAGAAATCCCGTTCAAAACCTCAGAGAAAAAATATAATACATAGGACACTTTATTAAGAAAAAAACCCTAAACCTAAACAACAAACCAAGCAAAGAAACAAACCAGCAAAGGAAGGTTAATGTATTAAAATGCCTGCAGTAATGTACTGAAATGCCTTTCCCAACAGGAGTAGGAATGAGCACCTAACAGGAGAGATTAGCCTGTGTCTCCAATTACTTGGAGCCCTGCCAAGGAAGCTAATGATCCCTACAGATCTGTATCAACATAGCTAATACCCCAGTGCAGCCAGCTTTTTGCAACTAAGGGGGAAAGAAATATGCTCTGACAGATGTGCATTCCACTCAATGGAAAATGCATGAAGAGAAGCCAAAGGTGCAATAGTTACAACTTTTAAGCCTTCCAACAATTATTTAACTAGATAGTTAGATACACATAGAAAATTTCTTTGAAACACATCTTGTCTTCCCTCATGATGTTAAAACCTGTTGCAATGTGTCAGTGACGATCACATGGTAGCTGATGAGCTAGATTTTCTTAGCTTGGGTGTTATAGACTGAGCAGGTACATCATTGTGCCCCTACAGGGATAGCTATTTCCCTCACCACTCTTAGTCAACCCTGGAAAGTCTACTATATTACCAGAAAGCTAAACCAACCAACATTTTGTATGATGTCCTAAGTAGTAGGAATGCATTCTGATCGAAGTTTGTTGAATTATTAACTCCCCACTGGATGCCGAATTATAGCTCAGCACATCTCTGTGTACCTACTGAGCTACAGAATAACAGAGAAGGAAATTTTATTTGCAGTGTACAATCTGTGCTTTTCAGTAGAACAGGGTTGTCTAAACTACTAACAGGTGCATGAAAATAACCATCAGAACCAATAAGATAACCGTGTAATGGGTTTCAAACAGCCCCTTTTGTGAAATTTGCAAAAATGAAGTAACATAATTCCTTTGCTAAACTCCCATTCCTGTGCAGCTGAATGCAATTAAAGTTTAAGACTAATTGACACTACTGGACTCTACTGCAGAGCATGTTCTGTGATCTCTTGCCTAAAGGGAAGCTAACATCTTTCTGTGTTTCAGTTCCTGCTTGTTTGCTATGTGTCATTAATTACTGATTTATCATAGGTTAGGGGGCAGAACATTTAATTTTGGTGACAATATTAAAAGTGATCCAGAAAGGCTACAATGTTAATATTGCATCACTGTATACATTGTCAAAGGCAGCTGCGAGCCTTCTGTGAAAATCCTGAAAATTTTAATAGTCCTATATTCCAGAAGAGTATTTAACAATGCTTCTGGATGACTGCCATATATATATATAATATTTGTTACATTTAAAGACACCATATATATTTTACATCATTTAGCCAATGAGGAACATTTTGACTAACTAGTGACTTCATACTGATTTCGTACAAATTATATGCAAGACAAAAATATTTTAAATTTATTACTGTGAACCATAAAGCTCTCCAGAGAAAAGTCTAGTACCTTCTGTAGGAGAACTGGGACAGAATTGGTGCCTAGCCGGCTCTGCCACACTACCAGGGCAACATGCCTAACCTATAGCAATACATTTGCAATTCATTTTCAACAACTGTAGTAAAGGGAATAATATTAAAAATCAAAATCACCCAAAATAAAAACATGATCAACCTTTAAACATCTACTGAGCCATGAAACACTAGGGCTACCTATGGACAGAGCACAGAGTAATGAAGATATAATACAAAACATGCACAATCAAGTATCACTTGGTACCTAATGCACCTTAGAAAATGCAAATAGCACATGGGGGCTTTGACTACTGTATGAATGCCCTTAGAATTCTTTTTTTCTTTGTGAAGGGAAAACACTTGATCAAGACATATTTCCCCATTGTTTTTTGAATCACTAGTCTTTTCTACTTTAAAGCAATTCAATAGCATTTTAGAGAGAAGGATAGAAATAGTGATTAGGATATTAGTTCTTATTACTTTTCTCAGGCTGACTGTTTGACTTTGTGTCCTGGCTTTGAAGGTGTACATTTGTTTTGACATCCTGTCCTGCTCTTTTTCCCCACCTCTTCCTTTTGTTTCTCTTTTACTCCTTCTGTGCCTTGACTAGCTTTCTAATCGAAACATGTTCTTTACAAAAAGTCAAAGCACTTAAAAAAGAACATGGAATTTTAATATCACTGATGTTTTAAAAATGTATTATAAGAGCTTTCATTTGAAAGCAATTTGGGGTTTGGTGCCTAGAGAGTGCAGATGCATTTACAAGTATTGGCATGCTTCACAAGTCTCTTCTTTAATACATTTCCTAAGTGCACACTTTTCACTATGCTTGATTTTAACACTAAAATGGCTTCTTAAAAATATTACCCTTGCAATTACATGCCTCCTCCAAACCAGATTTCCTTGACACCATTTTAAATGCTCTGCACCTCTGCAACACAATGCTACAGAGAAATACATTTACCTGCACTCTGCTGAAGGTAGAATGATACCAAAAAGAAAGTGTAGCAGAAGCCTGTGCCTCCTCACTAATTCTCGAACATCAAATTCATTTCTGATGCTATGGAAATATTCATGGGAGATAAAGAAATTCATGGTCTACTCCCTACTTCCAGCCCCACTGTATAGCCTATTCAGTCTATATTCAAATAAAAATTACATGAGAGTATATTTCAAAACTACATACACACTGGAATTACCCTCTGCCTCCCCTGGGGAAGTTTCCATAGGCAGACAGAACACATGAAAGGGAGGATTCTGTCATCTCTCCACCTGGCTGAACACAGTGATGAAGGGACAGGGGGCAATGATGACAAGTTCCTGTCTGGCACAGCAGGCAGGTCTCCTCTATGGTTACCTCACCATCCCAGGTACCCTGGGAGAACAGACGTGAGGCTCTGCAAGAGGAACCAGACAACAGCAAGGATGTTGGTTCACTTGACTGTAGGTTAATTCAGACTATGCCCTGCAGCAGAACTGCTTCCATTAAGAAAAAAGGACAAGTCATAGTTATGGGAGACTCCCTTCTGAAGGGAACTGAAGGCCCAATATGCTGATCAGACTCACTTCTTGGGGTCATCTGCTGCCTCCTCGGGGCCTGGGGTAAAAAGATGTGAAAATAAAACTTTTTATCCTGATACAGCCCTCAGATCATTATCCATTACTTATTTTTCATGTAAGCAGCAATGAAGTCCCAACAAGAAGTCCTTGGGCAATCAAGAGACTTCAAGGCCTTGGAATGATTGGTTAAGGGATCAGGACAACAAGTAGTGTTCTTGCCTGTCCCTCCAGTTGCAGAGACTGATGAAAGAAGAGCCAGCAGATTAAGAACAGTCTCTGAGCCTGATGTCATTGACAGAATTTTTCGTATTTTGATCATGGGTTGGTTTATACAACACCAAGCCTGCTGGTGACAGACAGGGTACACCTATCTCAAAGGGGAAAAATGATCTTTGCAGAGGAGTTATCAGGTCTTTAAATTAGATTTGAAAAGAGAAAGGAATGTAATGCAGCATGCCAGTGTTTAAGGGATGGTGTGCTAGTGAGGTTCTTTGGTCTGACATCCCAGTGGAGGTAGGGGATGGAGATCTGTGTGGCAGTGGAGACACAAAGATTACTGATGTGTTAGAAATTACAGAAGTACCTGAGAATGAACGTGCAGGAGTTACGGCTTTATCCCACAGAAAGGAGGCAGGATCAACAACCCAATTGAAGTGCATCTACACCAATGCACACACGATGGGTAACAAAACAGGAGAAGCTGGAAGTAACTTCACAGCAGGAAAGATATGACAGTCACCATCACACAGTGGAAATATGGTGGGATGACATGCACAAGTGGAGTGCTGCAGGGAATGGCTGTAAATGCCTCAGAAGGGATAGACAAGGAAAAAGAGGTTGTGGGATATGCCTTGTATGTTAGAGAGTGTTTTGACTGTCTAGAGCTTGACAGTGGTGATGAAAGGCTTGACTATTTATGGGTAGAAATCAGAGAAAAGGCCAACAAAGCAGATGTCATGGTGGGAGTTTGTTATAGACCACCAAAGCAGGATGAAGAAGCAGATTAAATATTCTATAAGCAGCTGGGAGAAGTCTCACAATCACTGGCTCTTGTTCTTGTGCACGACTTCAACTTACCAGGTAACTGCTGGAAATATGACACAGCAGTGAGGAAACAGTCTAGGAGGTTCCTGGAATGTGTGGAAGATAACTTCCTAGCACAGCTGCTGAGGGACCCAACTAGGGAAAGTGCCCCACTGGGCCTGTTTTTTGTGACCAGAGAAGGACTTGCGGGTGATGCGATGGGTGGAGGCTGCACTGGGCACAGTGATTATGAAAAGACAGTTTTCAACTCACAGAAGTAAGGAGAGAGGTCTGCAGATTGGCTGCCTTGGACTTCCAGAGGGAGATTTTGGCCTGTTTAGGAAACTGGCTGACAGAGTCCTTGGGAGGCAGTCCTGAAGGACAAAGGGGTCCAGAAAGGCTGGACATTCTGCAAGGACATCTTAAAGGCATAGGAGCATGTTGTAATCGTGCTAAATGACAAGCCAGCATGGAACGCAGCCAGCCTGGCTCTGGAAAAAAAGGGTTATGCAGGGAGAAAATTAGAAAGGCCAAAGCCCAGCTCAAACTTAATCTGGCTACTGCCGTGAAAGACGACAAAAATGTTTTTATAAATCCATTAGCAACAACAGCAAGGCCAAATAGGATCTCCACCCTTCATTAGTTGCAGGGGGAAACACAGTGACAAAGGTTGAGAAAAAGTCTGAGGTACTTAATGCCTTCTCTGCCTGTCTTTAACAGCCAGACCTGTTCTCTGGGTACCCAGTTCCCAGAGCTGGAAGACAGAGCCAGGGGGCAGAACGAAGCCCCCATAATCCAAGGGGAAAGTTATTGATGTGCTACACCACTTAGAAACACATAAGTCTGTGAGGTCAAATGGGATCCACCCAAGGGTTCCGAGGGACAGCGTGGAAGTGCTCAGCAAGCCACTTTTCATCACCTATCAGCAGTTCCAGTGGGATGTCCCAGTTGAGTGGAAGTTAGCAAATGTGATGCCCACCTACAAGAAAGGAAAATCTGGGGAACTAAAGGCCTTTCAGTCTGACCTTGGTGTGAGAAAACTTACAGAGCAGATCATCTTCAGTGCCATTACATAGCACATACAGTACAACCAGGCAATAGGGCCCAGTCAACATGAGGTTATGAAAGGCAGGTCCTACTTAACCAACCTGATCTCCTATGACATGGTGACCCACTTAGTGGATGAGGGAAAGGCTACAGATGCTGTCAACCTGGACTTCAGTAAAGCCTTCAACACTGTTTTTCACAATACTCTCCTGGAAAATCTGGCTGCTCATGGCCCGGATGGGTGTACAGTTCACCCTGCCTGATGGCCAAGTCCAGAGTTGGGGTGAATGGAACTACACACAGTTGGAAGCTGATCACAAGTGGTATCCCCCCGGGCTCAGTATTATGGCCAGTCCTGTTCAATGCCTTTATCCATAATCTGGACAACAGGATCAAGTGCACCCTCAGGAAGTTTGCAGATGATAGCAAGCTGGGAGGGAGTGCTGATCTGCTGGAAGGTAAAAAGGCTTTACAGAGGGATCTGGATAGGCTGGATCAATTGGCTGAGGCTAATTTTATGACATTCAATGAGATAAAGTGCCAGATCCTGCCCTTGGGTCACAATAACCCCATACAGAATGGCCAGTGGAAAAGGACTTAAGGGTGTTGGTCAACAGCCAGCTGGATATGAGCCAGCAGTGTTCCCAGGTAGCCAAGAAAGCCAATGGCATCCTGGCCTGTATCAGCAATAGTGTGGCCAGCAGCACCAGGGCAGTGATTGTCCCCCTGTACTCAGCACTGGTGAGGCTGCCCCTCAAATCCTGTGTTCAGTTCTTGGCCCCTCACTACAAGGACATTGAGATGCTGCAGTGTGTCCAGAGAACGGCAGCAGAGCTGGTGATGGGTCTGGAACACAAGTCTTTTAAGGAGTGGCTAAGAGATCTGGTGTTGTTTAGGCTCAGGCTCAGAGGTTTTTTTTTGCTCTCTACAACTATCTGAAAGGGAGTTGTAGCAAAGTAACTCTCCCAGGTAACAAGTGACAGGATGAGAGTGCCAGGATGAAGTTTCATGAGGGGAGGTTTAGGTTGGATATTAGGAAGAAATGTCTTCACTGAAAAAATCATCAAGCATTGTAACAGACTATCCAGGGAAGTGACTGAGTCAACATCCCCAGAGGTTATTTAAAACACATGTAAATGTGACCCTTGGGAGCATGGTTTAGGGGTGCACTTGACCATGTTATGTTAACAGTTGGACTTGGTGACCTTAAGTCTTTCCAATTCAAGTGGCTTTCTGATTGTCTAAAATTTTAAACTACATCCAACATCTAGAGATCCAGAGTGTAATTACTGTGTCAAAGGCTTTATTTATTTATTCTGAACACTCCATTCTCCAGCATCCTGAATCACACAAAAGCTACCGTAAAATTTGGGGGATAGGAGTGAAATCTGACCAACCTAGGTATGATAAACTGGGTGTAAATTAAGTACCATCCATAAAACAGCCTCAAGCTGAAAGAGCACTAAGTGCTAAGTATTGATTACCATTTGTCCTGTACTATATATATCAAATGAACCAATCTGATGGAATCATCTGATGGCCTCATTATTTATTATGCACTTTTAACCTGAAGTATAATAGAATAGCTTAATGGCACAGCTTGAAATTACTTAGATCTGGACCCTGTGACTCACTCATATGTTAGTGTACTCGTAAAGTTAATGCAAATAAATGCAGAATTCCCACCAGGTTCATAGACTCCTTAAATGGTGCTTTCATTTAATGGGAGCTAAACTAGAAAACTGAGAGATTGTCAGACCTCTGGGAATCCACCATGTCTGCCTGCTTCCACCACAGCCTCATCTGCCAGCACCAAGGCAGAGGCTGTACTCCAAAATACAGATGGTTTGCATTTTAGCAATGACAAAATGTTCTTGGATTTCTCCTCAGATATCTGACATTTAATTATTCACAGCTCCACTATATTAAGATTAGCAAAAACGTAAAATCTGTGCTTTCTCTGTAAGCAGTACCACCTTTCCAGGCTACAAGTGCAGATGGTGTTCAAATAGGGTGTGCACATACTATACTCCATGGAAAGCCTACCCCTCCTATGATTTGCAAACCTCAGGCACTGTGTTTTTCTTGGCTCCTAAAAGCTCAGAAGCAGGTATGCAGACACTAGCACCCACAGAGTGACGTACACATCTCCTGTGCACAGGAAACACAACTGTTTATGTATTTTGCCATCTAGTCCAACCATGAGGGTCAGAATACATGTTCTCTGAAGGTCCCTTCCAACCCAAGCCTTTCTGTGACAGATCATACTCAGACAAGCACCAGTACAGCCCTCTATCACCACACAACAAAAAGCACTGTGGACCCAATACAGTACTAGCTACCTGTTTTAGACAGTTTGCCGGTACTTCTGTTACTTGATGAGCTGTCACCTCTTGTCAGGACAGTTATCCCACCAAAACTGGCTGTCTTTGTTATGGCTGGCTTCAAATTTCGATTTGAGCTGTCCGAGTCTGTGCTGCTCCATGGCCTCTGGTGGTCTGTCCACTTTAATTCGTTCTCTGTACTGCTCTGTCGACTGCCAGATGTCTTGCTGATGCTGTCTCTGTTACCCCTACAGACATAATGAAACAAAGATTTATACACAAATAAAACCATGTCAAGGCAGAGTCTATCTCTGGGTACCCTGCAGTGACCCTAACAAAAAAAGGGAAAATCTCTGCCTTTACAAAAGCATGTTTGAAAAGGGATTTGACCCCCATACTTATCTGCCTTTGGCATGTAAAGACTGCTATAACCTTTTTACATGCACAGCACTTACCACCCTCCCCTTCTGGATATCTCCTCAGAGCACTTCACCAGATGGGGCTGACATAGCAGTATTACCCAGCACTGACGTAGCATTTCTGTTGCCTGTTGAGTGCTCCCTTCCCTCAGCAAGCCCCTCACTAGTTTTCACTTTGCTGTCCATACTTCGTGATGTTTTTTTCACCAGCTTTACCTGTGCTCTACCTTTGTCTTCATATCCTTATTTGTATTGCACCTCGCTCCCAGCCATTAGCAGCTTTGTGAAGTTATCCAAAGCCTTCCCTAAAATTGTCCTCTCAGTGACCCCAATCTCTTCAATGCTGATGCTTTACTTAGAGACCCAGGAGTTGGTTAATTTTATTTTCCCCCTGCATACAACAATGGTGAAATTCTCTGGGTAGAGGCTGCCTGTCCCTGAACAGTTGCAGAGCACCCAGTGCACTGTGAGTAATAATACAGTAAACTGTGACCAGAATTTGGAGGAGAGTTTGGCTTATTTATGGTGAACTACTTACACTGCACTGCTAAAATGACAAAACCAGAATGCATATCATGGCTTAGTGCACCTTGACTGTTATCCCAAGTGATGCTCTTAACACTGTATTTGGAAGGATTTTAGAAGACTTTTTTCCTACTCCTCTGTCTTATATTACAGCATAATGCCTTGCAGGCTCAACGCTCTTTCTACAACTCAAAAGAATGTGACTGTATCTGTTTAATTTTTTTGGGCCCCTTTTTCCTTGTGAACTTGGTTCCTGCTTTTTACTAGGAGAACCTGCTGAGCTGTGTCACTTGGGACATGAAGGAGGCAGTGTGTCAAAGACAGGATCAGGCTGTTGTATTCCTTGCCTGTAACAGAGCCTCTCTCAGATGTGATCAGCAGTATAAACCTGTTGACCTTTGCTAGACCCAGACAGTGGGAAAGGATGAAGAGACACAGCACAGAAGCAACAACACAAAAAAAAGGAAAAAGATTTTAAAACAAAATTATCCTTTAAGATTTAATCAGAAAGAAAAAAAACCCCAAGGTATATTATTTACAGACTCTTTTGGATTCTCATGCTTAAAAACTAACAATTCTCTTATAATTATATTTATATTTTAGTGAAAAAGAAGGAGAGAAACAGAATGCTATTGTATCCCCATTTTCTGTGGCTTTGGGTTACAAAAATTTTCTTTCAGTTTCCCAAACTCAAACAGACATTAGCTTTTAAGAGTGTGTGTGTAGAACCCTCCTAACTCTTGGATGCCCAACCCAGGACTCTCAGATCATCAAGGCTAACCCAAAGCAAGGAGTAAAGCTTTTTTGCCTGCTGCCTGTGGTCATGGGGTGCAGAAGCAGATGCTCCAGCACTTTTCCTTATCTGGCACAATCTCTCCATCTCCTCTGTGGCTGCTGTGATGTCATGCAGACTCAGCAACCACACATCAAATTTTCTCCTCACACATCCTTTTGTCCTCATAGTGAAAAAATATATACTATAAATGATATAGGTTTGAAGTGAAGTATGCAAACCACAATGGACACAGACATCTAGTGATTTCTGCCTAGCTGTCCATGTGCCTTAACAGATGATCTTAACAGGATGCATCTGAATGTTTTCTGTGCAGAAGGAGTTGGAGTTGGGAAGACAAAGTTCACAGAAAAAAAGTTTCAAAACATAGATACTTCAGATAAGGGAACTTCAATCAGTCTTGACGGAATGTACTTTAGCTTTTAACAAACCAACAAAAGGAAAAAAGGTCAGTCTGGGCACTAGTCTATGAAACGTGCCTGTCATATATGCTCCAGCAAAAATGAGCTACCACCAGTCTCTCCCAAACAGTCACAGTCTGAGCAGCCAGGCAGCTGAAAATCTCATGGGGTTTCTGAGGCAGTGATCCATAAAACCAAAGAAAGGGTCCTGGTGTTACCTCTGCATTCAGAGAACATGGAAAGAATGGGGTAGAACTCTTGTTCTCCATGCTCCTTTCTAATCAGCAAACTGACACACCCACACATGTCAAGGTCTCCCTTGGCAAGGATACAGATAGAATCATGAGTGAGATGCACTGGGAAATATATATTAAATAAAATTCATACAAACCTAAACAGCTGTCTTTTCTTATGCGTATCATTGCATATGCTACTGTCTTCCAACAGCCTACTGAAAAGTGAAAAGAAAGATTATGCTAACAAACATTTAAATTTAAACATCAAATTTATATGATCTGTAAAGCTGTATTTGATTTTTAGATACATCTTTAAATTTGTGCTAGATTCAGTTTAAAAAAACAAGGCTAAAATTGTCCCCTCCTCCCTCTCCCGTGGCTGTGCACAGTCAACTGAACATAAGAAACATCAGCCAGGGAGGCTGAAGGCCATTTAGCATTTCTTGTTACTAGGCAAGGTAATTCTCAGAAGCTGAGGAACCATACATCTACATCCAAAGGAAAATTCATAAAAATATCACCTAATACAAACATAAAAAATACAAGCCAGCAAAATACTGCATATGTAATTTTAAGTACTTGCTAACTTGCTTGGAAGTCTTTGCAGCTCAGAGAAATGCTCAGATCCTCTGACAAAAAAGAAAGGCAAAGCACTTAAACACATACCTAACTTTCAATGCAGCAAATCAACAGGATTGCTCATGTGCACAGAGCTAAGTACAAGTTTAAGTGCTTCACCTGATCAAAGGCTGTAGGGCATGCAGCAAGAAAAAGCAGTGTTCTGCAGAATGCAGCTGAAGTCTCCCTCAGGACAGCAACAGTGCGGGCAACACAATTCCCAGCCTGGCCTTTTCCTGGTCTCTGCTTGGGTATGCATTCTCACCCAGGGAAGCTGGTCAGTCAGCTCATGGGTTTGAGCACAGAAAGCATGTGCAAATACCAGAACTGACCACATTCTCCTTCACAAGGGTGTGGGATTTAATGCATGAACCAGGGGAGGCCTGGCTGTGGAGTTCATGGTTTATCCCATAAAGGTACCCACCCTACCCTTGGCAGCGCAGCCTGAGTGCTTTCCATGCTGATTTGGAAATGTGAACAATTGTGTCATGTTTGTTGTCCCAATCTCTCCTGAGACGGAAAAATAGGTTTATGGGAGCATCTGCATTTTGCTTTGCGGATTCCTCTGTTGCAATTTTGATTTATTTTGATAAAACGGATCTCCATAGTCACAACACAGAAGAAGCAGCTGAGGAAATACCCTTGGCCCTCAGAATGTAAGGTGGTTAGATGACTGTGGCCATGATCTCCTGAGGGCCTTCCCTCATTCAACTTACAGAAGTGTCCATCGGAAAAGCTGGTTTGTACCATTACTGTGGAGCCATTTTCTATGGGAACAGCTTCACCCCTAAATCCATCTGACAGATGTAAGGATGGACAGAGAACAAAATACTGTAAGAAATAGCCTCCCCTTATCCAAGGGGGTGATAAACAGTTTTAAAACCTGTGCAGAACAGACTTGGGTGAGCACTGCTCAAACACTCAGCAGTGAAATCGCTACTTTTGGTTAAAATCCTTATCTGCCATAAAGGTGCACAATTTTCAAGATTTTCAACACAGTTAAGCAAATTTACGGATGTTATGGAGCCAACACTTAATATTTTGTAGATCTTAAACACTGTTTCCTCTTCCATTTGGTTTGAGTGGATTTAACACAACAAAAATAACATTCACAGGAAGTATCACACGGTAATGCAAAGTAACAGTGAGCTCAAATGTCACCATCTCATTACTACGCTGCAGCAGTAAAGCAGGAACTTGTGTGGAACTTGTGAGCTTTCACAAGCAACAAGGGATGTCAATGCTGCTGCCCAGTCCCCCAGGAGAGTAGGTTAAACAACAGAAACCCAAGTCTGGTGTTTCAGAAATACCATCATCCAGCCACTGCTAGAGTGCTTTTTAAAGATCAATAAGTTAAATTCTAAAGGCACTCCAGAGACAGAATAGTCATTTAAAACAAAAGCTTAGATGGCTCCCCCTTTCTCCCACAATCTGCTTTTCAAACTGAAATGCAAAGCCTCAGGAAAGCAGCAGTAATACTGTATCTGCTCAGATACCATACTGCAAGGCAAGCTCTATTACCGCCTCTTAAAGCACAGAATCACTGCAGATAATATGGATTACAAATTTGCTAAACAGCCTTCACATTAAGATAAATGACTATAGAACTATAGATAGACAAAATAATAAGAGAAACATGTAAGTTTAACACACACACACAAAATAAAGCTATTTTTACCTGTTTTCCACAAAAAGGTTTTCCTGGGAGCAAACTGACTGAAAAATAAAAAAGGCATTGTATCAGACGTTCTAGATATGCTCTGCTGTTCCAATTTCTTCCTTGATTTTAGAATTGCCTCCCCTGCTCAGGCTTAAGGGGATTTCAATTCATGCATCATTTGCATTTGCAGTAGACAAGAGGGGGAAAAAGGTCAAGAATAAGGTCAGGCCAGTAAAATAAATTCCATGCATTACAACACATTGCCAATGAGGTGTCTCAGTTTGGTAACAAACTGAAACTTCTCAGTCGAGAGATCTGAAGAAGGCAGTATGTGCAAAATACTGGCAATTTGAAGGGGGAAAATGCCTTTCCTGCATCATAAAAGGTTCCACTGGTCTGGCCTACCACCTCTAAATCAGATTGCAGGATAGCACAGAGCTGCAGGTAGGAAGGACAAACAGAAGGAAAGCATGCAGAATTGACAACGTCCCTCAAAGGGAGAGAAGATACTGCAGTACTTAGAAATAGCGTGTAACTTCACATTTTACAGTTGGAGAGGGAACATTGAGATATAAAATGATAATAACCTTCTTAATAATAATATTAACAACAATCATAGCAAGAAGGCTCTCTGCTGGAGGACTTAGATCCCAAAAAAGGTGAAGGGCTCAGAAGAAATAAATCCTATGGGCAAGTGTATCATTCTTTCAGAATTACTTAATTTTTTATGCAGAGAAATGAAGCTGTGCTCAATTTCCCATGAATAATTCTCCCTCTTTGATTTTTTAATTTCCCTCCTATTTCATGTTTGCTGCACAAAATGCCTCGTAGCTGTCACTGGATTATATCTCGAGGAGGTACAGAAGAAAGAATAGGCAGTACTTGCATGGAATTTGAACAAAAGGCAGGCAAAAGGAGCAGGGCACCAGAGATCATGCCCATTACTTCTGTGACAAGAGGACTCAGCTCAAAGAATAATGAAATGCCATCATTAACTTTGTTAAATTTTAACAGTATGGGGTAGGCACAGATTTTGGATATTTCTGTTTTGAAAAGGGTGAGCTAATGACCCACTCAAAAGAGTGCTGACCAACATCAGAAGCAACACCCTGCTCATTCCTAAAGCTCCAGCTGTTGCCTGGGCAAAGTTTTCCCTTGGCACCAAAGCCAGTGCTGTCCCATCAATTTACAAAAGGAAGAAATTTATCCGTGAGATGGCAATGCAATTTGTCATTAGAATGTAATTCACCCACTCAGAAGCCACATTGGGGAACATCTGACAGTTCTGTGGGCTTCCCAGGAAAGCTCCCACCCTGCACTCCTGCTAAATTTGCAAGGCTCTGGGCTGCATCAGGGCCAAGCACATTTCTCCTTAGTGTGAAGCCTCAGGACATCAGAAGCAAGCTCTCCATTGCCAGGAACCAAATTCCCACAACCTACAGCAGACCTAGGGTTTCATCCCAGGTGGAGAGAAGATACTATTTCACCCAAAATCACTGGGATCCTTTGTACAACTACAACACTGTGTCTTCTCTCATTTTATGTCCCTCACTCAGCTACCAGGTTTCATATTTAACAATTGTGGCTGTTCAGACATCAGCAGAGTCTAACTATGCTGAAGCAAAAAGCCCCACAAAAGCATAGTGAAATCACCCCATGGGCTTTTACAGCCTAGACTGTGGGGCCATATTTTCATCTTGAGATTCATGAGGGACATTTGTGCATTGACTTCTGTGCAGACACATTCCAAGACACAGAATTACAGCTATTCTTACAGAAAAACTTTTGCTAAGACCAGAGTACTGGTCTGTGTACCCACAAAGGTACAAAAGCAAATTTACTTTGTTTTTTTTAAATTTTTTTAAGAGACTGTGACATAAAGCAGAATAAATATCTGGGATTTATATGTTATCAAGCAAACAGAAAAGTCTGCTTCCTTTTCAGTGTCTTGATGGGAACCACTATTAAGTGTACTACAGACTTTAAACGGAGTCCATATTAACTCCATTTGTCTTCTTGGCTGATGATGCTGGGACAGTGCCACACAATCCCTGGAAATTATTCTTCAGTACAGGTGTGAGGCTGAGAGGTAGAGAAGACAGGCACTTTTTTATTATGTTATTCTTACTACTAAAAATCAGATGGCTACGCAGCTCTGGATAGAAATTTAGTTACTACAAGGTCAGGACTCACTTTCCTGATCTATAGCATCTACAATGCTCAATTTAAAGCACCAGGAAAGCTTAAACACCCAGCATAGCTGTTGTAAAAAAAGTCCTTAATACACTTGGCTCTCGTATATGCTTCATACACACTGACAACAAACCTATCAGATCAAAATATTCTGTAAGATTACCTACAAGTTAGTGTCCTTGGAGATCTCTGCGTGCAAGGTTTCCATTAGGGTGCTCCATATGACTAATTGTTATTTATGAAATGAGTATTTCACTTTTCCAATTTCCATGAACCTTTTAAGGTCTCAACTGGAAAACGTGCATCAGTTCTGCCTGTGCACTAGGTATACTGGGAGTTGCTGCTCTTGTTTTTAATTACATTAGCCAGCACAGATAACTATTAACATGCAGCAATATCCTGTAGTGGATACCATAAGGTAATAATTTTCATGTCAGTTAACAAGATGTGATAGATCTCAGGCTTCCAACTAATGCCTATTATTTCAACTGCAGTCACAAAGAAAGTCTTTGTACAGAAGAGCAGGAGTTTTAGTATCTACAGGTTTATGGTAGCCAACATGAGGTGTGCCTTTGATTTTTTTTTTTTTTAATAAATATTAAGCCCTCTTCTTCCTAGTCTTTTCACCCTGAGGCCACATTTTCAAATATTTCTTTCATTTCTCTCTTTAATCAGAGAGTGATCAAGATTCTCTGAGTTTTCTTAACTAGAGGAATCATGACTTACTGTAGCTAAGGGATCTAGTTCTTCAAAATACACTCCTTAGTCAAAAATAGCCACTACAGTTGACAGGAGAAAATAAAAAGCATGGTGTATTTCCTTTAATAAGTTCCATGTGTACCACGGGCAATTCTAGTGCTTGTGTAAGTAAGAAAACATCTACATTTTGCAGTGAATACAGAATGTTTCCCAGAGAATACATTTATGAACACTGAATGGTCCTAGCGTGACTCTGGCTCATGAGGTTATATATTGCGTTAACCCTGAAGAATGAAATTCCCCCCATGTAATTTGATTGCTAGTCTTTAGAATCAATTTTCTGCATGCTTAAAAGCCAAACATCATGTATCATTTAGGCACGCATTTGGGATTCTCTGTTAAATCCACACACAGGGAAATAAGAACTTTTTTAATTTCTGTATGTTGTTCTTTGTCTTTCTTGGACAATTACTTTTCAACTTCGCAAAGGAAACTAAACCAGTTCAAACAAGGAACTTCCCTGCAAGACCCAGACAGTCCAGGTCCTCTTCTCCAGGGCTGTGAAATTCACAAATTGTTTTAAAACTAAGTTTCCAGTAAAAACATGTTTTGAAAAGGAAGGTTGTAGGTTTTGCAATTTAAAAATAACGTTCAAAATAGTTTTAGGCATAACAGAGCTCAGTCCGCACTTTTTACTGCTAGCAGCCTGAAAAATTTGAGGTGCACTTTGCAGTTCTTATTTCAGTGAGCTGGAATGATCATGTTTATTAACTATTTATTTCTTCACCAATCATTTTATTAGGATATCAAACTAACATGCTTCCAAATCCCTGCCACTTGCTTATACAGGAGTCATTAAAATTTCCAGCTCTCCTTGTCAAAATTTATGATAGCCAACACAGCAGATGGAAAACTTGCCAGAAAGTGTAATTTAAACTGACTAATATCAGACTAATCATCATAAGGACTATCATAATGATGGCATTACTCATGAACATACTTATTTTGTTTAAACCTTCCCACTTGGAAATGAAGAGACCTGGTACACTAGAGCACTGCAAGATCTAATGAAGGACAGGCAAGCTTTCTGTTGGTATGTGCAGTCCAGGTTAAGACATTTTTCACACCACCTGAAACAGGCATAGAATTTTTTGCCCTGTAAACAGATTTCCTTTTCGTCATTAATTTTGTTTATGAAGTTCTGACTCTTGGGTAATATGTTATCCAAAGGGTTTTGGGTTCCTCAAACGTGTTTGGGGGGGTGGGGGGGAATGTTGCTGGATGCAATAAGTTACAGCAGTACTCTTGACCTTCATGGCTGCCCTTTGAAGGCCTCTCATGCACGCTCTTTTCATGCATACTCTAATTAGAAGTGATGTATCTATGATCCATTTTCTAAGATTAATAAGCAAGGAACTGATAAAGGCTTGACTTCTGCAGTGTAAACACTACAGAGGTGATTAAAATACCACATGATTAATCCATCTGTGATTCTCTTTCTACATCTGTAATTTGCAGAGGAACAAGGCTTAGGTACCTACCTCACATAAACCTGGGGAGAACTGGATTAATTAATGACTGCAGAGGGCCTTAAAACTTCAAAGTCTTACATGCAGTAAGTGACTATCTACAATACGAAGCCATTTCTCTCTTTCCTAAAACTGAAAAAAATACGTTGTCGTCCACCACCACAACCATTGGTATCATCCTAAAAACACCTTGTGTCTGCAAGGACTGCTCCATCCAAAAAAAGCTCAGCTAAGACATATATTGGCTGTTAACATCAAACACACAGCTTGCTGAAATTCACTGCACTATGATGCTCACTAACACCTGTAATAGCAGAGAGAGAGAGAGAGCAAAGGAGTGGATATGAGAGAGAGAGGGAGAGATAATCTAACATTGCTGATCTTTAAAAATGCTCCCTCCTGATTCCATTTAAAATGCCTGCCACAAACCACACTGTTACTTAGGTCCTGCCACTCAAAAATGCTAACCCAATGGACCACAACCACCTCCTGCTGTGGGCTATTCAAATGCTCACCACTTGGCTGCTTTTAGAACTCAAATATCTAAATGTAACAGCAGCCAATACATTATGGAGCCACTTTCAGCACACTTTTCCAGCCACCTCTGTTTCCCAGCCTGGCATTTCTAGCTGCCACTTGTGATAGAAACTGGACTATTTTGGTAATGACTTTCCATTTGGTAGTTTTTAACATTTTGCCTCATCTGAATTCTGTTTCAAAACCCGAAGATTTTTTTGGTTTTGCTCAAGTTTCTTTGTAATATGCCCAAACCTGCATATTTTCTATAGAAACTTGTTGCAAAGAGGATTTTGCAGCTCTTGAACTTGGCAACTCTATCACATATAGACTGTGACTGTATTTACATCAGACCCACATGCTGAAAGCAAAACATAAACTGAAGGGCCTCTGCTTTTACTGGCATCATCTCAGCCAAGAAAAAAGAATGAGGCTAAAAACATTTAGATGTAGCTAGCTATTTACTGAGAAGCAATTGAGACAACACACACCTGAAAACTATACAGTGTATTCTGCCAAAAAAACCCAACCTAGACATATGCAACTCCCAAACCAGATAATAATACTATTAGCCCTGCAACATACAAACAGTTTTAATTTAAAAGGACACTGCTCAATATGATTTTCAGAACCAGTTTTAATTGGATTTATTCCCATATTCCTCTAAATGGCAGAACTGCCACTGAGATGAGAGATAAAACATTAAAATGCTGACCTTTTTTATTTTTTCCTTTTTTCCCCTCATCATTACTGTATCATAGCAAATTGTGTGTTCTTTTTTTTCAGGAACATCAGGTATTGCTCACAGATGTTTCAGATTTAAATGTTTTCCTCTAGCAATATACCTTGTGCAAGTTCTGATTTTTTGGTAAGGGTTAGAATTATAATGTCTGCTTCTTTTTATTCCTTTCAGAATATAATCATCAACAGCATGACTGACTCTTTCTGATGGCAGTTCTTTAATCAGTAATTAAAAAAAAATTATGCAACTCCATGTTTAACTTCTGCCCTTTCTTTGCTCTCAGTGTCTTGATGCTACAGCACTGGCCCAAAGAAACAAAAACCTGCAGAGGAGTCTCTGCAGAAGGGCACTTATAAGATTTGATCCAGCCTGAAAGAAATATAAAATAACACAGCTATTTGAAATTATTGAGAGTGTCCCCTTAAATCACTACTCTTCAGCTGCCAAAAGAGAAGGAAAAAAGAAGTAAACCCAGGCCACGAGAACATGAACATTCAAAGAAACAGGATAACCACTCCCCAGACAACATGCTGGGCCTGATTTCTCCTCTACCCTTCTCCCTGCAACTCTCATCACCTCACTCTCCAGAAGTCAACCTCCACTCCTCTAAAGCTCTTCTGGGACCTTCTGTGCCAATCTGCTTTCCCTGTCATCTCCAGCTCCACAGGGCAATTCCAGCTGCAGTGTTGTTGAAGGAGGGGGCAAGACTGTCTGACTACCGGCGAAGGAATGGCACTAAAGAGGCAATTAAAATAACTACTCACATCTTGTGCAAATATTCTCTCCCTCACTCTCTGATACTCCTCTTCTCTCTCTTCAATTGATTTACTTCGTCTGTCATCTCTAAATGGAAGAATTCTGTTTTGCTGAGCAGAAAGAAAACCAGGAGGGTTATATAAGTTGAGCTGTTAAAAACTGCCATTAAGTAACTGTCAGCTGAGAATAATAAATGTTCACTTAAACAAATGAAGCACGAAAATGATAGCTGTCGTTCCTGCACAAAGCACCCTGCAGGACCAGGTGCTCGAGGATTTCCAGTTAGATACTGCACATAGGTTCATAGAGCAGGTGGCCAAAAGGAGGCTTTCTGCACAGCTTTCATGGACCTGCCATCCTAAAACTGGGGGTTCTCACCCCAGGTCTGAGTGCCATTGTTCTCAACTGCTAACATTTCTCAGTTCTCCTACCAGCTGTGAGGAGCAGGAGGGCAGGCAGTGGTGTGCTACCTAAGAAATTGAGGAAGAAAGAGGGTAACTAGGCTGCAAGAGCTAAACTGTAAACCCTAGAAGAAACCCACAAAGTCTATCTGTGCAAGAAGAAGTCCCAGATATTTGGCACAAGTTTTAACCATTTTCACACCTCCACTGAAGTTTTGCTGGGAAAAGAAGGGCCATTTTTGCTTCTTGGTAAACCACAGTGTGGGAAATGGCTGCGCCATGGGAAAGAGGAGAGGAGAAGACAACCCCCATTGGGAAATGCTTCATTGGCAAGTGGGTTTCAAGGACTGCTCCTTCTCCCCCTGCACCCCAGCACCGGGTGAGATAGGTCATGCTCCTTTCCTTTGATTGATCCCCACAGTCACCACACCCTGAAATTGCTCAGGGCTTGTTTTCAAAGACAACTTGGATGCAGCAGAACTGGCAAGGCTGCCATGTAAAACTGAAAGTCAAGGAAAAAATGGGTGAAAAAACGAAAGAAGAAAAAATCAGTCCTTTACTGAAAACATGAAGGAAAGTGGCAACAAGAGACTCACTGGATGGTTCCTCCACCAATATAACCCTAGCAAAGAAAGCATATGCTGTCTTCTTACCTGTGAGAACTTTCTCATAAATGCAAATCACATCAGAACCATTTCAGATTTTTTTTTTTGTTAATCTATTCCACATACACAGCTTGCACTGGATTGAAACAGCACAACACCCATTTTTAAAGGCAGCACAAACACACACATTTCCCTGGCGCTCCCCTACTCATCAAGCTTTCCTAAGGTAAGGTAGTGTTATGGCACAGGCAACACAGAGGGGGAACGTCTGCCACAGTACATGCACAAGCAAGTAAGTTACACAGACAGTAAAAGGTGGTGAGGGCACAGGAGGAGGAAGGGAACTAAAAGATGAACCTCATTTATTTTTGGTGAAAATTTAGGATCTTTAAAAAAACAGTTCAACCTGGCCTCACCATCACATACTTGGGGCTTTTTTGGTTTTGGGGTTTTTTTTTCCCTCTCTCCTTTTTGGGCTATATCAGTTCATCATTGGTCCATACCAAAATCCAACTCTGAATGGGTACAATGGAAGAAGGAAGCTACAGGGAGCGTAACAACTGCCATAGTTAGGCAAGACATTGAGGAATGCAACTGACACAGCCTTCCACGCAGCCCGGAGCCACTGGCATTCCCCCTCCCGTGTCATGCAGCAAGTCCTGCGCCAAGCAAACCACCCATGCAAACCCACACACTGCCACGGCTGAAGCGGCCACGCTGGGGCTCGATGCCACCCACGGTGTACGTATGCCAAAGGAGCTGGGCAGGGGCAGGAGGGCAGGGGAGGAGGAGAGCAACAACAAAAGAACAACAATAACATCAGTCAGCCCACCTTCAAAAACAGAACAAATTTCAGCAACTCTCGAACCGAGAACCAACCTGATTGTCTTCTTTATCAATACTAGAGTTATCTCGCTTCAAGATAAATCGCTTCTGGGATTCTTCACCTTTTTCATCTTTTAAATGTTCAGAAAACCTTTGCTCTGGTCTGCCAGCAAAGTAAAACATAGCAATAAAAAAATCTTTCTTTTGGTTTTGCTTTGATCTTTATTTCTCAGTGCTCTTTGTTTTCACAGAGGCATTCAGTGCAAAAGCAGTTAACATTTGTGAGATGCTGCCTATAGCTGTCTGAGGCTGCTGTATCTCTGCTAACTGTTATTGCTATAAATAGCTTTTGTTGTTGTTGTGTAGCAAGGAATGGGAATCCAAAGTCTCAGTCACTGAAATATTTAGACTCTCCTCACTGTGACTGAAGGACAGGGAAAACAAATTACCATACTGTATGTTAATTTGCTTTCTTCAGTAGCTGGGACCTCCAGCAACACTGCTGCTTAGTTAAGTCTATCCATCTTGAAAAGCAAGGAAAAACTGGTAGAAATCTTAAAAAACACAACACAAAATGAAACCAAAACTAAACACCCAAGAGTTTCCTCATTCCTAGTAAACAAAACCAGTAAAGGGAGGGACTGATGATGTTTTGCTTAAACAGAATTTTATCTCATCACCATTAAGTGAGAAAAATACTCCAGAAAAATCATACAGTATCAATTAGGTCCTTGATTTAAACTCATACATTTATTTATTTTAAAAGCCAAACCCCACTGCCTTTGGCTCAACATTTTCAGGATTGTAAGCTGTTATGATACCATGCCATGTTCTCACTTTGTGCAAAAAACCCAGTATCTTATGTCACCTCACCTTGTGCAAAAAGAGAATTTTAAGAAGCAACTTTTGCGGCCAAGTTGGTCACTGCCAATGCCTCGTAGCCATCAATAAATAAGGCTCCAGCCTGCACCACTCCCAGAGTGGTAAAGTTTTAAACCTGCAGTGTTCAAACCTGCAGTGTCTTAAGCGCAACCACAACAACAGGGTGACCAATGGCCTCAGGAACTGAGCTCACATTCACGTGCAGTTATCACCCAACTGAGGCGCTATTAATGCACAAACGGTGTTTTAAAAGCAGTTATACACCGTGGAATGTCTATCACGGAACACAAGCTTTGTGCTCAGTGCTGAAAGAGCTGCCAACAGCAGTGGTGGTAGGAGATGCTCATGCCTACATATCTTCACAAAGAAGACATGAAGCTTCCACTGACATCAACTGAAGCAATGGTGAAGAAACCAAAAGGTAGAGTTTAAAGAAGTCAGTGGTTTTGCAACCAAAAGTCCTCTACAAACTTCAAAAAAAACCCTCAGCTTTATCTTATTTCACAACAGAAAATCAAACGAGATGCATCAATCAGCAACCATTTTGTTGTTTTAGCCTTACGGATTTCAAATAAAAATACAGCACATATTCACACCATAATTGCAGTCCATAACAATTAATTGTTAGATATACAGGAACCACTTGTAATAAACTGTAAGAAATTCAATAGTAAGGCACGCCAGCTATCCTGCTTCTCTTTCTGTGTGAATTTTGAGGACTTCCACTTCTGCTCACAATTTGCATTTTTGTGATGAAGCAACAAAACACACTGTCCTGATTTCCACAGATTTCAACAACTCAGGAAATCTCTGTCCACCATCCATAGCTGCTAGCACCAACAGATACAGCTACAGATACAGGGCTTGTAGCTTTTAGATACAGGGCCCAAGTCACTAGATTCTCTGGATGCCCTACTAGCCTTCTTTCGGGAAAGCCTGGAGGACCATGGCTCTCTGCATAGTAGTTTCATAACGGAATGGGTCATTCATTATGTTTCCTCACAAACAGAAAGGCTACAAAGCCCCATTAATGGATTGCTAGGTGGGCTGTTGTGCCTTGGCTCCCATTAATGAGCGCTACGTCTGCACAGCCAGACATGAAGATTCATTCACTCAAATATTCTGCTTTGACGGGACTGAGAACTGTTATTTTTCTGGTTTTACATCCTAAAGCACAAATAAAATTTCTGAAGTTGTACCATCACTGTAAAATTTAGGGCTGTAAACTATCTAATAAACTATCTACAAAGCAAAAAAAAAAAAAAAAAAAACCCCAAAAAATTAAGTAGATTTTAAATTCAGGAAAAAAAGTAATTAGAGAGAAAAAAATTAGGGACAAGAAAAGCTGGAAAAAAATTTGAAAAAATGTCTCCTCCAATTACGAACTTATTTAAACAATAACATGATTTTCATACTTCCTAGAATTATTTTAAATCCTATTTTCACTTTTTTTACTATTTATAAAATGTTTCTGTTTTTCATAAGAAAATAGGAAAAGTGTAAGATCAAGGCACAAGTCAAAATTAATGATTCAGTATATGCCTGTTAATAAAATTCATCTACAAGCTCAGTAGGTGATTAATCTGCAGTTGTGAAATCTGCTTGGGCAGAGAAATTTGCTTGGGCAGAGAGACTCTGCAAATGTGCAGAGTACTAGAGAGTGCCAGGGTACCTTCAGAACCATGAGAAGGTGCACCCCTCTCAGTCACCACTGCAGCTCTGGGCCACTGACACCAGGGAGGTCGCAAAGAGCACAACCAGCTCAGTTAATAGGGATGAAAAGCCTGAAGAAAGTCTGTCAAGTGAGATTTAGGATACCACAGCAACAAATATCTTCAGGCATACCAACCTGCAGGCTTCCCTCAAACACTGAAAATAATTTTAACTATTTTAAAGAAGATAGCAAGGTCTGGTGATATTCACTTATGTACTTGTGTTTTTCTCTTCAATACTGTGTACTGTGTTTTCTTTTTTAACATCCATTGCAAAAATAAATTATTAGTAGGATATAGATGGCAAACAATGTTTAAAACCAGTAAGTGGAACCAAATGTTCTAAATCACTTGGGTAGAGAACAGGTCGACTCTGCAAGGTTTTGGGTCTGTTCCACTGATGGAAGTCCATGTAAACTCCACAGTCCCAGCTTTAAAGTTCCCTGTAACTGTATAATGCATTTGCTGTAAGGAAGCAGAGACATTGCAGTTGTCCTGGGGAAATCTGTAACATTAGTTTATGAATTTGCAGGTGAATCAACTGCTTAAAAATGAAGAGAAAAATGTGCAATTTTGTGTAAGACGTAGTGTAGTGTTAATATACTAGCATAGTATATAATTACACTAATACAGCAGATACAGTGAATTAATCTCATGTGAGTCCTAGATTAGTAACAATCACATTTACTCTTTTGAGCTTTTTTTAGCTGATACTGCCACTAGTAGTCAGCACAATATATCAGACCGTGTTCATGCATGTAATGGACTGAATTTATCAAGATTATTTTCAATATGGCATACATTAAGTTCTTACTGAAGTAAAAGCAAGGTTTACAATTATTATTACTAGAGAACCCATAAAAAAAATCAGGAACTTATTCACTATTATCACACTGGATACTAAATTACATTTTCAAATACTAAAAAAACTTTAATTTTAAAAATGGGACTCGCACAGCCTTTTTTTAAGTGACGAGAACTTCTGAAGGCCTTATCAATAACTCAGGTACTCGTCACTATTTAGGAATATCCCAAAAAAAAAAAAAATAGAATTCAGAAACAAAACAACCTACAAGACCTGTACTATACTGGTGGGCAGACCCTGGGTGACAGTACATCCATCTACTTAGTAAGAGCCATGTGCAAGGAAAAAGATATGCAAATATTTGCCTACAAGCACTGCTGTAGGACAGGACTTCATTTAGCCCATTCAGTATTTCATTTAACCCCCGTGTCTGGAATTAGTGCATCACTTGAGGATCTCAAAGCCTACTACTCCAGAAAAAAGAAGTTTAAGGAGGAAATACCTTTTAAGTCAATAGGATTTTTGTAATTTGGGGGCTCTCTACTGAGAAAACCAAAAAGTATGACCCAGTTATACCTTAAAGGCTCAGAAATCAACACAAAGGGAGGGGGAAAGCACATAGGCTAAAAAGATGTAGTCTGGTGTGTTTCTTTCTTTGTTTTGGTTTTATCTAATATAACCTTTAGATCATCCAAATTTTTATCACTTGACAGTATGGGTGGAAACAAAACATCTGTGCCCTGGAAATGCAACTTCACAAAAGCACAATTGCATATGAACTCATTTCATATTTCCTAACAGCTGTCAGGTAGCTCAGTCAGTCACCTTTCCGGCAACGTGGTTCCGAACCAAATACAGAGCATATTTCCTCCTTCCCTGTAACGCTTTTGATCAAGCACTACAAATGTTTAACAGAGATTGGGCCTGAGAGTAAGTTAGTGCATCCTCAGCCAGGTGCGCAATCCCCTTCTCACTCCCAGATCTGCCAGAAAGCACAGGCCCTTTGAGCAGCCAAGGGAGCCTCTCCTCCCCATGCTGCCTGAAAGGTAGCACCATGATATTCATGTTGGTGCCATCAGGATACCTCCAGGAAGCCAACTTCAGTAGGTGTCCTGCAGCACCCAAACATTTTGCCAGTAAAGCTTCCCAAAACTCTCTGAGCACGTGCAAACTTCTGCAAAGTCTGCTCCCATCACTTTAAACCGTTTCCTAATCTTCTTTTTTTTCCCACACAGTAAAAAGAGATCACTGTGTCAACTGATCAGTTTAACCAATGACCAGACACAATACATGACAGGCATCATCAACCCTACTATCCAGTGTTTTTCCCTGGCTCAGGAGCACCTCTACATACTTCGGCGCAGTATCAGGTCCAGACTTGGGGAGAGTACCCAGGTAAAATATCAGGGCAATACTGTGTCCCCATTTCTTGTGGCTGTGCTCCTTCCCAGGCAGCCAATGATCATTTCAACTCTTTCAGCCCCACTTTTGTGTCGGCAGAATACTGCAAAAGTCATTTCAAGATATGGGTGAAGTTTCTTATTTCCGTACTTCGAACAATTTCATTGTAAGGGTGACCAAGCACTGACACAGGTTGCCCAGACAGGTGGTGGAGTCTCCATCTGAGGGATGGTCCTAGACATGGTCTTGAGCAACTGGTTCCAGGTGGTGCTGCTTGAGCAGAAATTGGACAAGATGTCTTCCACAATCCTTCCAACTTTAACCATGCTGTCATTTTGTGAAACACCAAGTCAGTTATAGAGTAACAAATTCATAGCGGAACAAAACTCCACCACTATCTTTTAGATGGTTTTTGTGTCTGTTCTTTCTTTTGCAAGTTGGCCATTTACCTTTTTGATTTTACAGTTTCTTAAAAGCTATCTGCTGTCCTTACTTCAGCAAGGCCCCAAAGGCACTTTTCTGGACTCATTCCTTACAATGACGTTTGTATTTTGGAAATTGTAAAGCTGGAGTAAGCAGCAAAATATTTCTGTGTGCCAGAAGGAAAAGAAAAAAAAAAAGGTTTTTGATATCATTAGATGATTTTTTCCCCTATCATTATGGTGATTTTAATGTGAGCTATTTCCATTCACTTCAGTATTGTTCCTCTCAATTTATCTCTGGATGACAGAAAACAGAGTTCATCCTCCAGGCATATTTTTTTACATGGACTCTTTAAGGAGAATTCTCCATTACACGCTCATTTAATGCTTTTGATTCTGAGTCACCCCTTGTAAGTAGTAATGAAAAAACCCCAAGCCTTAACTACCTTAACCAGGTATTCACTATTTAATCAAATTACAGATTTTAAAAACATATTGCAGAATGGTAATAGCTATTAGGATACACAGACTAAGGAAGGAACAGGGCATTTCCTTGAGTCTGCCAAGCAAACTAATGCAGTTTCATAGACCTCTATTTGCACAGGAGATAAGACAAGAAATACTGGGGGGGGGCGGGGAGGAAATCCACACTCATTTAAAAATAAGTTAATTAGCTCTGAAATAACTGTCTAAGAATCACGAAGCACACACTCCACACCAAAAGGACAAATGGAAAGAGACAAGCATGAGCTTTGAATGTCACAGTTCTGAAGACTTAGTCACTGCATTAGCAGAGAACACAAACAGTCTGGTATTGTCAGGGTTGACTTCTATACAGCACATAAATCTTTATTATGAGGCATATGGTTCTGACAGCTCCAAAGCACACAGGCTGTTGCAAGATGCCTTTCAAAAGAAGCAACAACCTCATCATGTGTGGAAAAGATGGGTTTGCCATTACAGTGCCTGATGCAGTTAAAAAATCTAGCAAGCATTGTAGTGCATGTCATCTGCAAAAGCCTCACAGGTAACACCCAAGCAGCTGTCTGAAAGAACCCCACATAGGAATGCAAGTTTAAAAGGGGAGATAGCTGGGGTGGGCAGGAGCCAAAAAAATTGAATTTTGTATTTGCAATGCAATGTTCATTTGATGCATATTACATGGGACAGCTTGTTAATATTCCTCTCTTGAATGAATGGCAACAAGAAGTGAAAAATAGGAAGGGTAATGGGGCTAGGAATGGGAAAAACACCACCTGGGGTATTCTCAAGATCATCATCTGGCAAACAAAATAAATGACTGACAAAAAAGATCTTACACAAGGATGCCATGAGGAGAGCAATGGAATAGCAAGAGCTGGGGAGAACCGCTGCTGCGGACAGGACTCAGAAAAGTTGTGAAAATCTAGGGCATTCTTATGCAGGTGCTCTGATGGTTTAACAGTGTTTTCTTGTTATTTACACTTGTCTTTAATTAAACTGATTGCTCAGTCCAACATCACGTTGGCCTCTATTTTGAAGGCATGCTGTGACACAGTATGGTGGCCTTTCCTGTTGTGACTATCTGTGAATATCTACTATATCTGCCTGCTGTGTGTTTTTTTTGGTTTTAGGCTGAAGGCTCTCCTGGGGTTCCACTTTACTACCCTAGAAGAATGATATAAGCATTACTGTCTCATTGCTTTACACCTGAAAGGGCAAAACTGTATTATCTGCAGTACAGATGTCTGTTTTGATCATGGAGGCACAGGAACATATTCTGAGAGTTTAAGAATTTACAGAACCTGGAAGAAAATATCATCACTGTCAAGAGGCCCCAGCTTGACGAAAAAAGCAGAATTCCTGCCCTATAATTTAAATTAGTGGATTAAATTCTATCAGAACAACATTTTTCAAGAATGAGGCCCCGAAATGACACCCTTCAAATAGGTTTTATGTATTTAGTGGCTGATGGATGCTAAAACATGGTTTCAAAAATCCAGAGTGGGAATTTAAATATAGATAATTGTTAAAGTACAGCGCAGTTACATTATCACAACTTAATACTCAAAACCACTCAAGATGGCATTGCAAGCATTTGAAGCTAAATGCCTCATTAACAGATTGCTGCTTTTATCATATGAGTCACTAAGAACTTCTGTTATGATGGTAAAAGCACATTAAAAGCTATAAAAAAACCTCAATCCTGTACAAGACAGTTCTTCAAGGTGCTGCCTTCTCTGCAGCACAGGGGGAAAAAATCTGCAAAAACCAAATGCTACATTTTTGCCAGTATAAGATCATATATTCTGTATTATTCTTGCAGAACAGCAGCTGGCCTCTGAACATGTTCTGCAGTTATTATTAAACAGGGATGTGGAAACTCACAAGTTATTTTCACAGGCATTCTTCTCCTCTAATTGGGGTTGCAAATAAGTCTGGCAGGACTGAAAAAATAAAAGAGGCAGGAATGCTTCAAGGAAGCATTTATCCTTTAGTGACTATGAGGTTTTATTATGTCACCCTCACCCATCCGTCACGATGCTGCAGGAATCCTTTTCATGCCAAATTATCCTGTGCGGGGACCAAGCAGAGGGCCAGATCCTGAGGGATTTCAAAGATGCAGTACATATAAAACCCAATCTAACGTTGAGATATCATCACACAACTCATGACTCTCACAAGCTTTCCTGAAACTTATTCCCAGAAAATCATCCTGTTTTAAGATATGGATGCAAAAACAGTCCCTCTTGGCTCCCTGAGTATCTGCTTGAGTACAAACCTTAATATTTTTTTGCCCAGAACATGAGTTTCGAACACAGGAGAGAAGCCTGCAGGCCAAGGGCACAACCAAATACCAGCTCTTCTTATAGATGGGGCAAGAAGCACGATATCCTCTCTCAGGCAAGGACCATTCTAGGAGCTTCAAAATGCTCTGCTGTCCTCCTGTGATCAAAGTAAGATTATTTTCTTTACTGAGGGACCTGCTTCTGCTGCTCTCTCTCCCCAACTGGGTTTAATTCTTGATATTCAGGGTGTCTATTGAGACTGAACATCTTGCACAGTGCCAATTTATTTCCAGCTAATAAAGGCTCAAAAGTGGTAGCATAGTTTATTATGGAATTCATTAATATCTGATTTTAAGGATGTGGCATATTCTGTAAGTGGCTGAAAATTACTGTGTTGCATAACTGCTGTGATCTATTTAAAATTACACTTTTCTATTTCAGAAGTTCAAAAATTAACAAGGAAGAGAGAGAGAAAAAGGAAGCAAATCCAAGAGTTGAAGACCACTGAAGATTTGAAGATGGTTCACCAAAAACCAGCACGCTAATGAAGAAACTTTCAGTCCTCTTTAAATGCCCCATGTCTACATATTACCATAACAATACCATAACAAATTCTTGTTCTGACTTCTACTTCATGCCATGAACATTTCTGTCATCTCTAGCAGGAAGACTCATGGATCAGAATTCCTATTCTGAACAATCCCTGGCCCAAATAAGAGGGTCTGTTTTTAATAAACTGCCAGAGACAGCCTCACAAGGCCACCTTGGAAGCAGCAAGCCAAAACAATGGACAAAGGTTTCTCGAAACTCCTAATACTTTTTACATTTCAGTGAGTCCTATTTCCTACCTGAAAAATGAGGCAGGCTACAGAAGAGCAAAAGGCAATTTTATAACCAATCTGAACCACCTCTAAAATTTACCTGCTCAAATATCAACACCTTATTTCTGAAATGCTCAGGAATAAATACATTACTTCACCTACTGCTGATGCACAGTTACCTCTGAGGAAAGCCATCTCAGATGGGGCCATCTCAGATTTCCAGATCTCTCTCCAGTGATTTGAAAGTATAAGTGACCAAACAGCATCTTGATTAATGAGCACTTTCTTACTACAGCTTGAACGAGCACAAGGATTAATTACTCATGCAAGAAAGAGCTTCCTTCAACCAAATTACCTACTTGCTATTCCACAGCACTCTCTTCCTGGGCAACCTTCCATCTACCCACACAGAGCAGGTGACAGTAACCTTCTAGGTTTAATAAAACTCATACTATTAAGTGGTGTGATTATAAAGATTAAAAAGAAAAAAAAATAGAAGAATTACCATAGTAATCTTCTGATTAACACTTAACTAGTATTTCATCACACTATAGAACAGCTGTAAAAAGCACATGTCCACCATTATAAACAATTTGATTTTAATAAATTACATTAGATGAAAATTTAATATGGGAGCTATTAGAACTGGTTCATTAACCCTAACATCTCATTCACAGAATAAGTAATTTCTATGGGTCCAGTATACAATTTACACTGAAGTAAGAACAAAGCCAGTATTTAAGGGTCAAATTCAACTCAAATTCAAGTGTACTGTTTTTTCATCTGTATCTTTCATGTAAAAGAGATATATGACTAAAATGACAGAATGCTTGCTGAAAACTAAAGGCTGTCCTAAATAAATTATCATTAACAAAACAAACTTTTTTCTAATTTAATGCCAGACTGAAAGAAACAGCTTATTTTTGTATGAAAAAACCTAAAATCTATGAAAACCAATTTAATCTAATTTAAAACCAATCTAATTCAAAACCAATTTAATGTTACTTGATATTACAATGTTACATATATTACAATGTAGCTACATAACCTCATAGTTTTTATTATACATTATTCTTTTATTGTGTCCTTACCAAATTATTAGTCACATAATGTATTTTTTCATCTGAAACCAAAATGTCTCAGCTAATTACAGTATTATTTCTCAGTTATTCAGTTTCTTAATTTTAGTTGCATACTTCTACTATGCACCATTTTATTTCTCTACACATTTGTAGCACACAATGTTGTAACATCAAGTGAGCAATTGTGAACCAGAGGGAAAGTCTGGAAATCTCCAGTTTCTGTTTATTTCTTGGTAGCCAAGGAGGAACTGTTCTGTAGTGAACAGAGGTCCTCTGACTTCATAGTCCCTTGAAGAAAAAAATATAATGCCAGACTCCAGTGAAAATAATAAGAGCAGAAATAAGGGGGGTTCATGTACATTTCCATGCATCATGTGGCTCATAAAAGCAATTTTGCTCACGTGAGATCATTGCTCTCTGTGTGTACATGATAATTAAGAACAGCATAAGATGCTTAAACCCAGATGGAATAACACCATGCAGTAAACCCTTTGCAAGATAACTATTCTGGTTTACAACAGGGAGGGTAACAAAACTGTTCTTCAAATGCTCTGGCAAGTATTGAATTGCTTAGACTGAGTTTTTACAAAAAAGGTATTTGCATTCAGATATAGATTTGTCACTACTCCCGTATCACTAAAATGTCCCATCTTTCCCATCAGCAAAAAACTGCTTAAAGAAATTAAAGTAATTTACACTGAATACCTTATTCAGTCAAATGGAAAGGCATACTTTTATGCATGCTCCAAAGGCTTTAACACTTGGAATCTCAAGAAAGTCTTCTTGGCACTTCAGCCTAGGGTAAAAAAAAATTTCTAGAAACTATTCTTCATTGAAATTGCCATGTTCAGTGAATGCCATTTTACTGAAGTGCCTGTAGGATCCTGTACAAAAGTTCAGACTCTGAAGATGGTAATATTGTCACAGTGCACTTTACTAGTATAGATGTTATCTACAGCAAGATCATTCAGTGAATACACAATAGAAACCCAACAAGAACTTTTCTTCTTTGCTTTCAATTCAAACTGCTTTTACACAGAGGAGGCAAAATAACGCAGATTGTATGTCAAACTACAAAAGTCTTGCAGGTTATTCAAAATAGAGCTTGAACATTATGTCTCCTTCTGCTGATACAGTTCATTTCTAGATTATAAGGAACCCTTGTAAAGCACATAACAGCTTAATACTGCCTCAAGTTTTTGAAGCATCTCAAAGGCACCAAAACACATTCCAACTGAGCCAGCATAATATTAAGAGTAGGAAAAAACCCATGCATCACAAGGATCGTAACTCACAATGCTCTTGAAAAATAAAGTAGTCAGAACCGAGGATGTGAGAATTGGTATGAAATTCATAATAGATATGTTACACCCTCAGAATGTATGAAAATGTCTAAACACAGCATTATATATCATAAGCATCCTACCTTCTTGGTTCTGATGAGCCCTGCCACTCACACACAAAAAAGTACATGAATGCATGTGTGGGCTGTGGTACAGACATGCCTGTCACATGGCTGATGATCTCAACCAAATGAAAACCCTTTCAATTTACCAAGCACACCAAGCACGTTTCCCCTACACTTCTCCACCTATCTACAGATAATCAAATGAATGAATCTGATTGAACTGATACATCTAACAATGTGAACAGTTCTGCAAAAAACTCTGAAGTACTTCCAGTTGTTTGATAGGAATTATCAGTGAATATGCAGAACAGAAGGTGGCACGTACACATTTTTTGGCTCCAAATAGGGATGCCCCATCTAACATATTGCCTCAATTCCAAACTTCTCTTCATATCATATTTCACTGCCTTAAGTTGCCCATACATTTCTGTGTATCTTTAGATAGATGACAGGCAGACACAGATGACAGACAAATATACATTAGAATGGTGACGCAAGAGCAGTTTCACACTGAGCAAAGCAGACTTCCCATTTTCAGTAGTATTTGAGCTTGCCTATAAAAACAAAATAACAACAAAATCCTCCTTCCTTTTCTAATCAATTTTTCTCATGCATACTGATGAGAATAAGATTTCAAGAATTGGATGATTTAGTTAGGCAGGACTTTGTAAGACATGAGATCTTGAAAATGTATATATTTTTTGAAGTTGTTCTCCTTTTTTTACCTACTTTAAATTTCAAAAATTTTATGAAAAGAAAATTTGGTTTTAGAATCCACTCTTCTGTAATGAGATCTAGAGTACAGAGACATAACTTTATTAAGGTCAACAAACACTTGGATAGTTGAGGTCACCACTGTCTTAAAATTTCATTTCTTAAAACAAAGCTTTGAAAACAGCATGACTTCTTCACATTCCAATAAAATTAAAGGAAAAAAAGGCATCTTAGATTCTAAGATTAAGGTCTTCATTAGAAATATTCTTCAGACTGAAAAACTGCCTTTATTGTCTGACTGTATTTTTAAGAGAGACTTCACTGAGAGTTCATGAAAGCTGCAGGATTGCACTACCAGAGGTTCAAATTCTAATGAATTTTTTACCATCATTTTTCCCTCTACGTAAAGCAGCACGGATGAACAGAGAAGTCGCAGCCCTCCTTCCAGCTGCAACTTCTTCAATAAACATCTTCCCATATTCCAAACCTCCGTAAAGTACGTACTTTACAGGCATAGACACATAAAAGTGGGTGCACATTGCCCTAAGACAGCCAATTGATGAAAGCACTGAAATGCCCTGATCTGCTCCATTCATATGCTCATTCCCTGACTGACACACACAAGTTCTTTCCGAGGCACCCGTAAGGTAACGTTGGTACCAGAGTTTTCCAGCCAGCCCTTTCATCTCAAAACCATTAACTCTTTTGACACTTGTACCTCCAAGCACCTGCAGGCAGTGAGCACGGGAGATCTCTGCTGAACAGGATAAATGCCCCTCACCACCTGGAGCCAGGGAAGAACTCATCGCCTGCAAGCAGGAGCAGAGATGTGACACAAACCCTCACTCAGCCAAAGAAAGGTGCACAAGGTGCTTATTCAAGCCCACAGGGCGCACTGCAGAGTCATATGCTCTTCTCAAACAGGCACACGTACACAGAAGTCACAGCCAGCGCAGAATTTATGAATTCTTGAGTATGCAAGAATATTCTTCTCTCTCCACAGTAGCTAGAGTAGTTTGGAAACCACACGCCATAAAGAGATAATTTATTGCCAAAATGCAAATCGTCAGAACATCTGTCTGTGGGGCCTCTCCATAAATTCACATAAAGCTATCAAGGCTCAGGCTTACAGCACAGCATAACCACGTTGAACAGCGTTTCAGACGCTCTTCAGATTCTCCGGTATTCTGGATACTGTCCAAGTAGTAATTAATAGAGTCAACACATTCCCAGTATTTGGTGTTGATTTGGAACTGCACAAAACTCTCTCCTCTGAGAGTAGAGAAATGCAGAACATATGAAATCACATTGGACATTTTGAGATGTGGAACTTACACAGTATTTGCTGCGGATAATAAAATCTCATCAGCCCTTATTCACTCTAGATAATAACAAACTATTTTCTTTCAGAGCCAGGGACATTTGAAAAAAAACATGCAATCTCCTCCAGTTATGAAAAGAAACAGCCACTTCTCAAAAGCTTTATTTTATGGTAGTATCAAAATAATGTAAATAACACACTGGAAGCACCACAAGGCAATATGAGCATCATATAATCCAGTTACCTACCACCAACTCACTGAAGAGGAAAGAAATCTGCAGCTTGTGTGGTGCTTACAAAACAGCCATGCTTACAGTCAACAGAGGGGCAAAGCCCTGTGTTTACTTCTGGAATATCTTGACAGGAATGGTGTCAGCACCAATTTTTTCTGGCTTCACCTCCCATTTGCAAGAACCACAGCTGAAAGGGCCATTTGATCTGTTATATCCCTACAACATCCTGCCTGCTGAGCTTGCAAGGATGACACTTCATACCTAGCAAACAGCCTTCCTTGCTCCCTCCCACCATGCATGAAGCCACAGCTTCAACAGAGCACTCAGATGAAGCTTTGACTGCTGAAGAAGGCTCCAGTATCCTCTCCAGAAGCACATTTTTAACAGTGCTTCCAGTGCTACCCATCTGTGAGATGACAGCCACACAACAGAGCAAGGCATTTACAGATATTAATGTGTTAGTGTTATTCTATTATCAAGTCAACCAGGAGAAGGCAATGCTGTGAGGAAAGACCTGCAGCAGTTGGTGCACTACGGTAGTGACACAGATGTGAAGGGAAAAGGGAGGACTATAAAGAGAGAGGAATGCTCAAAAAGCATTCAAATATGATTGATTGTGTTATGTTTAAGAGGGAACTAATTTTCAGCTCAAAACTGAACACCAGATTGCTGCATACCCAGCTTTTTCTTATTCACAACCAAAGATAGCCCTTGCAGTGGGGCAGGTATTACCAGACTCTGAGGCTAAGCCTTTGCAGCCTGAGTGTTTTATTGAGCTACTGCAATTCTTTTGACTTCTGAAAGTCAAACTGTTAGTGCACAACAATTTTATTCAAACCCTTAAAAACATTAATGCCCAAGTGCTGTTTCACAGATGTCCAAGTTTCTCAGGGACAGCCCAGGAAAAGGATCTGAAATAAATTGTCCATTATCCTAAATCTACTACATTCACATGGAAGATTTTTAGGCTTGGTGAAATAGCAAATACCAATGTGTTTGGCTCAGATTTTGACCTTGCAAAATTAGGTAGTCACAGAATCAAAAAACAAGCTGAGTTGAAAGGGACTTGTGAGGATCACTAAGTCTAACTCCCAGCCCTGCACAGCGTCATTCCCAAGTCCTTCCACCCTTCTACAGGAGAAGCTAATAGCATTTTAAAAAATACACTCGGCAACTGGATATAAATAAATCCCTAACTACTGTATATATAAAGGAAATAAATGTTTATATTTCTCCTACTAATTGAATACAGGAAGCACACAATTTTCAAACAGGGCTTTCCTGTTCCAATACCAGATACCAAAACTTCATTACCCAGTTGTAATTACTTCCTCTTCATTATATAGGTGGAGAGGGAGAGCAAGGCTATGTTTAGTACACATGTGGCACTTGGCAGAAGAAGGGATGGTGATTAGGCATGGACACATTACTGCAGCTCATATCAAGTTTTGGTTAGCTTCATACAGGTTCACGGAGGAGCACAGAACTCATGCCAGCACACATTTAACCTGCCAGGAATTTTGAAATGCATTTGGACTATCAGAAGGAATTTGAATTTCACAGAAACACTGTAGTCAAACAGTGAGATTTGAAGGGAAAATAAAGTGGAACCAGAATGGGAGGAGAAGAAAAGGGAATGAATGGTGGCAAGTGGTGGAGGGGAACCAAACCCTAAATAATCAGGCTGGGCAGAAAATTACTCTTGAAGCAGGGAGAGCCACAACAAGGAAAGAGGTAATCTTCCAAATATCTTTGGGTTATTAAGAATATAGCTGTATGACTTGCAAAACAATGAACTTATTTCACTAGCCAAGTAGTGACACTAAGGAATCAGGAAAAGTAACATTCCAAGACCAGTTAGGTTGACTTCTCCTTATGTCTCTTTATAGCCTTAGATAACCTCACCATGAGAGCCCTGCTCTCCCTTCCCAACCTAGAAAAAACAAACAGCACTCACTCCTGCTATAAAAATAAATAAAAAAATATATTAAAAAATTACACCACGTAGTCATGGTACAAACCAGCTCTTGTCTTGAGAAAGGAACAAGGAAAAACACAACAGTGTTGTTACTTACATTCTTGTATTGCTGGTCTTGTTGATAATTACAGATTTTCCAGTCTGATCCACGTTGTGATCCATTCCAAAATAAGCTGCCACTCTGTGCACTAGCATCCTCTGATACGATGACATCTGAGGGAACTTTTTATAGTGATTACTAGAAACAAAGGAAACAAATAGCATCGATAATTACATTTCCCTCTAAGCTATAAATAAATGAAAACAGCAATACATTTGATAATTCTGTGGACAGAAATCTAACTGAAAACTTCTCCATTGTGCATTTACGTATGTTTTCTACAGAAAGGCTGAAAGGGAAAAAAAAAAGGAATTAATTTTAAAATTTCTAATAAGCACATTTCCATGTGCAACACTGGGAAAACAAAGCTCATGCTTCACGGTACCTAGTCAGTATTCTGTGTGTTGGGAAGAACTCATCCCCCAGTCCCCCACATGCACTCACGCTCCCTGAACAGCCAATCCTACAGATTTGCTGAGACACTGGCAACAGCTTTCTGCCTTTCTCTCAAAGGTCAGATGCAGGGCAATTCTGGAAAGATCTAGGTCGGCAAACACTCCTTTTTTCTCTATTACTAACAGAATGCTTATTTCTCGTCAGCATATTTTTTTCCTCTGCTGCTATTCTGACTCTACTTTTAAAGCTGCAGGAATATTTTATGATAAAGAGAACATAGTAGCAAGAATCCCTCCACCTAAGTTCAGTTTTATTTTCCAACACATTGGAATAACATAGCACAAAGGAAAAGCCATGAGATAACAATTTTGCTTATCCTCTACACTAAAAGATTTAATTATATTTTTGGATCTAAATGAGCAAAGGCAGTGCAATTCCAACACAATGAAAAGCAAAACGTTTTCATTTACATCTACTGTATTTTAAGCACTCCCACCACATGTCAGGAAATAAAAGCCTGCTCTTGCAGCGTGCCAATAACAGCCCTCAGGAGCACTGTGGTCCATATGAGTGTATCTCTCGCACAACCCACACTGCAACACATGCACGTGACTTAATAAACCAAGTGTGGAACTCAACTTACTTGTTGTCACTAATGAAATCAATAATTTCCTGTTCCATTTTCAAAAGTATCATTCTGTCCCTGTCAAAAAGAAATGTAAGGATTTGTATCATAAACTATGAATAGACATTTTAGAGGAAAATATTTATATATCAATGTTTGTAAGGCTATTTTGCAAGCATTGTCAGTCACCTGCATTAAAAAGGAAACATGATTTTTTTACCCTGGCTCATCTGCAAAAGAGTACAGCCTGCTTTGCTGCACCTTCACTGACATACATGAGAGATTCCACTCTTCTGTGAGCTCAACTATGTTCTGAAAGCACTTCCAGCCACAACAGGCTGCAATCAATGCATTGCATAGAAAGACTCTCACTGCTATGGATAGCTTTGGTTTTTTTTCACCCCTTTTTGATGGAAAATGAGATGTCCAGCTAAGCTAGATCTTTCGCAAGAAGAGCTGCTACCCACAGAAATTTTTAGCGTTTTTCCTGAGACATCTCTTCCACAAGGCATTGATTTGCTGCAAGAAAGGTGGACACATCTAATCTAGTTAGGGAGCACAATGCGAAACACCACCTTTGAACTATGGCTCTCAGGAGGCAATGCCACAGTAGTTCTCAGGCAAAATGCTCTGCTTTCAACTGGAAGGTCCCAGACGTTCCTTTTCCCCCTCCTTTCTTGTCAAAAACATTTGGAAGATCCCCCGGCATATTTCCACACATTTCCAAGCTTGACAGAGTCCCATCATTCCTTAGCTCTTTTGAACTTTCTCATTTTGCACAGATAAAGCAATTGAAGGACCTTCCATCACCTATACAAGAGGTTATACAAGCTGTTAGGTACCCAGTAATTCCCTGTTCTCCTGGGAATAATTGCAGAATTACACGGTACCTATTTAACAGATGCAACTGAAATGAACATTGAAAACTACAATGTATAAAAATATTACTGATCTTTCCTTGGATATTTAGAGGCAAATTTAATGAGATGGGCTTGTAGCTCCAAATGAAAACTATGGGAATACTGAGAGCAGAATTTGGCACTGAGCACAGGATTTTAATTGTGTGCAGCACTGCTAAAAGAAAGCTACTTCATATTCATATACAAATCTCCAACCACAATAGTTATAATATATTATTGCAATCACCACATAGAGCTGTATACAAGAATGTAAGGACAAAGACCAGATGTTACTGAAAGTGAAATTAAGCAATGGGTGACTGGATGGGGGAGTAGAAGTTGATGACTTTTTATAGCATTTTTCTCAGTTAACAGCCTACCTCCTTTACATTTTCCCTCATAACCATCTCCAGAACAAATAAAATAAAACACAGTGTACAGTTACGGGAAGTCAAAGACTGCCAGCTGTAATTTCAGGAATGTCAGCTCTAATGCAGGAAATACCTACCTGGGGTTATTCTTTAATGTGTTAATGAGAAACTCATGCAAATCTATGCCTGTTGAGTCTGTATACTCTTGACTGCAATCTGAAAAATAAAAACAAACAGCCTCCACTCATTTATTTCATTTCAACAGTTCCGATTAACTACGCTATAAATCAAAATCCATTTTCCAGCAGCAATCTGAAAGCATATGCTCTGAAAGCAAATGTACATTTGGAATTCAGCCAAGATAGATCTATGTTCTGATGCATCAGGTGGACATTCATGGTTCCTCTCCACTGAGAACACAGCACCAAAACTGAACATTGACAGAAAATGCTGGTCATTTGAAAAACACAGGAAACCTTCAACATCATTCAAGACCCTGCCAAATTCTTCCTTTAAACCATTAAAAAAAAATTTAAAAATAAGGAAAAAAAGTTTTATTCATCAATGTCTCTTTGCGTCACTTAATAAATGCTGTACACACAGCAAATGAGGAATCATGCCTGTGGGAACTCTATTTGCATTAAAAGACTGAAATCCAATGACACCTGGGAGTAGGCAGGTAATAGGGATGCGTGACAGTAGTCAGAATTAATTTTTCAGCATTATCTCCTGACTCAAATGTACACACAGATCCTCAAGTTGGCGTGAACTGTGAGAGCTCCATTGAAGCCAAATGACAATTCACACCAGCTGCAGATCCATGCCCAGGTAGGCAATGATTATTTTTGAGAGGTAACACTGCAAATTTATACCATGGATTAATAAAAAGATTTAAAAAAACAATGCCAAATTTAGATAAAAGATATTTCCTGAAGAAGTCTTAGTAGGTGATAATAATAGATTGTAATGAAGGTTGAATGTCATGGATTAATTTCCTTATGGCATTTAAGATAAATTCTCCGTGAAAGAGGAGCAACAGTGAAGAGGATTACTCTCTACTGCCTACACTGCACAAGTTATATGCTAACATATTATCATTAATCTGGATAAAAGAGTATTAGTGTCTTATACACTATATACACTTCTTATGTAATCACACATATATATTTATGTGTTTATACCAACACAGTTAAGTGTTCAAAAGATCGATTTTACATTAAAGAAAACTAATAACATCTAATAACTGACTGCAGTTCAGGCTTCTTCACTTTTAAAGCCTGATGTTTGTATGAAAAACACCCTTATGCATACATATTTCAGGTTCTGAGTTTTCTGTGTATGAAAACACTTCTACTGTGTATATATAAGCAAATAAAGAAATACATTCTTGTAAAAACATATGATTGCTTCTACAATGGTAATTATAATAATTTAAATATTTTTAAGTTCACCTTTTGATAACATTCTGATCTTGCTTTTTTCACTGTTTTTATCTTTATTTTTATCCTTCTCTTTTTCTTTCTCGGAGTCATCTTTACTAGATTTATCTTCTTCTTGCAAGCTAGGAAAACTTGAAAGCTGTAGTTGGATTGATTCCTGTTGGGGAAAAAAGATAGATAAATTACGGGCCAAATTCAGTAAGCTTCCCATGGCTTCCAACCTGCAGATATTGGCATTAAACTATGTATAGCTAGAAAAGTTGAAGCCAGATACATTTCTTTCCTATTTGAAAAATGGTATTTTTTAGCCGTGAGAAAAATGACACCTTAGGGGACAAATTCTGGTGGTAGGTAGGTATTTCTCCTTTAATGTTTTGAATATTCTGATATTTTCTGAATATTTTGAATAAAATTTAGTCTACCTCTATTACAGACTATATTATTCTACACTTCAGTAATTCTCCCTTAAGACTTTTCAGAATAATGAAATACATTTCATATGGCCTTTCTTAATTAATTCTATAATTTAATACTATCTATCTTAAGTGATGATCAATGGATAGATATCTGAAAAATAAAACTTTTTTCCCTTCACTAGAAAATCTGCAGGTTGATATTAATTGTTTGGCACCTGTAAGTGCAGTATTATCTAGATGGGAGTTCTCTGGCTCTAATAGTAGAGTGCCAGCAAATTTTATACTCAGTTGTATACAAGAGAGCTTACTAACTTGCCAGGTACTTTATATTTAAAGACTTATGCAGATGTGCCTTTCGCAGAAGGGGGGGAAATGTGCCACGTGATTTTTCAAGGACGTTGTAGTAAGTGAACTTCTCTAAGGCATCACAAATTTTACCCTCAAAAATTCAGTATTCCAGAGACTGTGAGTCCCCTTGAAACATGCTTCAGCTTAAAAAAAGTTAATGAAAACTGAGAATTCAAGCTGGTTTGAATTCTCTGATTTTCTTTAAAGAACTTGTTTTTCCCTGCTCACAACATTACTTTAGACTGGCTTTGTTTTAACAAAACCCAAATTGTGTTCTTTTTAAGTTACCATGGCATAATTTATGTATTTCAAGAAATCCTAATCTGGTTGGACAAAATTGAGGGAAACCTACTTCTGTGTTTTATTCTTTTAAAGAAAAAAAATGCCCAAAAAAATACTACATGCTGAAGTAGTGTAAAAAAGCATATTTAAAGAAAGCTGTCACAAAACTCCCTGGTAAAGCAGTTTACTTTAATAGAAGAGAGTCTTTCATGCTTGATAATTTTTTGACATCATGTTAACAAAAACCTAATTCACCAATACTGGTGAAAATTGGAGTTTTTTGAATGCTAGTAAATTCCCTTTCTTTGCTATTTTTCAAAGAATACTAGCATACCAAAAGATCAATAGGAAACTTTTAAGTAAGGATGTGTTTTTAAGCAACCATTATGAATTCAAAAGATGCTTCCAGTAATTTTAGGTTTTTGACTTCTTTAAAGAACTACAAATCAGCCATCACAACACATGTAAGACAAGATCCTAACAAAACAAGGTATCAGCATAAACATGCCACAGTAAGACAGAAATTGGTAACTCCTCAGCTTAATAACTATTGACTTTTTGTGAAGTTTGAATGTGGCACAAAAGACTTGAGATGAAAAGCATTGTAAAAGAGAAACAAAGACCTGGACCCAAAATTTAATCTGACCTACCACCTTTTATCCCTACTTCTATAAGTTTTGGCTGAGGGTACTAGCCAAAATCTGAGCCTACAGAGGGAAAGAGTGGGAATTCCTGGTCATTTGAGGTAAGGATACATTGAAAAATGTTTCCTAACCAGCTCAGATGTGCTCAGAGAATGCTGTGCCCGCTTTCTTTCACTTCAAATGGCTGTTTGATTTCTCATTCAAACAACAAACTTTGGCTCAACCACTGCCAAATGACCCCAAAGGATAACTTGATTCCCTGCACTGCCAAGAGCAGAGCGACTGTGCTGTTAGCTTTTCAACAGGAGAAAAATGTAACTGGCCACCTTGTTCCCAGGATATTAATCCTAAACTTCACATTAGTTCTTAAAAATGCACTTATGAAAATGACAGACTTTACGGAAAAGCACATATATGAACATACAGTAAATACTGTTTTACATGTAACGCAATACTGATGTATTTGCACTAGAAAAAAAACACACAAAAGGGCTGTAGAGTCGTGAAAGCAAGCTACTGTGTATTTTCTTAGATTTTTATTGATTTTTCTCAATAATAAAATACAATGTTAATAAATACATTGATACAAGTATAGTGAACAACAAAATAGATTTTCAAATTGCAATAATACACTTCTTGGTCTATAGTATAACATTAAAGGCAACATTTCTTTTAAGTAAGGACATTGTGAACCATTGGATAAGCACTCAAGATCAAGTAATACAGGTAAACAAGTTTTTTCCTTGTACAGGAAATTGAAGGCAAGTATTCAAATATAAATACAAACATCAAGTCTGCAGTACAATCCATACTCAGTAGTTCTGGCAAGGTACCATACATTCTCTGATAATTAATTCCCTGTGGTTTGTAAACCATTAAGATAAAGTAAAAATTATTTAAAAATAATTCCAAACCAAAAATAAGCTATTTCTCCTCTAAAGTGAAAGCAAAACAATTTGGTTGGCACAAAACTTTCTATATCCTTCAGCCAGCCAAGGAGGAGCCTGCAGGTCTAGCTTTCCATGGCAAAGTTGAGCCACATTTATTAGTAAAAGGTCAGCAAGAGCAAAAGGGCAGTTCCTATCAAATTAATTACACCAAGCCAATTGTTTCTTTATAAAACAGATGCTGGGGTCAAGGGAGGCACTTCATCTCCCACAAACACTTTAAGACAGTCAAAGAAATCTTTGCTGAGGCTGGTCAGTCAGGTAAGACCAAAGCCTGTGTGTAACAGGAACCCCTCCTCTGCCTGGTGTAAGGACAGGGATTTTGCCTCAACACCTGCCAGTCTCTCTGTAGTTTAGTACAGGTCCTGTGCAGTACATTATAAACTACCAGCGATAGTACAATCTCTTTATATTGTCCTCCTTTTCATTCTCCATTAAACAATAGAAAATACAAACAAAATCAGAACAAAAGCCACGTATTTTGAGTAATGCAAGTCAAGCAGAAAGCATCTACCTACAACAGAACAACTGATAAAATGACCTGCCCATCTACTGCATAAGCGTCATTGTAGAGCAGTAGAACATGGAGACGTCCTGCTGCTAAACAACTTGGTTTTTGGTCTTTCAATAAAATTAAAAAAATAGAAAAACCTCTCCTTGCTTACAAGCCAAGAGGAGAGACAGATTTGTTTCATTTCAAGTCAATAGAGGAAACAGTGAGAAAGTACACTTAAATGTCATGTTGTATTTTTGTGCTAAGCTCACAAGAAGCCACTTGCTCAAGCTCTCTCAATGGCTGATTTCAATTGTACATAAACATCTCATAAATTATAGGCAGCGTTCATCATATTCTGGGTTTTAGTTGGGGCTTTTTCAGCCTTGCTCTCACTAGGCAAGCAAAGAGGAGTAACTGAGGCTTAACTTTTGCTTTTTGGAGTACTTTTTGAAGTTAGTCTACAAAGACTGCCACCAGCATTCTTGTCCAAGGAGAGGAGTGCAGAGGACAGAACTCTACCAGCTGCTGGGAATACAACACTACCAGTACAGATAAACTCGAATACACGCTTTTTGATATAGGATAATTTACACCAAGAATTTTAAAAAACGAATGCCACTCAGTAGGAGGCATCCTGGGCTCTACCAAGGTATTTTAGAGAGCGAAGGACCTTTGAATTTTATGTGAAGGGGGACACTGATATGAAGTCTTAGAGAAACCACAAATCAGAGCATATTCATAACTGTGTTTGGTGCAGCCTCGAAAGAGATAGCCTTAGAGAAAAGAACATATTAATATTCTTTTTGATTGTTACTATTTTTTGAAATTTTAAAAATCTGAATTCTTTTGAATTCTTTTCCATTTGCTGAAATTTTCAGGGGGTCTGGAAAAAAAAGCAAACAACACCCTGTGATATAGTATAAAGCTAATAGTTCAAATTAAAGTTCACGCTAAACCAGATAACTCCATAAAAACATTGTTATTGTCGGATGTAACTTTTCCCCCAAGAAAGACATTGTAAAATGCCCAATTAAGTAACACAATCATGCAACTGAAGATGGAGGTCAACCATGCAGCTAACAGCAATGACTGCAAGTGTACCTGATTGTCATGAAGATTTTCCGCTCCCGGCCGAGGGGATGACTCTTCACACACAGCAAGACTCCGCACCAGTTTTCCTTTAGCTCCTGACTGAATAAGAGAGAGAGAAAACAAAACAGAAAACACTACTACTGATCCCAAGCCACGTAAGCTGCCCACATCAGCTGCTCCTTAGTATCCCAAATAACTATCACCCACTCAATCTGCAAAAACGCATCTGCCTTTGACGTGGACAAAAAAAGGATTCTAAGCAGCAAGATATTTGTCACACAGGGAAGATAGTAGGTTTCTTTTTGCTTTTATAATTTCATCTACACTTCACTCACTTCCACCAAAAACTGTAACAGCAAAGAACAGATAGTCCAATATTGAAAGTAATTTAATATTGACTCAAAGGTCCCTTTTCTCATTTGGTTTGGGGGTTTTTTGTTTGTTTTGGGAGGGCCTCCCCTTTCTCTAGTAGTATTATATCCAAGAAACATGGACAATAAAATGTGCAGGTATTATGTATGCATGGAAAAATTAAAAGAAGTTTTTTAGGGTTTTATTTCTTTCTAAAAGCACCTTCCCACACCTGCCTACACCCATTCCCCACTTAGGGAGCTAGTCAACCTCTGCTTCTTTATGTCAAGATTATTCCACTAAAATAAAATTCCAACAGAAGCATTAATTACTAAAGCAAAAGGAGTGAACCTTTTCCTTCTCCAGTGGTGCACAGAAGCATGCATGCCGTCTTAACACAAGGACACAGCAAGCCCAGCAGCATACAAGTATGATGGATAAAGGGAAGCCTGACACATTATATCTGGAGGCAGTTCTCTGCCTTTGTGTAACAAGACTATGGGGTAGGGGGCAGGAAAAAAACCCCACAACACAAACAAAATACTCAACCACATCAGGGATGAAAGAATGCCATTTCGATTGTAGACAGACATTTAACTGAAATTCTTCATCCTATTGTGGCATGGAATTCCAAACAGAGATGGACCCTTACCTTGGATCTCTTTTTCTGCTGATTTGCTCCACGTTTCTGGGTATAGGAAAAAAAAGAGAAGCAGGTATCACTTCAGTGGACAGTGGGCATGACCCAAGCATTACCAATAAATAGACTAAATCACTTCTAACTGATGTTTTAAATCAGTTGCTGACTGCAAAAGCAAGTTCCCCAAACCCAGTTTGGAAAGCATGGAAAACCAAGAATAATCTCTGCTCATTTTCATTCATTTTACAAACAGGTATAAACAAGAAAAAACACCATACAGTGTTCTGTAATTTTGCATATAATAAAAATGTAAGAAAAGGTATACTTAAGTAAATGATCCCCCTCTCCAAATTCCTCTTAAATTGTGGTCTCCCCCTTTTTTTTTATATTCGATTGAGCAAAAAGGATTAAAAACCCCTCATCCGATAAAGTCTTCTTATCAAATTACCTTCTTAGGCTTTGCATAACAACTTTTTGTTGGCAGTAACACCTACAAACCAAACCACACATTAAGTAATTATTCATTAGTATTACCTGTAAATTCATGAGATCAAGGTAGTTTTCTATATCCCCAAAGAGGGAAAACAGTCAAATATCTTACCAAGCTTTAACACAGATGTCTAGAAATTAACTTCTCAGAAAAAGTAATAACATGGACAGCAGCCTAAAGAGCTTGAAAGGTATAACAAATAACAGCATTTATTTTATAATGAAATAAAAGAACCCAAAATAAATAAATAAATAAACAAATAAATATTTTAGAAAGGAAAAAACAGAAACAGTCTCAAAATTATAAGAAAAAATAGGGGAAGTGTAAGCAATGAAAGAACCCACAGAAATGGAAAAGCAATGGCAACACATTGATATTTAATGAACTCATTCACAATTCCTGTCTTACCTGCAGATCTGTCTTGGAATCACTGAGCTTCTCCTCCTCTACTTCTGAGCTTTCAGATTTATTAAGAACACAGTTGTCCGGGTTGGCTTCAGAGATGGCAGTCTCCTGCTCTGTTACAGCTTCCTCTGCTGTCTCCTGGCTCAATTTACCTTGCTCAGACATTCTTCCAGACAGAAATTAAAATAACAAGATTTGGTGACCTGAAAGGTCAAGATACCACGACAGAAACACACATAAAAAAAAAATTGGGGTGAAATTTATTTTTTCTTTTAATTCCCAATTTCAGTTCCTTTCATAAACAAACCAAAATGTGCAGCTCAGGAATGGAAAACTATGTAAGTCCCAGCTGAAGAGATGTACTGAATCAACACTATTTGGTAACAGAATTGTGTCAGGCTAAGCAAGCAGAGCTCCGATCTGACTAGTCTTTGTGGAGAGCAGATTTAGGTAAGGTGCTGTGACTACCCAGCCCAGCCCCAGGACTGCCAAGGTGTAGGCAGGGACAGCAAGGGAGTCTCTACCACAAAGCTCAGCAGCACCAGTCAAAAACGACCCATTCTAGGTCTCTTCCATCTCGGTGTTCCCCTCCTCTAATTCTCTCTTTTTTTTGTTTTTTTTAAATAAAAGATCACAGCCAAACAAACAGAAATAAAACCAAACATGAGCAACAACACTGCTTCTAGTATTCAGTTGTGGGTTTTATATAGAAGCCATGGTGCTAACTACCACTATAAATACAACTTTTTTTTTTAAGAGGTAATAATTCAAGATAAGTATGAACTCAAAATTTGGCAATAAAGCTCTCATGGTTAACATTTTCAGGGATCAAACCAACAGCTCCATTATTAAAATTCTAAGCCTCTTCCCAAACCCCATGTCACTCTTCAGTACTAAGAAAATTTTATAGGAAGTCCTTGGCAGGTACTTCTAATGAAGAAATCTTAACTGAACTGCATTTACTCTCAGCTTACAATGGGGTTGTTGTACAGAAGCTTTAAAGGCTTTTCAGAGTTAAAGCCTATTATTATTTTCTCTCTTTCTCTGCCCCCAGCTCCCTCCTGAAGACTCCCCCACTGATCAATTGTCAAATAAGACTCATGAATAATTTAACTTTTCTTTCCCCATCCATTTGGCTTAAGAAGCACCTTCAAGAAAAAAAAAACTGCATTTTAAATAGGGAGTGATTTCAGGAAGGGTCTTTTGCAACACATTGCCACTTCTCATGAACAATGAGACAGCAGCTATGAAGCAAAACAATACTTTTCTATCTTTTTCTTTTTACAGTGTGAAATTAAACATTCCACAGAACTAGTGTAACTTACCTTTATTTTTTTAAGCCATGTTTTAAGTGAAAAACATCTAACTCATACTGAGTTTTAAACACTTACTTCTTCCAGTTTTTGCTTTTGTTTTCACACTTAAACAAATAAAATTTCCTATATAATCTTCCTGTTTGAGAAGGACTGTGAACTTCACAAGAAATCAAGCTATACAGTTCATAAACTAACTGAATGGAATATGAAACTAACCTGAAGCTTGACTTGCCTTACTGTGAGCAAATTTGTGATTCTCCTTCCTCCCTCCGCTCTCCCCAAGAAGAGATGATTTTGGCTATTCTGCAGTTACCACTGAAACTTGAATCGCTTTGATGAAAATTGAAAACATGATAAGTGGCAAAACCTTTAACTGGTCTGTTAAATAACCCTTAATTTGATAGGGATTTTCATCAAGAAACACACATGCACACACAAGCTCCTCATGAGCAGATCAACCTGCAGCTTATCTACATGCTTACACAGCGCTCACAAAAACAATTACGCTCGGATCAGCTGCACCAAAGAAGCCGTTTACCTGAAAAACTGCTATAATTCCAACTGCCTTTCTAGAGTCTTCTGTTGGTCTTTGCTGGTTAAGTCCACACAAATGATCAACGGCAACGTGAGTCCCATGTCCCCATCAACAGTTCAGAGTGCCAATCTCCATGCTGGTCCTTCAGAGAGCTTGACGCATCATAGTCAACCTGGAAAAGACGAAAAGTAAGTAACACTGGCAATGATCATGGCACGAGACAAGGATGCAATGGATAGGACCAGATTTCTAACACTAATGACCAGTTTCAAGCAAGTCACTTTCACAGCTTGATCCAGCTCCACCTGTCTCAAAACTGCCTGCTTCTTCTCTAATGAAGGCTAGAGCCGGCTGTTCAAGTCATAACAGCTCCTACGCAAGGAGCTAAAATTAACAATTGCATTATGCACTGAAGATTACTCATTTCAATTTTAACCTTTTTTAGCGAATTCCAGCACTTTTCATTAAAAAAAATGCATATATACATATTTATATATAAGCTCATCTGTTTGCTTCAACAGAAATCAATGAGGGTATGAGGAAACAAGATTTGCCTGCTTTTTAACTATGGCTTCTGCTCCAATTAAAATTTCAATAGTCAAACACTACTGAAAAAATAGCTAGGTGGGTGCTTTTAGAAAGTGACCTGCTTCACCAGAGTAGTGAATTGAGATGTTCATTTAATAAGCTGAATAAAAGCTGAAATGATCCAGAATGGGAGGAGGAGGAGGAGGAGGAGGAAGAAATCCTATTCCCTGAACAACAGCCAGCAAAAAAATTTCTTGAAGCGCTGTATGAGGAGGAAAAATGAGATTTCCAGGTTATGGTTCGAAAGAGTTTGAAAGAGAGTTGCCTCAGCAATGCAATTTTTGCTGTTAATCAGGATTGTGTTTGCCAGCTGATTTAACAGAAAATGAGCATTTTAGGATGAGTCTGACTGATTTACAAGCCACGGCCATGTGCTGAACTGTCTTGATTCAACAGGCAGCTCTTCTCAAGACCTGCACGTGAGTCATGGTTGAAGCAGTCAGTGCAGACACACAAAAGCAGCAAATGGAAAGCACATATAATTCTGCTGGGGAGGGGGGAGGAAGCCAAGCAACAATAAAATAAAAAAAAACTAAAATCATCTCCCATTTTGAGATTTCTTTTTTCTGCGGTTCATTTTACATTGTGCATGGCTGCAATTGCCATACAGCACGTGTCAGCACACAGACCTTGCCATGTGAAAAGAGCTGAATTTGATGCACCAGAAGTGGAGTTTAGCCTTTCACAATATTCCAGTCCTGCTCTCTCCAGGAACTCTGGCACAGAGGAGACCAGCACACAGTTCTGTAAACTATCACTGCCATCCTGCAAATTTGTATACATAACTATTTCTTTTCCTCAAACTGTCCAACAATTTGTAGAGAGTAATACAAAATAAGTCTTCCCACAAGCTTTTTGGTATTTCCTGCAGGATATTTTTTGAAATTCTAGCTCATTACAAACATAGGCTCACACAATGGGAGTAGAAGAACGTCATAGAAAACAATGCCTAAGTACTCAAGCACATGTAAAAGTATCTCACGAAGCCTGTACTCAGAGAGCAAAGATTTAATAAACCATTGACTTAAAAATCCTTTCCTCATAACCATCTTCCATTAACTGTCTCCCTCACACTTCCAAAAGAGAGATGGAGGGAGGGGGAAGGAGAGGGAATCAACCAAAATCAATCACAAACCAAAAATCCCAAGGAAGTACTACGCATTAATGTTTCATCTGGAAAACTGCCATCCAGAAAAATAGACTGTTGTCATCAAAACCCTCCAAAACTAACAGAGACACAAATATCTGTACCAAAATCAGAACACACACAAAATTTATTTCAGAATTCTCCAGCGTGACCATTTGTGAATTAAACATTCATAAAACAAACAAACAGAACAAAACAAAAACCAGACAACAAACCAAACAAACAAAGGAGCAAGCAAGTGAAGAGATGCGCCAATACTTGGTCTTGTGCCACAGATGCTCAACATCATCTTATCATGCTTTACCCAAGACATATTTCTTCATAAAATGAGTTCCCCGTATTGTTACACTTAAGATCTCTGAAGACAACATTTTTTACTGGCAAAGTACAAGAAGACCACAGAATCTTAAATTAAAACAACAAAAGCTCTCCATAAATTTCCCCAAGAAAGGGGAAGCAAGTGGAAAATAATCTTACAACGTACAGCTACCACTCTCAAACCCAGAATAATAATGTCTCTTAGGATGACTGTTTAAAAAGATCTTCATAAATATTTTGTAGGAAACAAAAAGAACGCAAGAAGAACTGACATATATAGCAATCAAATCAAGCTCTTCACCTTCCCTTAAGATAGATTTCCTTCTTCTTCATTAAGCAATTTAGAAGTGATGACTAATCATTTACATACTACAACACGTAAAATACACTTCTAGTTTTTTGTGTGAGTTTTCACAGGGATTCAGGTTTCCATAAACTATTTCAGGGAGAGTATAAATAGCAAAAAAAGGAATCAGTCAGAAAATAGCCATTAAAAGTGAGATATTTTTGTTGGAAATACGTCCCTCTTTCTCATATGATTCCAGGATATCTTGTTATTCAATGATGAATGTACTTCTTACTATTGTCAGTGCTGCAGTGACAGCACTGCTATGGAAAAACATACTGGATTATTCTCTTTCTTGCACATCAACAGAAATGTCAGGGATGATTTGACTGTCAAAACCTTCAGTACCAATGTGACGCAAAAGGCTGAACAAATGCACTTCTGTTTTTGATCCTCAGGTAGAAACCACAAAGCTTGTTGCTAGGCAAAAACCACCTTCTTGATATGCAAGTGAGCAAAATTTCATGGGGGTTTGGGATCTTAGCAGTCTACGGGAGGTTGCAGCAAAATCTCAGGCCCTAATTCCTTAAAGCAACTTCAGTATTGCACACAGCAATACAACAGAAAATACAGGGACCCACCAAGTCACTTGTAAATCCACTTTAATGGAAATATAATCTGTTTGTATAGGATTTATAAGCACCAGCTGCTCAGCATACACTGTGGGATGGAAATGCCGAGGTTTTTTCTTAAATTCCTTTCTGTTTAACAGGATTTTCATTTTAGCAGCTGAAGGTACTACTGAGCTTGAACAACGACAGTCAGAGCTTGAAGAGAAAGGGATGGAAGAAGGCGTGGATGGTCACATACATTCATACAACACATACCACGCAGATTCCAAGAAAAGTCTGTGGGAAGGAATACACTTAATTTAATGCAAGAGTTTAAAAACTATACCCAGAAGAACTGTCAAAAAAACAAAGAACAGAAAAGCAAGCAAAGATGTTAGAAATCCCTAAGCAATGAGCACCTGACAGCTTACAATCAACTGAATTTCAAGAGAGACATCTGACAAAATGCTTAGAGGCCACTACAGGTGAGCAAGCCCTTTCTGTATTATGGATGAGATGCTTTGATGGCCTCATAGGTACACAAGCTGAAGCAGGCATTTCAAGATCATCATTCTCCAATATCACACAGGCCCTCTTTCAGAGAGGAGATGAGCAGGCTATAAGGCCAAAAAGCAGACTCTTAACTGAGACCAAGTAGCAAGCAGTACTGAACTCTGACAGAGTGAAATCCAAGGGCTTTTCTTCAAATAAATCTGGCAAGCATAGAGGTGGAAGTCATTCCCAAGGTGGAACAGATCCTGCTGCTGAAAACTTGCTGATACTGGCCATATCTAGACACCAGGATCCTTCTCATCCCATTGTGATTCTCCACTCTCTTGAATGGTTTGCAGGTATGGCTCCATGAGCTGGAAGCAGAGTTGCCAGTTGGGATTTCCACGATAGATGCGATATAATCCTCATCTATACTTATCAAGAGGGGTTTGACGCATTATTGCTAACTCACTCATCAGACTCCTGGAAGCCACTGGAAATGGACTGCAGCATTATCTTAAGATTATCAGTAGACACAACCCTCAATTTTGCCAAATTCTAATGGCTTAAACCATAAACTTCCTGTTATTTGACACTTAATTATATATTCCAGTTTCTACCATTAAGCAAACCAAAGAAAATGTCAGGCTTCATAATGAAAACAAAAGTTTCTGCTCTTTGGTGTCTTCAAAGAAAACCTTCATGATATAAAACATATTGTTTAAAAAAAAAATCCCCAACAAAACCAACAAAAGACCCCTAACAAGTCCACCACCAATCACAAAAAAAGCAAGTAAAATAAATCCTACGGTTTTAGATCAAACACATGACTAGTCAGTTGTCAGTCCTCTGGTCTTTAGGACTAGTCCTAGTCTTTACACCATTAGACAGGTGGTACTGGGTTCTCATTTTCAGTTTTCCCACGTTTCCCAAAGAAATGCACAAATGCACTTGGGAAGCCAAGCTTGCTGTAGTGTTTTAGCATAGCAGGGTAATAATCCGAACCAGCTCTCATATCAAAATGCTTTAGTATGAAAAAAACCACAAAACGTTAAGGCTGTGAAATACACAGAATCCTGTAAGTTCATTGTTTGTTAAAAGACTGAAGACTAAATCTTAAAAAACAAGTGCAAAAATATTTTAATGGAAGTGTTTGATGTCTTATTTTATTTCCCACCTCCTCCTCACATTGTCCTCTCTTCATCATCACAAAAAAACCAAATAGTGTGATTGCCTACATTTTCTGCTCCTACGTGCCACAGACCTTTGCAAATAAAAGGTTATTTAGACTCATTTACTGATGGCACTTTACCAGAGACTGTCAGCAGACACTGTTTTTTCCCAAGAATTACAAAAACATGAGCATCTGCATACAAGCAACAGTGCAGAGGCCCCTGACTCAGCTTAAGCAGGCCAGAAATCAACCACCAATGGCAGCCAAATTTGATGAAAACAGGGCAGATTGAAACACACTGAACTAGATTTTAAATCCTATACAAAAACCAGTTGTCCAAGAGGCAACTAGATGATATGGAATAGTCTCCCAGCTGAAACATCTATCCTGGAATGGCACTGCCTTTCATACCAATCTGCAAGTGAAACCCAGTATTTACAAATTATAGCAAGGATTCTTGAGAACAGTTTAACAACCAAAGAAAAAATCCAGAAGCAAATCAACTTTTTGTGGTTCACACCTGATTCCTTTTTTCAAAGGGATCTTCCTGCTCTTAACAGATTGCCACCAATATTTTTCCATTTTAATCCCCTGTCAGATGACCTCATGTCAATGTCATCATCTTCAGCCAAGTAATAATGATGTTCCCTCCAGCTTGTTATACTTCTGCAAAGATACAAGCTTTACCCAGGAAAATAAATATAGCTGGCCTATAGGGAGAGTCTGCTTTGTTTTAATACTTTTAAAAAGGCTTGAAAAAAAATGCTCTTTTATCTGTCACAATGATCATTTGAAGTCTTCCAGGATCAGCATGAAAAGATATGAGGCTGAGTGATCTGGCTAATAAATGTCAATCACGCAAGTTTAGTAGGAACTGAGTAACACCCAAACTTTTAACAAGCTAATCAGATGTACAAATCAGCGCTCCTGGAATGAGTTGTTTGCTTTAGAACAGCCTTCAAAACCACCTCATGCATTTCAAACACATACGCCAAATTTTAACTCATTCCCAGACAAAACCTGACAAATTTCCCTAAAATCAAAGTCGCTAAATTAATTGGTCTCACTGTCAGCTGGTGGAAAACAGCACAGCACTCGTGACTCCAAAGAGAGAGACAGTGAAGTTCCTAGCCATCCTTTTAATGCACATACATGTCCTTGCAATACACGAAAGTCATTTTCCTTAAACCCCATAATGAAAACAATAGCCAGCATAGGCAAATACACAATTCAAAAGGAAAGAGGGACTGACACAGATCTTCCCAGATAATCAGGTCTATTTCTCAGCTACTGAAGATAATTATATCACAAAGTTGTCTTCAGAGACCAATAGTTTTATTTTATGACTAGAGGAGGTCTAGGGAGGATACTTTAGTAATTTTGCTGTAAGGATGTCCAAGAATCTCACTGCCTTGCCAGGACATTATCTCCATTACCCCATTGTACACATCAAATACTTTGTACATTTTTCTTACTGTGCCAATAGTTGTTCTCCAGTTTAATTAGCTTTCTTGATTTCAGAATAGTTTTGTATTCCCGTGGGAAATAACTGTATATCACCTCATCACTGGCTGTTGGGTTTAAAGAAGTCCATTCCTTTTAGTGGACATTTAAAGAGGTCTGCACTATTTCCATTACTACCTACCTCTAGACTATACATTTTTTTTTTTGTCAATTGACAGTCTGCTTCATCATTTCCTCACATCTCACACACTCTGGACACAGATGTTCCTTCACACATGTAGTAGAGGAACGCACTAGAGTAGCTCCATTTCCCCAAACTCTAAAGCTAGTTTAAGGACAATGAATAACACAAGGACATCCCAGAAGGAACGCTATCATTTCAGTATGAAACACTGATCAACAGCACGGCATAAATGAACAAGGGTTTCCCACAGAGGGGTCTCAGCAGTGCTGAGGGCAAATCAGAGCTACTGCAGAAAGCCAGCGTCTGGGAGCCACCACAGACTGAACGGGTGGGGCCACAGATACCCAGCACAAGCTCAATGAGATAATTAAATCTGCTTTTGTAATGTCATGATACACTTCTATGCATAATGAAATCTGGGAGAAGATGCAGTTTACATGAATTTTAATTTTAATAGAATATACGCATACAATTGAGTTTAATGCAGAAGTTCTCAAAACATTTTTTTGTTTCTCTGTGTCAAGCTATCCCTACTCTTTCTTCCTTCAAAGCCTTCTCTTTGTCATTTCTCTCAGGTAGCTACAGATGATGTCCATTTTGCTTTACACACAGAACTACAAGATAAACTTATTTCTTTACTCGATTCCTCCTAAAGCTTAAGGACTTGACTAGAAAACCCAACCACTGTGCATCTGCTTTTTGAGCATATATGCCTTTGAAGAATTTGGCCTAAGCAGACTGCAGGTAATAAATGAGCAGCCAGCTAAGCCATCTTTCATAATTCACTAATAACCAAAGTCAAATCCAAGGGGGGAAAAATGCCCCCAACATCCCTAAGCAAAAGAAACAAAACAATTTTGTACACTATTAGTACATTATTTTAAAATACATAACACTCAGGAAATGGATGGCTCATAACTTACGAGCAATTGCTTTACACTTCTTCCAACACCATCAGGGGATGGAGGCATAAACAGAATGAAAATATATCAGGAACTGACCAAGTATCATTGAGTCTCACATTGCTTGTCCTAATTTTTTTCTTTCCCAATTTCTATAATAGCCCCTATATTTCATCCTGCCATTTCTTGACAAATTAGGTGCAGTTTCACTAGCACTAGCTTAATTGGCAAATCCTGAAAGAAAATAATTGCTAAGAGCAAAGCAGCATTACACTGATGAAACAGACCTGAGCTTAACAACTAGAATTGACTTAGCAGACAAATACTGACTGCAAAACAGCAGAAAGCTTTCATATAAGAATTGAAAGGAAAAAAAAATACTTTATTTTCCTCCAGAAGTCTCTTTTGATTACCAGAATTAAATATAGCAGCTATTCCTGCTTTCCTAAGGCTATTTTCTGAAACAAAACCAGCCTGAAGCTGAAGTAAAATTCTTCAGTCCAGAAAAAAAACCAAACAACAAACAAAAGCAATAAAGATTAAAAAACTAAATCAAAAAAACACCATTATACACTAGGAGATACACCAACCCCCAAACTCTGCTGCTCAGAAAGTGCAATTATATTTTCCAAATTCAAAGACAATTCATAGCAAGCTTGTTTTAATGCCGAATAAGTTTTCTAAGCTCCTATCCAGCCAAGTCTTCTCTAGCAAGACCAACAAAGGTTAGATACACCCTTTGAGAGTTCCCAGTACCAGATGATTTAATGCTTTTTTATATAGTTTTACTAATTTTTCTTTATCAACAATGCAACATCCCTAAAATTTGATTGTGTCTATTAGAAAATATACTGGAATACAATGCTTTGTTGATTACTTCTTTTGTGCATTACAAAACTTATGAGAGCAACATCCAGTGAGAACAGCTTACGTAGACTAAGTCTCCTCAAGTACACTCCTGATTTAAACTGCTCTTCTGTCTAAAATCGTGTAAGACCTAATGACAAGATTTTCACAGTTTTCAATCAAGTGTGGAGATAGCCTGTTTTTAACTTCGACTCTAAAGAATGGCTGTTTTTTCATGTCAGATCCACATGCCCTTTTTCTCATTGTGGGAAGCCCTTCTGAAGAAAAAGAAAATTAAGCCAGAGTCATTATCTTTCTGCCCTAATACTACAGAGAAACTATAAACACATATAATTGATATAAGTATGTATATAAAAATATATATTTATGCATTTAATCTATATCTATTTAAATTTTAATATATGCATATTTGTACTTTATGAAAATATATTAATTCCATTTTGTTGGTTGCTCTTTTGTCTGTTCTCAGGCAATACAGTTAAGTAATAAATACCCCAGATCACAAAAAGAAGTCTTAAGTATGTTATGGATTGTATTCAATACTCTATGTTGCCATGGTTTCAAAAGGAAATTAAGAAAAATGCCAATTATAAGTATAAATTAGAAGTCAAAAGGCCTAATGATTACATGTATGCTATAAATGCCAACGAAATCATTACATATTTTTGCACAATGCTCCATGCACTAGAGTGCCAAATTATGCTCACTTGTAGAAATTACAAATAAATCAAGCCTTATAACTTTCGTCGCATCCCTTGTCATGTGACAAAGCAGAGATTAAAAGCCATCCTAAGATATGCACTGACATACCACATTTCCTCCTCAGCAGCATCAGGACAATATATTACACATTGCAATCAACCTCTGAAGAAACAAAGAAAGACACTCAACTATGAAATAACAGTCAGGTATTTACACTGTCACCCTAATGGCCAGTGAGAAGAAGAAATCACCTTCAGAAACAGTTAAAATAGTCAAGAGAGAAAAGGCAGAAGCTCAGGTTTGCAGAACAGGCAAAGCCAGTTCACAGATTTGCAGCTTTGGCTTCTCAAAAGATCTTGCCAGAAACCCTGTGGTTTCAACATTATGTTTGCCTTTTCCAGTGGGTAATTCCAGGCTCCCTGTGATATTGTGAACAAAAGAAAAGGCAGAAAAAGTGTTTCAATGTCTGATTGTGTTTTTCAGGGAAGAAATTATGACATATTTATGAGAGAGAGAGAAGCAGTTTTGTTAAAAATGTAATTGGCTACCCCACATACACCCAGCCAGAAAGCTTCATGACACACAAACTAATAAAAGAGCAATGAATACACAGAAGAAATCAAATATTCAAGCCAATGTCTCCAAGGAATACATTCTATTAAATTTAAACTAGGGAAAAAACCTATATTTAATCCAAAAGGACATTCAAAAAACAATCAGAAAAACAGTGAGCTTTTTCAGTACTTTAAATCTTGTTATACAGATTGAAGCCTCCAGAAGTTCAAATATGATTTAAAAAAAAACTCCTATAATACCAAAAATTGTGTTTACCTGCAGTGAAACAATCTGTCTTACTTGGCACTAGAAACCACTAACTACATCAATGATCTAAAAATACTGAGATTTAAATTACAGGAGAGAGGTGTGGGACAGAAACTCTACAGCCTGCAATACATTTGATTTCCACTGCAGGATGACCATATCATCACATTTTTTTCATTGCTGTGCTCAGTACCAGGGAAAACAAAAATCTGATTATCAAGCACAACACCAAAATCGCAGAGGAGAATACACTGCATGAAATTTGAAGGAGAAAAATATAGGTGGTAGGACTTTACTGACTATGTCATATATATTAGAGACAGCTCTATGCTACAAAGTCTTTAAAGTAAAGATTTCCAGCCTTGAGTTCCAGTGTTGCCCTTAAATGAGATTGCTAAATGGGACTGTCACTTAAAAGTTTTTTTGAAAAACAAAAGACTTTCATAACAATTCAAGAACATATCTCTAAGATTTCAGAATTTAATGAGTACTTTGGAACTTCAGTTGCACTAAATTACCTAACTAAAATTTTATATTGGCTTTTTATGTGTATTTTAGTGGTATTCAACCACATAATCCAGGGACTCTCTTTTTTCTCTCTCTAAACATTTTACAATGTCCACCTGTGAATTAAGTATTTTTCACCTGTTTACCCCTATTTGGAGTCTAGGCTGACCTTTCCCTTCCAAGGACTGAATCGATCCTATTGTGTAAAACACAAATTCTGTTTGGTTAATTACTCCTTCATGTGTAATGCTATGTTATTTGAGCCTCAGGATTTATTTTGATACCTCCAAGATTATCAGAGGCTGATGGAACATGACACAACTATGAGAAAGGGCAAGTCAGTAACCACTTCTGTGTGGCTAGCACAGGTTTTTCCCATGAGAAGTTTTCTTGTGTTTTGTAAATAAAGATAAAGTTTGGATGTTGTTGGAACAGTGTCCCAGAACTTGGGCAGTGCAGGCCTGGCCAATCAGGCCTGGGGGAAGGCTTCTGACTGACCAATCTGGGTGACTTTTGAGAACTCTATATATGTGATGAAATCAAAACAATAAAGGTCATTCCTTCTTGCCACTGAGAACTGATGCATTCATTACTCTGCTAGCTGCTCAACAGCGACACTTCTGTCACTGTGAACTCAGTTCTCCTCAAAATTGTGATCCTTCTTGCAAATCACCCTTCCTAAAAAAAAAAATAGACCTTATCCTTTGCATGTTTTATTGTAACATGTCAAAGTGCAATGGCAAGAATTTATGACTTTTTCTTCTGATGTCAAAAATTATGTGCCTGAGAACTTTATGCAAACACAATATAAGTAATTTACTGTATGCTTTGCTTAACTTATGATACACTCTACAGCATAACAATCTTCTGATTAAATACTGGTTAAAAACCTTTCTCTGGTGTACAATTGGAGACACTGAGAAGAGGGAAAGAGGACTGCAGTTTCATACGGAAGAATTACGCAAATAAACTACTCCACAAACAGTATTGTAAGTGTTACAGTATCTCAAAACCACGCAATCACGACATTCTGCTTGTAAGTATTAATTTCAATAAATAAATAAATAATCAAATGCTCCTTCACCTTCCCCCTCCCCTTCCGTCCCAAATCCCTAGTAAATCTCTGTTTCAAAATGGGGTTAAAACACCCAGGGGCTTGTTATGTATAGGTGCTTAGTATAAGCGAGCTTACCAACATTCCAAGTTTTAGCAGCTACCGTCAGAAGCAAGTGTAAATGACCACACACTAGTGATTCTGCTAGAGAAACACTGAACTTTCCATAATGCATGACTTTCAAAAAAATCCGTATGATTGAGTGAAAATTTTCACTCCATTGTGGAAATGAAAAAATCCCAATCTAAAATCCCAAAACTTTTATTACCATAAGAAATATTTCTTTGTGACTAAATGAGTAATCTCCTAACAGTGTAAGTTATGGCCATATTGTAAAAAAACTTAAGAGAGGACTTGAAAAAACTAATTTTACAACAAAATATATTTGCTATTAACTTTAGCTCCTAGTGACTTCAGCTATTTTTCAAAATAATTCAGTTAAAATAGGTGTACCCCTGAGCAATGCTCTCTCTCTTGTCCTTAAAACCTCACACTTTCAGACTGTCAGCTGAGTTTCTGTATGCTGATCAGGATTACCTGGGCTGAAGTTTTTTCCTTTTGCTATTGCCTAGGCTTCTATGCTACACAGGTGATTTTTTCAGGGCTCTTACAAGTAAGCATTGGCTTTTATATGCATGTAGTATATATACATAATAATCTGACAAGTTTCATTTCAATCCCTCAGAAATCCAACAGAAAAGAAAGTCAGTAAAACTGTTGCATACCTCAAAAAATAAAGTACCTAGCAGTAAGTTCAGTTCTGGAATCTACTTTTCATAAGAACCGTAGCTGTCTCTAGTCAGAGAACATGCGGGCACACTGTAGGTTGTCCTCTATATAGCAAAGTAACATCTTTAGATAATATCCATTATTTAGGAAGGACCAAGCACAGGTCCACCAGCAACCCCTGTAACTACACCATGCAGTCCAATAAAGGCTCAGCAGCACCAGTAAAGCTAGTTTTGATTCAGGTTGAGAACTGGGCCAGAAAAGCCCTGATCCTCAGAAGCTCCTGCATGCATGGAGATCTGAATCCACCTCAAGCCCATGATGTCATTGTTACATCTGAGGGATACCTCCTGCATCAGAGAAAAATGAAATGGATAAACCCCCAGGGATAAACCCCCTCCATATTTCTCTCTTCTTTCTACCCCTCTTCTGAATCTCAGTTCCCCTAAAAGAGCTTCTGAGTTAGACAGCCAGATCATGGAAAACAAAGGTACGAGTTAGTATTTCCATGCCAGTACAGGGCCATAAAAATAGTTGGGTTTATTAACAGCAAACCTCATCTTGACCTATAAACAAGAAATCTTGAAGCTGTACCTGTCAGAGCTACTCTCACACCTTTCAGCACCAATTCAAGATTATCAGCAGCAGCAAAGGTAACACCTGTGAAGCCATGCAAAGCTCTTAGCTGGTTTTAAAGCATTTCAGATAGTACTGTGCTCCTAAAGTCTAATCTGCCATTTTAACTAGAATTAACAAATTAAATAGACTGCATCCTGTTTGATGAAGGAAATACTTTTTAACCTGTGATAATCCGGAATCCTCCACATTTTGACAGGAGCTGCTCGGAGCTATCACAATATGGGAAGCAAGCCCTCCAAAATGAGACAAGAATGTGGCAAGTACATTTAGGGACAAAGTCAACTCTCTACTAAAAATATAAAATACCTATCATCATTCAGAATATAGAATAAAGAATAACGACAAATATAGAATAAAGACACTTAAACATTCATTAATCTCCAAGGACAGCTGGACACTAAAACATCACAGACAATTATGAAAATTCCAGTTTCTTATCATAATAGGATAAAACCAAACAGAATTTCTGCACTTGAACTCCAATTACAGCAAGTTAAACAAAATCAACAAAATCAACGCAATACCCTGCCGTTGATTATAAACTACCCTGCTGCTCCACACAAACTCCTCTTGATTTAAATGGGAGTCATAAAAGGAGGATGATGGTAGGAAATCTGAAGAATGACAGTAATGCTGACACTGAAAATGAAGCTATCTTCTTCAACTAAACAGAAATAACGAGACTCTTGCATGGCCAGTCTTGGATCATTCTTCTGCATCCTGCAAGTTACATATGAAAGTCTTCATTGTCTGACAGCTAAAACATTCAAACATTAGAACCAAATAAAACAGATTAAAAGAAGAATGAGACTGAAAGCACACTAAAAGGACATCATCACAGCTCAGGAGTCCCACCACTGGACTAGTGAACAGAGCAAGACTTGCTGTGCTGCCACAGCAGCTTGCAGAGGTTAGCTTCTGCAATCATTGTGAGTTTACTTCCGCTTAGGTCTGGGCTTTAGTCACATTCCTGGTATCTACATGGTGCAGCCTTGGCTTGCAGGAACTTGCAGGAACTGTGTATAGCAGTGCAAAAACCAAGGACTGATAGATTGCAAAATGGTATGATACTTAAGAGTCAGCAGAATACAACTGTAATTTAAGTATCCCTTTAGTAGTCTGTAAGCCAAGGAAGTAATATTTCAACCTGTTTTTCCAAAACATTTATCCACGATCATTTAGAAGAATATGCTGAGATGCAACGTGGCTGTAATCGAGCTCACTGTTTTAGCATTTTCATTTCACTGAATACTGTAATTTATTTCTTCTTGTAACAATTTTCATGAAACAAAAGAGAAGGACTGGTTGCTATGCATATTTCACAGGGATATCAGAATGGCATTCATGACCTGGTTTTCATCACCAGTGGGCACAGAAAAACTTTTCATACAAAAGGAAAAAAATACACTAATGTTACATTTCAAAAGACATTTTTAAAACACAGAAGTCAAGATTTTCAAAGTGATGGCTCCCACAGCATACATAATATGTCATAAGGAATATTCCACATTGCTATATTCTATGTTTTATGGAATTTAGCCTAGTTATTATGGTTGTGGGAACCATAAGCAGCCATCCTGACAATTTCATTCTCAACTGCAATGTTGCACTAATGGAGTTTTGGTACCTAATTTCCTTGTTTGTTTCAAAAATGAGGGAGGAAAAGAGAGGAAAAGACACAAGGAAATAGCACAAGAAAAAGAAGGAAGAATATTGCCATTTCTCTGTGCTCTAATTATTTAAGTCCATGGTGAATTTGGTATTTAAAAAGAGGTGAGAGCATGAACTATTAGGAAAACAAGTACTTACACTAATTCACTTTTAAAACACCATGCAGGCAAACCTGTCATCCCTGGAATGTGTTGCTCTGCTATGGGCACTAACACCAACACCATTACATCCCCTTTATCATGACCCCAGTTAAAAATGCAGCCAGCCAAGAAAAGGCCTGTGTCTCTTGGACAACTGAAAGACCTTACATTTTCCATTAACAGCAGCCAGATCTTCTCTAGTCAGAAGGAAATTCTTCAGTCTGTAACAGTATGATACCAAAAAAATACCAAGTGACAATGGGCTCTGAAGATGGACAAGTCCTGCACACAGCCAGGAGTTGGGCTTAATGATCCTTGTGGATCACTTCTAACTCAGCTTATTCTGTGATTCTGTGAAATTCAATATAAAGGGAAGTAATGTTCCCTCTTTCCTTATTCCCAGGAGAGCGATAGGAGGTCTATGGCTTGACCCACCTTCCTAAGACGTGAAAAAACATTATCTTGTAAATTGTATGACATTTGCTGCTGTGTGTTATTTTTTCAGTTTGCATGTTTATTACTTTCCCATCCCCATTTCATCTCAATATAGACAAAGCCTATGAAACTGCCCAACAGTTAAACCAGTAGGACTCGACCAACCCTGTAAGTACTACTGAATACTAATCATTGTAACTTCTTGCTCTGGAGATCATTCTCATTAAAAAAGCAAGTAAAACCCCCAACTCCACCTCCCCCCATATACTTCTTGTTCGAAGAGGTTTGTATTTACATCTTTAATTTCATCCCCCAACCTTGAGTTTCCCACCCATTTAGACACAGACCAACTATTAAAGAGCAAAAAATTCCTGCCGCTGGACAAGTCTTTGTCTGTTTTCTCCTATAAAAGTATCCAAACGCACTACTGCTTCTGAAAATTCACATTTCAAAGCCACAAGAGGATAAAAAAAAAATCCCTGATTTTCTTTTAGAAATGTATTTGCAGAACAAGGAATAGAGAGGGAGTTTACTGTATTTCTTTTTTTTTTTTTTTGCTTCATCTGGCTTTTCTCAATCCTTTCCTGAACCATCACCATCTTAAAGTCAGGCAAATTTTAGCCAGCTTCTAGTATAACTGGATACCTAGGAATAAAAAATCTGAGGCTCTTTACATTTGTGTATGACTGTGGCCAAAGGCAGGTGAAAAGGCTGCCAACTGTAATTGCTCACATATTACCTTATGCCTAATGCTGCATTTTTTTGTTATTCAACCAATGGTTAGAATTTGAAAGATTTAGGAGACCATTAATGGTATTATCTGATAGAACTGCCCAAATTTCAGCTGGTAGATTCAACAAAGGGTCTTTCTTCTTTCTTGGAAAACTTCATTCTGGGAAATATTTAGACCTCAAAAAATCAAAATACCAAGGCTCTGACAGAATAGAAAGATACAGAGACAGACAAGCAGCCTCCAGCACTCATACTGGTGGCCTGACAACTCAGAGAGGAACAATGAGGCAGGACTTGAGAGCCAGCTGAGTGAAATCTGTTCCAGTCATACTACTCTACCAAAAACACCATCTCCCTGAAACATACTTCCTTTGACTAATAAAACCTCTACTTCCAGAAAATCAGCATGGCCCAAAATATTTACCAACCAAACCAAAAATGTTTACAGAATCAAGCTTCATTCACGGCAAGTGACTTGTCAACAATTCTATAAAATGAAAGAAAGAATAGCTGTGGCAGAAGAAAGGCAATGATGGATCTTTTCAATGACGGCATTAAAAACAACAGGGAAGGAGAAGCCCAATACCTGTAAATATCCTGTTGGCTGTGTGCAATTCTGATCTGCAGTCCTTCAAGTTGTTGAGACCAGAAGGTCACAATGAAAAATTTTCATTCATATCAGGGCTGGCCTGATTGTTGGCTACCCAAAAATCTTTAATCTCATGTTCTGGCAACAATCAGAGCATGACAAGGGTATTACTGTTTCAAAGGCTATGGCATATAGACATTTTCATACTTAGGACAGCCTAAGAAACTAAATATCTTGACATTTCAGTACATTGCACATGCATAAACAGGACACATTAGTTTGTGATTTACACAGCCGCCTAAAAATACTCTTACGATATAGAGAACTAACAGTATTGGCAAGGATACTGGGCAGCATTAAAAACACAAACCAGGAAGGAAAAACACAAAGTAAAACAGGCATTTAAAAGGATTCTTAATCCCGTAACTTTCCAAAAATCAATGAACTATGTTTAGGTTTATCAATATCGTAACAAAAGTATCAATATCATAATAAACGGAAGGCATACATTTGGTGAGAAATGCTTTCTCACTCACTGTTAGGAAGAATGGGACTTACCTTCTTGAAAAAATACAACCCTGATCATACAAATGCATGTCTCCCATGCTCTGTTTGGCTGGATGAATGTGGATCTCTGCCTCTCTTTTTGAATTTTCCTCCCATCTATGATTGTTCAATGTAAAGGACCCTTTTTTTTCACTTTGTGAGACCAAAAAGGGAAGAGTTGGGTCTTGGTGTGAACTCACAACTGCAAAATATAGCTCTTGTGGATATTTCATAAGGGAGGCTAGAATCAGTCTTTTAAAATAATTTGTAACACTTTTTTTCTTCCTCAAGGGGCTTTTCAGCATAAAAACTTCTGAAGCATGAAGTCAAAGAGCAGGGATAAATAAGAGAGTCAGTTCCCCTATTTTTGGCGGGTTCCACCACTAGCATCGTAACAACTAATAGGCTAATCCCTGGAAAATGACAATACACTCAGCTGTCCAAGCATTGTTCACAGAGCACTGCAAAATTACTTGCATGCCATTGGTAGTGCACACGCTGCTAGAAGACCTCCTCTAGAGGATATTCTTTCCCTTCTATTCATTATCAACATGCCTCACTATTATCCTCTGAACTGTAAAAAAGATATCCCAAGTGTTTAACTTCTGGCTAGCCACTTTTTTGGGAATTGCCAAGGGTTCAAATGCAATAGGAGAAACCTGTTTCAATTTCAGTGGAAGTAATTTTCTCAGTATGCGAACATTTAGTATCTTGTAACAATCGATTCAAATATCAGACTCCTTGCCACAGCAGAATTAACAGTATTCCAGCTGAAGTTGTGATTGGCAAAGCTACTGATGCAACCCTCCCACTCCACAGTCCTGTGTGGCTGCAGGTTGTAATTCCACCCATGTATTATACACATCATATTAGGGGCCTCGAGATCGGCTTACCTCCTTCTGTTCTGAAAATGCTCTGCATTTTTCTACTGAAATCAAACCTCTTGTCATTTAAATACAGACATTGGAGAGTTTGCATGTGTGACCTGATAAAACTAACTAAAAGATAACAAAGCATTTTAACAACTTTTTTAGCTTCTCTCCAAGTCAAAATGTCTACATAATTGTCCTTTACATCCACTTCTTCAGTTTTTGCCATCCCTTACAAGAAGAGCTCGTTGACTTCATATGCTAAATATTTGTATCAGTCCAAGTACGTGAACCAGTACAAGAACAAATTTCATATACGTAGTTGAAATCTCTGGCAATGCACAACAGGGAGAAAAGGGAAAAAAAAAAAAAAAAAAAAAAGAAAGAGAGAGAGAGAGAAAATAATTACATAGTAATACAGACCTTGAGGTCTGAAGGGATAATTTAAGCACATTAAATTTATTTCTCTTTCAAGAGACACAACATAAAACTTCTTTCAATAGTCTTTAGTTCTTCTGCCAAGCACTTCTCTGAGCATGTTCCAAACTCAAAATTACCTCCCAGGAGAGTATCTCAGGTTGGAGCTCTCTTTCATTGTTTCTGGGTTTGCTCCTATATTATAGATTATTGGTTCCAGATGTGAACTGGGTATGGTAAAAAGCCTTACAACCACCACATTTTTGTTTTCTTGGTCCTTTAGGAGATTCTATAGGAGCTGAAGGGAGTCAATTTGTTTTTCATCTACAGACTGTCTCTTGGGGAAGCCCGATCTCAAAGATGTCCCATAAAACTTACAGATCTCTTTCTCTCCAAAAATGTGTGAGGACACTTCTTACTGCCCCAGCTTTATGAAATCAATGAATGTTTACCTGATAATTTGGAGCCTTTGACTAAAAGAAAATAATGAAACAAAGAACCTATGGGGCCCTTCCTTTTTAAATTAAAAATGGTATTTCAGTACTGATTTTCTGGGGGGTCGGTTTTTTTAGTAAAGACCAATATTACATGTGTGCAACTGGTGCATACGCATAATTTTTAAGAGACAGAAATGACATTATTTTACTTGGTTATATTTAACCTTATCATTTTTATGGTTTCCTTCTGGCTTCACTATTTTTCTGCTCATGACCACAGCAAATGCAAAACTTTAATTGCAGGAAAGTACAGCTAAGCTTACTTGTATAAACATACTTGTGTATCCATACAAGAAACCTGGGTATGAGTAAAACAAGGCAAAACAACTTTTTTTTTTTTTCTTAAACTGTAATTTCATCTATTTGCACATTATGTTGTGGAAGCTAAGGCAAGCTGAGTATCATCCTGCTTGGGCAAATGGGTAGTGACATCCTGTAGGCACTGACAAACACATGTATTTTAACACTAAAACATTCACAACTGTTTTAACAGACCAGAGCTAAATTTTTTTGCAGCATGAAGTCCTTAAGAAACACTTGCTGACTGAATAGTGTCACACATGGAAGACTATTTGTGCTTCTAATACACTCTATGTATAAATTTACTGAAAGTGCATTTACTTTTAATTGCTCAGACAATGGATATATGGTCTCATCAGACAGTCAGAAAACCAACACGACAGTCTATAGCTCAATCTATACCTCACCATAGTAAAAAAAAAAATTGTCTTTTAGCTCTTCTGGCTGGTGAATTAGGTTTTATCAGGCATTCTTGCCTCTCAAAGAGCAAATTAACGCTAAATACATTAATACTTTACTGCTGCCATAGGCTTATTTTATTAACAAATCTACCTTTGAAATTTATGCCTCTGGCCGTCTGTTTTTTTCCAAATTCAAAATGAATTACATGTTTTCGACAACATAAGAAACTACTAACGATGCGAACAAAGAATTCTGTATAACCAGAAAGCTGCTCCTGTGCCGACAAGGAAGATAGAACAGGCATAGGGATACTCCCTGGCTCACAAAGGTGGGAGAAATGGGTAATGTCATGATATCAAAAGTATAAGAAAATTCAAACGGATTCAAGAACAGAGGAGCGGGTCATTACTGAAAACAAAAAAAGGGAAAGACTGGATGGAGCTAGCTGCATCAAGAAGAAAATGGTAAAGTTTCCAGTAGTATGAGAAAACTTGGAGATCAGAGAAGCACGATGCTCCAGGGTAACTGGAAAAGAAAAAGGACAACTGCTGTTTTAAATTAAACCCTTCTTTTATGCTGAGCACAGAATTGGAAAAACAATTAACACACATGTCCCAGCCATTCATCCATAGCTGGTACCTCCTTGGATAGGGAAGGAAACAGGATGCAAACTCTGGCACAGAGGAGGGCACCTGTTCTACAGCTACTCCTCAAAATGAACCTAGAGCAGCACTGAGAAAGATTATAAAAAAGCCTGAAACTTATGGCATGCAGCAGTTATAGAAAAACTGCTTATAGCAATATAGAAAAACTTTAGTAAGGAAGAAGCAAAATTTAAATTTAAAAGCCACTGATTTAAGCAAAAGATACAAAGTAAGTCAGCGACATGAAAAACTAGTTGTCTCAGTTACAAACTTGTGATGTCCAGGCCACATCCAAGAGTGAAACTATGATACCATAGTGAAAGCCAGTGAAAGTTTTAAAGGTAGAGGCCAGGACCTCTGACACATACAGAGCCCAGCAAACCAGACAACACCTGGTTTTAAGTCACTTCTGCATCCCAGCCTCCTGAAAAACCCTGTCAAATGAAAAATAACAGTTCCTAATGCAAATTAATAGTCTCAAAATAAAAGTTACAAAGTCCACACACAGATGTAGAAGGCAAATAAATTAATAAACATAGCTACACAATCAGTATAATATATACTTCATGATATACTGAAAAAGCTGTTGTGAAAAATATTTGCATTCCAAAAATAAAGACTCAAATTTCAATATTGATTATTTTAGAATCACAGCTGTCTCAGGAGAGCTAGTGGTTTTTAAAGATTGAATGGAACTTAGCATAGGGGATTATAAATTAATATTGCTTACTGAAAGGGGATGACCTTTTACAAACATTATACACAAAATAAAAATAAAGGCACAAGAGGGGGATTCACATGCTGAGAACAAAACAGGTCATGTCTACTTGGTAACTTTTTCAAAAGCTTCCCCCTGAAAATGTTTTGTCTATTAAACTTTGACTTTCAAAATAAAAAGCTGCCTACATTCGTGACCGCTGTCTGCAACTCTTAAATCTGGCATTTTTGGACCAGTGTTCTAATTACTTGTACTTATCATCAGGTTCAAACAATGGTGGGGGGGTTTTTGTTGTTTTGTTTTTTAAATCTATCCTGGCTAAAGCTAACCCTGAATATATGCCACATATTAGCATGTTTCTAGACTTACAGTATAAAATAAACCAGCTCAAAGAAATCTATTAATTCTTTCAAGTTCTGTCTCAAGCACTAAAACTCTTAAATTTTCAGATGATTGTGACTTTACTTTTCAAATTATATTTATTTGCACCTGTTCAAATTCTTCAACATTATCACCTGCTGAAAAAGAAACATGCTATCACCTTATTTGTCTGGAAAAGAAGCAGTAAATAATGGCTGTAATACCCAACAGGGACAGCAGAGAGTAACTGCAGCAACAGGAAAGTGAGAGTCTTTCAATTTGCTGCAGACTGCAGGACCGCACACAAATAACTGACTGAACTAACTTGTGAAAGTATCATAACTTGATTGTATATGCCAATATAAGCCAAGCAGAGCAAAGTGAATACTCCTACTGTGCCTCTTTATAATAAAAGACTCTAAAATTCTACCATCTCTAACTAAGGGGGAAAAAAAAACCCACGTTCAGGGTACAAAGTGAGTAAGTAAAAAGCGAGTATTTCCATCCAGGTAAGAACACTGAGGAATACAGAGGTTAAATGAGCAATGAAGTTGGTCAAAACAAGAGCTAGATGGCTAACCAGCACCCCCTTTCCCAGATATATAGCCAGATCATTCTCCAGCACCTTCCATTCTCCAGTGCCCCCTTTATAACAGACATTTCTGTGGCAAGCAGTGAATGCTTGTGTATGAAAATGAGCCACTAACAAAACTGAAGGATATTTAAAAACATATTTTGCCCATATACATGAAGATGCAGGGCACACAACAAGAAACTTAGAGTTTCAGCATTTTTAACAGTAGTAATAACAACCAGGAAAAACTTTCTATACTTCTTTCATATGGCCTCCTGAAGCATATTACAATTAACTGCAGCCTCCAGATGAAATTGTTTCAGAAAGTACTACTACAAGATAGTAGGAAGGAAAGTGAAAGATCAAGACAAATGTTTTTATTTATGCAAAGCTCTGTCTACAGGATCCATTTTGTTATAAATCTAACTAAGCTGAAACAGCACTTGCAAGTAATTTATAATAATGACTCAGATTCACTACCTCCTAAGAGAAATGAACAAAGAAAGAAGCAGCGTGCAAGCCTGCATCACAAAACTGACAATAAAGATGGGGAAAAATAGGTAACCACATCAGCATCTAAATAGTAAAGTGATGGCATTTTAGTTATTTGCAACAAATGTAGTATGGAAAGTGGACTGCACTTCTTCACATTGCTTTCACTGACCTGATTAGCAGTGACTAACTCCTCAAACCATCTCTTCATATCTCACTCACAAGGAGGAGCATCTCTCTGGGGTATTTTGAGGCTCGAGTACATCAGCCACTGCAGGACGTTATGGGGTATCAATGCAACCTGAACACGGCAATCAGGAAGGGCAATCAGTTCAATTTCACTTCAAGTCTGCTTTCATTACCCAACTTAGAATTCATTCCCAGTGCTTTCCAAAGCCATGGGTTTTATCCTCACTGCCTGCCATGTTATACAGCTGCCAGCAAACTGTACTGGCATATTTTGGGTCACCACAGTTAAAGACTGGACAGCTTACTTTTCATTCAGCGGTGCAAATGATGACAAAAGTGTATCTTTTGTTTAAAAGCAGTTCCTTTAGTATTGTTTTCTTCTTCTATTCACTCCCCGAATTAATCTTTCTTACAAAGTTTCACAGTGACGAGAGATGGCTGGCTGCCTGTTCTCCTTCCAGAGGGACATCCATCCTTTTTAAAGGTGAACGTGAGCAAGGGAAATTCAACACTGGATTATGTTTGGAAGAAAACCAAAAAAAAAAAAAAAAAAAGAAAAACTTCAACAATGGGAATTTTTATTGTTATCGTATCTTTCTCCATTTTACTGTCTCATGGTAGACCATTTTCCTCTTGAAAAACTTCATGCTGCTCACTCACAACACTCCCAATTTATCTGCTTTTCCTATTGGAAAATGTATTTTGGGGGAAAGCTGGTGTTTTTTGTGAGGACATTAGTATGCCCCACAACTCTTCAACATTACTATCTGTAACACTTGAATTTGTAGCTATTCCCATTATCAGAAAGGCCCCTTTTAAAGACATAAAGATTAATAAAAGCCTTCTCTGAAAAAGAATAACCCCAAATTACCCATATAACCTCAGACAGGCATTTGGAAGTACTGAAAATCTATCCCTTCCTGAAATACAATCCAAAAAAACCCCACCAAACATGTCATAGTATTTCACTGACACTACCACAAAATACTTCAAAAGGCAGCAGCCCTGTTTTTCCACTCGTGACTCAGTGAACACATCCTCTTGGCAGACTAATGAGCCAATTTATAAAAGGGTCTCATTCTGCTCCTTGAAGTAAGCACACATTTTATGACCATCACACCCATCACCCACAACCCATGCAGGGCTGAGAGGAACAGGTCTCCAGTGGCCCACAACCACTCCCAGGCCATTTCCACATGCACACACTTCACAGCCAGGCATCAGTAGTAGACCAGTGTCATCCTCCTCATCTTAAGCTTGGGAACTTACTTGGTGGTTTTTCCCACATCTTGCTTTTACAAAAATGCCAGCAAAAGAAGAAATTTTCAACAATGAAGTTCTGCTTCATTTAGCTGACACTAGTGAGCACAAGCATGGGGATGGTTAAGTCTGCTTTTTGCATCTACAGTCATTCTACTAGGCTGAAGAATGTAACTATAACACAATTAACATTACTTTTATAGCAACTTCTTCTACCACATATGAGGAGTACACTCGTTTTAGTGTCTGAATTTAGCAGAAAAATGAAAACAAGTGTTATGCCTCTCTCTGTCTTGCAAATCAAATCCAGTTGTTTCCTATCCACTGCATTGGAAAAGCAGTTGAACAGCAGACTGATAATGCAGTCATTTGGGAGAAATTCCAACTCAGTTTGCTCAGAAATACAAAGGCCAGATCTTGAACCTCTGAGTCCACAAAATATGTGGATGCACATTTTGGAAGGGTCTTCTGCCATACCAGCTTCCTGCTACAGAAACAGGATCATGCTGCATAATTCTCTTATTTACAGCAGTAGGGTTATATGGACTAATATTTTAATGCCTTTATTTGCAAGGATTAAGATTAGATAATTAAGTCAATAAAAACAAGGTCTTTCAGTCAACTTAAACCTAGGCTATGTGAAAAAAATAGTCCCTCTCACTGCATCCCAAGTCAGTGGTACTACAGACATTTACACTCATGCTTTTAAAAATCACAAATCATCTCCTTGGCAAACAATTGAATTCAAGAATTAAATTATCACCAAGGACATTGAGAAAAGCATAGACCCCATTATTTGTGGAATAAACAGCTTGTTAACATGACATCCCTCTCAAACACGTAATGACTCCACACAACAGAATTTTGTCTTTAAATGGTAAGAGATTTCTTCAGTTCATGCTACTTGAGAGATAACTGAGCTGACTGTCCACCAGTCGGGAAATTAACCCATTAAAAAAACCAAAAAAATCAGTTCATAACTATTATACATCATCTGTTCAGATGGCTGCCATCATTTCTTTATTAGGTTTCCTTTCAGAATGTTACTTTCATAATAAACTGAGTACAGTGAGCAATTACTGAACTAGGCACTAATGGCAATCAGATTACTGAAAAACAAATAACTGAATTAAATCCGTAATTGGCAGCTGAATACAGGCAATTCTCCTGCTGTATCGCAGCAACAAGAAAAAAAGAAGTAACAGCATATAGGAAAAATAAATTTCAGCTTTCAGATGATGGCAGCAAACCATGCTCCTTCAAACACAACAGTGAGAAATTTCAGCCAATAGCTCCTTTACTTCTGTCTTTACAAGGAGCTTCTATATATACATTTCACAAAAATCAATTGTGTATTTAGTATAGGTCCTCAAATGTGGACAGCTAGATCTCAGCTGGTAACATTCTTAGCAATCAGTGAGTTTCCTCTGGTTTTGACCAGGATCTGTGGCTATGCCATCATGATAATCAGAGGTACAAGAAGAATATATAGCCTTCAGCTTTTGGTGCAGTTTCCAAGCTTATTCAACTAGTGTATTGACATGAAATACAAAATATTCTCCATATAAGAACTCCAGCCATTTCTCTTCCTTTTCCTTGTATAATCCAGTAACACAGTAAACTGCATCCAACGTTTTGGGTGCTACAGTGCTCACAACATAGACAGAAGTCCATCTAAAAGGCCAAAAAGCCAACATATTGAAAGACTTTGACAACAAACACAGTCAAAGGTATTTCGTTTGGGTCATTTCCATTACACTTTATTTTCTAGGCAACTGACAAAAATTTATTGAAAATACTACTAACCCCATAAAAACCAAATAATCTAAATAAGAAGATGGAGAGTACAGGACACAACATCTTCCAGGAGCATCAAACATACACACAATTCTGTGGAGCTACTTAATTTGGATGGAGGCCCCAAAGGGACCAGATATACCAGTACAAGCTGCATACATGAAGTTCAAAAGCACAGCGTCTTCTGGATTTCACCACAAAACTTTTTGTTTCAAAGATGCAATTAGACCTGCTGGCACTCCCTCCTTAAGAAATACAAAAAAAAAAAAAAAAAAAGTCCAAGAGTCCTGGGAACTGGCATATTCTGAATAATGATAATATGCTTTATGTAACATGTTTATTATAAACTGGCTGTCCAAAAATCTACCAAGATAGGCTATTTTAAAAATTGCAGTACTATATGAAAAATAAATCGAAGGTTTCAACTCTTTCAAACAGAGGCAAATAACTGACATAGAAAAAGGCAAGAAGAAAAAGCTGGAAAATGTGAGAAAATGATAAAAACCCAAGAAAAGCCAGAAAGGTCAGTTTAACAAAGTGAAGTTTGCATAACGGGCACAACTTAGAAAAAAAACAAAGGCTTAGTATGAAGAATAGCCAGGCAATATATGGAGCACAATAGAGAGAACTGATACAAGTGTGGGAACAGCCAGAAAAGAGGCAGAGACGTCCATGATAGTGACTGCTTGAAACGCATGTATCAAGAAGCAAAACAAGAAAAGAGTTTATATTGGGACTGTGGTGAATTCCTCCAAATTTATCTTCATGCACTTTCACCAAGTTTCAATTCAGGGCTATGGACTGATTTTTAGGAAAATCCCTTGTTTATGTTATACCTGAGGATGTAGTAAATCTCCTAACTTCGTTATGCCTTATTTCACACACTCAGCTTTGACAAAAGAATATAACATCAGCTCCACTCCATATTTTTTGTCTGCTGAGGTTGCAAAGCTACTTGAAATTATCTCCATTTTCCCAGTTTTGTAACACAAGAATACCTAAGGTTACTGGCCCCAAAATAAACCATCTTAGGTCAAGAACAGAGCACTTGAATTCCTTTTATTAAAATCATCTGTCTGGCAGTGAATAGACATTGAAATTGGTTGTACATGCAGCTTATGTTCTGAGGACCACTGTTATGTTACAACTTCATGTGCCAGCCTCATTCCAACTACTGAGTATAGGTAATAAATGACAGATTTCAGGAGAATATTCAACTGTGCACCAGAAGTATGTGGGTTACTTATGCTCCTCTTTCATTATGATCTGTCAATGCAATCCTAGCAAACACATTGCCATGCCATAAAATTTTATCATTATACACAACTGAATTGCTCAGTCTGCTGTCATTTTATAGGCAAGTCAAAAATTCAGATGTTACTGGAGTTGCTCTCAAAGTACTGAAATAATTAGAACTGATTTCATTTTTCCACATATTGAAATTGTGCTGTTTAATCAATAAGATGTTTTGTTAAGAAGTGCCGATATTTCACTGTCACGTTTTCTGACATGCTCTTATATTGATGCAGTTTTATTACACACGGCTTTGACGTGCCTGACAACATTAATGAAGGCGTGACACAAGTGTATGTTATCAAACAAACACAAACAGGAATAGGTGCCAAAGAATCTACATTTTGACACTCATTGCCTGGACATTGAGCATAACTGTAGCACAGAAAATAGTTCACAGCAGTTCTTTGAACACACAGCTCTCTAAGAAATTATTTGTAGAGGAAAAATTGTAATTAGCCTTCATGAGTATGAATTATGTTCTCTGTTCTACTTCCTGGAAAAAAAAAACCCTGAGGAGTAACAAACACATCAAAGAAATACGTGGGCTTTGAAAGAGGCAGGTGCTTGCCGCATCTTGCTCCCGCATTGCGGAAACCATCGCGACAAAAGAACGAGTGGACAGGGGTGTCTGTGGAACCACAGCCCCATGACAATGCCTGTAGGGTTACCAGCAGCACAACCACAGGCAGCTAAAATGCTGCATGATGATTTGTGTCTCAATTTGCTCTTTCCTACCAGCCCTTCTCCATTAATGGAAAGCCCTTTACGGAAAGGTGGGGATTTAGGTAGCCACAGGGCACATTACACTAGTCCAGTAAATACCAAACTAACTTATGAGGCGCTGACATGCCAAGCGAAGAGCTGCCAAGGACAGAAATCAATTTACTCTCACAGAAGAACTGGCTACATGCCAGAGAATCCAGGATCTTGCATGCTTCCCCAAGACTCACCCACCAGCTTCCTACACTGACGTTAAGCCAGGCTAAAAAGTCCCATCCTAGCCCACACTGCCGTGGAGATGCCCTCAGACCTTGGCAACAATTTTGCTGGTCTTCCTTTCTCTCCTGCCAGATAGGTGGCAGAGAGGAGCAATTCTGCAACAGCAGAAGTCAGGAGATGCAGACCATTCACAACCCCAGTATCCTCATATTTGGTGAGATTAAGCATGATTGCAGAAGAGTAGTCATTTTGTACTGATCCCCCAGGCAAAGATATGCATCACAACACATGCATAAGGAATTTTCTTTTTTTTATCAGAAAACAAATTATACTGAAAAGAGGCTATACATCTACATATTTCCTCTGCATTATCCAAAATTCCAGTTACTTAATCTTCAGGGAATATCTCCTGAAAGTCCTACTTCCCTTTGCTGTCCTACTACTTCTGATGCTCCTTAACCTGATCTCACATCACAAGCAGTATTACTGGCACTAATCCTCCACTACGCCCTTACCCCACCACTCCCTTATCTCCGCCTCCAATTTTGAGAGGGTTACTTTAAGAAACAGGTCATTCAAGGACTTCTTTCAAATGCAGTCATTTTCAACAGTACACAGATTAAACAAAAGTTGCATTATCCCTCAGTAATAATTCATTGTCTTCTGTATCTAACAGGATTTTTATGCAACTTGCCATAGCCCTTGTCACCAGAATTCACCCCATTTTGCTGCTCAGTTGCAGAACAGAGCAGCTACACCGCAGTGGAGAAGCATATTGAGACACAAAAAGCTGGTAAATACATTATGTTTTCCAACTTATGTTTGTTTTTGATGAGTTAAAGCTTCCCAAAAATTATACCTGACTTAAACATAGTTTTGTTAGCATTTCCTGACGCTAACAGTAGTATGCATTATGAAATAAGGCACTTTAAGATGCCCTAAGTCACTCATTAGGCTCTCCTTCTAGATCTATTTTAAGAATTTTCCTTTCTTTTGTTTTGTAGAAGAAAGCTCTGAATTTTTCCTAAAGGAACAAAACCTGAAAGCACGAAAGTCAGACCTTCTCACTTCAGATTTCATGGTTTATAAAGTAGACAAATTATAAAACTATCAGACATTTCCCAGGCTTACATTAAAATCTGTAGCGAGCCTTTAGAGTGGACCAATTTATTTGATGTGTTTCTCTTAAAGCTTTTATGACATCATAAACATTTCTGACTCCATGACAAATATTTTATAATGCATTAAGCAGCCTCATTGAAACTGTTCTAAATGTTATGCCACTGGCAATGTATTTAGAAATTAAATAGTCACTTGAAAATGGAGAAACCTCAAGGTATAGTTTGAACCACCTCTATTTATGATTTACTTTTGTGCATTTCAAATAAATTTCAATGGCACAAACACCCAAAAAGCACAAAGTAAGCATATTCTTCAGAAGAACATCATGCTGTACCTATTTCACATGAGAGCATCAACACCACTAAAGTTTGCTCCCCACTAAAACTTCCCATTGAATTGAACATAGTTAGACATTTCATGCTAATTAATAACAGTTTATTTGTATTTATAAAACGCTTCTAAGCACTGCAGTTTATCTTCATTAGCTTCATTCTACTGAGAAGCTTTGCTATCCCTCTTTACACAGGAACAAATTAGGATAACTTTTTTTGAAGTAAAAAAAAGCATTACACCATGAGCAGCTCTGCGGGTCACCAAGCCCAAGATGCATGCACTCCCTGTGAAGAAAAGAAGCACAATCTGTCTCTGGTATTCAATAAAGAAAGTTTACAGAATGCTTTCTGTATTGAAGGCACAGGAAGACTTCAACTCATGAGGCAATAAAAATACAAATACTGCAACAGAATTCATTACTGACGAAATTATTAGCTGTTCAGGCATGCTTTTGATGACAGAATTCAAATCCTAGAACATAAAACTGGCTCTGATGATTTTATGAATCCAGTAAAAATCACTGCTGCATAGCTGTAAAAATCTGAATAAACAGAAGCTTGAAAGTAGGTGATTTGTACATATTTATTTTTATGTTTTAGCATAGATTGCAAACAGACAACAAAAACTTTGAGAAATAAAATAACAGAGCATTTAATTGTGGGGGAAGGGGTGTTGGACCATTCGCTGGAGCTTTTCTTAATCACTATTTTCTTTGTAACACCATCCTGCTGACAATTTAGGCTTTCCTTTGACTTGAAGGCATCCAATTTTGAAAAAAGGCAGTTTTATCAGTTAGAAATTGTTACTAAGCTTCCAGAATTTTAATACAGACAATGTATAAACAGCTTATAAATGAGTCACAGTATTGTCTATGACAAAATTATGAATATAGCAGAAAGCGTTAAATTACAAAAACACTTTTATAGGACTTTGCTTTCTCATGGTACTACTCTTTGTTAACTGTGGCTCTTGGCCTTAAAAGATCAAGATCAGACATCTGATCTGATCTGTAAGTGTCCCAATTTCCCTGCGAAAATTTTCTTTCACTTACAAAACTGCACTTCTCACCTTACATACTTCAGCATATGCTATGTGAATATCTGCCCTAAAAACAGCCTTACATGGTTACTGCCTCCATACATTGCCAGTAACTAGAAAGTACTCTAAACCCCCTGCTTCATAAAGTCATTGGATATCCAAATCATAAATTTCAAATTCCCAGCTGTCACTGCCTAGCTATGCCTTCTGCATTTCAGCTTAGTCATGATATATGACATTATTGCCCTCTCACACTTTGTATCTTCCTTCAGCACTAATCAAACAACCTATTTAGGTTTTGACCATGTTTACCACAGCAGCAACTAGTTCATCCAAACAGTCGCCATGAACTCACTCTTGTAAAAAGCAATTTTGCTTACTCCTTTTTTCTTTATTTGCCTCTGTATTTAGTCTGCTTTTTCCTCTCAGTAACAGGGAGTTTAGGTGTAATAGCCGGGAAAAAAAAAGGACAAAAATAAGCCATGTATCATTTTCATATAACACCTCATTACCTATTTAGGACTCTAGAATGATAGAGCATGGTTTAAATATCCCACAATATGACTAAAAAATAGTACATTTGAATGAAAGGAGATCTTTTCCGCAACAACTTTTTCCAAGGAACCAAAAAGATGTGTACTGATGGTGGATTACCTGAAATCCTGGAAACTACAACAGTGGAAAAGGAAGAAGTAGTAAATATTGGCAACATTATTACCAGGCGGAAGAAGGCAGCCGTGGCAGGACATTAGGGAAGTGTTTGCTTGAGGCGTTTTCCCTAAAGAGGACAGAGAGCTCTAGCGCTCTTCCCCTGGAATTAACGCAACTCGTAGCTTTGGACTGCCTGTGTCACACATTGTTAACATAGATTATTTATGTGCTCTCATAAATGAAGATGAGCTAAGGAAAAACATAAATGCATGCAGAGAGCACTCTTACACAGGCTCATCGGCAACACATCATCCAGCCTGCCTACTGTAAAACCAACATATGAGAAAACACAAAGTCTAAAACTAGAGTTACTTCAAATATCTAAGCAGCAGCAAAGTCCTACAATTATGTAGTTTGGACCTTCAGCGACATATGAGGAAGTACTTGGCAAGAACCCATCATAGATGTTATTTCTTTAAAAAAATATAGTTTTAATTAAAACTGGAAGTATTGCAGTTTTATCGTGTAATGTCTTTTCTGTTTCTCAAATAAACTCTGTGTGTGTGTGTGTACACCAGCATACTCATGCAAGCCACAGTGGCTGTTACTCTGACTTGGGTCTAAGCCTTCTTGTCAAGAAAGACCCCAAGAAAAACATATGCTGTCCATGAAGAGTAAGCAGTATGTCTACGTGAGTTTATAGGCAGCTTTAATTTATTTTTTAAAAAAAAACCAAAAACAAACCAGACATGAGTCATTATTTGTACTTGTTCTAAAGTTACTTCTTTGCTAGAAGGGCTTACTATTAAATTACTACACAAAAATAAAATGCTTTAATAGTTATAAACAAACATGTAAATTTATTTACATCTACATGTTTCTGGAAGTCAGCATTTCATGTATCAAATGGAAAAATCTGAAAACAAAACAAACAAAAGCAATTAATCAGGGAGACTTATCATCCAGGAGTGACCCACTTATAAGCCTGGAGACCAGAATAGGTCTCACTTGATGACTGTCAAAAACCAGATGCATGACCTCACATGGTTTGCATAATTCATCCGCACTTCAATTTACCCAGCCATAATTGGGGAAAATCTAACTTACCTGGATTGCAGTTTGTCATCAAAATAGAATGTGTCCTAGAAATGCACGTTACCACACAGATACAGAGACATTCATACACAGTATTTTAAATCTTCAGAATCAAGTGCTCTCCATTGGAACGTACAGTATCTTTGCCATGTATTACTTGTTTGATGAATGTTCCAATCTTCTAGAAGAAAAAGGGACCCATTTGCTTGACTTACTACCTGCTAAGAACATTAATACAGAACTTCAAATCTAATAAATGAATAAACAGGGGACAAATGGATTTTGCAAGTTTATTGCATGGTAGTTACATCTCAACTGGCCAATCTTTAATGGTATTTTTGAAAAGAGATTACTTAACATGAATAGCGTTTCCTTTAAATAACGATGTACCTTACAAACTGTCTTTAAAACTCATCAAGGAAATTAAGCTGGGAGCACTCACTGGATCAAGCCGCTCATTTGTGAGCAGTCCCTACAAACAAGGATTTGCCAGTCTGCCAAAATAATTTCCTACTCTGAAATTAATGCCAACAAAATTGGTAATACCATTCAATGCACATTACAGATTTTTTATATTATAAGCAGAGAGGTGTTATTATCAGCTGGTATAAGTCTATCCTGTTCTTAAGACCAGTGAAACTACATCAATTTACAGCTGCTAAAATTTGTCCCTGTGTCTGTCTTTAGCACTCATAAAACCATGGAGCCAATTTTAAAGCTCCACTGACTGCAGTGAGACCAATGCCTACAGGAGGCAAGACAGACTGTAAGTAAGCCATCCTAGAGTTAGTACACTTCCCCTTATTCATTCCAAGTTTAAAGCTAGTTATTCAAAACCATAACCTGGGAGAAACTCAAGAGCGCAGCGGATTTTAAAACTTCTTAGCTTTCTTTTATGTACTCCCAGAAATTCTGTTTAATAACAGTGATTTATCAGGCCAAGTCCAGTTACTTTAATCATGCAAATAACCCCAGTAAAGCCTACAGGAAAAGCACAGCATCAGGAAAACATGATTTGGACCACAGTTTTACACCAAATGGAGGAAGTTTTCAAAGCTACTTTTGCACTGTTTTCTCCCTCTCTGAGAACTACAATTACACCCGTGTTAAAAATCTCTTTGCATTTCTGCTATCGCCCTTATGTAAGTTTTCCTCCATGAGTACGATGTGGTGCAACACACGTCTGAGCAATCCTCACTTGCACACTTAGCCCTGGGGCAGTCAAAAGGACTAGCACATAGCAGAAAGAAATAAACGCTTGAAAAAGGATTTTGCAGGAGGGGTACTCAGTTGTTTCTTAGACCACCATCCTGTAAAACTGCAGACAGAGAGAAAATACAGTGGTTTTACAGAAGACATTTTTAATGGAGGTGAGTTTCTCTACAAGAGTCTAAGTGCACAGATTCTTGCAAATAGCTAATAAACACATTTCTGACTACAAGTACACTAAGCTAAAGAGAGCAGTTTTCAAAAGTATCTCAATGCATCTCACCAAGTGGCATACACTGTAGTCATTGTGTTTTCCTTCAGACTTTGCAAGAGATTTACAGCCGCTTGTATTCTGTGAGCATTGCATGCAACAACAATTTTTAATATCAACTGAATTAACTGCAAGGAATAAAAACTCAAAACTCCCGCTTTAGGAGGCTACCAATAAGCATGTAAATACAGTTAATCATTAAAACTGGTTATCAGAAAAAACAAAAAAAATATTTTTAAGATGCTTCTCAGTGCTACTCCACTGTCAGATACTTCACTATTAAAAAATAAATAAATAAAATGGTATATACTTCAACTTAAGCATGCCCACATAGAATCAGATTTACCAACGGTACACAATAAACTATCTACAGTTTGCTTCATGCAACTTTTTAAAAGAACTTTTTTTTTTTTAATCACCCTAGACATCACAAACCTCTTCAACTTAAAATCTGCTAATCAATCATTTTTTTTCACAATGCACAGTTGCATTTTCTTTCATTAATGTAATAGAAATATTTGAGTGATTTCCGTTTTTACCTTTGCATTTTTCCTTTTCCAGTATCCATAACCAATCATCGCTCTGCTCTTCCATTATGCTTCGTATATTGCAGAGTGAGAAGCATCTTCATTAAATAGTATTAAAAATAGAACACACCCGATCTCCCCACCGGAGCATGCTCTGACAGTGCTGATACCACAGCTCTCAAGGTAACCATGCCCAGCTGGGAACTGAGAGGCAAAGTCAGTGCGAGATTAGCAATTTGCAAGCCCAATTGTGCACACAAACTTGCCTCGATCCGTGACGAAGACTGCTAAAACAAAATCAGCGTGCAGTTAAATTATGCGACCGAAAAGTTGCAGATCAGTTTACAGTACGGTTTTGGTTTGGGTTTTTTTGGTTTGGTTTTTTTTTTACCCCTTCCCCAGCACCCTCAGCTTCAATTGCTTTGTACTTGCCTAAAATGTACATGTGCCATTTAGAAGAACGCGCACCGGGCATGCATCTGGCTCAGCATTGCAATGGCAGAGAAGTCAAAAAGGTGATGCACAGACACTTGTGTCGCTCTCTAATGCTTTTGTTTCCCCTCCCGGCACATTTACAGCGATGTCACACGGCGGCGGGATGAGTTTTAAGCAAAACCGCACACACCTGGAAGCGCAGAGACACACCTAGCACGTAAAAATGCACCCGGAATCTGAGCGTGTCCCCCCCGCTGGCTGACACGGTAAATGAACGCAAAATAAATAACAGCAATTAAACAAGGCTGCGCAATGGCTGCGCTGGATGGGCACGTCGGGGTTAGATTCACAAGCGATATCGTTCGAGAAGCACAGACAAGTAGGCAGAACACACCAAGCGGAGCAACACGAACTGCTTTTTGTGAAACAGGACACCGAACAATACAGCTGTAACTCCCGGACTGCGATACTCCTCCTCCACTGCATGCAAAAAGAGATGCTAAGGAAGCATCAAGTAAATCTGCTGCCCTCACATCCGCCACCCTTAAGAACAATGCCAGTCCAAGCAGCCCAGGCTTGCCCTCCAACAAACACGGCTTTGAAAGCGGATCCCGCTATGCTGTTCACAAATCAGCGAGTAAAAGTTGAGATTTCCTTAGAGTTTGATCCATTTTATCTATAATGACGGTTCGGAGAAGGGAGCTCTCCCCCCGCAGACCCTTTCCCTGGCGCCCGTCTCCCCCGCCCCAGCCCGCTTCCCGGCCACCTCACCTCCGCGCCCGACCCCGACCCGCCTCTGCTCCCGCCAGCAGCGCCTCTGGCGATGACCGCCGGGCAGCCGAAACTTTGGGAAGCCGCCGCCCTCCGCCGGGCAGGCGGCCCCGCGACGACGCCGAGAGCCGCGGCGAGTGGAGCCCTTGCCGCCCTACCTGGCTGTCAGCACCGCTACGCTGCCGCTCCGCAGTCCCGTGCGAGGCGCCGGCTCCAGCACCGATAGCATCCTGCCCCGCCGCACTACGAGCGACACCCTTTCTTCCTTTCCTTTTCCCTCCCCCTCTAGTAAATACCACATCTTAGAGCCGGAATCCTGCAGCCGCTATTAATAATTGCCCATCGCACGCAATTAAGGCAAGCCCCAATTCCATACACAGCTCCTGTTTCCCTCTCCCTCCGCTCCACATGCTCCAGCCGCCCTGACCTCAAAAATTAAAAGATCACGGGGAGGGGTGGGGGGGATGGGGCGAATGACTCCAACGAAATGACAGAAAACACATGCTGGAAGAAAAAGAATACAGACACTAAAAAAAAAAAAAAAAAAAAAATCGCGACAACAAAGAACATCACGCCACACAAATGTCGACAGATTCTGTTTTGGCTTCCTTGGGTTTTGTTTTTGGATTTTTTCGTTCCTTTTTTTTTTTCTTTTTTCTTTTTTTTTTTTTTTACCTTGCCTGCAAACGGGATCTGCCCCCAGCGTCTTGGCGGCTCGGGCTATTTTTGTTTGTTTGGTATTTTTGGTTGGCCGGTTTGTTTATTTTGCTGCGGATACGCTGCTGTTACGGTACAGTGACTGTCTTCCTGAAAGACATGGTCTCTTCCTCCGCCTCCGCCGCGGGAGGAGATCCGCCGCCGCGCCGCGGTGCTGGCCGGGCGCGGTGGCCGCGGCGGCACCGCCCGACCCGCCGGCCGCCTCCTGTCCTGTCCCGGCCCGGTCCGCCGCTCCGCCCGCCTCTGCCTGTCCGCTCTCGGCGCCCGCCTGGATCCCCTTCTGGCTCGCTCCTCTCTCCCTGTCCTCCGTCCTTTATGTGCCGCGCTCGCGGGCTCTACTGTCTGTCTACGAGTCTCTCCCTCTGCCTTTCTCTCTCTCCCCGCCCACGCAGCGTGGTGCGCCCCGGACCGCAGGCAGCGCCGCGCTCCGGCTCCACTGCTCGCCGGCTCCGCGCTCGCTGCGCTCAGCGCCGCCGCTCCGGCTGCCTGTCCCCCGGTTGCCGCACAGCACCCGCTGGCCGCGGCGCCATTGCGCTGCCCGCCCTCACCCCGCCCAGCCCCGCCAAGGGCCCGGAGCTGCCCGGCCGGGTCGGTGTCTGTCTGTGTGTGGGGTGGCTCTGCCTGTCTGACCGCCCGCCCGCCCGCCGGTGTGTGCGTGTGGCCTCCCGCACGCCGGCCCCTCCAGTCACACTGCTTCCCCCCTCCGAGCCCTCCCCGTCAGCCCATCCGCAACCAGGAGCACAGACAAAGCACCCGAGCGGGGCTAATAAGGAGAAAGCTCGTTAATCCCCTCCGATTCCTTGTTATTTGCTCCCACCCACTCCCTGTCGCCCCCGACACACGCACGTCCCAGGAAAAAGAAAAAGGAGGGAAGGAAATGGGCCCTTGACTCCAGAGGACAGCTTTAGTGAAGGTCTAGGGAGAGTGGTTTTAATTATTATTTTTGCGGGTGAAACCTGACAGCCTTCAGGCTGATCAGCCGAGCTGCTGAAAGGGGTAAAGAGAGAGAAAAAAAAAAAAAAAAGACTGCAGCAGATTTTGGGTGGTAGCAGATGAGCCACTAAAAATGGGGCACATGATCCCCTTCCCCCTCCCCTGCCCAGCATGTCTCTATCTAGGATCTGGCTTGATGATATTTCCCTCGGAGCCTTGCTGCACACCATCAAGGCACAGGGAAACAGGCAATTCACCAGCACATGCATTTCCGATACATAAAACCGCTGCTATGCATTTAAAACCCGAGCCTCGTTTTACCCAATTGAATACATCCAGGCATTCATTCTGCACCCAGCTGAGAAAAGGGCATTTACCTCTTTGCTAGGTGGCTATTAATATGCAGTAAAATTATAGCTGTACAACGCCAAATGTAATTGCCATAGATCATTTAGAGCAGATCCAGCAATTCAGCTGCTGGAAATGCATGTCTGTGAATAACCATGCATCTGGTACAATGCCCTCCACTACAATAACCTGAAAGGAGACAGAAGCGTCTGGTACTAGCTGCAATTAGTAATCCTATGGATGAAAAATAAACAGTCAGTAAGTACAAAGCAGCAAGGTCCCATGAAATATAGTGATCATTTCTGTCTACGGTGATACAAATAACCCAACTCCCACAGACAGACAATTCTTATTTAAAATACGCAGTTAAAAATGCACGCCTATCATGTTGTGTTTTCAGAAAGCCCTAGTTAGAGAAGACAGTTTGCCATGATTAATGAATGTAGTAGAACTCATGTACCAGTAAATATGGACAAATATGCAGAAGGCCGGGGAAGAGTTGGGGGAAATATTTGCTTTAGTAGGTATTATCCTTGCACCCCTGGAATCCCTCTTTCCCTCAGAAGCAAACACCTGCTTTTACCGGGGACTGCTGAATGGAATCAGACTGGAAGAATACAGTGAGTGATGAACCACAACAGGGTGTGCATTAGCTGGCTCTTTGGTGCACGTTTCAAGTGATCAGAGGCATTCAGCCACACACACCAAAACCTGTTCTGCTAATGCACCTCCTGATGTGGCTTCATCCACATCATCCTAGGGTGGTCGTGTGTGGCTCCATCTACTTTTAATTTCATTCTTTAACATATTCCCACACAGTGCTATGAGTTCCATCTGAAAGCAAAAAAGACCAGCAGAAAGGCTATAAATGGCACTAGTGTGCTACACCTGGTGATGGGGCAAGGACCAGTTCTTTGCTTTTTGCCATTTGATATTTCTGCTGTCTCAACAATAGACCAAAGTTAATTTTCCAAAATGGTTATCAAAACTATTCTGAACATGCAGTGAACCTCACCTGGCTGCTGCCCATCATTCCCTCTCTCCCAAGCAGGGTACTCAGATAAGGGAGAGAATGCACACTGCACCAGGACATAAAAGTAGTACTCACTCATGCCTTCAATAAATGGCTGGCAACTCACCTCCAGAAGGGAAGGGGATGAGAGTAGTGAATGTTTCAGAACCTTGCTCCAGTCACTAGACAAAATGAACATGTAAAAGAGCCACTTGTCCACAGCTTGTCTTCCACCGTTGAGGTAATGGAGTGTCTTCAGAGTGGGAAGAGCGAAAACTATATGTCAGATCTGTAAAAGTAGATAAAAATTAATCCAAGCTGTAGTCTGGCAGTTCACCCTCTCCTGTGTGGCTGGATGTGCCTGGAGCAAGTTACCAAATGCTAAAAGATGCCTCCTACAGCAACACTAATGGAAATAATCAGGAAAAAACCTCCAGTGTCACTCTGGTATCACATAAGGTAGTTTTTCAACTCAGAATGTTGAGTAGCATCAAACGTAACGTGGAAATAAGTGAAATTGCCTTCTTTTGTTAGGAAGTCACCTTAGACCTTCTCACTCAGATATTAATCTGACAGAATATGTAGCCTACATCCCTTCTCATCAGGACTTTTCTTTGTAGAAAGAAAAATCACAATCATTGCACAATCATACTATTGAAGAGGCGGCAAACCACAGCAACGATTTGCTGCTGCCTGTCCTGATTTGTAAACATGGACAGGGATAACTTTCCATTTAAGCTTCACGAAAGTCAGCAGAAGCTCTGTGTTTAACCAGAAACAGAACTTTATTGACTCTTCAGACCTCTGACACCTTTTTCTGTCTGTCTGTTGCTTGGCCAAATTTCAAGGGTAGTCAGGAAAAAAGAAAACCCAGAAGACCTATATTACCAAATACTTTCTTGAATAAAGCATTAAATTAATTAACCAGTAGTACATGCTTTCTAGGACTCTGGTATTGCCAAGTGCCCTTGTGCAATAGGACCACCATATAGAAGTAAAGTGTATGGGAACTATATATACACAAAATTCCTACAGAGAACACCAAACACTTCAGCTCAAGGTATGTCCAAAGTGTGGCAACAGATAATATTACTTGTTCACTGTGAGCACACTTTCTAGCTATGATATCTCAATCTCACTTAGAAATCAAGAAAACCTTACTAGGCTCTCAAAACCTGGTGTCAGACTGGAAGTATGAGATGTCAGACAAACATACAGAGCTTCTTCTTGCAGAACAGTTCTGCAATCACAGATTCCTGGGATAGAAGGAATGTAGTGTTACTAAATACATTCAGAAAAACTTGCACAACTGGTTGCAGATTTCTGCTGCTTCCAGTCATTTCTCAGTGAAAAAAAACCCCTAATATGTAAAGTCTGTTGTGTTTTGGAGTTAGGGAATGATTCAGTTTGAGGCACAACAGTATGATAAGCTAACTAATGATGTATTTTAGAATAATCTTATGTGAAAGAGATGAGTTTTGGGGGATTTTATTTATTTTTAAACTTCTTTCCATTTTTATGTTCTACATGTTACAAACAAATTAATCATGCATAATTTGCAGATGGACTTGAAAATACCGTGCTTCTGTTTAAAATGGCACTTTACAATATGTAAATATAGCCCCATTGCTCCAGTTTAAAATACTCCTCAGGAAGAGCTGAAATATTTTTCCAACTACAACGTCTCAAGTACAGGAAAATTACCCAAGCAATTTGTGTAAAGCATGTACTGGTAGCTCAGATTTGACCAAAAAAAAAAAAGAATCTTTGTGCTCTTCCCAATGAAGTCAGTAAGAATTTTGCAATGGATTTCATTAGGATTAAGATCAGGTACCTAAATCTCAGATTCTTTCTTTGGAGAAAGATCAATGAACAACCCTTTAAAAATATAATCTGTTGCTAGAGGGGCTGAGGCAGCTTTTTTTTTTCCCACTGAAAGCAAAGAATCATTTCTTTGTATTTGACATTTCAAATCCCCTCTTAGTTTCTTTTAGAAATCCCAAAGTGTTTGATGTGCCATATCTGTGTATCTTGAAAAGGATATTACAGTGTGGAGTTCCTCACCCTACAAAAAAAAAGTTGCCTGATCCCCATCATAGCTCCTGCAGCACTGCTCAGCTGTGACTTTCAGAAGAAGATGAGCAGGAATTTGAACTCTGGCTTTGACAGGTAGCATTTGTGCAAATGCTTCTCATGTTGTAGCCTTTTCCACAATTTATGTTTACAGGCAGGAGGACTGGGGGACTTTCAGGTCCCAGTGTAGGAGGGGCAGTGGACTGTTTTGTGGGCTGACAGGCACCTGGCAACTCCAAAAAGGATGTTCCAAAGTAATCCAGAGACCACAGAAAGGGCTCAGCTTGGTATCCTTCTGACTCAATCATATTGCTGACAACACTGAAAGAGCTGTGACAGCATGAGATATTCAGGTGGTGGGCAGCTCTCAGCTGCACTGGACAGAAACACATCTCTGATACAGAAACTTAGCATAGTGGTATTTTTTATAATATTTATGAGTGGCTTGCACGATAGGACAAAGCTACAAAATATGCAGTGGTGAGTAAGAGAAAGAGTACTAAGAAGAGACAGTCAGCAAGAGTGTTATGAACTGTGGTGATAGAATGGGCCAGAGAGAAAATGGTGAGAAAAAGAGGAGGAGGGAGAGTCCCAGGCAGGGAATGCAGTGAGTTGGTTATCTTCAGATCTGTGATTCATTGTCAAGAATGTGCACTACCTGCACATATTAGAGCACTGTAGGGAAGAAATCAGGCCGAGGAAATTCCAAACTCTTTCAATAGGATTTATGAGCTTTAATAATCCAACGGCTCAGGGTCGCCTAAGAGCCCAGGAACTGCTTGGTTCACAAATATGAGTGGCTCTAAGGAGACATATGACAAACACAGCATCTGTCCCAGAGTAGTTACAGCCCTTGGCATAGAAGCCATAAGAGTCACAAACAACTTCACTGGCACAAAGCAGCTTCTCATCAAGACCTTACCAAGAGAAGACTTTATTGCAGCCCTTTGTCTAAAGCAAAAGTATAAAAGCATAGGTTACCTCCCAGCACACCTGGCCAGCAGACAAGCTTTGGGGACAGTTTTCAGCTACCACAATAAAATGTGGGTAACACAGTCTTTCAACACAGATACATGGTGTCTCTGTCACTGCTAAAACATCACAGACCTACATCTGCCCTGAAGGTGTCCGGGAAGAAGGGAACCATGATAAGCTAGTGGATCCAGGAAATGACAGAGAAGGGGAAAGAAGAAAAAAAATAATCTTGAGAGGAATCCCACTTACCTTATAGAAATCTTGCCAGAGCAATATTAAGAATAGTAGTAAAACATGTTTGTGGAGTTATAGGCTTGATTTAACACTTAAATCCAAGTATATTTTAGAGAAGACGATCACCCCAACTGCAGATTGGATATAAAAGCCTAGAGAATGAAGTTGGCAAATAATTTGGAAGTGAAAAAAGGCAGATTTGCTGTGCCAATCAGCCCATGTAACTCTTAGTAAACACTACCAGCTATTCCATTTGAAATTCCCCTGAACATGATGCTCTCTTAACTTCTGCTTCTAGAAGGTCTGGTCTTCTTTGAAATGCCTGTTTTAAATGTAAGAATTTAAGAGAAGGCTCCCAATTTACATGAGGCCTAGACCTACCTTGCAGATATATTTCACAAGTTACTTGATACTACAGTGCTATGGTGACACTCTTCAACCAGATACCATTTTTTCAGTTTTCCTTTAAAATTTTTAGGAATAGCATTTAACTTCTCACACTGGAATCTCTAGAAGGAATCCTGGCCACAGCATCTGTGTAGCCTGGATGCATTTCTTTCCTGCTGCCACAGCATCTGTGTAGCCTGGATGTGTTGGTTTCCTGCTGCCCACCCTACCTCACTGCACTGTATGCTCTGAGGCTCACACTGGCCACCCTTATTCACTCAGCCAGGTAGGGAAGCAGCAAACAGCAAACACTGGCCATGAACTTTGCTCAAGAGGAGGTGAGGATGCACTCCACAATAGAGAGAGGTAGGAGAGTAACAGAATTTTCTGGCAGATCAGTTCCCCTCACAATCCCTGTGAAATTAAGTACTTGCCCCCTTTTAGGCCATGTTGTGCTTTACGTGCAAAACTGTGCAGATGTGCCAAAGAATAGGAGCAACCCGAAAAAGGAAACTAAAACAAAACAAATCTAACCACAAGAAAATCCCAACCAGTGCTAAAACACACTTCCCAAAAACAGCCCTTTACAAACTACTGGAGGCAACCTCTTTTTACAATTTATGTATCATCATGCTAGTTTTGTTCATCCTCAGTAAAAATGACAGAAAAGGCAGATCTGTAACCACAATTTGGCTTATTCAAGGTGACTCTACTTTGAACCATCCTACTCAAAGATCCCAAAAGCAGAAGAGGCCCTACAGTAAGCAGAGAATAATTCTTGCTATGTCATTTGAAAAGCCTCTCAAGTTCTGTCAGTAGTGAAAAAATATGGCCTTTTTCATACAAATGGGAGTCTTAGAGGTTTCTCAAGGAGCTATGAGTTTAAATCCTGCTGAGGTATTAACCCTCACTTCTCCACTTTCACTCATTAGGACCAGTGTTCTTTTTCTTAAAACAGTCAGCCAAATATTAGATTAATTAGCCTTAATTTAGTGATTTGCAATGTTTCATCTTCAACATTTGAAATCAACTTTTGTGTTGACTACTGGGCTGCACAAAAGAGACAATAAAGAATGAATGACTTCTCATGTAAAAATTAGGTCCATTCGACACAAAGTGATGGGAGCAGTAGGAAATCCCACAACATTGTACTTCATGGACAGAACACAAAGACAGATGTTTAAGCTTCCAGCATTTTGAGGTCTTGGGCCTTTCAGGTCTTGGAGTTTTAAGCATAGTTATTTCTAAGTCCTTGCCCTTAAAATAATACTGTTCCCTCAAATTTTCTCCAGCTGCTTTCTTTTTGTTTCGCCTTGCCTTATCCAGTAGACATATTTAAATTTTCCTTTGTTTGGAATCTACATTTTTTCACGCCCTAAAATTACAGCCTTTGCAATGTGCAATAACTGTTGAAAGTCCCTCCATTGAAAGAGCAGAACATGGTACAATTTTAGCATCATATAATTTCCTGCATAATTGTTAAATGATTTTCTTCATTTTCTCCCTCCCCCTCTTTTTCTTTTTTTTTTATTTTTAATAAAGGAAAGAAAGATTCACAGTGCATATCCAGAGAGAGAGAGAGACAGACAGCAAACTTCACTGCCACATAATAACATGCTACACTGCGACTCACCTTTATTGCAACAACAATCTTGCATCAGTGACAAGACTTTCTCTATATATTGCTTCAGTCGCTCAGCACTGGACTCTGTATTCAAAGGCACCATTGGTTCACAAATGTAAACCTCCTTGTGTCTTCGTGACATTGTATCCCCAAATATCACATCACAAAAATATTAAAACAAAAACTGTTCATAACATTTTCCTGTGCACCATCTGGGCCTTGCAAGAAAGCTGACATTATCTGTCAAACTAAAGATAACCACATTTTCTCTCTTTTGTATCGTTAATGTTTGTCATCGCAAATTTCGCTTTAATGCTCCAATTACATTATGACATTCTTTGAAACTGAATGGCACTAATGACTTTCATTATTATTTACACACTTCCTTAATTATAAGGCTCTCCCTCTCATTCACAACATGTTCTCCCTCATAACACTGGCTCCGATATAAAGCTAATGAATTTTAAACTTTCTATTACATAAAAGCCCATGATTAATTACCCAGCTTCCCAATCTCTTTATGATGCACAATATAGAGCTATCCTGCAGTGATGCAGGAAAAGGGGGGAAGTGTGGAACTTTTATTCCCTCCTTAGTGAAAGCAAATAGAGAGATAAATAAAGTATCTTTCTCTTTAAAGTGGCATATGCAAATTTAATTGAAAACAAATATACATCAAACCATTCCTCAGGAGAAAGCTAAATATCTCTACATCAGCGGCATGTAGTAAACAGGATAATAATGGCTATTCTTATCATCTTTAATTTTTCATGACGAGAATTTTTTAATATAGTTCAAGCAAATGAGAGGGTAGAAGTGAAAACACATGGTTTTTTACATAAGACATTTAGTGTGGTATGCTGTATCACCAAAATCAACTATTTATGTGGTTTTAATTATTCAGAATACTGGACTCCTTCACTGATTAAAAAAGACAAAACAAAAAAGCCCAAGGTTGTACCAGCACCACACCAGTTGAAGGGCAGTTGTGACAAATATAAATTACTGCACTTCAGACTGCCAAAGGTAATACAATAAACCACAGCCTAGAAGACTTTGAAAGACATTGTGGGGGCACTGAACAGCCTAGCAATGAAATTCAGAGCTCACTAAGTACTGATCCGGGCTGCAATCTGCACAAGCTGTACATGTCTCAATGCCTATGCTGCCAACAGAAATTAGATTCTGGCAGCCAAAGGTAAATTTACTGACAGTCACAGGAGAAAGAATGGGTTAGTTAAAAAGTATGGTGACTTTTACCCCATTTACTGGCAAGGAAACATGACCTTAAGATTGGGAGGAGCCTGTACATACAAAAAAATTATTTCCTGCCATTCCCAGGAAGTTCCCTTTTATGCCTCTCCCATGTTAGTAAAGCAGGAGTCAGTATCTATATCTGCAAATATGTGCAAGGAGTATAGTTCCAAATGGGACAACAGCCCAATCCTTCGTGAATGAATTGATGGATATCGAGAGCTATGAATGACATATTCATTTAAACCCAGCATGGGACCCCTAGAAAGATGAAGATTAATTTGTCAGAGCCATTTACCTATGTGGTGTCTTTATATTAACTCCTACTGCTGATCTGCTGCAGTGAAGAAAATTTGCTTTGTTGTGAGAAAAGCCTTTTCATTTTCAAATTTGGTTTGTTTTCTTTTTAATACCGTATACTTTAAGTGTCTAATCAGTTTCCAGAGTAATGGAAAACCCAGGAAGCGCGTAGCATTAAAAAATTCCCTGGAAGTTCAGTACAACACAACCATACAATGTAGCTTCAGCATTGGGAAAACTCTCATGGATGGTAACTATACTTTGGTCTGTATCATACTACACAGCAAATAACTTGAAATTTTCTCAGGGCCTGATCCAATGTGCACAGAGTAAGCTATATGATCACCCTAATACCTTCATTTAAGCTCTCATTTCAAGGCTGCTACTCATCAGCAATTTGAATTATGAAACTCCCTTACATCAGATAGTGTTCTGTAGTTTAAAAACAAAAACCAAACCGAGATTAATCAAAAAACAGTCCTTCCATTCTCTTTAATGTTGTTTTGCATGCTGTGTGTGTTACAGTAAGTTATTAGGAGTGCACTACGAAGCAAAAAGTATAAAACTGTCCTATTATCTCTTTAAATCCATAGCTAGAAGCTGAGCTTTAGAGGGCAGGCAGGCTCCTGGCAGAAATTGAACAAGTAGCAGACGTGGAAGAAAGAGACAAAGATGCAGAAAGAGAGTAGGTCTCAGAATAAAATTAGTTTTCTGATTCTAAGTTACTTTGTTTAGCAATCAGAAAAAAAAGGCAACTATTCCAGCTTTAATCAACATGTGACTCAGGGAGTCACCATTTATCCTCAGAAATTGTACACAGCTGCTCTGTGTAAATAGATAGAGTCCTCCTGAAATCCGTTTTCCTCAAGATTCATCTGCTTTCTATGGCTATTGCAGTTCATCTTCTTCTGCTGACTCTGGGGTCAAAGGCCCTGGACTAAGATATCTATAGGATATGTGTTTTATATTCAAAGCCGCCTGATATTTTGGGCAGAGAATGTGAGGCTGTCACAAAGAGCCATATTATGGTCCTCAGTCACATTTACATGCCCATAAAGAAATTTCAGAAAGAACTCAAAAAGTCTTTGAATAGCATAAGAGATGTCCTATATGCTCTTAAAAAAATTGGAGCTTAACTTCTGTTTTATCAGTGGTTTATATTGCAGATAATTTTCCTTAAAATTTAGTGGTTAATGCACCACAGTAGCTCCTAATCTTGATGCCTGTTTCCCTGTGAAATATTTTCTATGTTAGACTGTTAGACACCTTCATAGTTTTCCAATGTTACCTGGGAATAATTGTACTATAAAGAAAAGAGTGTAGTCCTTGGACTCTTTCATGTACTGACTATTAGTAATAGCAGTTACACAAAAGAAATGACACATCACAGAGTAAGATACAAACATAATAAAGCAGCTAAGCTAATCTTTATACAAAGATATTAAAACAACTGCATAATGTTCACAATAATGTCAGAATAGGTAAAATTAGTCACAACTGTGACTAATGGGACACCTAATTTTACCTATTAAGCAGCACAAGGATTTGAAGTTACAATCTTATGATCCATTCTTAATGCAGACCAGACTTGTGATAAATTTACAGCCCACAGGATCAACCAATTAATATGACAATTAAGATAAATATGTTTTAATGGCATATGGCATTATCCTTATGCTGTGTAGCTTTCAACAGTATTTTTGTTTATTGTAATATTAGTGTAATGAAATTCTAGATGTTTAAGATAATTAAATGTGTTTATATCACCATGTTCCCCCAAAGATGAGTTAGACATAGGCCCTCAAGATTTCTTATGAAGAAGAAAAGATTTGTTAAATAACTTGAAAGTGAGACAGGCATGGCAAACAGAAATCTTTCTAATCTGCAACTCTGTTACCTGGCCCTGTGATTCACTGCTTATATGAGCATGGGAGGCATGAAGCCTTCTTCCCACTTGCCTTTTTTGCCTAAGTCAGGAGAGCTTCATGGCTTATAGAAGTGAGTGAAAGAGAGGGGAAGTGCTTCAGAAGAGTGGGGATAGGGCGGACAGAAAGGCAAGATGCCACTATGAAAACTAATTAGTGGTGATGGGAAGTAATCTGCTGAAGCTTGTTCTTGCAATTGATTTTGTTGTTGCACGCTACATGAGATCTCTCTCTCTATGAGTTCATGAAAGATGAGCTGTGCATCACCCGAGAAAGCTGCATGTGAGGCAACATCATTAGGCAGAAGCCAGGTCTTGATTTCAAATGTCAGGGCTCTGATGCTGATTCTACCCTTTATTGAATTGATCATTTTGAGAAATTCAGTCAGTTTCCTGGTGCCTTTGTTTGTTCTTCACAGCTGCTTCTTCTGATCTTTCTTCTGGCTATTGTAATTCTGGGGAAAGTACTATCCATCATCATGATCTTCTGTCATGGCAGTCTGCAAAAATGTAACCTCCTACATCCTAGTCTGAAAACACTCTCATTGAAGACGGTGGGAGTTTTACATTGATCTTGGCAGCAATCTTGTTTGCCAGTAATATCATCTGTATGTATTCTTCTGAAATGTTTTGTATTGATTAACACAGTTTTTAAAAGCACAAACAATAAATTATTCATTTTGATTTATAAACTAGATATAGTAAATGTTTATCACAGGGAGAGTATTTTCATACAAATCAGAATACTTAGAAAATAAGCAAAAGCCCCCCAACAAATCAGCTTTTGCCTGTATTATAAGTGTAATATATTTTCTAAAAACATAAACAAAACTGGGAAGCTCTTTCCTGAAATGCCTCAGAACAGAGATGAGCCCTGCAAGCTAGGAAAGCCAGTGAAGACCATAAAAGACTGTACCTTCACAGACAACACGTTACTATCAGCTACCCTGCATTAAAGGCACAAACATCTCTGACTGTTCATCACATGAGTATATTGAACAAATGGGACTAAATCTGCAGGAGTAAAATTACAAAGCTCACCAATTTTTGATAGAACTGCATGTCACTTGAGGACCTAGATGAATTTGGTTTAGAACAAAGCAATACAGACCCAGTCATTTGGAAATACTGCAAATAAGGTCCTTAAGTCATCATACCCTGCTATGGAGAATAGCACACATTAGGGACATGGATTATGAAAAAAAAATAGGTGCTGCAGTAAAATCCTAGCTGCACTTAGCTGCGTCTCTCATTCTCACTGTTTGTACAATACTTGGTACAGTAAACTGTATTTTCTGTGATCTGCCTTTCTCCTAGCAGGAGCTGGCAGCTTTTAAGCTTGGCTGCAAGGATGGGGCAGGTACCCAGCCATGCATACCTGAGTATCACAGCCAAAAGTGGTGTGCTGATTTCCAAAACAGCAGCAGGGGAGTCATAGCATGGCCACCAGTAAGAGCACCACAAACTCCTAAATAGCAGAGATCTTTCCTTTTAATTGCAGTGCCTAGCAATTTTTTTCAAGGGTGAGCATTTGTCCAGTGTTCCCTGTAGGCCTTTTGTCAGCTTCTGTACACTGTTTGTTTTGCTGATGCTCCTCAGCAAAAATGATGATAGCTGGTAAAGTTATACAAAGCTACACATCCATTTGAGAAAACGGGCAGAATTAAAAGCAGACAGAGTTTCAATGCCACTCTTCTCCAAGACTTTTAGTGAACATTTGTAAGGAAGGTAGCCAACAGCTGCTTCATATCTAGAGCAAGGTGCCATGCCAGGAGTGTAAGAAAAATTAGATTTTCCAGTGATACAGGACTTCACTCACAAAGTATAAGGGTAGCACACCTTGTGGGTCACCAAGATCCATGATTGATGCTATTTCCCTCTTCTCCATTACCCTTTACCTCCAAAAAATAAACTATTTCAGACTTTCTTTGCCCTTCTGTTCCTCCATGTTACTGTCCTGTGTCCCATGCACTCTCTCCTTTTCCTTTCCCTCTCTCCATATTCATGCCGGAGGGTATATCATGATGAGGTTCTCTAATCAATCGTCTGACTCATTGCCTTATGGCAGAATATTGCCATGGCTAATGACTAATATGACTGCAGGATTTCCAAATGTCATCTTATAAGATCTTACAGACTGCCTATTAACTATTTTTTAGCCTTGCCAGGATTAGCTGTGTAGCAAAATACAACAATATGATTTAGCACAGTAAACTCCTTTCTCAGCAGCTAATTTCTATTTCTAGGTATAGCCTAAATAAAACACTAAAGGACAAAGTATTTCTAAACTGAAAAATGCTTCTTGTATGAGCAGATTTTCCTATGATATTCAAAGTGTTTATTTGCACAGTGAATGACCAATAAAAGTAGCTGAAACTCCCTACTTTTTGAAAGATTGCAATTGATATTTACATTCATGTTATGATTCATTATAAAAGAAGAAATATGTGAAACTTCCAAGACAAACAGTTAGATGCACTGTGTTTGCTGATATTTACTTATGCATACAAAATACTTTTCCCTCCACACCACAATTTTGTGATGAGCTAAGGAGTAGCACAGCACATTTTCTCTCTGCAAATCGCAGGTCCCTGAAAATGAAGCTAATATTTGCCCTTTCAGTTAAATGCAGTTATTCTATGATAGTAAATTAGTTTTATTTTAGATTGACATGAAAACAACACACTTACTTTCAATAAGAATTTTTCACATTGATAAGAATTCTCACAAAAAGCAGTAAGAATGTAGTATATACAAGGAGAATTGTAGATGCTTTTAAAGTCTGACAAGACACAGAGGATGCTTTGCTGCAATCCTAATGATGCCAGTCCAGTATGATTTACAGACACATATGTTAGTTCTATTATGCTTTTCTTGCCATGCTCATGGAACTACAAACATTCTCACCCATTTGCCTTTTTCAAATTCCTGCACTGGCATGAACAAAGAACGAGCTAATCACAGGATTTTGATAATTCCTCTGGGCAATCAACTATTACACTCCTGCAGTTTGACAATACCTAAAAATACAATAGTATTTGACCAGCTCTCTCGCACAAAACTAATTTCAGCATTGACAAATTTCCCAGATACCCATTTATAAATACTTACTGACACCTTCTTTATAAACTCATCTGGTCACCTTTCCACTGATGGTAAAATGGCATCAATGTGAAACAAACATCCTTAGAGATACTGTGAGAAGGGTGAAGTGCTGGGGAGTGATAGTTCTTTGCTGGTGATTGTCAATGAATTAGCAAGAAGCATTATCTTGGGTATAAAAGAACAGAGCCTATAGCTAGAGAAGGAGATAAAACATGAAATTGGGAAGTGTACTGTAAAAATTGGTGTTAGAAAACTAATGAATAATGTCACAAGACCTTAAACTAGCTATTCTCATTGAGACAGCTTGTTAGATCATCAAATTGCCTAGATGAGAAACCTGCTCCCATTACTTGTGTGTTTGTGGTGTCGAACCCAATTAGTGTTTCTCCAGCTGAATTTTCATTCATTAGAGTTGGAGAGCCAAGTAGAAAAAATCACAGTGGAACTGAATGTGTTTCCCCTTCACCAGCAGTTTTCTCCACACATAGGTGTCACAAATATGAGAAGCACACTCTGAGATTGGCTCTGGTGATTGTCACAGCAGTCCCTTCCCCACAGCCCCACAAGCTTTGCTTTCTCTAACACCCAGCCTCCAGCACAGAAACAGAAAGGAGTTCCACCATATTAACCTGAAAAATCCAACACAGCAGGGAAAATTCCACCTGTCTGTTCAACCAGTGCTGATTTGTTCAGCCCATGTTTCTAATTCATTCTGTGTGTGTGGCTTTTTTCCCCCTCAAAGGTCAATATGCAGAGGTAAATCACTTCAGACTCCATCCTGTGGTTCCACTTTAGCATGTTCACATCAGGTTACCTTCTGTTACAGTACAAAAAGAGTCAATTCACTACTAATATTTCCTCTAATCCCAGGATCTGGGATTTTTTTCTAATCCCAATAGAATTTTGTCAGCAGAGGTGAAATCAATGCTCTGCTGAATTCATGCCACTAGTTTCACCTGAGCCTAATTTTTCCAACTCATCTTTGTATGAGGGTTATACAACTGTTACTAAGTTTTAAAATTGCTTATTTCCTGTTATGTACAATCTTAACCTCATGTAGTGCACCTAGTGCACTGCCTTAGAAAACAAATGAAATATTAAGGCTGTCTAAGGTTGTCTCTGTTTTTAAGAGTAAATACTGCAGTAGTTGTTTCTTTTTTCTTTCAGTCAACTCAAAACTTTCCAGGTGTTGAATTTGTAGTGACATTTGCAATGCTCCTGAAGCATTATGAAGGGAAACTGTGAATTTTAAGTAGGGATGATCAATAGGGTTTGAGAAATATTATATTAAAACTGATATCTCAAGGCTATGATCTTGACAGAGATGACACTTAGTACTTACTCAGTCATCATAATTTTTATCATTTTTCCTATTCTGTGAAAACACTACTGATCTTGTTTTGACTGTCAACTATCCAAGCAAGCTATTAAATTCCTCATTTAATAAGATAATCATTTTATAATGGGATTTAAAACTCTAGGTGCAATGCAGTCAACATCAAACACTGGCTTAAATCTCTTGCACTAGAATTCATATTTGTCATCAGAAGGGGTAAAGGGGTTGTTTCATTTTTAAAGTATCTGTGGCTCATGATAGCAAAGGTTCTTCATTCAGCAATGTGCTTGAAATTAACTTGGGGGGTGCTGTTAAAGAAGCCTACTCCCTGCAGCTGAACTGAAATTAGGTTGCATTCTTTCAGCTTTTTAACGGACAGATAATCTGAATGTTCAGTTTTGCATCTGTTACACAATTGCTTCTTTATTCTGAGTCATTTGGTAACCTCCAAAAATAGTTCACTCTTCTTGAATTAGCTGCACAGTGTTATAGATCACATAGACAGAAAAGCCCATCTCCTTGCTTCTGCACAGCCAATGTGCTACAGGGCTCCCGGATCAGCGGAGTTGTTGCAGTGTATCTTAACTCTAACAGATGTTACTGCTGGCCTCTCTCACAGCCGGGAGGGAAAATAAAAGAAAGAGAAGCAATGGATCACAGGCCAAAACAATTGCTCGGTTCCAACAATAAAACACTGTGTCCATGGAGGTGGACTGAGAGAAAAAAAATGTTTCAGTTTCTTTTCAGATCAGTGCCCAACAGCTAGAGTAGGAGATGTTACTGTTTTTGCAATAGAGGTACTGTCTGTTTTGCACATAAACCCGAGTTTTTGATGGGAGTCAGAAACTTTGAGCACCAGGTCTCCCAGTGATGTCCTGCAAATAGTAGTCCCCGAGTGGAGAAATTAATTTTTTTTTCTTTTTCTGAAGTATTATTATATTATTTGTACTCAGCAGTAAGTATTCTTCCAGGATTATTTGCTCAGGTGAATTAAATTCTCTTTCGTTTTGCTTTTTAACTATGTGATAGGTGTGGAGAGAATTAATTTTCAATAAAAAATAGCCTCAGCTGGCTGTTGAGACAAGAAATGGCAGCTGGAAAAATTAAGAAAGTGCAAATCAAAGTATGTTTTTAAATATAATTTAATCAAAGGCAAAAAAAATCAATAATGAAATTAGAAAGGACTTTCAGGTGAATGACAAGTTACTATTGTCAATCCAAGCTTTGCTGAGGAAAAAGCCAATTTGAGCAGAAAAGAGCAATATGTTGGAATTTCATGCATACCATGCACTCCATGTAATTAATGTACCAAAGATTAAAAAAAATTAATGCTTTTCATTGCTGCAACCTGTGGGAAATCCTAGCATTTTCCATGTAATTCTGCAGAAAAAAGAAACATACGTGTCTCACATTCCCCTCTCTAATATTCTAAGAGGGTCACAATATTAATGGGATATAATACTATACATTTTAATTGAGAAGAAATACAAGCTATTTTCCTCATGCATCTCAGACCTTCCTGAAAGTGTTTGCTGTTATTGTTTGATATCAGCTGCCATAAGAAAACTTTCCCCCATCTGTTCACTTTCGCAAGAGCCCTGTCATGAACTTTCATCTGCTTTTTTTCCTATTCTTCTGTCCAAACGGACTGTGAGATAGAAGGAATCATACTCCTTTTCTATCAATTAAACCAGGAGACCCTTTTTCTGCTGGGTTGGAAGAAAGTATGGCTTTATCCTGGAGTGAATTAACTGCTTCCCTCCAGGACTAAGCTCAGCTATGCGTTCCCTGAGAAATTTCTTCTCCCATTAGATCAAAGCCTAGAAAAATAAGGTGTCTCCTGGGGCTTACTGTCGCAGGGTTGAGGGGTGGGGTAATGGAATTTTTTTTTTTTTCATTTTACTGCACCTGAATTTCCTGTAAAGTGGGGCCATTTGTCAAATGTGCACACAAATTCATGAGTAAAAGTCAGTGTAGCAGATCTGATCCTACCAGAATCTCACTTTTGATCCTGAAGTGCACTGAAAAGCATACTGAAATAACTCTTTATAAGCTCTTTCGTAGCACTAAACTGGAGAAATTTTTCTTTATCCATACAAATTACCAAGATGCAAGTGTATGAATTTTGCTAACAATACCCCACAGAATTTTGATGTCATGGTGAAGAGTATTCATTTTCTAGTGTTAAATATCCCCATTTAAATTCCACCGGGGCTGCAATAGAGGCTTACCTGTTTGCCACCATTCAGTGCTTTTTGTACTTTTATGTCAATTCTGAGTCTTCTTATTTCTAAGGGAATAACTTTTCACTTCATATCAGAGCTTTCCTATGCTTTTATTCATTCTCATTCTTTTCTGAAATACCCTCTAAACCCATAGAATCCTCTCTAAAATAAAGTGACCTGCAGTTCTATACAGGTCAATCTGGGTGAAAATTTATTTGTAAGTCACATAACAATATGTCAGCACTTGTCTTTACTGTTCATGAGCACCTTCCTGATGACTCCTAATTCATGGCATTCCTAATTAACATTTTTAGCCACAAATGCACCTTGTCTGCCTAATAATAATAAACGTGCATGCTGATGTTCCTTTTACCATCTTACTACTGTGAATGCAAAAATCCTGTAAGGTCTGTCTAGTAAACAAGAGACAATTTTTGAAAGAATGCCAAGATTTCAACATTCCACTTCAAAACAAGGTTCTCAGATATTTCAAGAGAAGGAAAAACAGACATGAGAGAAAGTGTGCACAAGCCACACAAAAAGCTTGAATGCTCTCCCTGGGATCTTCACAGTCTCCCAGTGAGCAGTAGCTCCCTTGTGGAAGATCATAGCCTGAATCTAGCAAAGCCCTCTGATTTCCTCTCCCTCTCTCTTCTGTGATGAAGACTAACAGATGATCAAGATGCAATTTTCTTTTTCAAGAGCAGTTGTTCAACTCCTTTTGTGGACCTGCTACTATTTTATTATGGGACATATATTGTAATTTCAACACAAACATTTGGAACAAATGTTTTCTATGTCTATATAGCCATGTATATACATTAATATCAAATATGGGCAAGTCAATAATGTAGTAAAATTTGAGTTTAACCTTCATACAAAACACAGTTTTAAGTGAAAAAGTCAAAGTGGCCTTTTCTTAAACCAGTTTGTTTTAGATAATTAGAAATCAGTGACATTCTTAACATGAAGACAATACCCTTTCCTATAAATTCTGGCTGTATGGTCTGTCCTTCACTTTGTAACTTTTTCACATTACAGTTTTCTATATCTTTCAATTTTTTTTTTCATTCTGTAAGCAAAAGATGAAAGAAAAATGAACTCACAGCAAAAACTGAGCTCTAGTGAAGCAGTTGATTCTCTCCAGTGACTGTTAGTGAGAAAAGTCTGTAAGCTTTCAATTGTTTTGTGAAAACTAATTCTTGCTAAATGACATTTTGAAATCTTGCATGTGTGATCATGATTTATGTATTAGGTAACCTTCATTTAAGGCTGGAGGAACATGTGAAACAGTGTAGGAGAAAAACTTGGCATGGATCTCTACTCCTTTATATTATCAATTTTATGACTTACTGTAGCATATTCTTCACCAAAGGCAGTTAGCAATACAAGTAGCAACTCAGTGGAGTGCTTATAGATATGTCTAAATGTTGACACCTCCTAAAAGGATGCCCAGAGCACCAGGATAAGAGCGTTTCAAACACCCTTCTTACGTTTTAAATACAGGAATGGCTCTTGGTTTACTTTCTGATTTTCATGCTTATTGGCACAGGAGCACATTGAAAAGGCTTATAAATACATATGTGTGCATGCATACCTGCAAACACAGGCACAAACACGAGTTAAAAGCTCCCCCTCCTTTTCTTGCTTAATCATATCATTCCAGGCATCACACAAACCTCTGGCACCACAGCACAACACAGAATACAGGAATGATGTCATCTTTTCTATCCAGAAAGGAGCCCTGGTTCTGTGGATCCCTGAGCACAGCAAGCACAGAACCAAAATTCCTTTTCATGGCTGGTGCTTCCAACACACGGCTGTGCAATGTCTCTGAGACACAAACACTCTGTACTGAGTGATGCCAGCAGGCAGGCAGCAGCCCTCCTAAACTCTCCGTAAATCTCTGCTAACACCATCAGCCGGAGATCTTGTCATACATGTCGCAAAATCTGGTCTTCTATCTCCTGCCTTAAACGTCCTATTTCCTCTTTCAATAGAAAGTAAGCCACAGGCTTATGTCGGGTAGCACACTCTGATGTATCAGACACAGAATGAGATTTAGGAGCATGAGTCATGCTGATAGGAAGTATTTCTGGGCCTGCTTTTTGATAGCCTCCTCTTTTATTATTTATCTTCTAAAGAAAAAATTCACCATTTGTGAAACTTTACAAGAGCATTAGCTTTCATCATTCGTAAAAAGTCCAACACATCAGAAATGTTAATGATAACAGTTTTTCATATCTTTTAATTTAGCTGCTTCGTATTTAAACAGTCTTTAGTAAAAAACATTTCCTGTACTTTCCAGAACTAAAATGTGTTCAGATTTCTGAATTAAAAATATGCAATCTGACTTGAAACTTTGATTTTTTCACGTCCACTGCAGTTATAATATTTAGTCATATGCATACATTTTCAGCTAAATTCCAACTACTATTTATTTTAAGAATTGTGAAAAGCTGGAAAATCTACTTTATACCCAAATCTGCCACAAGAAATGGCAGAGCCAAGAATTGATAACCTGATGAGATATTCTATTGTTCAACTTTATAACACACTTCTCTGGGATGTTTCCTGGAAAATATAGAAAAGCTCTCTGAAAGTGTGCATCTCAGCTGGGTTTTTCCCCCCTTCCATTTTGCTTCATGAGAACAAGACAATATACAGAAGCTATATTCAAGGATACTGCTGAGTTATTGAACTGTCAGTTAACTTCTAAAACACATAACCTTAGAAAATAAATCTATCAATATTTTGGCCTGCAGTACTCGGTATATAAGACTGAAGTACATCCTGCATTGTATCATAATGACTGATTGATGATTTCTTTAACAAAACTGTAGACATCAATACACAGTTGGCCACAGAGATACACAAAGAATAGACTTCTGCAAAAAAAATGCTGCTGTGTTCTTCAATTTCTGCTGTTGTCTGGTTTCAAAATTATATTAAATAAAGTCTTAATTTAAAACAGAATAAAAAATTGGACACCTGTCCTAATAATCTCCATTACCTTACAGAAAACATATTAAAATGTGTAATTGCTGCTGATATCAGGATTTCTTTTCAGGTATTTTATTCAGTACTTATTATGTCCACAATTTAGTTTTATTATTTACCTAAGTCCCCCTGGAAAGTTAGTTAGTTAGTGTGGGTTTCTTTTCCCCCAGCAGGACAAATTTCTTTCTAACTCTTCACTATCCACTTCTTTCAATTGCTTGTTACTGATGTTTTCTTAGTCACAATTTTTTTCACTTTGTGCCAAATTCTTTTTATTTGCCCAAGTGGGCTTGTTAAAATGTCCAGATGCTAAAATATCAACACCCTCAATTAGGAACATCGACAAAATATTTTTTTTATGTTGAAAATCACTATTCTGGCATAGTGAAAAGCAAGTTTAAGGCTCGAAACCACATATGCACAGAAAGGGATGCATGCAAATAAATGTGGTGAGATGGTAACTACATTGAATAATAATCAGGCATTTTAAAGATTCCGTGGTATATTGCCATCACAGATATGCCTCTTCATCTATCCACAACCTTTTCAGAAAATATATGTTGCATCTAGAAGAGACCTATGAAGCAAAGCACCAGGAAGAAGGGAGCAGTTGTATGAACCCAGCTGTGATGTGGGTGCCACATGTTGGGGCAGGCACTGGAAAGAGCAATCACAGCTCAGAGGGGCTGGGGTTGTCATCCACAGATGTGCAGTTGGGATACGTTGAAGCAATGTGTGAAAGACACCAGCAATGAACAAAACTGTAAAGATCTGCCTGAGGGAGGCTTCACTGAGAATCCTAAACTCCCTGGGCTGAAAGAGAAGCCCCACTGTGCTTGTGTTTTTGGAGTGAGGGGGAAAGGGCCAGGCAACTTTTCTTGGCATCTTCCATGCATTTGAAGTGGAGGAGCGACAGATTGATTGCCAGAGACACAGAGCAGAGATTAACAACAGAGAGAGAAAACAAAATGTACATACACCTCAAAATTTTCCACAACTTTTTTAGTGACAGGCTTTTGTAATGCCATTTGCCAAAACATCCAAATTCTTCATTTGATAGTAAAAAAATGTTTTTCACCTTTCTATTGTACCACATAAGTAAAATATTACTTTTCAAAGTAATATGACCGGAAAATGACCTCTTCTTATTTATTTCTTTCTGTGGTGAAATGACACCTCCCACACATACATACACACAGTCTCCTGCTATTTAGATATAGCATGCCCTAAAATGTTAATTAATACTGCAAAACTGCTTCACCTCCCTGAGCAACTGAAAAGCATCTTAAGCTGTGATACACTCTTTTTCTTACTTTCTTGTTCTTACTTTTAAGCGTGTATTTTCATTTGTGACTAACTTAAGCTTGCAACTTCATTATATGACCTTTCCAGTTCCAATTAAACTTGTAACTGAAGGAGGTGGCCGTCAAAGCATCATACATAGGAAAAAGGAAGCAGAGAGAACACTGTGAATGGCAGTAGTAACATACAACTGCAGCACTTCATTTCCAGCTCACCAACTAAGTATATCCATATATTTTTACTTCTCATCATGGCCTCTTAATTTCCAGTGTAACTTTTTTTTTTTTTAATTTACTGCTTGGTACTACATGCCATATTGTAGCACAATGACAACGAGAAATTGCGCTTGCTACATGAATTATGTATGCTGGTTTCAAAACCCCAATGAAAAAGACAGAAACAGCAAAAAATGTGCCTTGAGTGGTGATCTAAAGGTTACTTGATGTAGTTCACCAGTCTTGCCAAGAAAAGCAAGCCTCGAGGGAAAAGAGTATTGATACCAGTGGACAGGAAGCCTTAAAGATGCTCTGGAACAGAACAGACTCCCTGAATGCTGCTCCAGCAGAGAAGACGGGGAAAACTTGCTACACATGAATTTCTCTGCCAAGTGTCAGAGGGTGTCCAAGAAAGTTACAAATTATCTGATTTGGGACAAAATAAAGGGTGAAAGGTGATTTCACAGAAATTGTTGATCTAAACTAGCCCTGTGCATTGCAGAACACCATTGACTTTCTAAATGCAATCTGCAGTTTACAAGCAAGGCCTACAAAAACAAAGAGATAGATCATAATTGCTCACTCTGCCTCACACTTTGGGAAGCCAAAGCTGTACAGGCAAGATTTTCCAGTGGTGTTCCTAAGTAGTGCCATACAGAAACCTAATCTGAGGCTGACTGAGAAGAGTTGGCCAACTCAAAAGGAGTGGGAATGAGCCAAATTTTGCGGTCTGCTATTGATATCAACCTCTATGGCTGTGAAGTCAGAGAAATGAGAGATCCTAGACTGTCCTGAGGCTGTGATAAGGACTCATAGCCAAAGGCCAGGTTTTAAAGATATACAACCGAAAATCCAAATCCTATTAAATCCTTTGCAGTATGTGATTCCTGCTGTTAAAAAACACTGCTTCCAATCACATGTGGAGTCTCTCAGAGAAGTGCTAAAAGACCATGTTCAAACCAGGCTTGGTTATGAAAGGAACCACCTGATGAGAAATGCTGGATCCTGTTATGATTGTAAACAATTCAGGTCAACTGAAACTAGGACTTCTTGTCTCAATTACTCAGAGATTTAACTAGAATGGAAAAGTAACTGGGGGGGTTTTGTTGGTTTTTTGGGGGTTTTTTTGTTGTTGTTGTTGTTTTTGTTTTGTTGTGTTTATTTTACTTATATTAATATCATTAAGATACAAAAATACGCTAGAAAGTAAACTTGTAAACTGGTCACTTTAAAATCTTACACATGCATTCTCCCTTAGTCCCAAGATAAATGTGCACTAACACAGATTTCAAGGAGCATCTGGATGTTGCTCTTTGTCATATGGTTTAGTTTTAGGTAGTCCTTTGAGGAGAAGGGAGTTGGACTCAATGATCTTTATGGGTCCTTTCCAACTCGAGGTAGTCTGTGATTACAATGTGATTACTATGAACTTTGAAACATAATTAAAATGCAACCATATTAATGAAAAATTGTACTATGGGCAATACCAGGCCATCAGAGAGCATGTATGATACACCTTCTACGCTACCAGAACTTATGTGAAGAAGTAGTTTCTCAGAAGAGGCACTAACTGAAAATAAAACACCTTAATTTCAAAAAGTACTTTTTTTAATATATACTCCTCATGAAACCCTTTTTTCTCTTAAGTGTTTTCAGCTGTCAAAAGAATTCGTTGCAAAACCCTGGCTCTGCCTTTCTTTGGCTCGGCTTCTCAAACATTCTTCATAAGACCAAAGATGGCTTTCTGTATCATGAGAAAAGACAGTTGTGGGGGGCGAAACCACCTAGAGGCATCTTTGGCTTACCAGTGATACCCATATAGTTCCTACTGTTTCTTGTTGACTGGTTTGTTTTTCCCTGTTATCACTAGACCCAGTGGCAGAAAATACTCAAGTGATCTTGCCCAGGAATTAAATCAAATTTATATCTCACTTGCAGGACAATATCCCTCAAGGCTCTTTCACTAAAAGGGACAAGCTGACACATCAACCCCTGCTTTGCTTGTCTCCACAGATCACGAACAAACTTGGAATGCTACTGGCCTTTTTATTATGTTCAGACACATTTACACAAAAGAAATTAGACAGAATTCAGAAACTCCATGTAAAAATGCAGAATAATTTTTTTTCTGATTTATATTTTGTTAGGATTTACTGTTTGCTAGGAAAAACAAAAACTTTAGACTACTCAATAACTGGAGTAATCTGGACACATCTGGTTATAAGAATGCAACATTCTGAGTACCAATATGTTTTCTGTTGTTTAATAAAAGTAGAGGGCCCTTCAGAGTTCAAAGGGGCTAAACAAGATATTGAGCTTATACTGGGCAACAATCTGTCATGGTTTCACCCCAGCCAGCAAGCCAGCCCCACACAGCCACTCACTCACTCCATCACCCACCCACAGGATCAGGGAGACAATCAGAAGTGTAAAAGCCAGAAAAATCTTGGATTGAAATAAAGAAAATTTAATAGGGAAAGAAAAAGCTGCACCCACAAGCAAAGCAATACAAGGAATAAATTCACTCCTTCCCCTGGGTAGACAGGTGTTCAGCCATCCGCAGGAGAGCAGGGTCCCATCACACATAACAGTGACTTGGGAAGACAAACAGCATCACTCCAAACATCTCCCTCTTCCTCCTTCTTCCTGCTACTTTATATACTGACCATGATGTCACATGGTCTGCAGTGTCCCTTTGGTCAGTTTGGGTCACCTGTCCCAGCTGTGTCTCCTCCCAACCTCCAATGCACCCCGAACTTCCAGGCCAGTGTGGCAGTAGAAAAATCAAAAAAGGCCTTGGCACAGTGTAAGCCCTGCTCAGCAGTAACAAAAACTTCTCTATATTATCAACCCTGTACTCAGCACAAATCCAAAACACAACCTCACACTAGCTACTGTAAAGAAAATTATTTCTACCCAGCTTAAGTACTTCAAAAATTTCCTAATCTTTTCTGCTGCTCTCCAGCCACTAGCAGACCCTCCAAGACTGTCTCCTTAACTCTGACTTAACACAGGAGGCAAGGGAGAACCTCCACTTTGCACATCTGCTCCATTTTCTGCCTTTTATTTCACATCATGAATTTTTCTTCCCCCACATACCACATGTTCCTTTGTGTTGCCCCACAAGCTGAACTCCAAAATCAAATGCACAAAACCACTCCCTAGATAAATTACTTGACTATTTCTAATGAGCACCAAATGATCAGCACATCCAAGTGACTAAATGCAAGTATATATTGTGGTTTTGCCAAAAGTGCGGTTCAGGGAAAGAAAAAGTCAGGGAAAGGGAGAGGCAGAGGTATCAGTCACAGCTCACAGTGCAGCATGATTATGCACTTTTATCATGGACAGTAAGACTACTTGTAATTAAAACACTTTATTACAAAACTGCCTCCAGCAGAGATGGAACAGGTTCTAGTCTTCGTGTTTATAAGAAAGGTAAATTTGTACTATTTCTCTTCCAAATACAATAGTAAATTTCATTTAGAAAAAATGAGTGATGCTGAGAAGAGCCACATATTAAAAACTCTCCATGAAGAGTCCCAATTAGCAAAAACCAATAAACAAGACAAATCGTGGTCGTTCTTATAAGGAAAGAAACTTGTTCTTATGGAAAACTCTACTGCAATTACAGAAAATTTTGCATGTTGACAGCCATGCAATAAATGTCAAAGTGTGTATATAGCATGCTCAACTCCACCGTATTGCTCAAGTCACTCTGAAGGCTACTCCTAGGCTCCTGCTTTCTTGGCCTGTGCAACTGCAATTTACTCCCTTGATGAGAATGCATTAGCAAGGAGTTTTTAAGCACATAGTTACATACTACTGCTTTGCAGATTACTTGAAACTTTCAGCACCAGGGATGGATGGTGCCCACACCATGAGAAGCTGTTCAGCATTTCATTTTTCATCAGTTCTAATGGTTCAGCTTCACACTTTATTCCTTGCTCTGAACATAACAATTCACTTACAGACATTTTGGCACATGTCCCTAAAGCATTCAAGCAGTTTTGGAAATACTACATTTTCTTTTCAAATGTGGGGTTAAAAGATGATACTAACTCCATTTTAAATTACAGGAATTGAGGATGAAATTTGATAAAAAGCGTTGGCAAAAGAGAAATTCTACTTGCTTAGAGAGTTTAAATGTACCTAGCATTCAATGGCATCATTTATGTCCAGAGCACATCTCTCACAGATTTCATTTGATGCTGAGTCCTCAAATGCTCACAGAGATCAGACCCTCAAATTTCTGTTGAAATGAAGCTTTCACTCCCAGTTGAAAGGCTGGCTTCAGGTGCAGCTGCAGTTGAATTTGACAGTCTCCCTGCCTCTCCCCTCCCAGTTACTTGCAGCTTACACAAAAGTTACTATATCTTCAGCCAAGAGGGAGTAAGTGACCACATGAGCATTACAGCTCCTGTTCAGTGCATAGTAGAAAACGTTCTTTGGATCCTTTACAGAAGCAACCAGTGGCACAGTGCTGTAACACGCACATGGTCAGCAACTGAATCTCTGTTTAGGGGACATTTAGTGCAACATTTTGTGGAACCATTCAAATGGGCCTTGTAAAAGCTCCACTGCCTTTCTCTGGTTTTAATATTGCATCAAAACAACACGGCAGGAGCAAGGGAAAAAAGCCTTCAGGAAATAATTTCACATATGATAATTTTCTGCCTCCATTTTCAGTTCCTCTGTACAATGCCTAATTTTCCAACTGGTGAGGCAGGGCATCTGTAGGTATACAACATCCTTAACTGCACAGTTTGAATTTGTTGCTATATCAGAACTGGTCTTCGCAATGAAAGAAGCATGAGTCCAGAGGGAAAAATTTCATCATGCAGTTAAAGTCTATTTTGCAAAGAGTAAATTATTTATGTGAAGAGCAGGGAGAAGCTAATTTAAGTGACACGGGCAAAAGTAATTCTGTCATTTCCTAGTGGAGGTCTAGTAGGTTACTATTATTAAGGTGTAAAAACACTTACAGGGATTAAACACATACTTTGCTGGGGTGGGAGGAACTTCACAGAAGTTTCAAAAAGTAAAGCTTGTATCCAAGGTCCTTGAAGAGCCTCTTCAGGTTCTGAAAACAGTGCATTTGCATGGATTCAAGTGTCATGCTTTGTTGAAAGCTCCTGATTGTGATCTTGACTTCCTTCTCATCCAGTTAGACTCCTTGTTCCATAATCCTTCTCCCTGCACAGCTAATCACAGCCTCCAAACCTGAGACTTATCATAGATCCATTGCTCTTCCTTAGTATCCTAATGTTCATCAAATCCCAAGTGTAGCAAGCTTATCCTGACACTCCTTAATGTACACAGACTAATATCATTTATATAGTTATTCCTGGCCTTTTCCCATTTTCTCTAGATCTCTTTTTCAGCTTTGCCTGCAGACTGATTTCTCATCATCCAGACTGTTCTCCCCCAACTCCCCTTTTGTCACTGCTAATGATTCAGACAATCCCATTCAGCTGCCCTAGCACCTTTAGTAGGATGGGGACTGAAACCCACCTTCCTCATCATTGCCTGCAGAGGTAGAGCTCTAGTTAGGATAGAGGCCTGTATATATCAAAGTCCTTTTCTCCTGAACAAAAACCAGAATAAATGGCGTTTTCTGTGTTAGAGGAATCAAAGTAAATTGGTCAAACAAAGTACCAACAGAAGTAAACACAACTGTTTGCTTGTCAGTGACATGAGTGATCAACCATTTCAATGAAATTAAGACCAACTGCAAATCTGTGTAGATAATTAAATATGTTATAGGCAGCACCACATGCTAAAGAGCTGATAAAATACACGTATCATGTTCTTGAGAAAAGCGTGACCTGTAAAAGGCCCTCATGAAAAATGAGGCACATATGATCTGTGCATGTCAGATAATTTCAGATATTAACATTGTGAGCCAAAACCTCCATGCAGCATATTATGACATAGAAAAAAAGACTGCAAGAGCAGAAAATCAGAAGTCCACTGGTATTTCCTAAACAGATCCACAGCATTGCCAAGACTGGCTGCTTAAACTCACTGTACAGCCGCAGCTTCAGAAAACTAAATTTTTTAGAGGATTTTAAAAACATTGTGAAAACATGAGGAAAACTGGCTACTAGAATTAAAAGAAATCTCTTCTGCACATATCTCCACATTAATTATAAAATATGTAATTTTAGTAGATGCTCATGGGAAGAACAAAAATGCACATCTCCAAAACAATGGCTATTTTCAAAGATCTAATTCAAGTCTTTGGGGAAATGAGGCTTTCCAAGAAAGTCTGTCAGAAAGGTTCTTCTGTTTGCTTGGCTTTAGTAAGGGAAAACCAGACATAACTTTTGCCTAGGTTTGTTCTTAGAAACAGCTGGGTGGCACTGAATGAAATTTCAAAAATATTTAGCCCAAAGTGTACACTTTGGAAAGATTCTATCCAGAGAATGGCAGAGGATTAGGCAGATCTATAAATAACTGACACAAGAGAGGGTTTTATTAAGGTGCTGTGGTTTTTTAAAGGGTATTGTCTGGCTGTGCTACCTGCTCCACCTACAGCAGCATCTAACAAGGTGCTAGTGGCCATGCATTAGCTTTCAGGATTGTCTTCCTCACAATGCAAGAAATGTTTGGTTTTTTTTTCTGGAGAAATGCTGTGGCTATTTTAGGCTGGTGCTTTGAGGGTTGTATGAGTGAAAGTGTTGCAGATATTAAAAGTTTGATTTCTGCTATCTTTTCCTGTTTGTTGTTAGATGATGATGCAAATATAAAAATCCTTTATATTCCATGAATTTATGTATTGACAACAATCCAGTGCAGGAATGTAGAAGTCTTTCTGGTAGCCTTGCTTCCATCCTGCCATATTCTTGATCTATCTCAAGTACTGTCTAAAGATACATTTTTCAAAAAGCCATTGAAATCCAAAGCCTCATGTTCTGCAAACTTGCGGAATTTGCTGAATTAGAAAGCAATTGCACCTTAATACTTAATATGCTATTTGAAACTTAATAATCCAGCCTTGTTCTTTAGCCTTGAGGGTTGGAAACAGGTGTTTTTAATCTTAACAGAATGAAGAAACATCAGTAGTCCTTGTGCTCCATGATTGCACACTCCTGACTCCTCCCCAGCCTGGAAGGTGATGCTACTGGTCAGTGTGCTGGGATGAGATGCTGGGTCCAGTCCCACTAACATATTTGCTCCCCAGAATAGTTACTGGACCAATATTTTCCCCTGTAACTTTGCTGTCTGACTGAAGTACAGAACTGTACTCTAGGTTCATTTGAGAAGTCAGCCTGAACATCAAATATTTTTTAAAATTTGGCTCACAGGGTATTAGCACTGTAATATGCCAAGACTGGATATTTACAGTGCTCTTAAAACCCTTGTTTTTGTTCCTGTTTGAAGTAACAATAGTAAAGCTTACAAGATCTGTACAAATTAATGAATAACTATTGTACAATAGCTGCTCAGACCTATCAGGAAACTCCATTTAACTTCAGAAGCCATAACAATGCTGGGTTAGCACTTTACCTTCTGTGGTGCAGTCGTAGCATAAAACTTTCCTAACCTGTTATCTAGAGTCAGCCTTAATGGTACCATAAAATTTCTTCAACACAAGGCAATTTTTGCTTCCTGAGGGCTTTGTAAGTTTGCTGTAAGTGCATTTATACATCTGAGTATCTAATGAAAATAAATTAGTAAGAAATACGTACTTGCCCAAATGTAATACAAAGCCCTAAATTATTTACTAGTCTAACAAAACACTCTCAATTCAAAGAAACATTTTAGAATAGAGGGATGAATGCATAAAATACCAGATTATAATCCAAAAATATATATTGATATGTATAGATGAGATGTATGTCCCCTTGATAAGTTTGAACTGACTTTTGCACTTCCAGCCAGATTTAACTACATTGCCATGTAGGAAGGACAGCGCTTGGCCTCTTAATATTGTTGCACTTACACTTTCAGAACATAATTGATATTTCCATGTGTTTACAAGTAAATTTGTTGGTTAGTTTCTAAATTAATATATAATTTGAAATGCATCCTTCAGTCAACTTAGCATCTCACAATTGCCTGTTGCCTTGTTCTGAGTGATTTTGATAACATAACAATGGACAGACTTTGCATTTCTTTCATAATGATTACTCAGATACCTTCTGCTGTGTCTACCTGACTTGTATGAAATGGTCATTTCCTTTCCATTACTCCCCATTTCTAAGAGTTTATTTTTTACCATGAGACTACTAAAAAGAACACTAATAGTAATTTCAGTCTCTCTAGATTGACACAGAAAGTAATGATCATTTTGTAATGGGCATCTTAATAAAGGATAACGATAGCATGCTAGCTAAGAACAATCTGATTAAGAACAATGACAGGAATTTGCTATTGTGAAAACAGGAGCTTCCCTCAAGATTACAGAGGGGAGAAAACCACAAGCAAATAACAAAACATTGGTCTCTGAAGAAAGAAAACATTTAGCTTCATGTGAAAAAAGTTTTTATGTATTTTATTTTTAATTCTTAGTCTTTGTTATAAAAATAAAACTGCTGATGACAAGAGTTTATAATTTTGTAGAAATTATGTTCAAAGACACCCTTGCACTGTACTGCAGTCTAGTGTCCATGAATATAGGAGTCTTTAATTTCTTCATCTATCTCCCTATCAGCATACCCTTAAATGAACATGTCTCTTATCAAATGCACAGATGGTGCAATGAGTCTGTGACTAGAATTCTGCTTTGATACAATTGCTGGCAGTCACAATTTAAAAACCTATCAGTGCGTCAAGTGATCCTGAAATCTGTAAAAGCTCTTTTTCTCTCTAGAACAGCATCCTTTGCTACCTGCACAAAGAAACAATCTCAGTAGGAGGAGTGGTAGGCTCTCACTTTTGAGAAAATAAACTGAAGACCAAATCAAATGATCCCTTTCTCAGTCCTCTCTGTAAACAAATACACATTAAGAAGTTCATTATACCTTAATGGCTGAACACTGAGGAGATGAGGATGTCACATGGAGCAAAAGGAAACAGGCACCTTCCCAACAGTGGGTAGTTTTTATTACTTGTTACCAATACAGGTATTTCAGCCACCACAGCTCTTACTGAAGATATGGCCTCATTTCAATCTCCATAATGCTGAGACATTGGAATGTAGCAAAAGCAGGAACTATTGTTGTTGTTGTTATTATTATTATTATTATTATCTTAGTAATCTATGGTGAAAGTTGTCTTTGCATTTGTACAGAGAACACTCGAGGTGTTCATGCTAACGAGGTGAAGCATGAAGAGTTTTCCAGATATTTGACTATTAGCTGTGTTTCTTTTGTAAAAAATGTTACGAGAAATTAAATTTTAAATTTGTCTTTTTCTCCCACCACTGAAAGCAAAATTATTAAATTAAACACTAATTCCCATCACTCATAGTTCAGAAAAAAAGAAGGTTAAGAGGAACAGAAATAGAGTTACAGGCTTACATGAACAGCTACGACTCATGGGCTTTCCAGCTGACATATAATCCACCTAAATACCCTCAAATACTAAATAGCTTCAGAGGAGTCAGGCTTGAGCTGAGAGCTCACAACATTTAAGCCACAAAGCCATCTCTGGGACCACAGGTCCACTTGATGCTCTCCAGCACACTGCAAATTCCATCAAATGAAGTTTCCAACTAGAATTTCTGAGGTTGGATTCAGATAATTCAGAGAGGCCAAGTTCACAATTCTGTGGATGTTCTTTGTTGCTCTAATCCCTTCAAACCAATCTGAGCTCGTTTTCAATTTCATGGGTCCAACTGGCTCGTGCAGCTGAGCTTTGGAAAAGTCTGTGAAGTTGAAAATTGCCATTCTGCTGAACGCCTGCAAGTATAATGATATATGTATATTCCTACCTTTCTGCAGTGATATGTTACTCACACATATTCTTTGCATATGAGCCAAGCTGTAAACCATAAACAATGAATTTTTTGTTCCAAGGAATTTTTTTTGTTCAAGCTTCTGGGGTTCTTTTTTTTTTTAATTTTCTATTTTATATTTAGATATAACTCCAACATTAAGTTTCCCAGTAAATAGCAGCCAACATTCAGCAAGCATAAAATCAAATATGAGGATGAAAACAATATAGTTAATTTTTTATTGCCTATTCGTATCTCTACCCCTCCGTTATTCCATCAGTAACTTTTTCTTATCAGTTAAGTGTCCAAATAAAACTTTAATTCTTCTGTTATTCATATGAAAGCCCACTGACTAGCAATGATATTTCCCTCTGTTTAGCATTTAGACAGTGTTATAAACATTCTGTTATATATGACATTAACAAATTTAAAATAGTTTCTTTTCAAACTGAAGGCCAAACTTCTCTTTCAGTGTACTTGTGAGACCAGTTTGATAAAATGCTTGTATTGCCTGCATGCTGCTTAGTGACATTCCCTTTCTTCTCTTTACCCCCCTCAAAATGAAGAAATTCCTCCTGGCCAATGGGACAGAGCACTCATGAGGGCTTTTAGGGTCTACAGATTTTATAGCCAAGGGCAGGTAGGCAGATCCTAAGACACTGCTTTTGTTGAGGGAAACACAGGTTAAAGTTGTCTGTTGCCAGTTCTTTTGGGTAGCGGCCAGACGGCCAAGCTGTGTGTGCAAACTCTCAGCTAGCCCCAAACATAGCTTTCCTCTGTGTTGGGAGCACCAGGGAGCACAGAGCAGGCACTTTGGGAACGGGGCAAGTAAACAGAGGGTCAAAGAAGAAATCCAGAGAAAAGCCATTCTGCTCTTCAGGGACTAAGGAATTTTCTGCAATACTGAACACTTTATGCTCAATCTATTTTTGAATTAATACAGGTGCTCTTGGAAAGAAATTAGTCCATGTTTTTCCAAGGGCGGGGGGTGCTACAGTCTAACCCTGATCTGTTCATGGGAGGGACATCAGAGTGCCTCAAGCACTTCTGCCTGCACTAGTTGATCCAGCGGTCAGAGACTCAGTCTAGTCTTCAAACTACCATTTTTTGACACAGTAACTTCTAAAAGCATGCCAGGATTTTTTTATTATGTGACATTCCTTTTTTAATTTTAAAATTATTTTGCCTGCAGACAGGCAATTGACACTTCAGTGCTAACAACTTGGATCTATCTATCTACACGTTTATGGGAGATTAACTTAACCTGAGAAACAAACTTCCCTATTTTTTGTTTTTCTTGACAGATCCCAGATTAAGCTAAGTATTCTGGGTACCAGGTCAGCGTAAAATTCATGAGCTAGGATACAACAACTCAAATTTGGTCAAAACTCAGGAGCTTAAAATTTAGTTTCAAGTAAATATCTTTAAAAATCAGTCTGGTTACAAGCAAAGAAAAAAACCAACTTTTTTTAAAGCAAATGAAACTCCAACTAATGAAGACAACAGAGAGAAGTAAATTAATTGTAATACTCTTCTTGAATTTCAAAAGGAATCCTTTCCAAATTAGGTCAGAACAGGAGAGAAGGCAAATGCCCTGCATGATACTTCTAATATTTTTAGTGGATCTTTATGACTTAGGCTACTATAATTGCTTTTGGAAAGCATCTTTTCACTCTGACAGACAAGTAGTTAAAACTTGAAGGGAAGCCAATAACTTTGACACAAGCTTATCATAGGGATATTTCTCAGATAACACTGTCAATATTATTATTTTATACAAACTGTCACAGAAGTGGAAGAAGAAGATCATATGAAAGAAGAACACGAGTTGAAATATTAAATAAACTCCAGTAGTTTTAAAAGGTTTGGATAAAAAAAATGCTGAGGACAATCTTCAATGTGGTAACAGGAAAATCAAACTTCCTAAGAGGCAAATACAGCTTCTCCATAGTCATAATCCATAGCAGCTTTACAGCCACTTCCAGTGGATTGTTATGTATTTTCAGGTTTACATGCAATTTTCAGACAACCAGAGCAGAACAGGTCAACACTCTGACTCATTTGTTGGTAAGAAACTCTCAATGTCATTGTTTCAGTCTTCTTAAGAGTCTTTGTGTTAAAAGAAACATTCTAGAGAATAGAAGCTTGAATCTTGTAGTTTCATTTTTGAAATTCTGAATTTGTTACCAGTTCCCATGGGTTTATTCAAAAATTGATTCTAATTATAACTGTGTTGTAATATGTGAGATGACAACAGAAATTGTTTCTATTTTTGTATCTTTAAAACCAGTCACTACTTAGTGCTATCATAATACTTTATATTCTTTTTCTGTTTCAAAATGTTTTCTATCTGTATAGTAATGAAACATGTTAAGCTAAGACAAGGCTACAAACATGGAACTGCAAAGTAAATATCTGAAATTCTGAAAGAGGACTTAACCATGCCATCAAGCCTGGACATATAATCAATAAAAACATTGTTAAAATATAATTATCAACAAAAATATTATAAAATGATATTTGAAATAGCAGTATTAGGATGGATAAGGTTCACAAAAAAGTCAGAGTGTGGAAACTGCCATAGTTGCTGCTGTCCCTTTATTTTCAAGAGAAGTTAGGCAGTGATTCATTGATTGTTGATTTACTGCCCACACCTCAGCCATTATCCTGGGGGAGCCCCAAGTTTGCGGCTTGTAGGAAGAGATGTTAGGGTCAATCCTTTGCAGTCAGGATGGGCAAACCTGCCTGTGTGAGGCAGCTAGTAGGAGCAGAGTGGGCACCCAGCTCCATGCTGGGACTGCCACAGACTTGACTGTGCAGACAGTCAAAAGCCAAACATAGCAAAGAGCAACAGTGCCACTGCAGCTTCCTGCATTTCACTGGACTGCTGCTTTGTGCCTGTTCCAGTGTGGTTTGACAAATTATTTTCCTCTGTGACAATCTCTCCTTGCAACTGAGAGGCATGCTGTTCTCTCCTAGTTCACTGCTGATGTTGGGAACTTGAGCCGCTCCCCCTGTAAACCACCTAGTCACAGCAATTCATTAACAGCTGACCAGATCACCTCTTCCTGCGCTCCACCTCTAAAACATAAACTCTCTTGATGGATTTTATTACATGTTGTAAACTTGACCAATTTTCATTTTTCCCCTGTGCTCGGTGTTCTGCAGCATTTCACCTTTCCGGGGGAGGGGACAATGGGGAGCACAGTCTAATGTGGTTTGATTTAAATTATTACCCTGGTGCACACTTTCTTTGAGATGCTATTTTCCCTGCCTGTTCTAACTGCTGAGCACAATCACTAGAGCTCAATTATTAAAGCGATTCTAAAAATAGTGCCATGCAAAGCTGTCTACCAAGAAAAATCATTCAAACACAGAAAGAGACATATCCTGAGCAGTGTGCTTTCACTGTTACTAGCTTCTTAATTCTTTCTTTCTCTTTTTCTTTCTTTCCATCTTTTGCTCTCTTCCCTCTTCCTTTCCATTCTTTCCTTCATCAACAAGAAGGAAGAGGGACTTTCAGGACATTCAACTACCCTAGAAAACTGCATTAGCTCATGCACACATTGGCACAAGAAAACATTTCCTTTTTAGTAAATGCCAACATTCACTAACTTTCCTTTCAAGAAGATCATGAACCTGTGTTCATGGGAATACAACCAAAATAAAATAAATAAATAAATGTAAGCCCTAGTATTTCTAGCTGTGAGTCTTTTTGTGCACTATTCAGCGGAGTTGAAAACAAGGGCATGGTTAACCATCTGGAAGCCTCAGAACTAATGTTTCCCTGCCAGGGATTTTCACAAGGCTGTGATTCACTTGATGATTCCTGTTTGGGAAAGAGTTTAAGGCTATAGTTAAATCTTTAATTAAGCACAGGTAAGCACTCCCCTCAAGGAAGGTCCCTCCTATTTTGAATCACTAGTTAGGAGGGCAGCTAGGAGGAAAGGTGACTAGGATATCTGAGAAGATTCAGCTAATAATCAGTTTGGGCATCCTAAATCCTGGCAACTCTTTCTAAAAGATATCTTCAGGGATAAACAAGGAAATAAAGGCTGATGCAAGATAGTAATATGCTAACCTTCTTCTTTCCTTAAGTTCCTAAATTTGTATTGTTCAAAACAAGCAATAGCAATTACATCTAGACCAAGAGTTGTGGGAGGGAGGAAAGACACAAGAGGAGGGAGAGACAGGAGGAGAAGAGCTAAAGTCTTTTTGCCCCACTGCAAAGCCTGGATGAACACACACATGTATGTGTGTCCCTTGCTCCAAGGCAGAGGTCACATCACTGTTTCTGCCAGCCCCAGCAGGAGCCTTTCAAGCAGGAGACTGGTGGGATCACACCAATTTCACCTGGCAACAGGCATCTCTGTTTGGAAAGAAAATATCTTCCTCCCCCTCCCCTCCTACATCAGTTCCACATCCATTAACATTCAGACTAAATCTGCAGTTGCAACCCTTCAATCAGGCTACACTTTGCAGCAACAGCTCTGCCACCAAAGCTGTGAGGACTGCAAAAGTGTCAAGGGACTTAGCCTGAAAATTAAAATCCAGGGGCTATCAGCTTAGAGGTTGCATGCAGTGCATGCAGGACATAGGAGCAAGGAACGAATATAAATCTTGTAGCACTGACACCTCTGAAGCATTTTACTCTGTTTTTCACAGTGAGCTTAGGTGGCCATGCACCTCTTTCACATGGCCTGTCATATACAAGAAAGGTGTTAACTGCTAATGCCAGCAGCGAGAAGCTGTTCAGGAATTTTTCTGCCAGCTTTTGTGGCTCAGCAACCTATTTAAGGAGCATACAATCCTGGAGACTACGCCTCTTGATGCCTGTAAAGAACACAGAAACTGACGAATGGTCATACTCATCTTGTAGGAAATTAATGTCCATGGTCTTCCTGAGCTAGACAATTACAACTGAATGCATATGTCTCCAAAGCAAAATATAGAAAAATATGAGCTCTTTGAAAGTAGCTCAGGTATCATCCCTGGGTCTTTACCAGGTTTTAATACCAATTCCAGCTATCCAGACTAAGATAAAACCACATGAAGAACAACCATTTACTAGAAAAAGATATATTTCACAGTCAAACTGGCCATTTGGGATATACAGCTTGCTGACATGAAGAATATCTGAGTTCAGCACACATCTAAATTTTAAAAATAAAAGGAACTGAAAAATATTTTTTCTATGGGCAATGATACGAGTTATTTTTATCTAAATAGTGCCGAATGATGCCTAACTACTCAGTTAATAGAAATGACCACTAATGTGCATAGTAAACTAAGTTTCTATACAGCTTACATGCTTTAAGTTCAGCAGGTGACTTACACCACAAAAGAAGCAAAGCATCGCACTTTAAAGCACAAGAACTTAAATTTACATTCTCTGAAGAGCATCTGAAGCAACTTCTACAACACTGACACAAGCACCAATATAACATGAACAGAGTCTCCCTGTCAGGTTGACTGTCTTAAAACCTGATAAAAATATTTCACTCCATTATTCCACCTTTAAGTGGGAAAAAATATTCAAAAGAGGATTACAAACAATTCAAAATATAACATCTGTGAAGTACTGCTGATTAATAAAAATAATAGAAGTCAGAAATAAACCACAGCATCCCTTTGTTAATTTTAGATTGCTCCCTTTAATTAAAACACCATAACTAATTATTGGCACTTCCGTTAAAAAGGCAGAGTTTGCCAGAGGCACAATAAATACTAATAATTCACTCTATAATTACTAATAATTCCTTGCTACTGAGCTTTTCATCCATCTGATCCACACAAAAATGGAAACAAGCGTTGGGAGCACGGTTTGGTACTTGCTGCAAGCAGAGGGAGGGAGCTGACTTGACCAAGACTGCAAGGAGAGCTGGTGGCAGAGTGGGGAGGGGGCAGAGGTAGGCAGGGAAGGCAAGGAGGGGTTATTGCTAGCCACCAGCAGTGAGGAGACACTGGTGCTGGTTGTAGCTTTGACACACAGAGAGCCAAACACACTTCCAGCCTTAATGGCTTCAATGACATCAGGGAAAAGGAAAATGCTCCACAAAGAGGGAGTGTGGTGGATAGCATGATGTGGAGCAGCCACCAGGGGTCTGCTCCAAGCACTTGCTGCCAACCTTCTCGGACAGGCTGAAGCTCCCTGGCATTTAAAAGGTTCAGGGCAGGCAGCAGCAGAACGGGGTTCAAGACATCACCCCTGTATTTAGATATAGATAATGCATCACCTAATACCACCAGCTTCCCTCTTCTTGCTTGCCATTTAATACTGGCCATTAAGCACTGAATGAACGGGGAGCCTCTAATCTGCAGTACTTTTCACATGCCATAATTTAGTATGATCTGTTGAAAGTGGCCTTCTTTGACAGCCTCATTTACTGTAGAGCCATAATGCCTTTCAAATATTTATTGTGAGTGATGGAGCCGCGCAGGAAATCAGCCTTCACTGATTTTATTATTGCACTGCCGGAAGAACACAGATGTATCCTTCAGATTTTATGAAACTCACAACGTTCTTCACAGTTTAAGGATGAAAGACCTATACCAGCAACACACCACCTGGGCACTTTATATGTGATGCATTCCATTTCTCTTACTTTCTTTGGAGGCTAAGTTTGAAAATAAGAAAACAAACCGGGGAATCACTGTCAGAAGGAAAAGCTGTCCTTGTAAATGCACACACACAACACGGAGCTTGATGTTCCGCCCCCATCCCTGTCCACACCCATGCCAAACTCCACCCCAAATTCCCAGTGGTGGTCAGGGTTGGTTTTGTGGGGGGCATTTTATACCTTTTATTTTTTTTTTTTGCAATGGTCATTAATTCTAAAAGAAAATGAGATATGAAAATTGACAGCTTTTTTTTTTTTAACTGATACTATTTTTTGACAGCTGCTGCAGGCTGCTCTGGGGAAGGTGGAGCACGAGGAGCCAAATGTGAAGTTTGTTGCCTGCACCTGGAAACAGTTTAGCATCAGAGAGCTGGATTCTTGTTCTGATCGAGTGTGATACACCTGCATGGGACCCCTGACGGAGGAGCAGAAGAACCACGCCGGTAAGAATCTTTAGGCTGCTGGGAGTTGCACTTCACCTGCCAAACTTCTGAGAGAGCTGTGCCTGCTCTCCAGGCAGTGCAGAGGCGGAAGCATCAGCCTCCACACCTGCCCTCCCTGCACGCCACTGCGGTTCACAAGATGCTTTCTATACAGGTTGAGTAAAGCTTTACTCCTTTCATTAACTATACAGAGAAAGACACCCCAGAAATATTTCTATTTTTCAATAGCTCAACTTCCAATATACAGACTTATATCCCGTTCCCACAATATGGTTAGCAGGGGAATTTCAAATTGTAGGTTCACCGGATAAGGGAGCACAATCTCCTCCCCCAAAACAAACTGAAAAAAACACCCCTCAAACTTGTCACTATTAGCTAATGGCTGTGGTATGTGGTTGCTCATGTGTGCAATGCCATTGAAATTACTTGACAACGATGAGAGCACAGGAGGAATTTTAGGCAAAAAAAGTAACCATAGCCTCAATGCTTCAAATATCTAATATAATATGGCTGATAAGATGGCCAGTCTTTGAAAACCAGGGAATTAAATGTTTCTATATAGATATTGGAATAAATTCATGCTGGCTGCAGCCCCAGGGATGAATTATATCTGGATTTGCTGGATTTTGCACATATTTGGTAAACTGGAATTCCAAAGTCTCTGCTTGCATTTAACATAATGTGCATGTTCTCAGTTTCCTGGGTTGTTTATTAAAAAAAAATTAAAAGCATACAGACACCTGAAAGTGTGAATTTTCCTCTCTTTCACTCTCTCCTTTTTTTAAATAGATAACATCTAGTTTAAAATGTCCAGTCCAAAACTATAATCAGCAAATACAAACTCTGACTCAGACATGCTTGTGCCAAATGGCAAACTGCCCCATGAAAAGGTACTTTTGGCCTCTTTCTATTTATCTCTCTCCCCCTTGAAGTATTCAGTATTACAGAGCAGAGAGATTTTGGGTAGCATGCTGGGAAAAAGGAGCAAAAGGACCCTTTCATTTTCTTGGCATATCCTAGCTACAAACAGGTTTCCTACAATAGAAGAACAAATGAGCAACTTTAGATGAAAAGGGATGGCTAAAGTCTTACATAATGGACTATTTATGTCTGAAAAAACTTCAAACTAATGTAAAAGCATCATCTGAAATAAAAAATGTGAGGGAAATTTAAGACAAAAAAATGATTTCCCAATGTTAATACTTATCATGTCACGCAGAGCAACTTGCTTTCTGGTGGTATTTTACTGCAATATTCCAAGCTATGGAAAAACTGATGTTTCATTATAATGATGATTGCTGATTCTTTTCTTTATAGCACTACACCTGCCAGCTGAATGCTGGGGAAGCTCAGGTTAGGACTCTAAGCTTATAAAACAAAATGTTTTATAAGGTTTTTACCAGCAGATCTTTTTCCATGAGGTAGAGACAACTTTACATCTTCTGGCCATGGGTGTGTGGGTGGTCTCACCACTGATGTCCTTTCCTCCAGACTCCAGAGATCACTTCTGACTTCAGTAGTTGTGGCTTGGTCTGACACACAGGCATAAGCTGAATTGCAGGGTTAGAGGTTACCAGAGCATCACTTGCCTTAGGGGAGTGGGATTTATCACCACTGGGTCATCTGATGCTTTTACACTGTAACTGGAGTTCCTTAATGTGGGACTCTCCCCCCATGCATGTTCCCACTCGTGCCCTCTTGAGTCAGGACAAATTACGGAGGCTGCTATAAATCTTCAGTTGCTTTTGCCACAATATCCTTTGCTGTTCTGGAAACCATGGCTTTTTCCAACATCCAGCCTCCTGCTGCAGCAGGAACTGTTGCTTTTAACCATGGAGCTTTAGTGACTATGGTGACATCTCATGGTCACAGTCCTGCCAGCTTCAGTGCCTCCTGCAGGGCTCCAAGCACCACATTCGCTACAGTCTCATAAACCCCATACGGCTCTTTTTCAAACCATGTGTTTATCAATGCCTAGAAATGTCCCCGTTAGGCTGAGAAGGATCCCAGCAGTTGGCCTCTTTCCTTCTCTGTCAGAGAGGTTTTGGGTTTTATGCTGAGTTTCGTCCTATTTCTACCCAGCAGTGAAAGTACTCTTGCCCTTCAGCTGTGATAATCTCCAAATAATCCAAACTATCCTGTGGTTTTATCATCTGTCTGCATGTGCCTATTCGCCTCAAAGTGATTCTCTTGACCACTACAAATGTCTGGTAGCACAAGCTCTTCCACATTACCCAGAGCTGCTCCAGGCAGTGTTTGGTTTGCCCATCAGTCACACTTCTCCCTTTCCTAAGGATTGCACCCGCCAGCCCAAAATGCCTCGCGCATCCCGTAATCAAGTACAGCATGACTAGATTCAACATCTCTCAAACCTCAGGGAGAAAAGGCTTTCTGAGGTTTCTAAACTGCAGGTTACACTGTGTCCAAATGGTTTCCCAGACTCTTCTTCAAACTCTGAGATCCTTTTACCAAGATCCACATATGCTCTACTCACTTCCCAGGTGTAAATGCGTTATTTGGGAATCTGTCATGTTCTTAACACTTTTCCAGTCTCCAGACTGGCAGATGCCCATGATCACAGATTAATGAAAAAGGAGCAGAGACCTGGAGGCTGGAAGGTAGTTCTTGGATTTCATCTGAACGTACTTCATAACTAATCATGAAAATATGTCACAAAGATGCTGGAAAAACACATTTTTCCTTGCATAGCATATGTCACTGAGATAAAATAAATAGATAACAACCCCCATGTTGCTGCATACCAACAACTCACATTATATGAACGTGACTCAGGGAACCAAATGTTTAAAGCGAACATGCCAGCAAAGAACATCAATCTGGGCTGAAGGGAAGCTGCTGGCTGGATGATAAAACCAGGCACGACCCCGTTCTTCACATTCAGTAGTAGCCCTCAAGTGTTGCAGAGAAATTTTTGCCTTCACACGATAAAATCCTGAGCCTGGGTGGGCAGGGAGGGGGAGAAGAGAGCAGGAGGAACCGCAGTGCCTTGGAGTACTGCTAAAGACATTAAAGGGCCATCAGCAGCTCACCAGCAGAACCCTGCATTTATTACAGCATAGCAAATTTTCAGAGATGAGCTCCTTTCATTTAGGTCTGCAGCTGCTTCTGACATCTCCCAGCTGAAAAGGGCTGAGCATTCTCACAATATTAAAATCTCAGCTTCTTTTCCTCTTGAAACTGTAGAGAGGAAGAGCAATAAAAAAAATTAAATAAAATAAATAGTCTGCTGTATCCTGCCTGTTTACTCTCAGACATAGGAGGACTGTATCAAATTTAACACGACCGAAAAACTGGAGCCAAAAGACTTGTTTTTAGGACCTGTGCTCTAGATGAGTGTGTGTAAGCCGTATAAAATTGAATGTGTGACTCTGATCTTTATGGTAATGCTGTGAGTCATCTGCTAATGGTCAGTCTCCCCCGGCTGGAACTCATTATGGGGTGAGACTCATTATAAATAAATCCTTTTATCAGAAGAATTTAAATTCCCACTGCTTGTTCCAGGTGCCTAAACAGCCAGGGTCTAATTAACTAATGATGCTGACCAAACTGCAAATACAATTTGTTTACCAGATGATGATACCATATATATAGGCAACATTCTCTGGCAGCAAACTAGGCAGTATATATACACAAGATCATAGCTTTAAAAGCTCATTTTCCTTAGGCATGGGTCAGAGATGACAAGGGCACCTCATTTGTCGTATAGCCAGTGAGTAAATGAGACAGCACTGTACAGCAACCTGGATGTGCACACAAAGTATGTATTAGTGGATCAAAAGATGCCTCTTGCCTCTAGTTCATGTCACTCTGCTTTCACTGGTGTGGGTTTGCTGTTTGGCTCTTTGAGCACCTTGTTTATCAACACTTGTTGCCTTTACAGTATTAATGCCACAGAAAGATGAAACTGAAGAAAACAACAACACTTTATCACACAGAAACATTAGTATCTCTCGACTGGAAACAAATTGCCCAAGGGTTCTGCTTGATGCCTCCAAGTAGAATGAAACTAGTCAAGGCATGTGTCTAAATAAATGTTTGATGCTGGATTATATGGTCTAACATAACAATACCATGCAAATTTAAAAAAAAGAGTCTGCTTTTTAAAAAAAAAATCATTCAAAAGTATGATATCTAGATACCTACAAAAAAAGATTAAGCCAAGTGAAAAACACTTTCAACTAGAATCTGAAAAAGAAACCCTGTGATCTACAAGCAATGTTAAGATGTGCTAGTCAACACCGCGTAGCAGCTGCTCTTAAGATTTAAAAAAAGAATTGATTAAAATAAGTATTTCAGCTATTGCAAAAAGGACCAAATGAAAGATGAAAACCAGCACTGTGCACTATTGACATATCAGAAGAAAATACAGAAAATAAATTCAGAACTGAAAAGCCAGTAAAATAGGACGTTAAGTGAATTTTTAGAATTCTGTGCCTTGAGAAAGTCAAGAGCATTTTAGCTCCCACTTCAGAATCAAAACAACACTTCAGCTTTTTTGTCTAAAATAAATGTAGAACTGTCCCCCATCCCCTGACCTGCCCATTCCCCCCCCCCCAGACTCTGGTATCTGTGTTAACAAAGGTGAAAGGACTAGGATTAACCTGAAGAAACAAGTCATTGTCTTCTCTTCTAGACCTAGCGGAGGCAGAGTGGGAAAACCCAAAACATTATGGTCCCTGCTCCACCTGACCTGTGCCTGGGGGAGTCCAGAGAGGCACTGTGTCCCCATTCCTGCTGGGGATGGTAGAGGGACAGGTCTGATGGGAGAAAGCAGTGAGGATGAATAACAGGTTCTGGGGAAATCTGTAATGCAGTTGCATTCCCTTTCACAAATGTGTGTCCCCTGCCCTGGCAATGCCCCCACTGCACAGAGGTTTGTGGATAAGAGAAAGAGCATCTGAGTCTTTGACAACAGTCTCTCTTTCAGTGGAAGAACTGAATAACATGTAGGTACCAGGCAGGGCAGATCCTGACAAAGCTACCCTCCTTCTGAAGGCTGAATCAAAATGCATTTAATATATACACAATCATGCAAGAGTTAGGAAGGAGCTATGACAAGATGAAAAACATGCCATAATCTTCTTGGCTCAGCACTCACCAAAAGAAACAGACTCCTGATTCAAAGAGGCGGATAGACAGACACACTGCACTAAAGTTGTGCTGCAGATACAAGTGGTTTTGCAAAGAAGCAAGAGAAGGTTTGGTTATTGTGGATCAGCTTCATTAGGAGTGGATCAGCTCTTTAGGAGTAGTTTCTGTTTTTTGAAGAAATGAAAGAATTTTTACAATTTTTTTTTAAACTACATTCTAGAACTTTGCAACTGCTGCTTCTCTTTCCCTCACTTCCTTAGTTGATTAAAAGAGAAAAATCAGGAAAAAATATTTTGGCTTTCTTGTTTCTTTAAAACTCTTCCTTACTGGCATGCTATTTGATCTCTGTAATGTTAAAACCAGAATAAAACATAGTTTTTCTTATAAAAACAACAAATACATGTTTTTTTTATCACCAAACTTTTTCGACTCTTAACTATAGCACATTCACAACTGCCATTTTTTCTCTCCTACCATATAGTGATTTTCAATATCATTTATCATGTCAAACAATTTTCCTTAATATTTATGAATTATCTGTCTGAAATGGTGGGTTTTCATTATATGCCCTTTCTGTTTCAACACCAGACCTCCTGCTGCTATAGATAATGTCTGTGTGCTTAGAAGAGTGGGCACACGCTGGCTCAAGCCACTCAATGAAGCATTTTTTGAGAAGATTTGGCATTAGTTTAGGCAATTTGCAGTGAACATTCAGCACAAGTTAAAACGTCTAGCTGAAATTCTCTTTTAATTTCTAAGGTTCATTTTTCAAATAAAAATGATTTTTCATTTCAAAATGGATACTAATGGGGAGCAAAAAGGAATTTTCCTGGAGTAAAATGAAAACAAGAGGTCAAAAACCTGACTTGACCTCTCACAGGTTTCTTGCCCCTCCCATGCCTAGATTTTGTGGATTTTTTGTCCACAAAATTATTCAAGTGATGCAATATTTGGAAAAAAATCTATAGTGGAAAAAATTTGAACCATAAACATCAGCATATCTACGTTACCCTAATTAACTCTCAATTTTTGTAAATTGAGAGTTTGCAAATTTTGTAAATGTGACCCCATTTCCCCTGCCTGCTCCATGGGCCAGCACAGCCACCCCTCTTGCCAAGCAAAAGAGGATCTGCTTGGACATTTGGAAGCATCTTGTCTGTTTGCACCACCAAAGAGAATCAAAGCCCCAGTACTCCTATTTCCTTTTTTTTTGTTCATTTCAAAGCAGATCAAAACCATTCAGATCTCCTAAACAGATGGCATGGGTTTAAATCATAACCACACGGTCCATGTGTGTCCCATCCTCTGTACCGATCATTCCACAGAAGCGCTTGCTGGTGACGGACGTAGCAGCACGTCGGGCCTTTGTTGTCTGCTCCTTGGCACTTCCATAAATGTCTCCCCTTTGGAGCAGTAAAAGCTTTCTGTTGCATCTGTGTCAGTGGCACATGTGTAGCCCTGCCATGTTTTAATGGTATAAATGTGGAGGGAAAGTGTAGCAAAGAGAGTAATAAACAAGGACATGCTCTCTCCCTGTTGCCTTTGCCAAGGCACTTTTTATTTTAAGGTAGGAGCACCTGCTAGCAAGGTGAGGGGTGGGAGATTTGAAATGATGATTTTTATTATTATTTTCGAGCATTGCTTACACACAGCATCTGTTTTGCCAAGCAGATGTTTCACACCGTGGGATCCCTGCCCACCCACTGGAATATCTGAGTGGAGTTCACATCAAGGCACTGCCACAAACCAGGTCCTTCACAGTGACTGAGTGGGCACAGCCTCCACTAGCTAAACTAAAGGGATGTAGTCTGTCTAAAATAATACTCTTGGTGTGTATTCTTTGATCTCTAAGTGTGATTTGGGCTAATTGCAAATAGCAGCTTTGATTCACCTACAATCTGTTTTCCTTTTTGCAACTGCTCACGAAAGTTAAATAAATTCTGGGCAACTCTGTCCACTTAGCCCATGTCTCTGAATGAGCAAAGGTGCTCTTGCATGCAGACAGGAGGTTGTCCTTCTTCCCTGGAAGTGGCCTCTCTCAGCTTGTAAGGTGAGAGTCATCTGGCAAAAGACAACACCGTGACTTGAGGAGTTACGTTTACCTCCCTATTTTATAACTCTTACGAACCGAAACCTTTCTAGATGAGTATTTTGCAAGCAGAGAACACAAGGCAGAAATTGTCAGATAAATTGTTTGAGTAGTTCAGCCAGGGCCTTTCCCTGGCTACAGAGCTCTCTTTAGAGAAAAATGCTAAGATTAAGTTATTAAGGGTAGATTACCATTAACTTTATCAACCATGTCTGAATCATGCTATCACCCCCACAGTACTAAAGTAACTCAGAGCGCTGCAATCAATGGAGGTTGGCTGCTTTACACCAGCAGAGAAGTCTTCCTATGCCTTCACCAACAGCTATGAAAAAAAGCCTTAAGTGGATTTATTCATGGGTGAGGGAATGGGGGTGGAAACAGTTTCTCGGAAAATCCAAAATCCTGGCCAAGGATCCAGAACAGGATTATTATTACAGTATCCCTCTTATGAGCTGTGCTGAGCTGAGCTTGTTAGAAAGGTGTTAACTTTCCTCTGCCAAGAGCACTTCGCAGTAATCAGTTTATGAAAAATTCAATTTGGCAGCAAACTCTTGGCAGTCTCAAATCAACTGCACCTATTACACCCCAGTCACAAGTGGATGGGCAAAGGTGGCTCACTGCATCAGTCTCTCCTCCCCCTCCTCCGCGGCCTTGAAATTTGCTCAGTGATTCTGGAGGAGGAAAAAACAGTGTTGTGTAACTCGTCTACAAAGGACAAGAAGGAGGGGGGGAAAAAGAGAAATCAGAAACAAAAGACATTCAGCTGCAAAGCTTCTGGCAGGAGCTTCCAGATAGCAAGTTTGTTTGTGTGTACTTTCCAGGGCAAAGGAAACAGCCTGTGCCCTGTCACTAAAAACTATTCACCCCGACTGGGAAAAATGCAAATGATGCTGAAGTGATAATGAGCACTCAAGTGGATTTCTTCCTGAAATGAGTCACAGCTGCTGTCAAAGCTCCATCAATTTGCTCTGGCAGGTCGAGGAGAAAACTCTCAGGAATGCCACCTGAAAGCCTTTGTCATGGAAAAGGAATTCCCCCAAGCCCAGGCAGGGGCCCAGTAGCACAGGGCAGTATGAACATTTTCCCCATCCAGCTGGGAACAGGGCTTCCAGCTGCCTCCTCTAGGGAGGAACAGTGGTTCCTCCACACACACAGACCATTGTGTTATGGTGCATTGCTGTGTCCTGTTGGTAGCTTCATGACTGTTTTTCTACTAGAAGGTATTGCTGGAACTGGGGAAAGTAGGCTGCAGAGGAAACAGATGGTATTTTCTCTCTAATTTTGGTGTTTGAGAACAGAATTTGCACAGTTTGTTCCTCGGTCAACCCTTACTTTCAGGATAAAAAACTGTTACCTGCCAGAATATGAATGGTTTTGAAATGTGCAGAATAAAAAAAAAGAAGCAAGCAGAGGGGGAGCTTTCATCTTAAAGAGCTACCAAATTTGCATCCCTGAGGTCTGATGCTATGGTTATCAATCAGATGCTTTGGGGATATTAAAGGCTCTCTCTCACTAATATCAAAAAGGAATGCCCTTTCTTCCTCAAGATTTCCCAACAGATCTTTAAAGTCTTGAAGTTCCTTTCATTCTTAATGCTCACTGTGATTATGTTGTATCTGCAGAAGTCTTCTCTACGCCTAGAGTTTAATATTTTCCCCTCTCCAGCAGATCTCCTTTTCGCTAGGATCCATTTCAGGTAACTGCTATCTAAAACCTAATGTGTCCATTTATATTAATACATGCCCTCAGAAGAATAGAATTTGGAAGCTAAGTCTGATATGTGCTGTGCCCTTGGTCTGGTAACTTACATGGTATTATCCTGTCATGGAAATCTGCAGCCTAGGTAATTGCCCCAGCTGCAGTCAAATGAAATCTCCTGCTCCTCTTTATGTGGCCACATGACTTTATGTTGATCTTTCCCATCTTCCTGTCTTCACTGAGAGATAGGCAAGGAGTAGATGAGTGTTGTAAAGTGCATGGGCAAGCCTTGTGCAGAATGAGACTTCTCCCCATTCCTTCCTTGGTAGAACAAGCTGATTCCCATCTACTGGAACCCTTTTCAGGGGTGAATACTGCAGAGACACTGCTATATACTTTGCTAACAAAGTGACAGAAGAAGGAATTTCCATGAGACCTTTGGAAATGGTGAATGTTATTTCATGTAAGCAAAGCAGAAGCTCTGTGTAAATCACGTTTGCTTGAGAAGGAGCTGATGCCACAGCTGCACTGGAGCAGGAACCCCTGGCCTGCTTGGGCCATGTTCCTCTGACTCTCCCTCCTCATGAGCACACAGGCACACACATTCACATACATCGTCTTAATTAAAAGTCTCCAAAATCCAAATTCAAAGCATACCCCTTTTCCCACCTCTCTTCCACCAACCACCACTCACTCTGCTGAAGGTGTAAATAGGTCAGATGTTTCCATGGCCACTGTGAACCAAATAAGCAGTTGGGGTTCAACAAGCAATGTGGGTTTTTTAATTGTTCCAGTGCTGCGTAGCGTGAGGTGTGTGACACCACACTGACAGTGCCTAACTATCTCCTCTGGCTCCTTGGTGACATGACAGCTGGCATTGGCCCCTTCTGCCCCTGAGACTGTTATCTCCTGCGAGCATCAACAGGCAGCTCCTCTCATGGAGCAGCGCTGATGAAAAGTACATTTCACACAGAAAATATCTCTTTGCAAGTACTAATTGCTGGTTCCAGTGCGGCATTGAACCTATTCACATAAGGTGTAATTAAGTTGTGACTCACTGCTACAGGATGCTGCAGAGGCCATAAAATATAAATTAAACTTGCGCGGGGACTAGACAAATTCATGAGGGGCATGTCTAACAAACAGGATGGTTGGGATGCAACACCATTCAGGAAGTACCTCCTAAACTTCTCAATTCCTGAAGGCAAAGGGCTGTAGAAGGGAATGGAGGGTTTGGTCCCTGCTGGGCTGCAGGATCGAAAGCTAGATGAATATGTAGTCTCCCACCTCCTCTGCATAACAAACAGAAAAATTGAGATGAGCTGTGGAGCTGATGGTTCTGAGCCTGAGCAGTGTAGAGATGCCCCTGGCTGCAGTTAATGATCTTGAGAAGAATACCCAGGACACCAAGGGGATCAGCCCTGTGCTGCATTTGACCATTTGTCACAAGGCATTTTCTGATTCCTGTGTGGTGAGTCATCTAGCTACTATGGCACAGATCAGTTTTCACTCAGTGAAAAGCACCAGATCCTTTCACACATCACAGACTGAGGTATTTGTCAATATAATCGCTCATTTAATACTTATTTATCACCCTTTCTGGGGGCCAAATCTGGACATGTCTACTTTGTCTCATGCTGCCCATGAAAGCTCTGGCTGGAACACTTTGTCCCATAATCTGCCACCCAAAGCCATCCTTGTCTCAGCTGTGATGTTCACTGAAGCCTCCTTGCAATGCAGAACAAGGTTTTATGAGGAGAAGTCAAATCAAAACTACCTCACTGATCAGCCTGCCTGGAGAAGGTTTTTACACAGCCTGTAAAACAGGCAAACCAATCCCTTCTGCAATTTGTCAGGAATATGGTGTAAATAATGCTACAAAAGAAAATACTACTACAAAACTAAAAATAGTAATAGAAATATTAATAATCTAAATATGCTCCATGATCCTGGAATCTCAGTTCAGGCTGTAGCAGCACATGGTTGAAAGATTACAATTTCTCAGGGCCCTTCTTCATCTCCTGGGCTAGCAAAGGAAAAGAAGGGTCCACACCAAGACTTCCTCTCTCTCCTGTAATCAAACACAGCTCAAAAAAGGAAAGCTCTGTGGAGCTTTCCTTGCAGACTTCTAGTGTAAGCTTATTCAGATGTAGCCTTCTCTAAAAAATCACTTCAGCTATGCTTCTCACCTTTTGGCAGTCTGGCTTACCAAAGACTATGCTTTTATTTGCCTGGGTCACACCGAAGCCAGTGGTGGTATTCATGTCTGTTTGCTCACCTCAGCAGGATGGGGAACCTGACACTCTTGGCATTGTCTCCTGCCAACACCACCATCACAACCAACCAACGCCAACCAAAGCAACAGCTCTTGCCTCTCCACATGTTGTCTTCTCACACAGCTACTGGGGCTTTAAACTCAGGGCGTTGTTGAGGTCTTGACAAACAGCTGGGAAGGTAATGACAAGCTCAGCTCCCTGCCCTTCTGAAACTTACTGACTTGACATTGCTTTTATATACCTAATGTCTAGAAGTGTAAAAAGGGAAATGGATTCTAATTTCAACATAAAATTCCTCAAACTTAATAATTATGTGAGACTTTGTATTTTTTCCTGAGTCTCTCTCAGAAACCTGATAATCATGCGTTCCCAGCTTGAAAATATGGAATTTTTTTTCCTCTTCAGTATTTATTTCCCACGTGAAATGAGATTCAGTAGAGAATTTCTTGTTTAACAGCCTAAGATCTGGCATAATACACAAGTATCACCTTGTCACAACAAATAAGTTTTACTTAGTTATTGGCATTAGCAATGTCCACACAGCCCTGGGATAATGTCTTGTTTCAGCTCGTTACTGCAGTGTCAGCAAAAGCAGAGCAGTGGGGCTGAAATCCAACCCCCAGACATGCGTGTGCTGTTTGGAGCCTGCAATGGGCAGCAGTGTTATGGGTGGCAGTAAAAATATTCTTTGGAAAGTCAAAGAGGACAGCATGGGTGGCAACTGGTGCTGCCCTCTAACTTTTTCTAATTTTCAAGAAATCAGATGCTTCATCTGTAAAGTGGGGATAACCATATTGACAACAATTCTGTAAAGCATATGAAATCTAGGAATAAAAAGAGCAGTAGCAAATCAGATAAAAACCACTGTTATTAGTTAGCTGTCTTCTAGGGAAACTTCATCTCCCAAACATATTCTTATAATTAAGATAAATATGATGTTGGAACCAATCTCTGTTGTATATAATTATCAACTCCCCACACGCATATTTCCTCCACCCTTATTTTTCACCTATGTAAAACTGTATAGTCTTTTTTACCAAGTAGGTTTAACCCTATTAGAGTTATCTGTAATAGAACAATTATTTGTTCATTAAAAATACAGGGTTTAGGGAACATTGTATTAATGAAGAGAGAATGTAATGCAATACTATGGAAATTATATTGCAGGATTTAATATTGTATGCTCCAGTGGCTGGAAAGTCCTGCCTTATAATCCTGTGGTGTCAATGCTGTACTGAACAGCAAGTAATCCTAAAATCCAGTTAGCTTGAGCTTAGTGTACTGCAAAAGCCCAGAAAAGAGCAAGAATCTATCCAGTCACTTAGAGTTACCATAGTTAAGGGATATGTTCAGGAAAAAATGCTTTGTTTTGTTTTGCAGTTCTCACTTTCCAAATGCTGGTAGTCACTAGGTCTATATAGCAACTGTTGGGTCTTTGACTAATATTGTAAGTCAAATCAGAGGTCACTAAATGCCTGTTCCAAAATAGTTCTCCTTCTCTGCCAAGTCCTCAGTCCCAGAAATCCTTATCATAGATGCGAAAAACAGGAGATATGCAATCAGGTGCACAAGAAGGCATTGAAATGACAAAGCTTCTAAAATTACAAATGTATGAAAAAAACATACATACTACATCATTTAACTTCAGCACTGATTTTATAAAACCTCACTCTCTTGAATAGTCCTAGAAGTTGCACTGTAGACACGAGCACTACATCTGAGAGGGGACTTTAAATGCTCTTCTGGTCCTTATTCACTAACAACACCCATCGTAATTACCAGTGGCCCAGGAAAACTCATAGTTTCAGCAGTGTAATCTTTGGAAACTGGAACTCAATGGTGTAAAATGGGATTTTTAGTGAGTTTATCTTTTCCTGAAGGAAGGTTATCCTTTAAGTATGGATAGCAGTATAGCTGTCATTGCATGAAGTAGGATTCTTGAAGGGGAGAAAGCCACGAAAAATTCCCCACAGAAAGTATTCTAAAATGCATCATACAAGACCTTAAACATTACAGCTAGGCAGATAATTTCAGTACTCTCATTCCCTTGCTCCTCAATAACCCTCAGACACATAGTAAAAAAAAAAAAAAAAAAGTTCAACATAAAATTTCTTATGTATTCCTTAGTTGCTTAGAAGAAAAATAAAAGAGGGGACTTTGTTTCATTGGTTTCAGGGAGTTTAGGGCAAGACTTCTGAAGCTAGCTCGAAATGTTAAAAATATACCCAGTGTACTCCCCCCACTCCCTTTTTTTTTTTTTTTAAACATGAGATGTTTTTTGAATAATCCTTTCCAGACAGCTAAAGCAATTAATAGATTTCATAATAAAAGTCTTTACTAATTGGCAGTGCTGAGCTCAGGTAGAATTTATCTACCTAGCAAAAACTAGCATGGAGAGCTTATATAATTGACCACTGCAGCAACAGCAATAGAGGTCTATTTCTGCTATTCAAATAAAAATGAACAAGAGAGGAAAATTCATACCAAAAAAATCCCCGCCAACCAACCCAAACAAAATGCCAAACAAAACCCAAACAACAACCCGCCCAGAAAAAAACTATTGTAAATGATAAACTGCAACACCTGGAAATTTCAGGGGACAAGTTAAATCCGTATCCCTCTATGTACTATCATGTATCACATATAATGAGTCAATGCCTAGGGCAAACTGTCTGAATGTCGCAATCTTAGTGGCAGCCCTGATAACAAGTGCAAGAAAAGACGATGTTTTAACCATGGATACAGTGGTGGGGCCTCAGCTCCAGACAGTGACATTAGACAAGCTGCAAGGGAAGTTGTTTTGTAACCTTAGCTATGACAACTGAGAACCTACAGCTACAGCAATACTTGGCTTGGATCTGCATCAGCCTTAGATTACACTGACTGTATGCAGCAAACACGGTTTTATTCATGCTTGGCTATTGCAAATAAGAGTCCTTGCCTCTCTACCTTTTTTCCTTAGAGAAAGAAAATCAGAAAGCATTTTTGCTCCAGCATTGCCTGAAGGACCTATAGCAACATAATCTTATTTATTACCCGTCACTTCACTATGCAAACATTTCCTACTGTGTCAGACCAACCATTTATTATATCATTTCTCTCTGAGATCTGAACATCATCCATCACTGGTAGTCACCTGCCCTGCTCCCACTCTGGGCCTTTGCACTGCACAGGGTTCCACCATTGCGGGGGCCAGGGGCCGGGACTGCTGCTGTGTTCCATTTCGTCATTCTTCCATTAACACCTGACCTGCCTGGAGCAGCCAGCATGTTGCTAAGGACTGAGTGGGCACCTTCTTTATGAGCTTCTCCTGTAACATCCTGTTAATATAAGAGAAGCCAACCTGTCTGCATGCTTCATGAACAACTCACCTCCTTCTTCATTGAAGGAGGAATGGATTAAGGTTTCCTACCCTGTGAATAATTGTGATGCCTGCCTGCTCTCTCCTCCATGCACACTTATGGATGTGTTTAGCCTAGGGATACACAGATTTTTACCTAACCTTTCTTAATTGCTGCAGGGAAGAGATGAAGGTGTAAATAAGGGTGCAGTTGCCATCATAGCAGCAAGGGAGAAGTGGCTGAACTTGCCAGGAAAGTAATAAGGGAAAACTGTAATTAGATAGATCTGAGACAGATCTAGATTCAAGACAAAGACATCTAAGTGTAATCATGTATAGTGAGAACATGTTGACATTACCCTCGTTTTCTAGTGAAGTTTGTCAGTAACAAGTGAGGCAACAACAGGAGGCACCTGGACAGCAACAGACAGTTTTACAGGGATATATCCTCCTCAGACCTCCCCATGGGATGGGTCATCAGTTCCACTGATGTACTGCTGCAGCCTCTAGTAAGATTGTTCATGCATCCTTTTTCGCTGTTTCCAGTAATATCCCTTCTCTCTTTTGATTTTAGGAGGTGAGATTTTCTAAATAATACATGATTATAGCTGTAGGCAAACCTGTTTGCATATTGCCTTTGCTCTGGAGGGCATCGGGTAGAAAATCTCTCCCAGTCTTCTCTTCCCAATCTCTCTGCCAAAGAGCCTTTCTCCCTTGCTCTTTGTCTCTAGACCTTGGTGAGGAAGCAACAGGCCATCATCACATTTTCTGTGATAGAAGAAAAAGGAAGTGCTCCTTTACAAATTCACAGAAGTACAAGATTGCCAGTCTGTGACCAAAGGATGCCTTGCTGCTCGCATGCTTGGCTATCATCAGCTTCACCAGGAGTGCTGTAAGAATCCTAATGGTCAATATTTGGAGTAGTTAGCCCATGTTTTTTATATTATAGAAATTATATTCTCAAATGCATGTATGTGTATATGCACTCCTAGGGCACAGGAAAAGGCAGATCTTTGTAATAGTTGAAAAAGTAAAAGGGATTGTTTTTCTCACTACGTAGATGTGTACGTCATTAGAGTATATTCTTCTATTTCCTTAACAGCAAATTAAAATAAATCTGATGAGGCAATGAGTTTACAGTAACAGAGAGGATTCCCATAACGCTTCTAAATGTAACTGGATTTTCTTGTAATATGTTGTAGCGAAATTACAACCTAAACTTCCAAGAAATTACTAGAATGATGGGAGGGTAAGTTATGATAATGATGTACTACATAATGTAATACAGGAGCCCATAAACACATAATGTCAGTGGCCTATGAAAATGATGCATAATTTTAATAAAAAATATGAAAAAAATTTATAGATACAGGAATGACTACATGACCACTTGGTTATAAAAGGTTAATTGTAAAACTTATTTGGATATGCCCTCTAACTTCTCTCCAAGATCACCAATTTGTGTACAAAGTGGCACAAACATTTTATTCTTCTCAAACTTTTGTAACTCTCAGCATTTTATCATAACGGTTAAAAAACAAATAACATTTTTAGCAATGTGCTGTTCGGTACCCAGAACTGCTGGAAATCCACATGTTCATTTATGCTTTCCTACCTGGATACAAGATCTTTTGCGAGGCAACAGATCTGGCTCTCCAGTGACGCAGACAGCTGCACCTCTCCTGAGGGACTTGCAGCTGCCGAGTTTAGCGGCAGTGAAATCCACTTTCATCTTGCATTTAAAAATTGGCATCAAATTTGCAAATGGCTTCTCTGTGAGCTACTTACAGAGGCACTTTCAAAGTCACAAATAAAAGACTTTCAAAGGGAGATAGTCATGTATTTTCCCTCTGCCTTGGCACATGTCCCTTCAGCAAAGCACCAACCCTCGCCGCTGGCCCATCCCTGTGTGGGAGCTCCTGCTCAGGCATGGCTGAAGCACTGAAGTTTGATGTGCAGCAAATTCTGCTTCACGTATCGAAATAAGAGGACTACAAACCAGTGTGGGTGGACAGTGGGAAACAGAGAGGGAGCTGGAGAAAGGTTTCGCTGGAAGCATGAGTCAACGCACTGTGAGATGTGCAGGACTGTCATAGTTTACATAGTGTCCTCATTGCCACACAACCACATCAAACCCCCAGAGTAGTGCTGCCTGCGGAGAGGTCAGGAGCAGCACGACAGTGGCAGTGTTACAGTAGCAGTGTCCTCAGCCAGAGGCACTGCCCAGGAAGGATCTCACAATCCCCTAAGACACTACAGTTCCCACAGCAAAGGGTCTCCGCTTAGAGGCACAGCCCCACATGCAATCATCACAAGTAGCACTCAGAAAAGGCATTTTCTCCCTTTCATATCAAAACCACGTCCAAATTTTAATGGCTTCAATCAAAAACCTCTCCTGGAAGGAACTTGAACCTAGACTATGCATGGAGACACCTGACACTTAGGAAGTTGGACTATTGTACTTATTTGGCTCAGATAGCACTTATTTATTCCACAACTCCCAAAAAAGGTGTTTCACAGCTACACATAGATAGAAATAGAGATAGTGAGGACTGTGCTGACCCAAACCCTACCACAGTCAAGGGAGACACTCCCATTGATTTCCCTTGCATCAATCTAACTCTCCACTGCTTCAAGCTGACCTACTGCCTGGGGTTGTGGATCAATTCAGAGAAGAAATCGCTGAATTTAGAGAAGAGCCTCTCTTTTATTTTTTCTTTTTTTCCTTAATTTAGAAGCAGCAGCAGTATCTGTTTTTCAGCGGACAGCAGACTGCCACACTGCAGCCAGAGCCTGCTCAACTCCCTAAGCAAGCCTGCCTGGCTCTGTCCCTGAGTATGCACGTAGGCACAGCAGCAGCTTACAAAAGTCACACTGCAGCACACAGATCCCTTCTGATCTGCCTGGCAGCCCTGCCTTTCTTCCCAGAGTCAATGGAGAGAAGTCGCATTAAGGGAACAGGACACTAGAAGTGATCCTGTGAAACCTTACAAGTTTTTTGGCTCTCCCTTCCTCTTTCCAACGTTTAGGCTATGTAAACATCACCTAGATATTTTGTTGCTCGTACCAAAAGATGTTATTATGGTTTAAGAAAATAAAAGAAAAAACAGGTGGAAAGAAAGTAAAATAAAGAGATGGGAGACCTTAAGATATCATCCCAGCACAGACAGATCAGATAATTTTAGAGCAGAGCAATAGCACTTCTTCCCCTCACCAGAAGTGCACCCAGCACATTTGATTTCTTTTTCAGTATCTCTCCCATGTTTATTATTAAAACACGTCATCACCATCTAATCACCACTGGAATTGAAAGTAACTTTTCACAGGAGCATTCTAAAATTAGAGAGTGCCAATTAAAATTAATGCAAACCCAAAGTACTGCGCTGTAAAGAAACTACGGCCAACACGATGAGCAAATGCAACCCATATTTGCTCATTTCACAGTGCTGATACTCGATTTTTAGTACTTGTTTGGGTGTGTTTCCCTCCTCGAAGAGCAATGCCTCAAAGCCACCAGCCTGGGGCTCTGCCGAGACCTTCTCCTTACCCCATGCATACAGCTGCAGTCCCATCCAGAAACCTCCTGTTTTGCCGCTCCGGAGGAGTCGCGGTTTGCTTCTCCCCACAGCAGCCTCCCCGGGTGCTTGTCGCCCTGCTCCACGTCCCGCAGACAGCTGGGGCCAGCCCGGGGTGCTGGGGCATCGTGGCGACGGGACGTGGCCCTTGCTGATATAATGGGAAGGCTTGTGCCAGCACCGGCATCGGCCCGGGCGGGATTCCAGCGCGGCAGCCGTCCCGTCCCGCACCTGTCGCAGGGCACCAGGCGGGACAATCAGCTGTGGGGCTAATATTAACCATCCGGCCAGCACCAGGGCAGTGCAGGGGGACAGGAGCGTGACTCAGGCGCAGAGATACTTGCAGGGAAATAATTGTTCAGCTTTGCCTTTAGTTAATAGGAAAACAAACCAAAAAGACCAGTGATTATCTCGCCAGACAGATAACCTACACAGAAGTCCAAGAGCTGTTCACAGTCCTTTCTCATTCATCACATTAGCCTGGTTTTGTCTCCAGCAGTGGTTTAGGTCCTTTCAAAATTGCTGGCTGTAAGTAGGAAAGGGTGCATTTGTATTTATTGTCTGTGCTGCCTTGGCACTAATAACCTCAGGTCCTCCAACAGCCAGAAGAGAAACGCCAGGTTTCTCAGCTGTGCCGAGGGTGACAGTCACACGATCACTCTGCTTAGTGGCATGCTTTGATTTGTGGCTACTGGGAAAGCACCATGACAGACAGTGCTGTTGCATGCAGCAAGAAGATAAACTGTGCTATAAGTGACTCATAAAAATCAAAATCAAGAAAACCTTCCTGCCCAATGTAACCTGCAATGATAACAGAGCATGTTAATGTCCCACTTAAAACACCCACAGAATGGGGCCACTTTTTGTTTTAGAGGCATTTTTGCAATGCTCAATTCCCTCTTCTCCCTGGGTATTGCAGATGTCTCCAGGCACCAGGGGACACGATGAAGGCATGCACTGCAGAAGTGCTAAGCACCAGAGGGCAGCTTAAATGCAAACGTGAGCTCCAACTACAAAATCTCTGACTGAGCTGTTTACAGCAGACCTCCCACATTCATAGCTTTAAGCTTCTCTAGTGCATCCATTTTGTTTCCATAAAATGGCTATGTTCGAGATGAAAGGGATGGAAAGCAAGAGCTGCAAGACCCTACTTTCTGCAAGACCTGTCCGGAGGGAATGGGATCTGATGGCGACAGTGTCTGTGGAGAAATATAGGTGGGGAAACTCTCATACTGGGTTATGAAAGGTGTAAAGTCTTGCTGCTGGTTGTGTGCGGGCTACATTGTTATTTTAAACCATGTCAGGGACCAGATGGTGCCTTTAAAAAAAAAAAAAAAGTGATTATAAGCTAAAATTTAAAAATACACCAGAAGTATTTGTGAAACTGTAGGAGAATTAAAGGGACAAACACCAAAAGTAAATGTAGTGTGACCTTGGCTTCTGAAGAAGAGAGCTGCTGCAGACTGAGAAAGATAAAATGAAACTGGATATTTCCACTTCTGCAAAACGTGGGAGGCTCCCTAGACAGCTCAATTAGAGAGAAAATGTGACACAGCTGAATCCCTACATTTCCCCTGCATCCTCTGAGTAACCTCTTTGATCCCTGAGGAAAAGAAACTTGATTAATTTCCACAGTCAAGGTCTCTCTTTTCATAGTAATATATAAACCCGGCCAAGATCTGGGCAGGTTCCTCCTTCCCTGGTAGCTGTATTGTTCCCTGGTAGCTGTATTGTTCCCTGCTAGCTGACCAAATCAAGATGGGCTTGCCAGACTGCAATAGCCAAATAATGTCTATGCATTCCCTGACTAATCATTCGAGTCGTTCAGTTTAAAAATATTCCAACTTCAGCAGAACATCTATCTTTAAACTAAATCTTAAAAAAAAAAAGAAGACATTTTTATCTTTCAAATAGCATTATTGCTAGATTTGGAAAATTTTCTTTGTATTTGCCTTTCAGAGAATAGATGTCAGGTGATGAAAGCTACATAATCCAGCCTGCTAGAGAAAGGAACATTTCTCTTAAAGAATATGGATTCAGATCCACTTCTTCCAGTCCTTATAATGCATACCAAACTGGAACATGGGAAGTCTGCTTTGTCTTTATCTGACACAATCTGTTAAGTGACCTCGTGCAGCCACCTATATAAACAAATTACTTAAATAGATCTTTGCTTTGTTCAGTCTCTGTCAAAGACATTAAGCTTACCATGGAAGAAAATGACAGCTTTCTTTAAAAGAGGAAGGAACCAGACATCAGTTTAGTGAGGGATCTTTGTGGCTGAGGCATGTGTTGTATATCTATTCCAGGAAATGTGTGTCCTCAGCTAGAATTTTCATCATACATAATTCAAGGTAAATGAAAACCAAATCTAGCTAGAAAGCTTGAGTGCAGGTAGGAGACTATCTCACCTCTGAGTGTTTCGGGATGTAACTGTCTGCTTTAAGCTTCCATTATATAAGGGACAACATTCTAGCACACACGACTAGAAGGTAAGCATATCAGAACAAAAATTTTATGTGCAAAGCCATGTTCTCCAAAAGAGTTATAATAAAAAACAGAGAGACTCAGGAAACTACTTATTGCTTTCTCAGCCTCAGCTCCCAACCCTCTGCTTTTCAGTCTAGCAGCAAGCCAGCCATTCCTGCAGGCATGGTGTGTCCCCTGATGTCTACCTTCGGGCTGTAATTCAAGAACCTGAGCACAGCTGGTGTCGTCACTCAATACTGTGCAAGCCCTTACCACACAAAATAAGTTGCTCAGGCGCTGGCAGGAGGCTAGTGTTGGACTTGGACATGCTTGCATGCAATCCCACAAGAGATTTTACCCTACTATCGAGTTTTCTCATGTATACGTTGATTTTGGGTTTTATGGTATCATAGAACTTCTAGTGAGTGTATGGTCTCCCATGATGTTGTTGACCTAGCTTGGTGTGCACTATCAGAAGAATCAAAATTACAATAATGAGAGGAAAAGCATTTTTTTAGTCCAGCCCCTCCAACCCCTGTATTCCCAAGGATATGAGAGGACAAAAATAGTATGATTAGAATCACAAGAGTGGGATGCTGAAAAGAAACACTTGACCTCTGCTTTGTGGAGATGCCTCTAGTTTTTAATACAACTGTACAAAATGTCTGCTGCTGAGTTTACTCATTTGTACTTTGTCACAGAAGAACTAAACAGTTAAGACTGTAGCTTATATTGAAGATTAAGCAAATCAAACCCCCCCCCACAAAACACCTGATGGTTAGAGCCGTGACAGGATATATGAAAAAAAAAAAGTTAAATATTCCTTAAATATCCTTTTTCCTTGTCTATAGGAAACTGAACCCAACAAAAGGCCTTATCCACCCAGCTAAAGCTACAAAGCATCTGAGGGAGATGTCTGCAATTTAAAATTGTTGCTATTTTAGAAGAACAGGTAGAATAAATTCTTCTAAAGCAAAAGCAATATGCAAGTTTCCGGCAGGTCTGTATATACAAGGGAACATTCACATATTTCTGCAACAGGGCTAACTTGGCAGAATGCCTTGATCACTAGACTAGAGGCTTATTTTTAAACTCTGTCAGCTGCCCTTTAATTATCCAAACAAAAATTTGAATGTTTTCATGCACTTGGATCTGGATCTACTCTTACATTTGGTTACTATTACTGATTAAGTTTTCATTCTGTTTCAGTTTTTTAACTATATCAGTTCATCTGAAAAATAGCAATACACATCCTGTGTGCAGAATAGTGTGTGTGATGTGCAGGGCTGCATTGTGGGAGATAAGGCTGAGCAGCAGCTCCTCTGAACTGCTCTCAAAGTGAGATTTCCAGAACATCCCAGCTCCATTCCTACAGAAGTCTGTAATTATGCTGTCTCTACACACAGAAGAAGGGTGGATTGATCATCAGGGTTAGCCAAGATTAATTCCAGGCCAAGTCTTATGTGACAGATTGGCTTAATGTTTTCTAAAATAACTTCTGAGAACTTTGCTGCACCTACTCTCAGAGAAGCAGCCCCTCATCATATCAGAATGCAGTGCTGCCCCAGGGGTAGGATTGTGAACATACAAAAGCAGGGACCTGTCAGCATCCTCCTACTCCCTTCATTAGGACTCAACATCTCCTACAGCAGTCGAGGTCAAGGCAGGAACCTAATCCACACAGTTACATGGACCTGTCACTGAGATATCTTAAAGAAATTCTGATACCATGAATTGAAGCAACTGACAGAGTCATGGAAGGAAGTCAAGCATATCCAAAACGATACCATATATTTACCTGCAGATGAAAGCACGTCTCCCAAACAGCACAGATGTAAAAAGCTCCAATGCTTTTTGCTTGCAAGCACAAATAGAAAAGGCATTTCTGAGTCATGCAAATACAGTGAAAAAAAAATAATTTAACTCAGAAAATGAGTTTAGGAAAGTGTGAGGCATCTTGTCAAAGGAAATCTGTGTCATGCTATGCAAACTATATTCAACTCCTAGACCAGGAATGTAATACATTTTCAATTTTTATATACTTCTTGACAGGCCATCAATGGCAGCAGCAATATTGGCAAAGCCAATCCCTGGTTCAGCCCTGTATTGGGTACTGCTTTGCAGCAGCTTGTGTAACTTCCTCAGTATGTGTATCACTTTTCGAAATCCCTGCGCTTGACAAAATCTTCCCTGGGCACAAGCTTATGCTGACCAGAACTAAGTCTCTAAAATTTCCGAGCCATTCATATCACAGAATCCAAATTAACAAAACTGCTGGTACATAAAGGCAGGGAAATGAAGATACACAGGCAGAGAATAGAAATCAGAACTGACATAAAATTTGAGGCACAAAAGACAAGAAAGGGAATGGGAGTTGAGGAGGTAATGCTACATTATGAGCTGATTTGTCAACTGCTGCAGCATGAGGGGGAAAATGATCCTGTGACCTCACATCTTTGCTTTTCCAGACCAACACAGCTACACCAATTGCATCTCAGCCACCAGGGACTTGTGCAACTTCTGCTGTTTGACAAGAACCTAGCTGTGCCGATGAGCTGACAAATCCAAAATGCCTCCCGCCCCCAGCCCCTGCTGTGTGCCAAATTGCTATATGTGCGCTTGTGCACCACTTAGAATCCATCTTCAGTGGTTGCCAAGAATGACCCCCTCCCCGTCTCTCCAGCAGAAAGAAGCAGGGAGAGGGAAGCGGGGGGAGATGGAGAGGCAGAAAGAGAGGGGAATATGCTGTGCACTTAGAAAGCCAACTTTTATTTTTAGAGATGTGAAGTAGTGCTCGAACACAGCTTGTTTTTCCCCCAAACAGAAAAGATTTAAAAGCAGTTTAAAAAAAAAAAAAAATCAGATGGTGGCTTGGCATTAAGCAGGTACCCAAAAATGTCCCTGGATGATGCAAGAGCCTAGCTGAAGGAAGAAGCAGAATTTAAAATTGCTAATGAGCAGAGATCAGGACACACAAGCCCCCTTGCAGGTGCCTCAGTGGATGTTCCCGTGTGCACACACACCCCTCGCCCACATCCAGCCTGCCTGCTCTGCACCAGCCCATTCACAAAGCAGCTCACCCAGCAGACAGGGAGACAGGCAGCCTGCTGTGGCAGCGGTTTTGGGAAGGACCACTGGGTTTAACTCTCTACAGGCCCTGTGATGCTATCCCAGATTGCCATATGGACTTGGATTTAGTGAGTGGTGCAGCCCTACCAGAAGGAGAAAGAAGTGTGTTGAATTGCACCATCTGAAGGGAAGAGGAAGCAGACAGGGATGAGCAGAGGGAGCAGGGAGAACAAGTGTGCACCCAAGCTCAGTGCAAGCTGCTGGCCTCAACACTTGACCAACACAAGCTGTTAGCAAAGCCAGATTGTCAAAGGATGGGACACTAATGATTAGAGATTAGCTAGAAAAGGTACATCTGAAACACGCCTAGTAGGAAACAAGATTATGTCATCATTATCTGAGTACACTTATCTGTCTTTTTTTTTGCTTTCAGTTATATTTTGCTTTACTTATTCTTGACACCAGGGAATGTGCAAAAAAAGCTATTCTGACTGAGATAAAAAATACTTCAAACCAAGCCTAGTTCAATCCTAGTTAATTCTCCATGTTTGAGTAGTTTCAAAGATGATTTGGGGGAATGTCATGTCTTTTCTTTCTCACCTTAAAAGAACACAGACTGGAACACAACACTAAAAAAAGGAATACATATATCTCCAAATGCTCTTCAGACATCCACATACTGCAGTAGCCTCTGGTTTTGGTACCATAGAATGAGTTTCTCTAAATCATAAGGGGAGAGGTGACACTGAAGACTAGCAGGGTAGCAAGAAGATGGTTCCACTGCAGAGGTGGTGCCCCTGCACACCACAGATCATTTGGCAGAACACAGCATCCATCTCTGGCTCAGAGGTCCAGCTCGGAAAGACAACTTTAATTTCCAATGCCTGCCTTGAACTGCTGGCTGGCAGAAACAAAGCAGAGCATCAGAAGCTTATTTAAGATTCTTGACTAGATGCATCATTATGGCTTGTACAGCAATTCCTCTTTATAAGAAAGATGTATTTTCCTGAAATATTCCTTTTTTTTTTTTTTTTTTTTTTTTTTAAATCCTTAATTCTAACCAGCAGAAAAGGAAGATCTGCAATGAAATTAACAAGTCCATCTTTGGATGGCAAGGCAGACTGGGCTAGACTTTTTCACTGCCAGGAACTTAAAAAAGACCCTGGGTTCATGTTTGGAGGAATCCTTCAGAATTTTAACTCCTCATTTGTGAAATGACACTGCCCACAAGTTTATCACTGTCAGAAGCTATTAGCAACTACAAATATCCTCCAGATGAAGAGCCTTTATATTTTCTCTTAAAAAATACCAATGATTTTTCTGTTTGTAGTGTTCACATTTGCGTGTTGATTAGCAACACATTTCCAGCTGCACTGAAAATGTCTTAACAATACAAGGAGGAGAGCAACTTCAAGGCAGCATTACCAGCCAGGAAAGCCATAATTATATTTCACTCACTCAAGCTCCCCCTTCCACCCCCAAATTATGTGAGGCTCATCCCATTCTGTTGCCAATTCCATCCTTAGCATCACTTTCCAAGGCCAACTCACATTTTACCACTGAGCTCCCCTCTCAGAAAGCTTCCTACTTGCAAGCAAAAACCAGAGCAAACAAAGATTTGTACTAACTTCAGTCCCTGTTTCTGCTATATCACAATCATCTCCCACTCATTAGCGTGACTGCCTCCAGTTTCGGATAAAATAAGACATCCTTATCTCTCTGAAAAAATCAGTTTCCCCGATTCATGGTGTTTATTCTGTCATATGTTTATTTTTAGATTGATTTGTTATAGTGGCTAGCAAATCATAGGCCTGTCCCTATCTATATCTGTCACTAATCAGCTTAACTTGCAAGACTAACACTAAACTGGACAAACACATATTATTCTCCTGATTAGTCTCCAGCCTGGAATACATCACTGCTGTCACTTTGGTATTCATATCTCATGGCCAGTGATTCCTTACATGGAATCCGAGCATCTATTTAAATAGTCCTGTACTCTCCTGGAAGCTGACAGCACACATATAATAAAGTCTATTGTCATCCTCCTGCTGAAGCTAGTTTTCTTAGTGACTATTTCTGTGAAAATCCCTTCTGAAGATTTAACCACTGAAATCACAAGAGAGGAGGAACATGAAGAGTGTCTTACTGCCCAACTGACCATGCTCTCTCTCAGATGTTCATAATTTCTAGAGCAGCAGCACTATAGACCTTTCTTTCTCAACAGCTCTGTATAATTTTTTGAGACTGGCACTGCACGAAAGAATATCCCAAAGGATTGGCTCAAGTATGTAGATGCCAATTTTTTTTTTTAATACTGCCTGTCAAAAACACAGTTCTAAAGATTATCAGAAGAGTGAAAAGGGAAAAGAGGTTGACCAGTGCCAGAGTACTTTCAATCACAGCACTTTTGCTCTCTATCCCCAGAGTTCCAAAAATCAGACACAAGTGTTGCATTATCTGCACTCGACAGTAGAAATCCATCTGGCAAGTCAGCCTGATTTATTAAAACAAAATCATGGACCATATTGTGTCATTGCTTTTTATGCAAACCTCCCCCCACCCCCATCTAAATTTCAGTGGCAATGAGAGGGGAGTTAAACTCTAAAACTGATAGTAGGATACAGCCTGTGGGGTTCTCCATAACATCTGAAGGTTATACAAAATGGGAAACATTCAGACAAATCTATGAGGGAATTGGCAGCACAGATAAGGTTTTGTTTCCTAGTGCATGACTAGACATTTTAGAAACTGTTAGTGGTTAAAGAAAAAAATAACCAAGACAGACCCTTTAAGGCCAACAGCATGTCTTGACCCTCTTTTTGTCTTCTTACACTTATTGAGACATGAATGAAACATGCCAGTCTTAGTCTGGACAGGAGTAGATATTGCTCTGCCTCTTTCTTTCGAGAAGTCTATGAGCTGAACTGAAGCACGCCCTCACATGTTTTAATAAACAAAGACAAAACTTAGGGCTGACATGAGGAACTGGAATAGCCCTTTTTGCGTGCATGTGGCAGCCTGGAGCAGTGTGGGGGTAGTGCCCCTGAGAGGTCACACTTGCCTCACAGTCCCAGTGTGGGCAACAAGCTCTAGGTACAATGTAAAAATGTTTCTGCAACTCAGACCTGATCCATGTACACTGCACAACAGTGGGGCCGTGTTTAAGCTGATAACTGCAACGCAACCCAGGTTACACTTGTTGTAGAAATCCAGCAAAGCACCAGCCAAGGGGGAGTAAAACAGAGTGAGGCAGCCTGAAATGCTGTGATAAAAAAACAAAACAGAGAGGTAGCCAGGCTCTCCGAGGATGCTGCCCCTGCCAGCTACCTCGACTGCCTGGCCGACACTGTGCCTTGCGTTTCTGGCTGAGCATTTAGGAGAGGGCCATATCTCATTACAATTCCTGACAGCAACTGTTTAGCAGAACCATGGTGAAGACCTGGGATGGGTGATATAGTGACGCGTTAGAAGCAAAGAGTGAACTCTTCATTAGAGGAACGCCTACTGTATAAGGGAAACAGAGGACTAATAGATCATGGGCCTGGTGGCAAGCAAAACCAGCACTCAACTTTTAAATTAGACACTGTGAGTGACAATCACTCTTCCCCATATTAGACTTTACTCCCCTTGGTCTTTAAATGTCTGTAACAAAGCACTCAAGTTTTGGTTGCTGAACATTATCAATGTATTGATATATATTTGTATTCTTTAACACTTTTTAAACACTACAATATCAATTTGTTTGACATCCTCTCATGGCAGAACCACAAATGGATGAACTTTTAGTTCCAAATGGATGATAATGGGGGAAGAGAACAGAATGCAAAACATGAGGCAATTGTGTAGCCTGACAATTTATAACACTACCTGTCTTCTGCTGCCTGGTTATTTATGTCTGGGTGGGGAGATAAAGAAAAGAAGGATAGTTGCAGGGAGGACAGCTTAATTTAAAACATTGTCACTTGCACCAGCTAAAGTCAGGAGTCAGATTCTCAATATATGTAACAGGTGTACTGCCTCTGAGCAGATCCACTAATAACAAAATCAATTTAAAATAAAGTGTTCCTAAAACAAAGATGAATGAAGAGGGAACAGAAAAAAAAGATCCAAATCAGAATACTTTTTAAGTGTAGGCTGTGATATTTCAGCTGTTTTCTACTGGCCACCAAGACAGGAATTAAAACCACCCCCAGTTTCCAGTCTATGGCAGAGCAGGGGTTTTTTATCTGGGCTCTCCTAAGTGTCCTTGCACAGTAAACATGTCTTCTATCTTCCCACATCAAAAGTCCATGCCCAGCATTAGGGGTTCATATTCTATACTTGGACTCAGATCAAGGATTCAGCCTGCTGGGTCTGCCTCAAAAATTGTCCAGCAGCACAAGCAGGAACAGCTGGAGGCAGCAGGATGCTTCTAGGATCACCCAGCAGACAGACAACAGAGCCAGTCACAGATCATCTCTCCCTCCGATTTACAACACACCAAGCCAAAATGCCACCAATGACAGAAAGCAATTACACCTTAAGCCCAGGAGTTAGAGAGAATAAAAGCATATCATTGTTTGGATTCAATTATGTGAAAAACAGATCTCCCAGGCTAGCTTTTTTATCTTTTTCTGTCCTCTCCACACCCACTCAATGATTCTTGCACTAGAGAAGTAGGTGTAGCATTGCCCTCAGCTACAATAGTTTGCAGTGTTTTAATGCTTTAAGTATGAATGTTTAAGTATTGTCCACCCACAAATGCACACAAGCAGATCAAAACTGACATTCATTATGAATCTAACATGGGTAAATATAATTTTCATTTCAGACAAAAATGCAGTACCTTCCCCGGCTATGTGCTGTCTTCGTGAATAAGAATTCACAAAATCTGCTTACATTAACATTAAAAAAAAAAAAAAGAGGATGTAGAAGAAAAGTGTAAAACATCCACTAAAAGCAAGCAGATTTTGCTCGAATCTTCATTGGTGTTAATATCAGTCATGTTCAACTGGGCTGTAATGAGTAGAATTATACAAATATAAAAAGAAAAGCAGTCCCCTCACTTTTAACTGGTCACACAGCCATCTATCATTGCAAAGAAAAAGGAACAGGCACTAAGTCACAGTCCAGACTGTTATAAAGGAAATAAAAGTGCTGCAAGCTCAAAACTAGAATTCATAAATCCGCCATGCATGTACATTTGGAGCTTTCAGTTTCACATCAGATCTCAACAGAAATGGAGAATGCCAGAGCATCAATACTATTTGCCATGAGAACAGAAAGCTTCTAAAAACCCCAAAGTGTTCCTACCAAGCATGTTTTAATGACAACGAGTGACAGTAAGACAGCAATAATCCACTGTCTTCAAAAGTGTTCTCAAAATAAAGCATAGCAACAAATTAATTTGCAGGTCAAAGATCATCATTAGATTGGGTAATGTTACTGCGTGACTCTGTCCTGATGACAAGGATTACAACTGGAACAGAAAATTATGTGGATGATACCCACATGAACAGCATCATCAGTTGAAGAAAGAATTATTTCTTCAACTGGGGAAAGCCAGCAAAGCAGTGTTTTGCTGATTTATTAGTGCAGGGCAATTATGGGATTATATCCTTATTCTATGACACCTTTATTGTAATAATGACAGCTCTTATGCTGACTAAAATGCATTTTGATAGGACATGGCAACTTTCAACATTCTTGAACTGTTGGTTTTTTATATTACTTTTTTCTCTCTCTTTTGCTGAAATAATCATCACAATAAATAAAAAAAAGAGAAAGCATAATTGAAATAATTTCATTTTTGTCTTCTGTTTTTGGACTTTGTTTCCATTGTCTATTTAAACACTTGCCTCCTATTTTTTCCTCTCAAATTTTATTAGAATTGTTTTTGCAGAGGAATCCTTTTTTACCTGCAACTGGAGTTACTAACATCCTGTTGGCAGTAATTCAGCCAAAGCAGCACAACCCTTTTCAGAGGGCTCTGCTGCTGATTCATTTTGCTGTCAGCTACCACCCCTGCCTTACTATGCACATGCAGCCAAAGGAGGCTGCAGGCAAGCTGTATCTGCTACAGGACCCTGAAACTCTTATTTCTATACTGACTATGAGTAGAAATAAGCAGAGCTGCCTCTATTCTCCTCTAAATTCAAGCCATCTTTTACCTCTGCCATGCTCTCCTCCCTATCTCTGCTCTACTCCTCTCTATTTTTTTGAATAATTTTCTTTCTCACTAAATGTCTCCTCCACCACTCTGTTCAACAGTATCACTCAACGCATTTGCAGGATCTCACTACAGTTTTACAACAGTACACTTAACAGGAGAGTCCCTAATTATGTTGCTAGCTGGTAGTCCAAACACCTCGCAAATGTGGCATATCCATCCACCAGTAGATCAGGGACCCAGGACCCAAAATGCCCTTGTTAACATTTAAGCAAGAAAAACACTATAGACATAGTGGAACAGCATGTCAGATGGTACCCCAAGGGGTTAAAAGAAGAAAATCTCAACTATTTAAGTACATCTTCCTATAAACTGCATGAACACCTTCCTTTTTTTTTTTTTCTTGACACTTGTCTTTTAAAAATATATTTCTGTTTTGACATCCTGGTTCTGAGCATATTTCACTCCTGCCAACCCACTATTTGTGTTTTGAATAACTTGGAACAGATGAAGTGCTGGTCCAGAGACAAGAAATCCTCCGAACATCTGTCAACCACTTCAGCGCTGAGAGCTGAAAGCACGCTCCGCCAGCAGCTCTGCCCATCCTGCTGCACTCAGAGGCTGTGGGAGTTGTTAGGATGCCTTCACAGCCAGGCAGGCAGCGGAGGATGAAGGCAACAGCAGGACTCGAAGCTGCAGTGGTATAGCAGTGGTCTGACGCTCCCTGGGATGTGTGGAATGAGGTAGGGGGAATGTTATGAATAAGAAAAAAATCCTACAGTGGCACTGAAAAGCAGGAGTAGTGCACCCATTGTCACAGCTGGGAAAGGAGAGAAGAAGGAAAATTCATTCTCTCACAGAAAGTACACCTGTGATTTAGCTGTGATTTTAATGAGACTAAAAGCTTTATGCTTGCAAACTGCACAGATCATTTACCATGTGCCTTCAAGGGTCTTAATCCCTCCTAACCAGCCCCTAAGCCCTCATGGAATAAGAAAAGGCTTGGCAAAACCAGCAACTAAAGAACTAATGAGGAAAGAGAAAGAATGTAGTGTTGAAAAATAGCAAGGACCCATCTGGATGATGGTGAGAGAACACCCTGGCATGTCCCATGCTCATCTTCAGGGAGTTGGAGGACGCTGACCAGCGGTGCTGTGCTGGAAGAGGGGGTGACAAGTAAGTGAAAGCAGGGCTTGTGGTGCTTGGTGTCTCCTGCTCAGGCTGCCTCGTGTGGCCAGGGCCAGGGGGAGCTGGAGGAGGAGGTTCTGTGACTAGATGGGCACAAGGGTTGGTTCTTTCACAAGGAAGGAGCTCCTGAGCTGTGAAACTGCATGCAGGGACTCGTGGATAGAGATATGAATGTGGCACCACAAGCAAATACAGGGCTCATTCACCAGGTGTTTGTATAATTTCTGTAGTCCAAGATCCTCCACAGTTTCCAGGGTTATACTCGAAGATAAAACCCTGCTCCAACGCTGACAGGGCAGATGTCCAATTCTGGTGCACTCTCCTTAGATGTGCAAAATCACCAGTGATGTCTGAAGCCCCTCACTTCCAAAAAGCCAAGAAACAATGCTCAGTGTGAAGCTATTGGTGGGTACATCTCAAGCTTTGTCATACTCTTCTTTTAAATCAGTGATGCCCTGTGCAGCAGCAAATCTGTTTAGCATCTAAAACCCAGGGATATCAGTATAAGAATCACAGCTTAGCTCAGTCTCTGTGTTTGACCCAATGGGTCTCAATACACCCTGCTTCCTTTCCTTATGCCAAAACTTCTCAGTGACATCAACAGAGGCCCATGTCACTCCCCCGTATCCTCACAGTCTTACACACCACACACACTCAGACTTCAAAAATCCACCCTTAGGTGTCAATGTAATATAATGTAATATGCCTGTATATATCATGAACCTTTCCTCATGCAGACCCAAGCTGAGACACCACATCTAAAGACCAGGAGATATACACACATTCAGTGAAGGCATAGTTTTCTGAGGGTGAGGTAAAGACAGTGTTATGTGACTCCAGTGCCGGTGTTGGAGAGTTGGCACAGCAGGCAGGAATTTTCACCTGAACTCAGCAAATGCCATTTCTTACCAAAAAAGTGTAGACAGCAGTGCTCTTGCAGCAAAATGGGATTTGTTTTCTTTTCCAAGCACTGTATTTTGACATCAACTCTGTATGAGGATAAAAGCCTCCAGAAGGTTGCCTGGCCTCTCAGGAGATGCTAAGAGACTTCAGCAACTTCAGAGTTGCCTGTGAACGACAGGTACAGTCCGTATAATCACAAAGTGGTGATAAAAGAACCTTGAAAGACCATTGAGAGTTACAGCCTTGAAAAAATAGTGTAAGCAGGACAGAGAATGTTCTCCTGGAAGGCAGTCATTCCCAAGTCGTTTAGCTATATTAGTTTGCTTGTTTGTTCACAGGAACAGCTAAGGTGTCTCACTTGGCTGAAATACATTTTGTCCCTGAAGATAGTGGCACTATCTGATCCCTGTTGCTCAAGAAATGAAACAGCAGAGAGCAGCAGGAGACATGGTTAAAATAATGACACTCAATATTTAAATTCATCAGAAATCTGACATTAATGAGTAATGCTCAAACCACATTAGGCTTGGAAAAAAGATACAGACTTTGACTTTTATCATCTGTAACTAACACTGTTTTGTCTGCATCTTAGTTATCACAGAAATTTTCCCAAAATCTGCACAGAAATTAACCAATTAAATGGTATTTCTGTGTGCAAAACAGTTTAATTATTTAGGGCAATTAAAATAATATATTAAAATAACTTGAAAGACAAGCAGCACAGCTTCATACCTTCATCAAGCAAAAGATAAAAGTAAATAGAACATTCAGTCATGAAGTTAAACTAAGGAAAACACAAACAGTTAAAACCTGAAAAGAGATCCTTGGATTTAATGCCTATTTAAAAAGGCAACAATAGTTAGAAGGCTGTTTTGCTTGGTTTCTTCAATTAAATAAACATGTCTCAATCCTTGCGAAAGAAAAGCCAAATTGAAACAAGACTGTCCCCTAGTTAAAATAACTCAACAATTAATAACAAATAGAAAAAACTAGGCTGGGGTTTCAGGGTGACTCTGAACCAGAGGCATTTTGGGAAGAAGCAATAATCCAGAGTGTAAAGCATCACAGAAACATAGAATCCTGAAGATTGGAAAAGATCTCCAAGATCATTGAGTCCAACCATTAACCCAGCAGCACCCTGTTCGCCACTAAACTATATCCCCAAATTCTGCATCCACACACCTTTTGAACACTTCCAGGGATTACTATTCCACCACTTCCCTGGGTAACTTGTTCCAATGTTTGACCACTCTTTCAGTGAGGAAAATTTTCCTAATATCTAATCCAAACCTTCCCTGAAATAACTTAAGGCCATTTCCTCTCATTCGTTCACTTGTTACCTGGGAGAACAACCCCCACCTCACTACAACCTCCTTTGAGGAAGCTGTACAGAGCGACAAGGTCCCACTTCAACCTCCTTTTCTCCAGAATAAACAACCCCAGCTCACTCAGCCACTCCTCACCAGACTTGTGCTATAGACCCTCGATCATGATAAGGCAGGAACTGAATTGTGCTCTTGGTTTTATCACACACTCTCCATCAGACCTTAAATAGGACACAGTCATTGTGACTCAGTTTCCCCAGCTGTACAGTAGGAAAGATAGAACTTTGATTCTGTAAAGTGTTCAGGCTTACAAAGGCATATTTTAATGTCAAGCTCAGCACTTTCTAAACCCAAATAGCTTCTGGTATCCAAAGTGGAAGCTGTAGGTGTGTGGAAGTGTACAGAACTGGACTCTGAAAGAGAAGTGTGAGCTTCCATTCAGTTTGCAAGCACCCTCTGCTCAGGTAATCAGTGTGCAAGCTCCCTCCAACTCATATTTCTTGAACAGAGATTACTCATATTTTTCAACCAATTTTTTTTCTTCCCACTGAAAGAGCCAGTGTCTTTCCCTTGTAAATATCAGTGCTTTGGTCCTCTTCTGCTTTGTATGTTTAGCTTTCCATGTGCAGTGCAAATTAAATTCATTTTACTCCTCTAAACCACAGTTTTGAACACAGTGGTTTGACTGCTGCAGCTTGTTGAGGAATCAAAATGCAGCTCCGTCACATGGCTTATCACAACTTGCAATGCTCTCTGGTATCTCTGGTTAAAGGCAAAACAGAGAAGTTGTTTAAAGCGGTGATTGAGAACACAGCTGAGGAACTCCCATCATCCTTGCACATGTCGTTGGGTGTGTGACAGTAGACAGACACATAGTCCAGACAAAGCTTAGTCGTCTATTTTTTAAGGCATAAGAGATGTCTTAAAATGGTCCCAAGTTCAATGCCTCTCACAGGCACAGATCTCAATTTCAACCACGAGGTAAGTGGCAAACAAAAGGTCAATCTGTACAGTATCCTCTCTCTTCACCCTGGGAAGGAATCTACCCTGAACTGGTGGTGATCTCCTTGGATGGAGCTGACTGGGTGCCTGCAACAGAACAACAGCTTCAGCATGAAATGTTTAAGTCTGCAAAACACACTGATTTAAGCATGAGAAGCCTGGACCTATGTTGCAAGAGACTGCCCAGCAATCAGCAGCACTGCGGAAACTCACTCTTATTTTTCAACCCCTTGCATCTTTCTAGTCTCCGCTGATGTTGCACAGCAACTCACACGTGCAGGAATATTTATTATCCAAGTTCTTTTATTGCCCCTGCTTTTTCTCGCCCTGTTACTACTTTTCTTTCATCAGCTGAAGTGTTTGAGACCTCTCAGAGGCTCACTGCAGCATGCACCTGTCAGCCCTCTAACCTGTCATTGTTTTGACATGTTCTAAGAGAGACTTTATGTGGGCATCTGGATAAATATAATTCTTTCACACCTCTGGGAAAATGGGAGTCTTCCCGGGGCCATCTGTGGGAAATGAAGGGTGCATGGGTTTTCAAGCAGAAGAGAAGTGTATGTGAAAAGAGCAATGCTCCAGGAAGTGAGAAGGCTAGAAACTATTCTTCCAATGGCACTAGAAGTACATACATTTATGTGTACAATCAGCTTGCAGGAACATTAAATCATTTGCTGCATTATTTTTTATGTGAAACTTCTGTGTTACATATTATGCTCTGTATCCCTGAAAGTAGTTTACGACAGGACAAGAATTACTTTAGGCAAACACTCAGCAGGAAAAGCAGAAAACATACCATTGTTTCAGATCTTGATTATGCAGATTGGCTTCTCTAGTAAGGAAATTAAGTCTATGCCACAGCTGTGGGGACTAAAATTATGGAACAATCGATATTTTGAAAACTTTGAAAATCTGCCAAAGGAGAAAATTACACGATTGAACAACAGCTTTTATAGAATCAAAGTTAAATATTTAACTAATGAATTTGTTCAGTGTTTTGCTTTAAAATTTAATTGTTGACTTTATTGTGCTATACCAAACTATTTGTCCAACCACGTATAGTTTAGGAATTCCTGTTAAAAACAAATGGAAGAAAGTAATAATTGTTCACTTTCTAGGCCTAATACACAAAGTAACCTTTTCCTGCATATTTTAAAATGTTATTTTAACTTTTTTCCTGATAGTTTTGAGTTCTATAATACATTTGTTCTGGGAAAAAAAAAAAAATACAAGCACAAGACCAGACACAAGAAGGAAATTTAGGAACCTTAGCAAAAAGCAGAACGGAAAGTGTAAAAACTACTTTGAATATTTTTGAAGGATTTGGGATCCTTACAGATTCCACCTATTATAAAAATGACTGTTACTAATAGCCCCAGGACTGTGCCTTGGTACAGCAGAAATTTCTAAGCTTCGATTCCCTGAAAAGAATGGCAGCAAGATGGGACGACTGATGGCAAGCAGTTAGAGCGGAGCAGCCAGATGAAAAGCAGTCTGTAAGCTCATCCCCAGACACCCTGGGGACTGAGCAATCACCAACAACCCAGAAGCTACAGAGACACAACTCGATAAAGAGTTTCGGTAAACTGCCTTCCAGATATCAAATCTGCTGATATGGGTATGATTCACACCCATTATACTTGAATTTTTCCAAGCCCCTCCAAACTTCCGTCTCAAATGTCATTTCTGTGAGCTCGGTCACTCATTTTTAGCATTATTCCTTCACTTCCTCTGAGCCCAACAACACAATGAAATAAATGTGCTGCATCCAGAGTATTCAGGTTACAAAACTAACTGACGCCAGCAAGGTCAGTCATATAAATTCACCACAAGATTGCTTTGAAAGAGACTCATGCTAAAGGATTCAATAGCTAGATAATCACCTTGTGCCAGCAAAGGGAAGAGAGAAGGAAATAATTATTTCGTTTTCTATCACAACTTCTTCTCTCTTATTTGTGGGAGGAAAATATGGAGTTCTTGCTGTTCATGGTAACAGAAATTAAGCAAAAATAGTGTTATGTTTTATAAAGCAGAGCAGTTGTCAACTCATATCATTTAGCCATTCATTACTGCAGCTACCATAACCAGAAACCAGCACTATACAATCTAGGACAGCAGGCACTCTTTGCCACTAATACTACAGGCAGTGCCTCATACCATAAACCCATCATTCATTGCAGAGAACAACTGACAGATTCTTCCCCTAAGGAGGCCAAGATTACCTAAATCTGAAATGCCATACCCTGTCAACACAGGTGTATAGGAAAGAAGCTCATTTACTGGCAGGCTGGGTAATACATGAAAATAGTCACTGCCCAAAGTTGATAATCAGTAAAAAAAACAACACAAAAACCAACAGCCAAGGTTTGGTGCTCGGTTGATAAAAAGTTAATAATAATAATTCTCCATTTGTTTCATTGAGACTATGCTATTTAAGTCCTTCAGAAGATAAATTGCCTTACATATAGCTTGCAGATCATTTAGCATGTGGGCTCTGCAGCCACAGAAAAGCATTTGTAGGAGGCTCTTGCTGTGCTGTTGCCAGTCTCTCCTCCCAAGACTGAAATACAGTACTTGGCATGGTGATGCAGTGAGGCAGGAGGTACAACATACAGCAAGCATCTGGAATGACTGACTTCAGTTATACAGAGGTTTCACCTACCACTGAACTCAGACTAATTATGTGCATTTATTCTTCATACTAACAGATCCCTTTAGCATTGAACCTTTCAAGTGTTGGTGTCAAGCACATAATTTAGAACAGAATTTGTTGAAAGGCAGGCAGGTTTATTTTATAATGCCACTCTGCACAAGGAAGAAGTGAGGCTAGAACTGGAAATACCTGCTGCAGTGTACATTGCATTTTGTCCTGGTTCAAGCTCTTCTTGCTATTCTTTTTTTTTTTTGCACCTCTTTTTCCCCACTCAGAGAAATAGAAAAAATTTGCAGAACACCTGTTTAGTTACTTGCTCTTTGTCCATTTTAAGTCAAAGCAGAAAACACTTGCTGATCCAGACATATAAATTACACCATTATCTAATGAATTGTTGCAGAATTCATTTGAACGTAGCTGGGTTTGTGAGGAGCATGAATCTTCCAGTCATTTAGACAGGCGTTCTTCAGGATAGACAATATTAATTTAGGGATGACTCATTATGCTCAGTACCAGTCTGGGACCTAATGATTTGATTCAAATTAATTTAAATCACTGGGGAAAAAAAATACTAAAATTACACATATAGCAGAATATCAAAACAATCTTTCCCAAGATCCAAAGCACTTATGGGCTGTCATTGCTAGGCTGAAATTCCCTTTTTCACATCACTTTGTATGTGCACAGTCTTGCTCAAGGGCAATGGTGCAGAATTCATTGGCTAGAGCAGCCCCATAGCTCCTCTGAGATAGAGAGGCCTGGGGTTCAGAAAGCTTTAAAGTTGTATGGAGAAAGAGAAAGACTTCTGCTGCTCCCTGATGCAGGTGATATTTTGGAGTTGGCAAAAAGAAAGAAAAGACTAGCAGAGAGTTAAATATCTAGCTGAGCCCTGATTTTAGAGAAGGGAGGATTGAAGGGAATAAAACAAGGATGGGAATTTTCCTTTTTGTTTCCTTTTTTTGGCTAACATGATGGAGAATTTCTTTTAACGTTTCTCCACAGAAACAGAATAGCCTTGGATTGTCTTCACATACATCAGGGCAAACAGAGCCAGGATCTGCTACTCAAATATATTTTCTCCATTCACACATTTGTAGAGAACTCATTAAGAAGCCTGAAAGTGAGACAAAACTTTCCATGCTTGAAAGCTGAACTAAAGTCAGTGGATCATTTATTTGCAGAGGTAGCCCTACAGTGGGTAAAAGGAAAGAAAGTGCTGGTTTATACTTCTTTGTAATGTTTTTTCACTGTATTTTTGTGTGCTGTGTTAGGGCAAAGTCAGCCGTGGATTGGCATCCAGCAAACCAGGGAAGAGAGCAGGATCAAAGCAGTGCATTGTGTTTATACAGCATTCTGGGCAAGGGTTGATTTAACCCTTGTGAAACTACTACCATGAGCCTTGTCATGTGATGCTCACCTGTAGTAAATGTTCAGTAGCATGGCCTATTTTTCCAAAGTTGTCTCATGGATGCTTTGATCCTAAGCTGCTGAAGAATACTTTATTCTCTTCTCCTCCAGAATACCTTGAGGAAGGATTACTTCTCTGTTTAGCTCTTAAGAGATCATTGATAATAATTTGGATGGAGGTGCAACAGGGAAATTCTTTACGGTTCTGCTTTTGCAAATTATAAAGAAGCCTTTAATTACAAGCTTGCATTTAATTACATCACTTGCATTTTAAGTACAGGATTAAATGCACACCAACTCAGTGAACTGGTGCCTTTGCACACTGAGCCCCATGGACTACCACACTCCTGGATTCTTGAGTGACTGATGACCTGCTGATACAGGAGGTAATGCCTTTGCTCCCCATACTACAGCAACCTGGACTCAAAACCCAAAATAACAAAATTAGGGGACTAAAATGACCTGTAGTTACGTCAGCTGGACTGCAGAAAGCAACACGGGGTTGTGATCAGCAGATTTGGTTTTGTTACTGGTTCTGTCAATAGGTTGGGGAGTATGGGCAATTACTAACTCAGTCACTTTGCTGCATCTCTGTTTCACTCTCTGTAAATCACAACTTATGATATTAATTTATCTTGCAAAATACAGATAAGAAATGCCATGTAAAATCTTCTCTGGCTACATGTAAATAAGAAATACAATTTAAGATTAGCCCATATTCAGGCTGATTGGTGACCTAATACAGTATTTTAACAAAAGTCTCCAAAGATAAATATCCACAAAATAAATTTACTGCAGCATATATTCCCCTACAAAAAGCTGACTTTGAAATGCTTGCTTACACCTCACTGACTGCACGGCTCCTTCACTTGCGAAATTTGATTTTTGACACTAGTTCCACTGCATGACTTTCAGCCCTTCAGGTTCCTTCTTTGCCACAAGCTGATCATCACATCCAGCGTTAGTCTGTGCAATGTACAAACTGTTTGCCTGCCTCACTGTGTTCATTGAGGCTTCACAGCTCTGATTGCAACTCTTGCACAATTTCCCAGGAAAAGAAGAATTGCCTAAGCCTGAAGCTCAGGGTCTGTCCACCTCCACACAAAAAATGCTACTGCACGAACATTGTCGGTGGCTGCATGATCCATGGCAGTCAGTGCAAGAGATTTCATAACCATCTGACTTTTGTTTTCAGTAGCCTACCGCCAATTCATTAGAAGAAGCTGGTAAATGTCAGCTCTACAAACAGGACAAAAAATGATTCAGTCCTCTCTATATAATCTGTCTAATAAATTCAATAGGTGTCACTTTTGTGGAAGGGTCTATATACCTCAGCAGTAATTTGTCACCAGGAAAGAGTTTCAGGGTGTTTCACAGTTGTGTGTCAGTGTTCATTTCAGGCCTTATCTTCAATGAACATTTCTTGCTAAGAGCAATTAATTCCTTGCATCTGTCACTATAGGAACAAAGCAAATGCACTTTATGCAGAAGGCCCATTATTCAGTACATTAGGCACTGATATGACAGTTCTTCTCATCCCACAGTCACATACAACAATAAGTAACCTTACTTATCACTAAAATTTGCAAAATTTAATAATATGAGGATACGTATTTTCTTTCTTTTTTAAAAATTATTTTATTTTTGGTAGTACTTTCAAATATGATAACCCTTTAAGAAAAAAAACCCAAAAAAACCAAAAAACCACAACCCCAAAACATAAAAAAATCCCACCCCTCCAGTAAATGCTGCATCAGCATTTCAATTCAGGCAAATTTGAAAAGCAATGGAAAGATTTAAAAAAAAAAAAAAAAAAGAGCATAAGGTTTATTAAGGGGAGAAGACTTCTGAACTACACTGAAGTATACTGCAAATTATTTGAAATTACAAGATCTCTCTGCAGCATGACTTTTGCTCCACTCTGACGCCCTAGTCCTAGCCTGCCCTCAAATATAATGGCCTAAATATATGCCAAAATCAATAAAGGTTGCTGTGGACAACTTTTCAAAGCAAATTATTAGATATTAAAAATTCAGTTGTAACACCTCAGGATATCATTCAGAACAGAGGAAAGGAAGGAAATTCTAGAAATGCCAGGAAAGAAAACCAGACAATTATTTGCTCATCTGATGTGTGCTGCAATGAGGAAGAACCAGGGAGATTCACATACAGGGTATTTTCAATCAACTGGAGGAAACTGAAAAATGGAGCAAGAAAAAAATTATATTTATTCTTTGTGATGCGAGTTACTGGTTTCCTGATATATTATCATGCTGTACAAACTGCTAGGTGATGAAATTAAACAACCACAATAGCTACATTATGCACCCTGAATATTTGGAAAAAAATATGTATGCACAGAGCAGTCACTGAAGTAAGAGAGGCAGTTTATTCAAACTGCATGTTGCATTCATTTTTCTCAGTGATGCCGGAAGATATATTAATTCTTAAAACTTGCTAGCTAATCATTTTAAACAAACAAACACTAAGGAAAACTCAAATGGGATGCATTTAAGCAGGCACCACAGGAAACTCATTCTGGGACAAGCTCACAAACAGTCACAGTTATTTTCATCCATTTTGAGACAGAAAAAACAACACATGATGCACAAGTCCAGTCAGAGGCAACCAACATAATATAAATTGCAGATTATTGCAGTGTGAAAGACCTCCTTTGCCATAAAGATACCAGCTGCTAACACTAGAAATGAGATGCAGGACAAGTTATTCCACACACCTCAGAATTAAGGCTGCTTATTTTCTTACAGGTTTGTGCCATGTATTTGAGATGCTGCTCTGTACTTACTTTAACAGTTGAAACCTGTCTTCCATGTCTCCGGCTCCATGGCTATCCATTCCTCCTTTCCCTCCTGCATGTCATCTACACCCTGTGTTGCTCCCCAGATCTCTCCTACATCACTCAGCTAATGATTATGCTTCAATATATAATGATACGAACAGATTCAGACTTTGCTTGTGTATGGCAGACATAATGGTTTAGGGTTTTTTTCCCTTTTTTTAGGCATTAATAAGACCTCTTCTCTTTTCTTAGCATCAAGAAATAGGAAGCATCAATACATAGGAAACTATATTTTTGAGACATTGATATATTTATTAAATGTAGTGAAAATTAAAAAGCGTTTCAGAAAAAAAAAATCATCCTAATTGTAAAGCCATGCAAAAATGAGCTAGAAAACCATCAGTGAGCTACAGCCATTCCCAATTTAATTCTTGGATCAAAACAGGAAGGTATAGTCAGTGAAAATTGATCTTGTATCATTAATTCCATCTCAGTATCTGCAATGAGACTGGACTTTGCAATATACATACATAGCTTAAACTCTTCACAGTTTTCATGAATTAAACCAACTTGTTTTTCCCTCCATCAAGGTCTTAGAAGAGCCCTTAAGTCGTTCTGCAGCCTGGGATGAATACAGGTACCCTGCACCACAGCCCTCTCACCAGCTGTTCCCCAAGGCTACACAGCCTTCACCTCAAGTGTTTACATGCACACAGTCTTCAAATACCTCCATTCACCTGCTTTAAACCAAAGACATAGCGTAGAGCATCTCTAACCCTCCTTCAGAAAAACAAAGCACTTGGAAATGTTGGGTTTTCATTGGTAATATTCCACTCATCTAGTAAAAATCTACTAGGTAAATGTGCTTATTAGCTGCAACTGTGTGTGGCGGGAGTGGCTGTCATGTTTTTGCAATAGTAGAACTCTGCTCTGAATTAGCAAAGGCCACTGAATTTTTTCTTAATGACTAGCATTTAATCCCTGAAGCACAGTGCAGCTGTTTTTCTCCCTCCTATTTAAGTTTCTAAAAAATATTTGAACTCCAAATGAAGGAGTAATTGCTGTGGGGTTTGCTGAATTTCTGCTGGTTTTTAGCTGCTTCTATTTCTTTAGCCAGCTCGTGAGTCACTCTAGAAACACCCCATGTCAAGAGTCCTTTGGACCACATGATTACAGCTGCAAAGTGAGATTTTTTTTCCATTTTCAGAGGAGTTTCATCCATTCCAGGTTGATAACTGCTGTTATTTCCTCTTTACCTTTGTGCTCTCTTATACATTCATACATGTTTCTCAGTCCTTTGCCTCTCCTCTCCCATTACTCCACAAGCTCTTCAGCACAGGTGGCCTCACATTTCAGGCATGAACCTCTTGCCTGATTCCAAAGAATCAACTCAGCTGGCATCTCTAGGTGTTACTGCCATGGACACCACCCAAATGGACATGGATGCAGAAGTGCAGCCAGTCATTTATAGGAGAACTTTTTAAGGGCACAGAGATTCGGTGGCATTTCAGCTACTTAGAAACCAATGTATTTTTAGTTTAATTGGATTTTTTTGTTAACTGAATATGCTAGTTTCCAAGTGTCTGAAAGAAAAGGATTATTTTCCAAGCCAGTCAGACTATTTCTATTCATCATGTTAATTCATGCTTTCTTTGCTGAGTTAATATTTTGTGATTCTTAAATGTTCTAAATTTTAAAATTCGTTTGTCCCCCACTTCAACTGCTGCTAAATGAGATTTGGCTTTAAAATCCAGAAAAGGGTTGTTGTTTCAGCAGTACTTTACTGTCTATTGTTTAAATCCAATTATTTAGTATTCCTAGAACAATGATAATAGATTTACACATATAGTAGTTGCTTTATATTTATCTCCTTAAACTTATTTTCATTATCACGTTAGCATTCAACAGTCACTGTAAAGCCATTATCCAGTCACAGGTTCATAACACATAATTTGATTAAACATATTACAAAAATTACAAAAGGGTTTTTTTCCATCATGCTTTACCAGAACAATGAAGAGATGCCATGCACAACAATTCCCTCCTCACAACAATTCGCACAGAAACGTTCTTTGTTTGCAAAGCTTCTTTGTCCTGTGACGCTTAATTAAGGATATAATGGAGAATATTATAGTCATTTTAGAATCATTTGGAAGTAATGATGCCTGAGGCCAAGCATGGAGTTCTGTTTAACTCAGCTAAACATAGAAGTGTTGGCAATGGCCATTAAAAATGGACCCCATTGCTCTCCCAGTTTTCAGAAATAACTTGCTGTTCCCTTCTTCTCCCCTCCAACCCAGTAGCTATAGTTTTTAATTTCTTGGGTGCCATGCCTCTCAGCAGCATAAAGTTGCATTTTGTAAGAGCTTATCTTTCTCCTTTATTAAACAGCATGCCTTGAGATCATTTCATGTTAGCACAAAGTTCCCAGAGGCATGTAACTCCCATCACAGGTTGTAGCCGCATCTATTGAGTTAGTCATGTGGATCACAGAGGCACAATAGCTGTTAATGCTAAAAGAAAAGATCTAGAGGTGAATTTCATCCAGAATCAAACAGCTAAACAGCTAATCAAACAGTTTTCTTTCCATGAAGACTTACTGCACTTTTATGGGTTTTCAAGGGGAGTACTCACTATCTCAGTCTGGTATCAAGGAAGATCAGGGTGGGGTTGTTACACCTCAAGCTCTAGTGAGGCTAAAAGGGAGATTATTTTTGATAGGCACAGTCTTACTATGAAGGCTTCCAACCCACATATTTTTCACTTCAAGCATGCTTTTATAAAGGGTATTTGGACTGTAGAAAAAGAATGATTTTTCGTATTTTACAGAGATACTGTGATTTCCACACAGATTGATGTGTGGAAAATAAGGTACTTCTTCTAATGGAGATTTTGAATTTGTCTCAAAATCAATTTTATCAATCTTTTTAACAATGTATGGAATCAGAATAAAAACCTTCAATATGCAAGTCTGTTCACATAGGAGAAGGAATTCTGGACAGTGGTGAGCCAATTTAGGTGCTGGAGCAATGAAAGACCATCCACACTCCAAAATATTTGCTTAAATCCAAGGGATATCTCTCCAGTGCAATTCATGTTTCACACTCATTTAGCTTCTATATCAAAACTGCTAAATTTTGATGCATAAATCTGTGCACTGTGAGCTGGACTGTTGCCTTAAACTCCCATTCCCCAAGGCAACGCTGCCAGGCATAGAACAGCAAGTTTCACTCTCTTCTCAAGCTTTCTACTCCAAGAGTTAGTACCTCTTGAAATCTTTTGTTAGGCAAACAGTACATTCAGTGGGCTCATTTGAAACCTTACATCTAGAGAGACAGGGGAGTTGGAAAATTTCTCCAAACTCTTTTCCACAAATACGGCCGCATATTAAAATTACTAGCAACTCAGTGAAACCAGCAGGAAAACCTCCAGAAATATTTTTTTGGTTTTGGTTTTTTTGTTTTTGTTTTGTTTTGTTCTTCAACCCCCAAAGATTTTGTGCTATGCAAAAGTGAAAATATATTATTTATCTGTCACTTCCAAGCACAAGTCTCCAGATGAATATCCAGAGCCTTCTGGACATGCCAATATGAGATGATCTTCTGCCCAGCACAACTAAGGCTCAAGGTGAATGATGCAAAAGGAACAAATTTCATAATAACGCTGGCTGCTATATCGTTTTCTACCTTCCCTTATTGATCAGCTTTGAAGTGCTCCCCCTCAAAGCCACGTATTCATTTCAATCTTATATTTTATCTTTTTTTATTTTCTTTCCCCACAGACTGGAATATTGCTTCTTAGGCTAAAGAAATAACAAAAAATTAATTTTGGAGCCATGCACTCCAGGACATTTCACATTAAACTGTAGACACTACAGGCAACTAGATAACACTAATATCACCTGAGGCAATTTCCTGTCCTGTGTTTCTTCTCAGTTGCCAGCTGGAGTCTGGGCTAAAAATAGCCTTGTCATGACACAATAATGAATCCCGGCGATAAGTGTATTTCGCAGAAACGCAATGAGGTCATTATCTGAGTGTTAATGGATGAATAGGGTGGGAAAGGGAGGGAAGCCGTTATTGGGTGGTACAATAAAAATGCAGAATGAATGAAAGAAATGTGAACAAATGTTACTCAAAAGGCTCTGAAAATCATAGCCTGCTTTCCTGTTTATGTTAGTGTAGGAATAATTTACATGACATTAAAAATTGAAAATACTCATAAATTCTTAGCTCGCAATTTGTCGGCATAAACAATTACTGCTTTCCAGGCTCTGTGAAATTATTCTGTTTTATCTATATGAGATTTCAATAATTGTGCCATATATCTGTTAGTTACAGCACCACTAATAGTAAGGGAAGCAGATTCCAAAGCTAATCTACTACAAAACCCCAAACCAACCAACCAACCACAAAGTCATCCAAATCCAAGAGCTCTGAACTAGTTGTTGCCTGAAGTATTTTACCCCTCAAAAGTACAAGTAAATACACAAAGAACAGTATAACTGCATTCTCATTATTGTGATCTGTGTTGAAGCAGTAAATCTGCAGCTACACACAGCTGACTTAGAGAGGGAATGAATTTCAGACTAAGATTACTTGATGAAAAAAAAAATCTTATTGCTGCTGTAATGCCTAATATTACTATACCCAAAAGAAATCAGTCATTTTACCTCCCAGTCTGCTGCTTATCATCATTTGACATCATTTGCCTACTGGCAGTTTCAGCATTTCCCCTCTTTAGAAACCATCCGATCGTATCTTCCTTCATTGCCTTTTAAGACAGCACTAAATCAGAGAAAGTACATTTTAATACTCATATTAAGCCAACCCTCCTATCTCTTCATTGAGAAGGGAGAACAGGCTTCCACTTGGGAACAACATCCCCCCCCCGGAAGATGCTTGTGTGATTCTGTCCAAGAGAGATGGGATGTGTAGATAAAATACACATGCCAAAGACCAAGAAAGCTGCTGAGAGTGATTAATGAATAATATAGTTAGTCCAGCAGGTAGAAGAGGGGAACTCGCACCAGAGCATTCACAAGGAACCCTTGATCCAGGAAACTACAAAACCTGCTAAGTTTGAATTGAACTGCCTGCTTGGGCCCAGCAGCAAAGCTTAATTGCTTATTGTGCAACACCATCAGAATGCAGATTTGCTTGGTTAGAGTATCTAATTTAGCACAACATAATGTTCTGGACTCCCATGCATCAGCAGAGAAAAGCACAGCAATAGGTCCTGTATAAAAGTATGATACATAAAAAGCAAAAGAAAAAAATCTTTGGAGGCAGACCAATTATCAGTAACACACAATGTAATGACAACACTTCAGACTAAAGAACAGACAGCCCCTGATCCTGCAAGCATTTATTGGCCTGCACTTCCCTACCATGAGTAATTTCTTCAGGATTCAATGAGACTGCATAATACTGAAATTAAACCATGTATCACCATTTCGAAAGCACACATCTGAAACAAATACCATCTACCGTCTCCACTCTATTTGCTGAGCAGAGGAGAGAAAAGAAAAAAAAAAAAAAAAAAAGCAGAAAACTCCTCTGACAAAGGTCTTGCTTTTCTCTCTGGCTGAGAAGAAAAGAAGACATTATCACCAGAAAAATTGCACAAATATTAACAGTCCAATGATCAGGATACTTGCAAGTTGAAAAGGTCAGGATAGATTGACTTAATAGAACTGATAGGTCCACACTCATGCTGTTTTGTCTCAGTTCACTTTCTTTTGAGGGAGACCAGGCCAATGAGCCTTCTTACATGAGTCCTGAAGGTAAACCCCTAAAATTAACCTGAATCACAGTATTTGTGTACATACAATGGCTACTTGCAGCTTCTAAACTCTGGTTTCCAGCACAATGATTTAAATCTGTGCACCTATATTACTAACTACTTATATCTACTCCAAATCTGGGGTTTGGGTTTTATGGTTTGGTGGTTTTTTGTTTGGTTGATTGGCTGGTTTTTTTGTTTGTTTGGGGTTTTTTGGGGGGTTTTGTTGTTGTTTTGTTTTGGGGGTTTTTTGTGGGTTTTTTTTTTTTTTTTTTGAGAAAATTCCTTCTGCTCGTTATTTCAAGAAGAGGGTTTGCCCCACGTGAACTTAAAGAGCAGGCTGAATACAATCATTCTGTCCATGTACACTGTGCCCTTGGTGGTGCTTCAGGTGACATGACACTTGGGCTCAGCTGGGAAGCCTGGGTGCTGGACTGGGCTCTTGGCAAGCCTGATTGTAGGGGTCTGTGCCCCAGCCAGTATCTCAGGGACAGCAACCACAGGGAGGCTGATGGAAATGGCCACAAGTTCTGGCCCTCAAATTTAGGAAGTGCTGTTTCAAGAGATACAGTGACTATGAAACAGAATGCACAGGCAATGCCTATCATAGCCCAACACTATCAGAGGTGCCTAAGAAAGGAATGGCCAGAGGTTTAGGTATGAAATGGATTGGCAACAGATATTAATGTTTCAAAATTCTATCCATATACCAATTTGGTAGTTCCACAGCCAGGCTTGTCTGTCTTCCCCAGCCTTCATATCTAAGCTAAGATTTTAATGCTGCTTTTTCATCTCTGGTGTCGGGGTTTTCATTCACTCCTTTTTTCTCCTGCAGTCTTGGGTTACTGAATAGATTATTATGGTGAGGATGGAAAGACCAGTACTGAACAGGAACAATTGCTAAAACTTGATGGCTAAGGAGTTTCTCCTTACACGGAAGGAAAGTTTTTAAATAGTTGGTACAGTTGTAATAGATGACCTGCCCACACCTTACAGCCACAATATCAGGAGGGACAAATCACAAATGCACAAGGTAAACGTACATTTATAAATCATGCTATAAACAAGACCTTTAACAGCAACAATTAATTAAATTTTCATACATCTAAAAATGAATTAATATTTATTAACCCCTTCCAAATATTTGTTTAGTATCTTGAAACCAGCACTGATTTTTACGTTTTAAAATGAGTAGCAAAATATAAATTAAAAGAATTTGCTGGCAAGCCAGATAAAACCCTCAAAGATATTGATATTAATACTCAAACATTCTTTGTTCAAAGAATTTAGGGACAAAAAAACCTCAACAACCTGAATTTAATTTTCATATATTCTAGGCAAATGGTTTAACTAACAATGAAACAGTTTTGAATTAGAGAGCAGCTCCTGGAAAAAAAGAGGAAATTTTGAATTCATAACAGCTGAGAAGTGGTTAAGTAGAAATTTACTGAAATGCAGTTGAATTGATGCTGTGCACAATGCAGCATGAAATAAGGGCCAGAGAGGAAGGAAGCATATTAAGGAATTAAGAGTTTCCATTACAGGCTCATATCAGCACATATCAAGGATTTATCTTCCTTCAGAAATTTTGCTTTCAAACATATTCACACTGCTTAGCATGAAAAAAAAAGAAAAAAGAAGAAGAAAAAGAAAACCAACTAAACCCTTCTTCAAAAATACTTAGCTTAATATTTTCTCTCCCATACATATTTCAGGTAACAGTAGATGATCAAGTTATGTAAGTCTATGTCCTAGGTTGCAATATTGATGTAGTTAAGTATTCTATTACCACCAGCTGTGGGCCATTAGCTGCTATCACCCACTCCGGATGACAGGCAATGGGCCATCCGTTAGCTATTATCACTTGCTAATGACCCACCCTGCATGACAGGCAATGGGCCATCAGGGACCCACCGTGTGACTCATGGACTTATCTCATCCCATTGTGAGATGCTCTGCCGAGGAGGGAGGAGCCAAGTGTTCCCACCTGGATATAACCTGGCTCTGGAACTGCCTGAGCTAGCCCTGTCTACTGGGTTCCCAGAGGACCAGAGCTACCACTGGATCTTCAGCTGGAGACTAGACCTTCACAGGATCACCACTTCAACTGGACTACTTCAGTTGGACTGCTTCCACCACCCTAACAGGGTGTTAGGTTGTATCTGACTTTGTCAGTGCTTTTCCTTGTATTATTTCACTTATTTTTTTAATTTCAATCTTGACTTGTGATCTCCCACTGGTTTGTTTTCAAACCAAGACATATTTTGGCGCCCAATGTGGGGCACGACCTGGGGAAACTCAGAAATCCTATCACCATGATGTTCAGCTTATCTATATGGGTACTGTATCTCGCTCTCTATATTTTTCCTCAAATGGGATACTATCTGCCCGTCATATTGCTCCTGTTGCGACCAGGGAATGGCATGAGAATTGCTCTATTAGTTTATTATGCCTATGGCATGGTTACCTGTGAGGCAATGAACACCATTCGTTATATATACTCGACTTTGTCTGCCTGGCCTAACCTGAGCTGTTTCGTCTGGGACCTCCTCAGCAATCGCACCCACCCTCTGGGGCTAGGAAGCGAGAGCGGTTTCTTCCAACATTTCAGGTCAGGCACAGCCGTTTTTGAGGATATTGAGTTCTCTCTGGATGCTAGGGATGGCATAATCTTTTTGTTAGTTCTGTTTTCTTTGACCAGCACCGTGTACCTCATGCTGCAAATCAGAAAAATATTTTGTCTTCTTGCGGAGGAAAAACAAAGCAAATCAAAACAGCCGAAGCCCATAGCAGTTGCCCCTGTCCAGAAAAAGAAATCAAAGAGCAAATCAGTCCGCATAGCGACTGATGAGGATGCAGCAGGACCATCTCACCCAGCAGAAGACACAGAGCCGGAGATCATCACTCACTCTCTGTCCCTGGGGGAGCTGCGTGACCTACGGAGGGAATTCACCCGGCAGGCAAACGAGTCCATCTTAACCTGGCTGCTCCGCATCTGGGATGCCGCTGCTAATGACACCATTCTGGACGGAAGTGAGGCCAGACAACTGGAATCCCTGTCCCAGGATGTGGTTATTGACCAGGGGATTGGGAAAACCCAGGAAACTCTCAGCCTCTGGCGGAGATTGCTGGCGAGTGTACGGGACAGATACCTGTGCAAAGAAGACCTCCAGATGCACCAGAGAAAATGAAACACAATAGAACAAGGTATCCGATGCCTGAGGGAATTGGCCGTACTAGAGATCATTTTCTCGGACAACGAGAGATTCCCCAAGAGCCCAGATAATGTCCAGTGCACTTCACAAATGTGGCTAAGATTCGCGCGGCTCAAACCAGAGATATACTCTCGTTACCTAGCAACACTGCAGTGGAGGGAAGGCGAAGACCAGGTGGGCGTGTTAGCAAACAAACTGAGAATTTACGAGGACACTGTCACCGCTCCACTACGTACCTAGGTCTCATCAGTGGAAACAAACCTGGCTGAGCAAGTCCGGAGCTTGATTGAAGAGAGCCTCCAGAAACTAAGGAAAGAGTTCAAAGAAAGATTTTTCCATGTCACACCGAAACCAACCAGAGTCTCTGCCATCAGGAGCAGACGTCCCCCAGCCAGGGAAAGAAGACAAACCCCGCGACGTGACCTCTGGTTTTTCCTTCAGGAGCATGGGGAAGACATGAGAAAGTGGGATAGGAAACCCACCTCCTCCTTAGCAGCCCGGGTACGTGAATTGAAAACAGAAACATCCACTTCAGGAGGCTCATCTAGGTACAACACTGCCCCAGTCTCTTGTGGACAGAACCCCCAACAGAATGGAAAGGATAATATGACTGATTCTCTTGAAGGAACCTCAAGAACACATTTACGGGAGAAGAGCACCACGCACCAAAAACAGGATTAGAGGAACCCTGCCTCTAGCCAGGTAGAGGAAAGGGACAACCGGATCTATTGGACTGTGTGAATCCGATGGCCTGGCACGTCTGACCCACAAAGATACATGGCTTTGGTTGACACCGGCGCTCAGTGCACCCTGATGCCATCCAGGTATGTGGGGACCGAATCCATTTCTATTTCTGGGGTGACAGGAGGATCCCAGCAGCTGACTGTACTGGAAGCTGAAGTGAGTTTAACTGGGAATGAGTGGCAGAAACACCCCATTGTGACTGGTCCAGACGCCCCATGCATCCTCGGCATAGATTATCTCAAGAGTGGATATTTCAAGGACCCGAAGGGACATCGCTGGGCTTTTGAGATTGCAGCTGTAGAGACAAAAGACATAAGACAACTGAATACCCTGCCCGGTCTCTCAGACAACCCATCTGCTGTAGGAGTACTGAGAATTAAAGAACAGCGGGTACCAATTGCTACAGCAACAGTGCATCGCCGGCAATACCGCACTGACAGAGACTCTGTGGCCCCCATCCATAAGATGATTCAGGATCTGGAGAGCCAAGGGGTGGTCAGCAAGGCTCACTCACCCTTTAACAGCCCTATATGGCCGGTGCGTAAGTCCAGTAAAGAATGGAGACTGACGGTGGATTACCGTGGCCTGAATGAAGTCACACCACCACTGAGTGCTGCTGTACCGGACATGTTGGAACTTCAGTATGAGCTGGAATCCAAGGCAGCAAAGTGGTATGCGACCATTGATATTGCCAATGCCTTTTTCTCCATTCCTCTGGCAGCAGAGTGCAGGCCTCAGTTTGCTTTCACCTGGAGAGGTGTGCAGTACACATAGAACCGACTGCCCCAGGGGTGGAAACACAGTCCCACCATCTGCCATGGACTGATCCAGGCTGCATTAGAAAAGGGTGAGGCTCCAGAACATCTGCAGTATATTGATGACATCATTGTGTGGGGAGACACAGCAACGGAAGTATTTGAGAAAGGAGAGAAAATCATCAAAATTCTCCTGGAAGCCAGTTTCGCCATCAAGAAGAGCAAAGTCAAGGGACCCGCCCGAGAGATCCAGTTCCTGGGAGTAAAGTGGCAAGATAGACGGCGTCAGATTCCTTCTGAGGTCATCAATAAGATCATCGCAATGTCTCCACCAACCAACAAGAAGGAGACACAAGCCTTCCTAGGCGCCATAGGCTTTTGGAGAATGCACATCCCCGAGTACAGCCAGATCGTGAGTCCTCTCTACCTCATAACCCGCAAGAAGAACGATTTCCACTGGGGCCCTGAACAGCAGCAAGCCTTCACCCAGATCAAACAGGAGATTGCTCATGCGGTAGCCCTTGACCCAGTCAGGACAGGACCAGAGGTAAAGAATGTGCTTTACTCTGCAGCCGGGAGCCATAGTCTGTCCTGGAGCCTTTGGCAGAAAGTGCCTGGTGAGACCCGAGGTCGACCACTGGGATTCTGGAGTCGAAGTTACAGAGAGTCTGAAGTCAACTACACTCCCACCGAGAAAGAAATCTTGGCAGCTTACAAAGGAGTCCAAGCTGCCTCAGAGGTGATTGGCACAGAAACACAACTTCTCCTTGCACCCCGACTGCCAGTGCTGGGGTGGATGTTCAAGGGAAGGGTTCCCTCTACCCACCATGCCACTGATGCCACATGGAGCAAATGGATTGCCCTCATCACACAGCGCGCCCGTATTGGAAACCCGAATCGCCCTGGGATTCTGGAAATCATAACAAACTGGCCTGAAGGTGAGACTTTTAAATTATCTTCAGAAGAAGCAGAGGAGAAAGTAGCACGTGCCAAGGAAGCACCCCCGTATAACGAGCTGCCGGAGAGTGAAAGACGCTATGCCCTCTTCACCGATGGGTCCTGCCGAATTGTAGGCGCAGATCGGAAATGGAAAGCTGCAGTATGGAGCCCCACACGACAAGCTGTACAGGCTACTGAGGGACAAGGTGGATCGAGTCAAGTCGCAGAGCTTAAAGCCATCCAACTGGCTTTAGATATTGCCGAATGAGAAAAATGGCCAAGGCTCTATCTCTACACTGACTCCTGGATGGTAGCCAATGCACTATGGGGATGGTTAGAACGCTGGAGAAAGGCTAACTGGCAGCGCAGAGGAAAACCCATCTGGGCCGCTGAGATTTGGCAGGACATCGCCGCCCGGGCAGAAAAGCTGACCGTGAAAGTTCGACACGTGGATGCACATGTACCTAAGAGTCGGGCTAATGAAGAGCATCGTAACAACGAGCAAGTAGACCGAGCTGCCAAGGTGGAAGTGTCACAGGTGGATCTAGACTAGCAGCACAAAGGAGAATTATTTCTAGCTCGTTGGGCCCATGATGCCTCTGGTCATCAAGGGAGAGATGCGACATACAGGTGGGCTCGTGACCGAGGGGTGGACTTGACCATGGACAACATCTCACAAATCATCCACAACTGTGAGACTTGCGCTGCAATCAAACAGGCCAAGCGGGTGAAGCCTCTGTGGTATGGTGGACGATGGTCAAAGTACAGGTATGGGGAAGTATGGCAAGTTGACTACATCACACTTCCCCAAACCCGCCAAGGAAAGCGCTACGTGTTGACCATGGTGGAAGCAAACACGGGATGGTTAGAGACCTACCCTGTGCCTCATGCTACTGCCCGGAACACCATCTTGGGTCTGGAAAAGCAAGTCCTGTGGAGACATGGTACCCCTGAGAGAATCGAGTCTGACAATGGAACCCATTTCAAGAATGGCCTCATAAGCACCTGGGCTAGAGAGCATAGAATTAAATGGATATACCACATACCCTATCATGCACCAGCTGCCGGGAAAGTTGAACGATGCAATGGACTACTTAAGACAACTTTGAAGGCACTTGGCGGGGGAACCTTCAAAAATTGAGAACTGAACTTAGCAAAGGCCACCTGGATGGTTAACACAAGGGGTTCTATCAATCGAGCCGGTCCTGCCGAATCCGAACCTTTGCACACAGTAGATGGAGATAAAGTCCCTGTGATACACGTAAGAGGTTTCTTAAGAAAGACTGTTTGGATTAGTCCCACCTCAAGCAAAGGCAAACCCATCCATAGAGTGGTTTTTGCCCAAGGACCTGGTTATACTTGGTGGGTGATGCAGGCAGATGGAGAAACCCATTGTGTCCCACAAGGAGACCTTATCTTAACTGAGAACTGTGTAGATGGTAATAGAATAAGGGGTGGATAATGTCCTAGATTGCAATATTGATGTAGTTAAGTATTCTATTACCACCAGCTGTGGGCCATTAGCTGCTATCACCCACTCCGGATGACAGGCAATGGGCCATCCGTTAGCTGTTACCAGCTGCTAATGACCCACCCCGCATGACAGGCAATGGGCCATCAGGGACCCACCGTGTGACTCATGGACTTATCTCATCCCATTGTGAGATGCTCTGCCGAGGAGGGAGGAGCCAAGTGTTCCCACCTGGATATAACCTGGCTCTGGAACTGCCTGAGCTAGCCCTGTCTACTGGGTTCCCAGAGGACCAGAGCTACCACTAGATCTTCAGCTGGAGACTAGACCTTCACAGGATCACCACTTCAACTGGACTACTTCAGTTGGACTGCTTCCACCACCCTAACAGGGTGTTAGGTTGTATCTGACTTTGTCAGTGCTTTTCCTTGTATTATTTCACTTATTTTTTTAATTTCAATCTTGACTTGTGATCTCCCACTGGTTTGTTTTCAAACCAAGACAGTCTATATGCAAACACATTGCATATAGAAATGTCATTGCTGCTAAGTACCAGAGGTGCATTAATATTACTAAGCAGAAAGATAGTTTTAATACTTCCTTTCCTAACACTCCTTCAGAATGCAGCTGCCACTTCCCAACTTTGTTTTCTGACACTACATCCACACGTGTCCCCTACCCTCTGTTCTACTCATGTAAGATAGTTTCAGGGCTGGTTCTTGACAAAGACACATGCCAGGCCATCTCTCCACTATCTCAGATAATAAACAGAGGCTTCTTTATCTAAGTTTATCCAGCAACAGCACAGAAACAGAAAAAAGCAAGAATACTAACAATGGGCTAGGCAGTCTTAATTATAAGGTACAACACCTGCTGAGAGGAAGGAAGCACATTCCAGAAAGAACCCCGTTATGCTTCATAACTGGAATAAACACAGCACATCACAAAGCTATTTGCAAATGGAGCCAAATCTGAACACAAAAAATACATCCATTCAGAAGCATGCAATTTCTCTTTCAATTTAAGGATTGTGTCCCTGGTGATGAAATTTTCTAATTCAAGCTACTTGATTAAAATTCTATGACTAATACATGCTTAGATTAGCAGCTCAACTCCATGCAAGGTATCCTTCAAAGCAGATTTGGACAGATTTATCCTATATTGCGTTATAGATGTTGTTGCCAGACACTAGCAATAGCTCCCATTTTGAGCTTATGCATCAGTCAAGCTCTTATTAAAAGGTGAGACTGTTTGGGGAATTTTTCTTCAGTGACAACAAACCAGTACACTTTCAATTTCTCTAAATAGGTTTATTTGCCTGGTAAAACTCCGTGGCTTTATTGCTTCAGAAAATGTAATATTCTCCAGTGTCTCTACAAAAGATACTGTGTATCCCACCTGCTCCCATGCATACTGAAGCCTGATGTACAGACTAACAGAAATATCAAGAAAGCAAGTCAAAGTGAAGAGATCTCACATCACTGCCTGAGACTCTGCCCATATAAAAAGAAGTACACATGCAATTCTTCCTGTGGCTTCCCTGCAGTACCAAATCCTACTGGTTATGTAAAGGCACAGGTAAAGCACAGTCAGTGCAGGCATTATCAAAAGCATACTCATATCTTACCATTAGGATAGATGGATGAGATGAAAGCCTGCATAAATAGATTAATTCCCTGGGTATTGCATGTACACAAATTTCCTTCTTCCCTCTTAAAATGGCACAAGCAATAGAATATAGAGCAATCCTGAAGACAGAGAAGTTTAACACAAAGCTTCACATAGAGGACACAAAGTAATTCTGTATCACTGGCAGACCCTAATCCAGTTTAACTCACCATGTATTTCTGACAGAGGGACATTACCAACTTGCTGAAAGAGACCATTCAAAGGGGCATTTTCCCCCACAGTCTGTGTAGATTGTGACATAAAACTGTACAAATCATCATGACATTAAGTTTTGACAGCTGCTCCTACATTCGTTTCTATACCATGAAAACAAAATGCTTTGATCCAAGAGCCTCAGGTCTGATCTGAAGATAGTGCCACACAGCCCTCAAAAACCATACCAGACTCACAATGAGCCTGATTTAACGTTTGTCTCATATAGCTGGTGCTCAGGGTAAGCCACTGCAGACCTCCACTACTACTGACATGCTGTTTGTGATATGCTTCTTGGGTAAACATTCATGTGCCCCAAAAGATATGTAGGGGCATTGAAGGAGGTTCTGTTCAATACTTGTAAATTTTTTAACACAGAGAGAGAACGTGAGAGAGTGTGACTTGTAGCATCAGCTGAGCATTATGAATCCACATCCACTGTCATTTTTGAGAATATCTGATTAAAATCAAGAAGTCTATAATAGCAGTCATTACTTCAACATGGAAATTAGGGGTATTGTTAATTCTTTTCAACATGTATCAGCTCCCTTCTAATTGGATCTATATTCATTACTGAAACTGAAATTAAAGAACACTATGAAAGGCTTTTGATGTCAGCTGTATATATCATGTCCTGAATTAAGTTATAAAAATGGTTAATACATTATATGAATCCTCAAGTACCTATTTCACTCCATTTAGTAGCACACGTCCTAAGTACTGGCTGAGGAACTGTACTAATGCAGCAAACTTTTAGGACAGGTAAAAGAACCAATTCCATTTCAATTGCTGAAAAATGCACAGATCATGGCGCCAAATGTCCCTAAAATATGTTGTTTTACAATTGACTTGTCTGCCAGATAAAGTATCTGCTCAGTAAATGAGGTGTAGGACAGGGAAGAAATGGACCCTTTGAGTTACTTTCCACCAGAAATGCCACAAAGTAAAAGCTGGCTGAACTCAGGTAAATGTACTATGCCATTGCCACAGAAAATGGGTTTTTTTCCTATATAAACTGTGGAAGAACAGAAGAAGAAGAGAGGAGATGTTTGTGCTAAGTTTGAGAAGAATTTTGTCAGAACTTCCCCTTCTGTCTCACACAGCTTAATTTTTTCTTTTCTTTTGTACAGGATCAAAAGGAACGGGGGGGGAAAAGCGCATTGTACCAGCATCTCAAACTGTTCAAATTTCCTTTCTCCTACTTTTTGCCAGAGAGCAGAAGTACATTTATTCTCATGCCTTCAAAACCTAAACCCCAGAGCACTTTCCTGCTAGTCTTATGCGGCACAAAATCACGCGGCAGTGGTTTTCCTTAACTAATCCAGACTGGAGAGGCAGAGGAGGGAAGAACAGGTTGCTCTAACACTTTGATTTGCTCTCTTTTGAATGCAACCCTGTTTTCCAGATATCAACAACAAACATTTCAACTAACTGGAGAAAAGGGATGATTTCTTTGTACCTCATGAAGATGGATAGCATAAGGAAAGACAATGCAGCAGCTGTTACAGGATGTAAGTTTGCTGCTCTCTGAGCTGTAACGGAGCAGAAGCTGGCAGGAAAACAGGGGGTGCAGTCCAGAAATCTGCTTCTATCTTTGGGTTGTAAACCAGTGTTTTCCAGCAGAGACAGACCAGAGATCTCCTACTTGAATGAATGTTCCTTTTTCTTTAGGTCAGGTGTCTTTAGCTAGAGCTTACAGGCCAGTGAGAGGGGCTCTGAAGGGCTTTAATAAGGGGAGTAAAGCGTGTTGATACATGTTAGACTTTAATTTCTGAATGTGGAATTACTAGGGAAGGCTGTTCCTCTTGAAAGGATTGTTAAGGTCCATAATCAAAACAGCATCTGTTTTGTGCAGGTGCATTCTCAGAGAAGTCAGGATCAGACCAGAACTTTAAAGCAACTTTAAAATAGTAACACATTTCTTACAAAGAGTTAAAAAGCCTAAAAAACAACTGCATTCCCCCAATAAACCTGAGCTATCCACTAGTAAAATATGAGCATAATTTCAAAAATGAGCATCATATTTTTCTTCCAGAAAGCTAAGTCCCCTTTTCTGTGGAAATGTCCTGCCTGAATCTCCCTTGAACCACCTAAAAATGATCAGTGGCAACTGTTCTAGTCTCTGTATTTACCTGTTCTGCCTGTCTTTATCTTGACTGCTGCAGATTTACCCTTTCTGACTGCTCAAAGCAGCATACCTGACATTTGCTCAGCCTTTCAGAAAAGAAGCAGACAAGCCACCCAAATTTTATTTGACCAGAACAAAACCTTGAAGTAATTAATGTAAAGTAGAGTAAAGGATACCTGGCTGAAGAATAGGCATATTCCATGTACTCCAATTATCCTGGCTATGGTTCACCAGTTTGCAGTGATAAAAAGCCATTAACGAGCTTTGTCACTGATAGCATTACTTTCTAATCTTAATTCTTTTAGGATTATTAGCTTTAAAGGCACTTGAAAGAAGATAAGTTAATTTATACTAAAATGAAATTGAAAAGTAATGCTTAGATGCAGCAGTATTTACACAATAAAGCAGCTTTACAAACTTTCACTTGAATAAGCATCACTAATTTACTTGTTACTCACACACCCTTTAAAAAAACTGTTTGAGGGAACAAATTTTGAATAAATCATACTGACATATATGGAAGTAAAAAAGCCATAAAAGTTAATCACATCCCCCAATTTTTTATTAAGTTTGAAGTTTGTATGAACTCTCTTTGCTTTCTCTAGCATGTTGAGCATTTTTCCTTGCTTAGTCATTGTGTTTCTCATGGTAGTTTTTAGAAATTCCTCTTCCTAACTCATCAGGCCCTAATGGGTCAAAGATTCCCATGGGGAAAAAACCCAAACCACCTTTTTTCTCCTAGAAACTCATGACAGAAATAGTTCTAATACGGAGAGTTGGTTAGAGATGCAAATGAGATCACGAAGCAAGTAGCTGCTGGAGGCAGTAGTGCAGGACATTGAAATCAGATTTTTCTTTGTTGGCTGCTTTTGTATATTTTTATTTAATGAGCAATGTCATCACTCCTAGCAACAGGGGCTTCTCTGGAGTATACCTGATGAACTTGAGGGATATTCTATCCTTATTAGGAGAAGTAATACTTGCCACTAATGGCTTTCTTGGATATCGAAGAAAGGCATGCAGAGTTGCTCACCAATCCCACAGTGAGTTACTTTAGAACGTTGAAGTGAAATCCAGAACAGAGATAAAAACCTCCAGAGTGGGATCCATATGTCTATATTTCAGGATCTGCCTCCATTTTAGATATCCCTAGGCATTGTGGGCCACCCATACATAGTTAGTAGATATAAAAGGTGACCTGTACTAGGCAAGATACTTTAAGTAAAGCATTATTTTAGGTATCTTCAGATAGTCCATGAACCCACCTACATTTACACTCTTGATTTTCGCTCTCTCCCACCTTCTTGCTCACCACACATACTGAATTAGATATCTAAGAATAAGATTCAAACTACATAAACTGCATATACAGATTTTAAGTAGTACCCCACCCAAAAAGAGGCAAGCACAGGGAAGAACAGAAACAAGTACCTTAATCAGGCTTTAAGTTTTAAGCTCTATATTTATGTATTAATAAGTTATAGTACAGCATCTTTGCCTGGGATTTACCTGGCTGCCAGGTTCACAGAGTAGGTGCTCACATTCCTGTAGGGTTTCCTGGCTTTCAGTCAAGAGGTATCCTCCAGCTCCTCCTTTCTTGTAGAAGATCATCTGTACACACACAGCTCCAGCTGAGTTGCAGAACCAGCTTTAACTAGTTATGCACTCAGGAGCTACCTCCCCCATCAAGCTCCCTATGATCCTCCAACCTGGCAGGACATCCCAAATCAGTGCTTGGTGACATCCAGGGCCTGGGAATACTTACATTAAACATGAAGGGCAAGGAGAATTCAGGCACACTTAAAATTACATGGTACCATTGCTGAAGAGAATGTCTTGCTAAACTAATTAGTAAAATCATTTAGGTTAGAAAGACCTGCTTGGAAACTTCTCTGCTGAAAGAAAAGTGAGGACTTGTAATGCATGTACACAAGAAATCGTCCTTCTACCCATCCCCCACCAAAAAAAAAAAAAAAAAAAAAAAAAAAAAAAAAAAAGAGCAAGAAATGCAGTAAGAACACATGTAATGCTGACCAGAATCCTAGCTGGATTGGCTGGCACAATTTCTCACTTGCACAGCTGGAAGCACAGGTGCTGTAGGTGGTGACAGGAAAGGGGGAGACGGGAATGGGTTGAGCAGCCAGGTGGTTCCTTTTCTGGCACATCATCATGTACTCCAGTTCATGTACTCCAGCAGAAAACAATAACTGGAAAGAGTTGTCTCCAGGACCTTGTTGCACTGTAGTAAATACACTCCTAACTCACAGATGTGCATTGAATTCATGATGTTGCAGAAGGTTTCACTGGCTATGTCAGAAGAGCCCTACTGGTGCCAGGCACAACTGCAGAGACATAGCACCCTTCTACAGGCACTGCATCTGGGTACTAGAGAGGGATTGTAAATTCTGCCCACAAGAATCAATTCCAATCTTTTGCCAAAAGTTATTTTTAATAACTTGCAGCAAAAAGCGGATTTGGGTGTTTGAGGAATTTTTGTAGGCAAATGTCTTGCAGCTTTTTGCTTATTAATATTCAATACTGAAAGACAATCAAGTATTAATAAGTGGATTAAAGGGGAAATGGGTATATTTGCTGCTCATATATCTTGTTCAACAAATCACTCCCACAGTAAGAGCCACAGGGCCAGTCCCCTCTACTTTCCACTGGCGGAATCCTATGACCTCAAGGATATAAAACCGAAATAAAACCAGAAGATGTTAAAGCCTTAGTCAGGATTAGGGAAATATTCAGAACTCCATCCACGCGGGTTTTGCTATCGTACATTCTTAGAGCTTCTGTTCAGAAGAACTGCACTACTTCCTTCTACAGACATACAGGTAATACAGGGCTGATGATAAGGGATGGGATTTCAAAACTGTCCAGTTCAGCTACTGCCTTTGTCATCAGCAGCCCTTAGTTGTTGGAGGGAGCAGAGCTGGGACAGCGCTAAGCACTTCTGCAATTCCCATCTGCCCAGGAGAGGGCATGGAGACAGGAAGAGACAAGAGGATTGACCCCTCTGTCAGGAAATAAAGGATTTCAGGCTCCAGAAATGTCAGATAGAAGGTCTACCAAATCTGGCTCTTAAAGAAAGGGGAGGAAAGAAAAGCTCCTTTAAAACTTTGCAGCTGTATGTGGGATGATGCTAGATGCAAGGGAGCTGCCAGCTTTTTTAGCGTACATTAAAAGTATGTAATTAATAGCTCTTTAGAGTCATCATTTATCTGAAAAAAAATTAAAAACAAAACACCACAACACACAAAATAATGAAAAACAAAATCCCAACTATAGAAATAGAAATATTTGTTATTCTTTATTATACTTTATAACTATGGGTATTGATTTGTTTTTCATATTTATGAGATTAAAACACTGCATCAAGATGTTCAGGTTTGCTTTTATCTTTCTCAGGACAAAGAATATATGGTTTGATCACAACTTTACACAAAAATCTACAGGAAATATTGAAAATTCTTTCTTTTCCCAAATTCCTTTTTATTATTAAATGCAAAGGGCAGCTAAAAATTAATTTTGGACAAGAAAATTATCATTAATTAAATCGGTGGGTTTGAGTTTATTTTTTGGTTCTGGCTTTCTTTTTTTGAAAGCCTGTTTTTAAAGAAACAAAAACTTGAGAAGTTTCTATCTGCTCATCAGTCCATTTTCTTCTTCTGAAACTTTGGACCTCTTTGTCAACTGGATACAAATTTGACTAAGTAGCAGAAATCATAACAATAATTATGTTCCTGCAAATTTCATACAAAGTGATGTCTGGATGGATTGAGAAAAGAGCCAAACTAGTTTGTCCCAGGAGGAAAAGGGCTTCAGCATGAAATGAACCATCATCTGTTGTGTGTGACCTGCCAATATCCACCCAGCAGTTTAGTTACTCCGTGACTTGTTAGCATTGCACCTCTCAGCTCTGATCCCTGCACCTACAGTTTTTCTTGCTCTCTGGGTGGTCAGGGGACATGAGAGTGAGCCAAGAGAAAGCAGAGCCATGAGAAGCCTGTGAAGAACCTCTGCAGTGGGTAGGAGCACAGAGGTTAGTGAGTAAAAGCACAGAAAAGTTGGCATTTCCAGTTTTGCTCCTCACAAACTAACCTGACTGTTGTTCGGGAGGTTTGTCCTGCTGCTTAAAAAGAAATTTCTGTCCTGTATGAGGGCTCTCCTTTCTAAGTCAGTGGTGCAGGTTTAGTCCATTGTGGGGCTGGTGTACATCTGCGCCACTCACTGGTTGTTCAGCACAGTGGGACAAAATAAAATATTTGCTTCCGTGCATTGCTTACATGTTGCTTACACCAACCCTACCATTGGGACCAGCCCAAAGTAGTCAAAAAGTAGCAGTCTGGGAGGCACAGGTATGGCTTTAGTGGAGAGCACTCAACAACAGTGGGTAGTGCTGATTCCCCAATGGGGGCTCAAGTCTTCTTTACAACCAGGGAAACAGACCTAGGGAACATCATGTGCCAGAGGTGCCTTGGTTGCATCTGTCCTACAAGTAAACTGAGAAACTTATCTCTACAGACATCAACCTGGCAACTTTCACTACACTTTAGCTCCAGATAAATCTTTTGGCTAGAAACTTGGCTAGAAAATGAAAACAAATGCACTTTGATTCAAAGCTAAACAGCCTCTTCAGTCAGCTGTACCAGAGCTTTTTCTTCTCTCTGGCCACAGAACAAACCAGAAACTGCACAAAGATTATCTTCTTTTCCTTAAGGGAAGAAGTCTAAGATTAAGTAATAATCAATAGCAGACAGTAAATAAACCAATCTCTTAATGGATTGCAAAGGGACTTCAGAGGTCTTTGTGCTGCATGGCAGCCACTTCCAAAAGAGCAGGCAATCGCCTTTAAAGAGTGGAGACAAAGTGTCAGTGCCAAAGAAAGGTCACACACAACAGCAAGAATACATGCTAAACCTTAGAAAGCCTAAAAGCAGCTGAGGTAGTGGGGTAGATCATTCTCTCTCTAACTGGACAAGGCATGTTGAAGAATATTTGTCCCTGCTCTGCTGTACAAAAACATTGCAATTCCTCAAGCCAGACCTATAGAAAGTAAAAGCCCTCAAAAATAATACAGAGATCCATATGCTACAGCTTAACATTTTTTAAGCAGATCCTCAAGGATTCAGAAATAGACTTTCTCCGGGTGAAAAGCAGTCTGAGGCGGTGCTGATGATCTGACATGATGACGCAATGCAGACTTGTCTGTATTTTCAGAATAGACACAGTTGTCACAGAAACAAAGGATTGGAGACCAATTGCATCAAAACCTAATCTAATCCCAAATATCTAATAGTCATAGCACTAAAATTCTTAAAATTGTATCCCAGTCAGATCTGATCACATGATTTGCTACCCCTTATATTCTCTTTTTACACCTTTGTTCTCTGCCAAGCTCTTCTCCATTATCACCTTCATCCCCTTCCTAATAAACAACCAGTGTCTGTTTGCTCTTTCCAGTGGGCCCAGTCTGGATGATTTTACACTATTATTTGATGTTTGTGACACAGTAGTGTTACAGTAATTTCAATCTTGGTCGGCAGTTCTGTTACAAGCTGCTACCCTGTTTTGTTTTACATGCAGTGTCTCTCTTGGCTGGTGCTTTTCAGTAGTTGGAAGCCATGGCTGGATTTTTGTTAACACAACAATTTCTATGCTTTAATTCTTTATCTGTAATATGGATGTACCTTTTCTAATGCCACTTGCCTGCCTCGTCCATTTAGACAAATGGACAGTGGACATCCCCTCACTTAAGCACCTGATTTCAGATGAAGGCATTCAAGTGATACTGATGTAAAATTAGGCAAGCAAACAAAAGTACAACCACACATTTCCTCAAAATGCTGCTCTTAACCTTTCTCTACTTACCAAAACACAGCTGGGAAAGTAGAGCTCCTGTTGTGCCCCAAAGTGAAACAGAGAATAAATCTCAAGATTATTACACCTTTCAGGGGAGTTATACTCTCCCTCAAATTGTTGCATCAACTTCTGCTTCTTAGGAAGTCCCTACTTTTTACATTCCCTGCCTATTTAGTCAAAAATAAAATGAGAAGAGGATAGATGGAGTCCACAGGACACAAAAAGTGTATGCCTATTCTTTAGATTCTTTTAGCAGCTTTGCTGTTGTGGTTCCAGATAAAACAGTCATGGGGTTCCTGTGGCTGCCTATATTTATATAACAACTTTCAGCAGCTGATGTCCACCTGTGCCAAATACCCAGTGTAACCATATCTTCTTAGAAATAAAGAAACATATTCGAGAAGCAGCAGTAGATCCTTATCTCTGAATCTGGACTGTAGAGTTGCAAGAACAGGTAATAGTTTGAATGTCGATAAGCTATAAAGGTATTTTTTTCTTTGGTTTTGCTGAAGTTTCATTTTCTGCTTGCAGCAGTCTAACTGAAGCAAACAACTGTTTTTCTTGATTAAGCTAGAGTAGGTTGAGTTTTCAATGGTGAGTACCTATCTCATGCCCTAAATAGCCTATCATTCAAGCCTGGAGTTTTTATTCTGATGAATTACACTACAGATGTGAAAAATGGAAAGTAACAGTCGGGAACTGCTTTCCTATTATATCTTGTTGAATTGCATTGATTGGTTGCTCAAAAGCAAAACCTGTTTAAGAAATCAAAACAAAATAGTGCAAATGAAAGAATCTGAGGAGAGACGAGAGGAGCTTAAAATTCATAGTCTATCCATTCTGCATACTTTGGATTCAAATGTTAAAAGAAATAAAAACCACTTCTGGCTACAAGTGATACATGACTGAGATGTGCTCTAAATTAAAAGCTTTGGATTTGATAAACTGTATAATGATATCATGAATATTTAGAAGTACTACCACTTTTAGCAGGGGAAAGAAATCTCCATGATAGTATGCCCTTCAGCTCTCATGGTGCTAAACCAAAAAGTAATGGATTATATAACTTTTCCTTGATCTTAGGATAAAATTCACATATCTAAGTTAGGCACTTTTTTTTGGGGGGGGGGTGGGTAGTGTTTTGCGGGGGGGGAGTTGTTGTTGGGTTTTTTTGTTTTGGTTGGTTTTTTTGTTGATGTTCTGCTCCATTACCTGTCTGAGAAAGTAGCAGATGGTTGTAAAAGATTCAGATAAGTATCTAGCTATGGAGCGAGCAAATACAGCTGTGTGATTTTATCATCTGTACAGCCTCCAAGAATACAGAGAAATGCATTGAAGTGGTTCAAAAAAGGAGCTGGAAGGTTGGAATGAGGGCTGGCATGGTGTGGAGAAGGTCCATTTCAAAGTAACCTGGAGATCAGTTGAAATCCCTCATATTATTCTGGATTTCTGAAAGTTTTTTCACAAAATTCTGACTCCGTTTGTTTTCTGTATTTACTAGTAGGACAGTCCTTTCTTGGTGAAACTGGTGCCCTAAGGGTTTGGTTCTACATGCTATTTAGAGCCTTATCCCCAATATGGGTTCTTTGGATTTTCATTCAGACACCAAACTTTGTCAGAGCAACATACAGCTTTAGGACTTAATTTAAAATGTGACAAGGACATGGGAGGTTAAATGTTGAAGACTATAGTTGATGTAGCAATGTGTTTTAGTATGCACATTATTATATAATGCTTTAGCTTTAAAACCAGAAGCATTTTATTTCTTTTAGTGTGAATATTGAATCTTTTAGTGTGAATAAGGTTAAATCAGGCAGTTTACCAGTGTTGAAAGATTGCCATTAAAAGCTAACAGATAGGTTTGATAGGAAGGTTGGAGGCTGAGTTTGTCTGACCTTCAGAAGCAGTGACAAACACTGAGAAATGGAGGGACGCAGCTCCACCAAAGCCAGCTGATCTGCTCACAAACACTAGGGTGTCAGGGCATATTAAACTGGCAAAACAAAAAGAACCAAGGATGGCTATATTAGGAAAAGAAAAAAAAAATTGACAGTAAAGTTCTGGTTCCTAAAAGGTAAAGACAGCAGGGGGTTTTCAGTTTAAAAAGTGGGCAAGAAAGCCAGCATTAATTAAGGTCTGTGGAATAGGCATCAGAAATACGATGAGAGAGGTCAGGAGGATATAGACAATTATATTGAGCTAGTGAAGAGAAGACAGAGCAGAGCTGTGAATCCAATCTTCTGCAGCACACAGGAAGACTTTGTGAGGACAAAGTGGGTATGACCTCAGGTAACTGGAATCTTCCCTGGAGCTGCCATTCCCCTGATGACTCATTTACGTTCGTTTTACTGACACTCCTTGCTCTCCTGTTGATTTCTACCATAATGTTCTCTTTTGTGCTTTGTTGAACACTTGTGAGTTCTGGGAGGACAAAAGAAGATGCACTGATAAGACCCCCCTGCTCAGAAGGAGAAGAAATATACGTGAAAATGGTGGTTCCCTTGTAGTGACTTAAAGCTTTGGACATCCATGCATATCTGCAAATGGTAGGCAAAGCCTGTCTTTCTGCTATAGGAGGCACAGTACATGAACATTAAGAGAGGAACCACTTAGAATTCGTATCCTTTGAGATGACTGAGAAACAGCTGGGAGAACAAAGAATATGACAAAAATTTATTGTGTAAAACTACACAATAAATCAACAGGAAGTAGCAGTCAGGCACGCAATAAGCCATGACAAATGCAGGTATGAGAAATAAAGTCATAAAGAACAGAGACAGACATCTGGTCTGTATCTCAGCAGGTTTTTGCAGAATAAACAACAAAGAAATATAAATAAATAGCTCATTTGTGATCTAGTTTAACAAATAAAAGCACAATAACAATTACATTTCCAGATGCCAGTAACTATTTCTTTAGCAACTTCAGTCAGGAAAGTCACCTGCATTCTTTCTATGAGCAGCTTGTTTCATATGACTGTGCTACTTTTAAAATATTATTCAATTGATTTTCATGGGGACTAATTTTAACACACAATTTTTCCTGAAAAGTAATTGTAAGTATTTGGTATTTGGATGTCACAGTTTTTGCTTTCTGAATATAATGGAATAAGAGAAGAGAAATTACAGTTAGATCATCAGGCCTTTGATTTGCCTTTGGAGAAAGCAAAAGTGGTCTGTGCTCTTCACACAGAAAATCAGAAATCTGTACATCTCACGCCATCTCCTTTCTGGGTTCCTGGAACTGGACGTTGCATCAGATGGCTATTGTTAAAATGATACACAAAATGTATGAAAAGGTGTTGTCTTGGTTTTTTTCTTGGAAAGAGAAGTTCTTTATTTCAGGCACTTACTCTGCTGAGATTTAAGTATAGAAAGAATAGTAACCAAACAAGTCAGGGAGAGCAATGGCAACTCTGAATATAAGGCCCCTTCTGTGAGAATGCAATGGGACAGGCTCATTTCATTCAACTAACACTGCACCCGTATTTCAAACTCTGAAGGATAAGCTCCATGAGAAGCAGGTATGTTGTATATTCATCCATAATCCTTAAAAAACCCAGCCCACAAAACAGCTGCCAGAAGAGCCCTAGAAGCATTGAAGAAGACCTAAAAAGATTGGATTGCTCTAGAAGTGAGCAAGCTGCTTCCTGAGTGAGGTTCTTCCTTCCTTTCTCCCCCAAAATGGGATTCATGTGGAACTGGCAGCTCCCGAGGTTTTGTCAGCTGTTAAGCCGAGTGTCTTCACAAGGACTGCTGTGCAGAATGTTGGTTATTGAACAGAACCATCTGTTTAACCTGCTGACACAGGACTTAAGTTAAAAGGTCTCTCTGGGAGACTCTGAACAGCCCACTGATCATTCCTGTCCTGCAAGAAGGGAATCATCTGGCAGGAGTATCAGCATGTGGTTTAAGCAATGGTGAGTGTCAAATATTGACATTTTGAAAAAGCCCAGGCTGAGGAACTGTACAGAGACCACCAGCCTGTCTGGTAGGACCATGTCTGATAGGGAGTGACTTATCTGAAGTACACTGTGCTCTCTCCTTACTCAGGGGAGTTACCAAAGCAATAAATACGTATCTTTTAATTTGGGTAATTATTTTGGCATGCATGAAATCTCTGTTGATATCATATTGCCAAAGTATGAAGAACAGGTGGAAGTTTTTGTTGTAAAATAGAGCTCAGTAATCAGTAACTAGACAAGAGACATGCTTCTTTAATTTAAATAGTGACAGAGACACACATTATTTGATCTTCTATGCTATATGGAATTGTTCTTATATCAGGATTACAGAATTTCCTAATGAAATTAATTGCATCCACATTTGAGAAATGCATACATTTTGGGTTGGGGTTTTTTTCTGAAAAACAGGTTCCCAAGAAATTGGAAGTCTGAGCAGTGGCAGGAACGGAGAAGTGAAAAGCACCTCCTGATAAGCTATTTGTTGATTTTAGGTTTTGCCCTTAGGTATGACAACTGGAAGAGTTTACTATCTTGAAATTGAATATAGACTCACAGCAGAGCATTGTCGGCACTTTCTACAACTAGGAGGAGAAAAATAGGAGAAATGGAACAGACAGAATTTGAGTACATGTCTTTCTGAGTTTCTTTCAAAACTATCCTGTTTTGACTGTATCTAGAGACCCTTGTGACTGATTTTTCCCAGCATGGAGTGTACCATAAACAAAAAATTATTATTACAGGCATTTCTAGAAACTAATATTTCTTGAAAATATTTATCTCTGGTTCTCCTCTTGCAAAAAATCAATTAAACCCATATTTTAAACTATTTTTCCCCACATTTTTGCAAACTGGGATTCCCAGATTTCCTCTCTCTCCCTCCAAACCCTCTTGAAAACAACAGCCAGAGGAACAGTATGATGCAGAGGACCTATATGGAAAGAAACCTTGTCGGGGTGGGCATGTTCATTTCCTGGTAGTTTTTGCTCCAACCTGCCTCCTCTTTTTTGCTCTGGAAAGACAGAACCATGAACATTTTTTTCAACAAGTCATCTATTCAATGGTTTCAGCCCTCCTTCCTGGTTGTAAATGATCCATGGATTCCTTTTGATTTTCATTAATTTGGTGGCCATTCAAGTAAATGGAATGAATGGTTTATGCAAATGTGACTGTTGCTTTGAGAGACTGCTCATTATTCATGCTGTGTGATTGATTGTCTAAGTCTCAGGGTATTGTTTCTACTCCAGGAGTGAAGAAGTTCTACAACCAAAAGATTTCAAGACGGCCAAACACATCAGGGCTGTTCTTCGCACAAACATCAGTTATTAGCAGCGTCTAAAATATTTCCCCTTTCTGAAGAAGAAAAGGTCATATATAAACAAAGCCAAGACTTCTGACATGCAAAGCAAAGGAAAAAGGATAATTAAATGAGCCTGCTACTTCTCCCTTATACAAATTTTTATTATTATTTCACTCACCCAGGAAAAACCTTTGAAATATTTTGAAATTCATTTGCAAATATGTAAAAATAATTTGTCGTATAGGAGATCTTCAAGGGAAATGTCTTTAAGGCTTGGTCAGTGGTGTTGCTGAGCTGATAAGCTACCTTAAATTCATGTTCTTTTGTAGGTGATTTCCTTTAGAAACAACTTGATATTGGTATTGTTCACCAGGTATTGACAGCTAGTCACTGACAGTGGCATGCACTGGAATCAGAAGCACTTGACAAAAAGTGGTCAGAGCAGCCAAGTATATCTTTTGTGAAGAAGTCCATTGCTTAAACTCAAGATCATACATAGGGGATCTGAATGCTGAATGGAAGGTACTTCAGTCTGCTCTTCCTCAGTCTTCCCTCTTCTTAACCCTTACAAAGCTGCTACACTTCTGTAGGTCTTTTTAAAAAAAAAAAAAAAAAAGAAAAACATCTAAAGCCCATTTTATCATGCAGATTAATAGAAAATGAAAGAATACACAGGGAAAGGGAGTATTCTATACATTGGTACGTATGGAGATAGAGTCCTGGGTCAGACAAGCCCTTAGCATGACCTATAAAATAATTTTTTTTTCACTCTGTATTTCTCTGGAAAAGGGTAATTTAAGGTATTTTTTTCCACTGTTTCTTTCTTTAAATACTACATGTCATTTCCCTCCCCACCCCTGCTTTTTTTTCCAGGGCCCCTACATTATACTGTAGGCAGCATGACAGCACAGGGGGGCTCAAAGCAACGCAGCTCCCAGAAATCTGGCATTTCCCAATCATCCATCACTTAGCCTTTTTTTTTCCCCTCCAAATAATAGTCTCATAGCAAGTGCTGGTACAATACTCTTATAGTCAAATGTACTGAAGGTCTTCTTAAAGACATGTGGAAACTGCCCTTCAGCAGGAGACTTGCCCTTCCTATTACCTCTGTTCTGCCCCATTTTTGAACTCTTCCTGCCCTTTTATCACAAACCCGAAAAGTCACCTTGTTGTACCCTTCTGCAGTCCCTCTCTGCATCAGCTGGCCCTTGCTAATTTGTCTTGAAGCTCTGCCTCTGTTCTTTTCCCCTGCTTCAAAATCATTTTTCTGCACTGCTGCCTTTATAGGAAAATGTATTGATTAAAATAGAAAATCCATGTTGTTACTTCCTCCCTCTAACCCCTATTTACTGATGATATTTGGAGGGATGGGAACTTTGTATATCTGGAAAGCACGTACAGCAGAGAAGAAATTCTTAGCAACAAAATCTCCACGATCAAGACAAGAGACCTAAGTAATGGTTACAGAAAACACTTTGGTTTCTGTGAGCCAGCACTGCACCTTCAACACCTATTTTACTCCTTCCCTTAAAGAAAAATTTTACCCTCATATGTGAAATGTGTTTCCTCCTGTACACTGAATAACTTTAGTTTTAATCTTTTCTCTAGATCTCAAAATGCCGTATCTGTGGCATCACAGCTCTTTACTTCACCTAATGACTGAACATTCTGATCCCAGACATGTAATCTCTGCGTGTAAGAATATCAAGCTGGCTTGTAAAATGAGAATTGCAAATCACATTCCTAGAAGAGAAAAAGTCAAAGTCTTGCATTATATGAGCAACATGATTGTTTTGTCTAAAAGGACAGATACAAAGCAATATCTAAAGATCTGAGACAAATTAATATTGCCCCCTAATTTCCCAAAAGATAATTAGCGCACATTAGTCTTCTCATGTTTACCCAAAAAAAGATCAGATCATTACCTGGTATCTTCTGACACAACCCAGCTGAAGAGATTAGGGCCATGCTGATTTATACCAGCTAAGGATTTTGCCCCCATGTTTGCTAACACTGCTGTGGTATTGTTCTTCTGACTGCTGACTTTTTCATTAGTTAACTAATATGCAATTTATTTTGATGAATAGGACAAGTGCCTTCAATCTGTTCTTGCAATTAAGGTACATGATCAACCACTTGTTATTCAAAAGCATGATGAACTGTTAAGGTCTACTTAAAGAAAAAAAAGGGCTTTGCCCATACAGCAGCATGTGGAGGCCTTTAAAAAGCCATAGAGATTTAGAGAAAACAATTTTGAAGTCCTCACAAGCTAAGTACTTTGCACTGATACATTACAGATCTCTCTTCCATTTTCCAACAAGAACAGTGACTCTGTAATAGAAATAAAAGAATAAAAGCATTAAAGTTTAGGTGGCCATGAAGCACACATTCATTGCACAAATATTGCCAATATTAATTAAAATGTATTGACTGTAAGAATATTAACCATATTCTAAGGCAGGTAGAAAGAGGAACACTGAATTAAGCTACACTAATGATTTATTTCTTTTACTGGTATATTGCATTTAAACATTGTCACTGAACCCCAACCTGCACAAATAACTGAAATCCTCACATGACAGAGAAAGACTGGCTTTGTGGCATTTCCACCTAGGTCTGAACCAGGAGAGACTACCTCAGGAGGGAGCCTGTTCCTAGTAAACTGCAGGTAGATAAGATATTCTTGGGAGACTCATCTCTGTTCCTGAACTTCTCTGTGTTTCACTCTACGCCAGTAACTTCCAAACTTTATACTGCATCATTATATTACAGCAGCACAAGGAGAATGGCCTTGAAATGTGTGTGGTAAGTTTGCTTTTAGGTATGGGCAAAAGGTAACCAAAGATATACCAGGGTTTGCCTTGCCCAAATATTTATAGGAAAAACTCTTTAAAAGACCAATGTAAATAACAGTAGAAAATTATTGTTTGCATTCTTACCTTGTGAGCTACACCATTACAGAATTTAGCAACTTGCTTAGAGACACACAGAGTGTGATTCTTGATCTGGTGCTACTTGCCACCAGACCAGTGCATTATCCAGTGTTAACTCACAACTTCAGTGTAAAGCTCAGTCCTTTCTTTCTCGTTCTTTCCCTAGAAAGAGTTAAGAGAAGCTATTGGAAAACTGGCAACAAATATTTGTAGAGAATCCATTTCAAAATGACCAAGTAACCCATAACAGCAATCTTCACTTTACTGGCACAATTTGCTAAAGTCCTATTGAAAGGACAAGTATTCTTCATTTGAAAGGAAGCAAACAGACAAAACTTTTTCATGATGTAAAAAGATGTGAAAAATTTGCAGTTTCCGAAATGTGAGGTTCACATTGCATACCAGGCACATATACAAAAAGGTTCTAGAACAAATATTTTTAGTAGAGGAGCTTACGTGAGCAGCAGAAGCCACAGGAAAACACAAACTATAGATAAAGTGAAGGTAATGGACTGAAAAAAAAAAAAGTGCAGCTCTGAAGAATAGCTTAGAAAGAGTACCATCTGGGCAGAATTATGTCTAAAAGATGTTGGCAATTAAATATGCCCTATTCCATTTCTTGTGAGTTTAGGAAAATGGGATTTTTTGCATTTTTTAAAATAAAGATTTGTTGCATCTTTTGTCCACCACCAACCAGTAGAACCTCTAATCTGACTTTTCTGAAAGAGGATAATTGTTCTTGTTTACTAGACAAGCATGATTTGTTTATATCAACTGTGTAAAAATAAACGCTGTAAATTTTTTCACATGATTTTATATAGATTTTTAAATGTATGGAGACCTGGTGATTAATTTTTGGCTAAATTTTAAACTGCAGAAGATCAAAATTCAGATATTAGACACGTATTAAAACAGGTAAATAAGCTCAATCATTTAGAAATAACTCATAATTTCTCATTTAAGATACCTTCAAAAGTTTAACACTGAGCTCTGACTTCTAAAAGGTCAGTGTTTCCATCCTCAAGAAAGAACATCCCTTTTCAAGTAGCAGTGTATCTTTGTTAGACTCACTCTTAGAGTTGTGCTAGAACTCTTTGAGTAAAAAATGACTGTCCTGTGATGAAAGGAAGTTCACTCACTGGGCCATTTCATACTGGCATTCAGATTAGCTGAGGAATAGTATGGAAAATGCAGACACTTTGAGATATGGTCAAACACTGATTTTGCATATAAGATTTGCCATCCTAACATTACCTAGGAAATTTTCTGCTAAGTGTATTGATCTCAGCCTTCAAAGACTTTTTCCAGCTTCATTTTTAGGGTTCAATGAGTCTAGGTAAGGCCTGGATTATTCAAGACACACCTTCGAAGAAATACAAATCTTCTCAGACTCACAACAATACTGATTTTGAACCACATTCCCTTTGTAGAATTTATTAAAGAAAGGCCAAACTAAGACTATAACCAGTGACTCAGTAAAGCAGCATGAGATATAGATTCCCTCCAGCAAAACAAAAAAAACCAGGCTTTGGCACTGGTCACAATATATCTGTTTTCCACTTGACACAAACAATATCTCACAAGACAATTTCCAAAACCTGATGTTGTCAGTTCTGAACCACCCATGTTTACCTACAGTTTATGATTCATGAATATTCATACATCTTTGATGTCCAAAGTATTAGAACCTATCTTCCATTTTTTTCCCCCTCACTCACTTTGAAGTTGTCAGCGGAACTCAGATAATGCCCACATAATTATGTTAAGGACATAATCTCTCTCCAAATAAATTTACATTCCTATCCACTTCCTGTTTTCATCTTTGCTGTCAATCCATTCATATACTTTGTCTCATACCTTTAATTCTTTCCTCTTTTCTATTTTTAATGTTTTTCTTTTTTTTTTAAAATTTTGCTCATTTCTCTTTATTGCTGAATGTTCTGCATTTTCTCCCCCTGTACATTTTTGTTCGTTGTTTTTTCTTCAGTCATTCAAAGTATTTCAGCCATCTTCCAAATGGCCTTCATCCTACTCCTAGCTCATTTTTAGACTATGTTCCTTTCAACTTATTTTCTTCTGTTTTGATACCCATTTTCTTTCAATTTCTTTTCAACAGGTCTGACTTTCTCAAAATGTTTCCCTGGAAATACCTCTGACATCCTGGCAATGTTTGAACCAAGATGATTTCCTCTCCATAGGTGAAAATAGCATGAAAGAATGGAATTGACATCAAAGGCCTCAAAAGACACAGCGCCCGTTAAGAGCCCTTCTAAATGTCCAGAGAAATTCCTAATTAAGAAGTGATTTTTCTCACATATAGTTCTATGCCTTGATAATATATGTTATGCTGTCTGTGAGAAATGAAATGCAACATTAGACAGAAGTTGAAATACTCCAGGGCAACACAGCTTAAGGGATTACCTTAAATCTGTGGATGTTCTACACAGATCTGAATACAAACAACCCTAACTACAACCCTACTGAAAGAAAAAAAATTGATAAAACCAGCACTAATAATGCCTAAACTTTTCATTTCTTCAGCACATTGATACAAATAGTGGTTTTACTGTGAAAACAATAGCAAATGTATGTATACATAGAAGTTTGGTCTGGCTGTTATGGAATACAGTGTTTAATGGTCCACAGGAGGCACAATGTACATGTTGTACTAATTACACTCTGAAGACATTCTCTCTGGTTTGTGTCAGGAGCACAGAACACAGTGTGTGCATATTGTTTCCTGCCTGATTTGTTCAATACACGGGCTTTTAAGGCAGAGGTTATCATATACTGGATTTTCTCAGTAAAATATTTGACTTTTTTATTATTCTATTTTTAGAAAATTTGTATCTTTTAAAACTATGACTCAAATTATCTGAGAAGAACATTAGTGGAAACAGGGCAAGATATGGGATATCTAAGTTATTTGGGATTTCTCTGGGTATCCCTTTTAACAGGTAATACAGGCTACATGCAGCCAAGAGGAAAAGAAATGCAACCTATTTTCTAGAAAACCTGAAGTGGCCTCACATTATACAAAAAAAGAAATAATCGATCCGTGTTTACAGTGCCAGTGATGAGCAATTCTGTGCGAGCAAACAATGGTATTTTCACCCCTTTCGTCATGCTGTTTCTCTCTTAGGAATAGCTAGCACTTATTGATTACTATTAGAGGGCACTAAAGGAACATATGGCTAAAAGAGCAACAGTAGCAAGAGGCAACACTTTGCCTGTTATTTTTTTTTAAAGACCCTGAAAAGAGTGTATGAAGGGTCATCTGTGGAGTCCATGATTTTTCCTAGTCAATACTAGTTAGGGATAAGTATTAGGTGCAGGGACTGCAGACTCTGAGGCAGGAAGCAAGCTGGCTCACATCGGAGAGGCAGATCATGAAGGATGAGGTTATGCCCATGACTGAGGGATGCACGTGTGAGGTGCACATGCTGATACCCCTGACAGCTGCCAAACACAGGAGCCACAAGGCACAGCCCCAGACAATGTTCAGCCGGAGATGGCTCCAGCCTTCTCCTAGGCCTCAGGGCAAAGCTACCACACTGCAGCAGGTGAGAGTGGTGGCAGAGTGCGTGGGCATGACATTTCTCCCAAAAGAGACACTGCAGATCACCTCTGATCTTTCCAAGGAGAGGAAAGACAAGCCTTATTGGGCCTGACAAAGGGGACCTGGCACCAGCAGTTGGCCTGACAAAGCCTAACACAAAGCTTACTCCTTCATAAAGAACAATATGCAATACAGAAAGGTCCTCAGATACTTAAAACACAGAGGAAAGGGAACTACAGGAGGTCAAGAGAGAGCAGCATTTGATCACACTTCTGCTGTGTTAACTAAGGCAGCTCTTTTACCTTCCTAATACGTGCATTAGTGCAACTTTAATAACAATGGTAAGTCTCTGTATATTCTTTTCACTCCTGTTGTCTGTAGGCGTTTAAGAAGACAGAGGAACGCAGTAGAACTACTGATTTAAAAATTTCTGGGTTTGAGATCTGGACAGCTCACAATTTTCTCTCCATTCATCCCCTTCTCCTTTCCATTCAGCAATAAATACCAGCCATACACACTGCAATCCATCCCAGGGCAGCAAGATGTGTCAGCTATTGATGGCAGATATTATGTTAATGTGTTCAATCTACACACCATATCTCCACTGAGGGATGACAGAGTTGCTGACACAAAATGGCTTCAAAAAAATATGGAATATGGTGCTATTAGGGGGTGGGTGGGCAAGGTGCCCAAAAAGCATTGCAATCTTAAAACTTTAAATCACTGATTCCAGTGCAGATGGTATCCAGGAGAGGGCTGAAACATAATAGAATACATGGGGGTCTTCGTTTAGATCTGCAGTATCACGATAAAATATGCCCCTACATATTTCTGGGTTAGAATCCTGCTACGGCTACAAACTGTGCAAAAAAGAGCACTGAAAACATTGCCATCCCCTCAGTTTCAGCATTAAACCTAACTGTTCACAGGCAACCAGATGGGGAAAGCACAAGGCAGCAATGAACATAGGAAAAATCAGAGGCCAGAAGACACTAGTGCCTAACTGCTAACAAAGGTTTTTGTTGGCACCACAGTTGAGATATTTTCAAAAGATATATTTTTATAAAGATCTGCACAGAAAACTTCCTAATTTTGCCCTTACCAGGTGTAATGGAGGATGTGTGACACTGTTTATCAACAAATTTGTCAAATGGGCAGTGTCGTGGTACCATGAGTTAGCCTTGCACATAAGTGCAGAAGCTGCTTGTCAGTTCGCTTATGTGAAACATTAAATTCAGGGGGTTGAAAGGCTCTTCACTGGGACCTGCTCCTTGCTTCACTGGATGGACAAGGCTGCTTTATCCCTAAAGTATTGCTCATTAATAGTTTAACTAAGTGCACAAGATGATTGCCCTTGTTTTGCCTTTAGCTTTCCAAATAGAGGAGAGGGGGTAAAAACTAAGGTCAGAAACAAGCAACTGTGACCCCAACTCAAACACATCTCTCTTGAATGTAGTCAAGGTTCTTAAGGATAAATCCTTGAGGAGGAGCTTGAAAACATCTAATGTTTTGTCAGTTGAGTGTGGGATGAAATGTTAGAGCTCTTCTGAAAAAAAAAACCTAAGCAAAAACAAACAAACAAAAAACTAACAAAACCTGATGTTTGAACATCTTGTACCTTTATAAACCTCAGTAACTTTGGAGCCTCTTTTACACACTAAATGAGTACAAGCTTTTACCAGCTTTGCCTTAATGTAATTTAAGGGTGGTTTTAAAGTAGCTAATTGACAGAACAGGCTTTGGCTTCTACAGTACAGTGGTCTGCAAAACTAAGATAAAACTTTCACTAGGTGCTCAGCATACGTTTCTCAAGATATAGCCAGTGTACATTAGTGCAAAAAATGCACACACTAAAGTGTTTTCCTCTGTTAAGAAGCACAAGCTAGTAATGCACAAGCTGTGTGAAAGCCTCTCCTGGTGACATTTGTTGGCTATGTAAAGTTCACGGCTTTGTTAGGTGTAGGAAGAAGAGTGTGCATGGAACCTGAAGGGCCAACACTCAGATTTGTGAGAGCAACGCAGTTTGCTCTATTTGTGCTGTTCTCTGCCTCCTCACCAGACTCATATTCTACTTCTGAATTTACCCACAAAAATTCTGAAAGCATTTGGAAATTCTTGTGATTATTTTCAGATAAAGAAATTAAGTTGCAGAAATTACAAACTATATTCTTTCAGCTAATCAGGTGCCTTATTTAGAAGACAAAATCTGAACAATAATGCTGTTTAAAAATGGATTTTGCTTGGTCTACTCAAGTAGTTTTGAATGTCTAGATTAGAAAAGCAGCCATCATCAGTTTAGTACAGCATGGCACTGTCTACTGTGAAGTAATGACTGCAAAGTTAGCTAAATTAGATATGATGAACCAGCCTGAAGCTTTCAATGAGTTCATTAAAGCACACCATGCAAAACCCAGCCTAGCCAGAAGAGCTGATGTGGCTGGAGAAAAAAGCATAGCTAGTTCAGCTCAACCAGGGGGGAAAAAAAAAAAAAGTCTCTTGGGACAAAATCTGCTTTGGGCACATCTGGCAACCTGGACCTTCCTGTCCATATCCTGTAGCTGCACAGCATGGGAAGCTGGAAGAAAACACAGAGAAACAGAAGCTTGAAGCCACTTTAAGGAATCAGAGACAGCTCAGTGTTGAAAAAGCATCTGAATACAAGCACAAGAGCCAGCTGCAGTTGTGGAGACAGGAAAAAGCAGCTGGAACAAGACAGCAAGAAGGAAGACAAGCAAGGGCAGAAAACTGTGCTGCTGAAGAGGCAGAGGCAGGATCTAATACGCCAGGCCCTGACTGCCCACAACACTTTACACCTTTGAGAACTGTGTATAACCTTCTCTAAGATGTCTCCTTTCCTATGAAGACTCTCATGTGTTACATACTAACAGAGGTAGCAGAAAAAACATTACATACTCATTCTGATTTTTAAGTATGAAGGAGAAGGACAGGAGGGAGTATGCTAGTTATTCTCAGGACTCCAAGTCCAGATGTTGTGACAGATGCCTGAAGAATCACTGTTGTTAAAATTCCGACAGATTTATCTGAAAGCAACAGTTTTTGAAAAATATGCTCTGAAAAGAGAGGAGGTAAATAATGGAAGACACAAGAAGAAAACACCAAAATGAATGACTAAACAGAAAAACTGGGAATTTTTCAGCTAAATGCTTTCTCGGTGATTCATTGATTCACAGAAATGAAACTTTTCACAGCAGGCTGTTTCTAATAATTTCTCAGGTAGAAGCCCACAGGCACAGTGCAGATCTCCTGAGCAGAGAGGAGAAAGACTCATTGCACACAACGTAGTATTGCAGACATAAAAATTACTTAAGTTTAGCTCATTTGCTCTGGGCTTATATTTCTCATTAACTACCCTCACCAGCAGGCTACAAAGCAAGAATTTTGCCACCATCTTTTGTTACAAGGTCTGTGTGTGTGCATGGACACACAGGCAGACATGAAAACCCCAACAGAATATATAACATTTTCCTTGTGTGGCACAGGAACACTCTTCTTAAATTCCAAAAACTTCAGAAGCTGAGGCAACCATTTGCTACCCAGCTTTACTAATAAGTTAGATAAAAACGATAATCACATCTATTAAATGCTAAACACCTATTTAGTTCTTCCAGTTAACTGGTCTGGAACACATCTAAATTAAAGCAGGCTAGTGCAAATATATTAATTCAATAGCAGCAATATGAACATCCTTGTAAATCAGAACTGATCAGGTGCCAGGCAAGCTTGAAGATCTTTTACAGCTTTCACCTTTGCTTTGTTCAAGTTAGTGTGAAAAAGAGAACTCATGTCTTTGACCTTATGAAGCAGCTTTCATCCATAAATGTGAAGATTTCTAAGCAGAGACAATAATCGTCACTAAGATGAATTTGCTACTGATGGTGTAAAAAATTCATCATATGGGTATTTCCTCAAGGGTGAAATGTATTTTAAAACAGCATACATCAAAGAAAAACACTTGTAAATCTTCCCGTTTGGCATGGAATCTGGGACTTCTACAACCAAATGGAAAACTATAATTGTGTGAAAAGGTTTGAAGAACTATATGTATTTTAACACTCTTCTCACCCATACCCCCAAAAGCTTTTATGAAGTAAGAGCCATATTTTCATGACATTTTACAAGTGTATATATTGAGAAAAAACAACATATTTCATATTTGCTTTTACACTGCGAGAAAAAAACCCACAATAATATCTCTGAAATTCCAGAAGCTTGAACAAGATCAACACCCTAACACTCAAAACATAACTATGTTTGCAGAAAAAAAAATAACCTGATTATTTCTTTTGTATCATCATATCTTCTTTGCATCTTAGGGAAGCTCATAGTTGTTTTTTTCATCCCACTCAATGACAAAAGGAGGTGGCATGTAGTGATTTAAGATACTTAATCAAAGCAAAACAACTTATCTCATATTTGTAATATTGCTAATGAGTTGCCTGTCAGGTAGTGGAAAAATATCTTTACAATTAGAGGCTTGAATTCAACTTAACTTTCTTCTGAAATGCATTTTAGATTTGCACTGAAATTAATGGCATTATGATGTAATAATGCCAATAATAAAATTTGGGTAAGAGGAAGTTTAGGTGAAACGTAGCCAGATCTTTTGAAGGAAGGAAAATACAGTAGTAGTAGAAGAATTCAGTTTTCAGTAAGTCATTTTAATGCTCACTTTGACAAAAACAGAAGTCCTGGGACATTGTAAGGTGACTGAAATTGAATCATGAGAAAATTACCTTAGGCACAGAAAGAATCTGTAAAGGAAAGGTAATGCTTTGTCTACTTTACAAATTCATCCATGTGGAGAGAAGCCTAAATGCAAACAGATGTATGATCTGGCACAGCATCCAGTCAGCCTGATATTCTTGTTCAGAAAAGACTGAGGACACTTAGATGAATGCTTTCATGTGTCAGAGTTGAAAAGAATAAAAATCCTTAAATCCTTTCATTTTCTTAAATGTGCTGGCTCTAGAGCTAGCTGAAAATTCCCAGATCAGGCCTCACAAATAGTTGTTTGAGTCCTGAAATCATACTTTGTTCCTTTCTCCTCTTTTATTCATTGCTCATGAACATTCACACTTTTTTGTTTGCACATATGTTTAGAGAACATCTGTTCCTTGTTCCCATCTGGTTGAGATTATCTATGTATCTATGCATGAAGAAGGCAACTGGTTATCTGCTACTGTCACTTATGTTTATCTAACTTTACAAGCCAGAGGGAGCAGGGATTGAACAGAGAAAGGGCAGACCCTCTGCTTTGCATAGCTGCTGAAATGCATGACTTTCACAGAACTCATATCTTCAGCAAGTACCAAGGCACTTTATTGAGGGAGGCTAGTATCATTATCAACTTGGAAACAGAAAAAAAAAGATGAAGAAAGGACATCTGACTTGGTTGAGGTCACCAAAACAGTGGGAGATCTTAATATAAACACCAGTTCTCCTGCATCCTAGCTCATGTCTGTCTCCTTTGCTGTACACCATCTTCTTATAATAAGAGTGTGAAATAATTTTTTGTCAAATAAATAGCTTGAAACAAGCAGAGAAAAGAAGGGGGTCCCTCATAAAGGGGTAAATTATATTGGGTATCCTTGGGGCAACAAATACTTTCATCAGCACAACCTTTGAGTAGATGATTTCCTTTGAATGATGATTGATAAATAAATTTGGACATCAGTCAACATACAGGACCCTGCACCTGTTACATTTATTTTTTCCATCATTGAAGATGGCATGATTTCATACAGGTTTAGTGTTTCAAAAAGACAGAATTTGGCTTCAACAATATATTCCTTAAAACTGTTCAAGTTCTCTCAGATGCCCATCATAAGTGAACAGAATATTCTTGGTAATAATGTTTATTGGCTACAAGTCATGCCTGTGATTACCTTTCCTCTTAGGCATAGTGCAAGAATATGTTTAGCTACAGATTTGATGCAGACAGCCATGCTTCTATAACAAAGGGCTTTTTTTAGTTCCAAAATCCTGTTTTTCAAACTGTCTGGTATTGTAAAGCAGAAGCAATTGTGGCAGAATGAAAGTTCTTGCTTTTTATCCCCGTTTCTATTTACCTATCTGCAAAACAATCTAAATTTTTGCTGCAATTCTCCTTGACATTTCCCTTATCTATTTTCCTTTCTCATTAGTCTGCTTCATGAGAAAATATGGGTGCAGGATACTGAATCAACTTTATGGTCAACACATCTGGTGCATATTGACAGACAGATTGTCCCTACACGGAAGTCTCGGGTCTGAGGATTTTTTTACAAGAAGCATAAGAACATGTTCTTCTTGAACTGAAATATGTTCAAGAAAAAACCTTGCAAATAAAAGACTGTTATTCACCTAAAGGAAGCAGGTGGCATCATTACAAGGAAGCAATGCAAGCATACAAATGAGAGGAGAAAGATGTATTTTCTGTCCTTTCTATCCTTTCTCTGAAGATTTGGTCAGCTGGTTGATTTGGTTTACTTTTTCAATTATATATATGAAGAAATTTTCATTAAGAGGCATCCCAGGAGGAGTTGGTCTACATTCAAGCACTTGCAATTTTTTTGATCTTGACATGGCAGAATACAATATCGCCAAGGGTCCAGACCAAGCATCAGGATTCATGATTTCAGTTCCTAGGGACTGATTCCCTTGATCATCGTGTTCAGTTGGATGGGACTCTGATCTCAGTTGCAGTTCATGGGCAATGACACAGATAAACAAAGTATTAAATTGCATGTATTTACACACTGAGTTTCACTGAGGGTCTCATAATGTGATCTTCATGACGCACCTGTGGGGAAGAGAGATTTAGCTCCTCATTTGTCCTCTGCAGAACAGAAACCATGTGACTTGTCTTTAGTTGCACAAAAAGCAAGAAGTAAAGGACAGGACAGGCCTTTTCCTGCTGGAGATACCCAGCCGGCCCTTGGGCTTTGACAAGAGCATCATTCCTATTCAGACAGAAGATTCAACCAAAATTGGTGGCACCCATAGCAAATATGACTGCTGCTTCTCCACTGCTGGCAGCTTTCTGCAAGTGCAGTGTGATGTGTTGGACCATTTTTCAAAGCTCCTACTAGCCATCAGCTAAAAGCATTTTTCAAAAAGGTGCAATATAGGCCCTTAGGTTTTCACAGTTCATCTGTAAATAGGGAGCAACGGGAGAATTCAAACAATAAAATTATTGAAAAAATTAGAGAAGAGCAAAGAAGTCCCTAACAGCAACTCAGCATTTTTAGCACTATATAATGTTTTACTTTAGCATCTGCAAGTCTAAAGTTTTAGATAACAATCTCCAAAAACTTGCAAATACAAACATGCCATGAGAAACAACTAAATGAACATGGGTATCTTAACTAGATCATGTTCTTCTCTCACTTTTAAAGGTCCAGTGCAATTATTTGAATGCTATGGAAAATCTACACAGAAGCAAAAAATGACTGAGGTTGGAAGGGAACTCTCAAGGTCACTTTATCTAACACCTGGCTAAAGCAGGATCAGCTACAGTTTGGTGGTGCAGAACTAAGTCCAGGTGTCTTTTGAATATGAGATAGAGATACCCTCACAGTAAAGATGTGTATCTCAATGTTCAGAGGGAACTGCATGTGTTTCAGTGTGAGTTCATCACCGCTGGTCCTGTCACTGGTAGCACTGGTAAGAGCCTGGCTCCATCCTCTGTGCACCCTCCCCTTAAGGTATGCATACACATTAATGAGGTCCTCCTGAGTCTTCTCTTCTCTAGGCTGCACAGGCCCATCTCTCTCAGTCTTTCCTCACAGGAGAGATGGTCCAGCCCCTTAAACATCTTTGTGACCCTTTGCTGGACTTCGGTGCATCCATCTCTTTCTTGTACTGGGAGTCCAAAACTGGACACACTGGTCTGGGAGTGACCTCTCCAGTTCTGAATAGAGAGGAAGGATCATCTCCTCCAACCTGCTGGCAACACTCCAACACTCCTAATGCAGCCCCAGACACCATTTCCTTGTTTTTTGCAATGCAACATTGCTGGTTCATGTTTAATTTGGCATCTTCTGGGACCTCCAACAGTAAATCTAGGCTTAAAATCTAACCTCAGTAAAAAATCTACACTCTAATATAACCAGAATTTCAGAAACAAATATTGACTTAATTTGCCTGAAACCATCCAAAGTTGAGATGTCCATTTATTTTAATAAGATCAAAGGCTCTATGAAGATATTTATTATGCTGCATATTCTTTGTTCCACAAAAATACCAATTTGTCAAGATTCAAAGATGAAAAATATTACCTTATGTTTAATTTGACAGGACACAGATGAAATAGTTTAATTTCAGCATTATTGTGCTTAATTTTGTGATTCAAGGCCAGAAACATCCTCAGTCATTATCTGCAACTCTCTAAAAAGAGTATTTTTACAAGACCGCTAAAACAATTTGTTGATTTACCCAAGTAGTGGACAAAAGTTTCAGATCCTAAGACTTGCCTTTCATCTGGCTATGAAATTCTAATGTCCAGCGTCTCCTTTCCCACCACAAAGTGAAACCCTCAGTCCCTTGACCCTTTTTCCTCTTGATGCTATTGACACCATTTCATGGCCTTGCTTCACTTCCAAATCTGGCACAAAACACTAGGAAGCACTCAAAGAGTTCAGAAGCCAAGCTGTTATTATCTGTCATCTTAGCAGCCTCTTTCTCACTTTAAAATCAATCTTTGGTTGGATGTAACTCGTGCAAGCAGTAATCACAGCCTCCTTTTAGTGTTTATTGCTCACTGTCAACTCACTGTGGAGCCAGATTGAGAAACAAAAGAAGAATGCCAGTGAAGTATGTTGGAAGAATGTAAAACAGAAGTGGAGAGGAAAACATGCATCTTCTTAATAAATACATTCTTTTAAACTGAAGTCAAACATATCCAAAAATCACTTGCCATTTTAATTTCCTACAAAGAGTACTCCATAGTTCACAGGCTATTTTTAAAACAAACAAATACAGTCACCTACAGTTGAGTTATAATTTAAATGTGACAGATCTACTGGAGTTGCTAAGAGTGTCATTTCATATATCACCCTGATTAGGACTGGAAGGGGGTTTTGGGTGACTTTCATATATTGTGTGTCTTCTTCAGCACTAATGGGATTAGGTAATGCTAGCAACTTGGAGGAGATGCTCAGCACTTTACAGGCTTTGAGACTTTGAAGGCATTTAGAAGTCAACAGCTAAAAAACTAATTCCTCAGTGTGATTTGTATAGATGTGGCTGTTCTCAGAACACATCACAACTGTCTAGAAGCACATCCCTCTGAGTTAACATAGTTGTTCAGATTGTAGAAATGACAGCAGGTTTAGCATACAGGTGGGCATGTTCTGGCAGCACAAGGAGAGAACAGAGAAGAATAAGGAGAAGATGAGGTTAAGGAAGAGAGGGAAAAAGGAGAAGAAAGAGAAAGAAAAGAGAGAAAGAATATTCTCATAGGCTCAAATAGAAAATATGAAAAAGATGCAAAGAAGAAGTTAAAGAGCTGGAAAAAATATAATTGTATAATGACAGCTTTATAAGACCATGAATATATACCAACAACACTGCAAACGAACATGCTTCTTTTCTAAGTCAAATCTTGCAAATCATACTCAGGTAAAAAAACTATATTGCCTTAAATACCGAGTAGGATTTGCAGATTTCATAATTTTCTGGCAGAATTGATAGTTATTATACTTTTGTGTTTTTCACTTACACTGAAATTCCATGTGAAATCCTAGTTTCATTGAAATTAATGCCAAAAATCTCTTTTAATGTAATGGACTCAGCATTTCTGCATCATTAGGTACTACTACATATATAAACTAGCTTACAGAAGTTCAATTTACTACATTGGAGACATATTTTCAACGGTCACAGAAAAAGAGCACAGGCTCAAAGAAAACACAAGGCTTTTTTAATCTTTAATAATTATCCTAGTTAGCAAAACAATACCATATTTTCATGCATACTTTTGAGATGACACAGGTGCTGCTGCCCAAAGGAAGTAAGCCTAACCCCATTTAGTGGACAGTTTCTAATGTGAATTTGCTCTCTAAATCAACCTGCTGCATACAGTTGCAAAAATGAAGGGAGGGAGAAACACAGAGTTGGGAAGGAATGTCTGCTACTGGGCTGAGGAATATGTTCTTCAAGCCTCCATGACGGTCAGGCCTCTGCTGCGGAGGCAGACACGAGCTCTGCCCAAGCAACTCCAAGTCTCTGGCTGCAGATATTTATGGAAAAGAAGCACGTAGCTACAGTCAGCCTTGCAAGCACAAAAGGTACATAAAAACATAAAAAATATTATCTTCTAGTCCACTTGTAGCACAGGCAGAGCATGCTTATGTCTGTCTGCAAAAGGCAATGCAAACGTAGGCCTCTGTCTTTCTTCAGTCACTCGTCACTGATGTGGTTTACTCGCACCGGTAGATCTTCTCAGAGCAACTTTCTCTCACTCCAGCTCCTGTTTGAACCCCTCAGTCCAGCACAGCACCAGCAGCGCATCTCCACTGCTCTCTCTTGGGAAAGAAATTTTAATCTGATGTGTCCGAATAAGCCTGTACTTCACTGCTATCAAATCTCTCCATAATCAGATTTGATTCCTAATTTCCAGGGAGTGGAAGTTGAGGGTGAAAGCCACAGCAGGCAGGAAGAAGGAGTGCTGCTAATTATGAACCACAGGGGGGAATAGATTTTCTTTCTCTCAGCGCTACACAACACCATATTGTCTATGCAGCAGATCCAAATGGCAAAGCATAGGGATATCTCTGATGACTCTAATGGAGACAGGAGATCCCCAAGAACATTTCAATAGAGCTCCATTGGCTTCAATAGGCTACAGCAAGAACTGCAGAAATTCACCCACTGAGAAATAATAGATAGGGCTCCTTTTTACTTCTCTTCCTATCCTGCCTGCTCTTAAGTAACTTAAATATAGATAAGAAGGTGTGCGTATAAGTGAGAGGAAAAAATAAATTGGGGAAGTTGGAAGAAAGGAAGGAGATAGCAATGAAATCTTGCCCTAATTATCTCATAGTTCTAATGATCTGAAAAGAGGGGATGAAAAGAACAAGAAAGAGAACAAGGAGCTTTGAGAAATGAATTAATTCATTGTTTAGATTGTCTTCTATTCTTCAACACAGAAAAAGAAATCAAGATTAAAAACAAAAGTGAAAGTTATTAGAATAATTAAGACATAATTATGATGTTGTGCTCATTTGTTTTTGCGCTATGAAAAACGAAGTCGAATGAATCCTGCTTCATAAAGTTATATTACTTCAAAACCAATAAAGTTATTATTTTTTCAAAGTAAAAGCTTTTGAAATGTGCAATTAAATATAATTTGAAAAAGAAAGGAGTGTTGGTATTCAAACTGAAGAGATGAGCCAAAAAAAAATCTTTTATATCATGCTAAGAAATTATGAAAATCTACTCAACTTGGAATGCTCTGTGTTTGCAAGGTAAGGGACACCTCTCATTCCTCTCATAGCCCCCACAAGAAACTGAGGCCCCTAAACACATGCTTCTGATGCAAAATTGGAAACCTGGCATGCAATCCAATTTCCCAAAGCTAAAAAACACTGCTTCTGAAGGGTTGACATTTCCAGTGCGTTATCATGCAAAACCTCTGCTCTGGATGACCTTTGCCAATGCAGCTTCTCAGTGTAACAACTGAGATTGTGGCTCCAGCCCACCTCAGCACAATCACCCTGGACAATGCAGCAGTAGATCTGTTTAGCTGCTTCCTGCTGAAGGAGCAGAAGTGGAAAAAAAGAAGTGATGGCCTCGGCTGACTTGGGAAGCCCAGACTGCTTCTCCTCACAAGTGCCCTGTTGGGGGCAAAGCTGTCAGGGATTATGGGTGGAGATCCACTCAGGCACTGATCCTGACAGAAAAACCACTCTTGTGCAGCCGTGGACAGTTTTAAACCTGCTAGTGAGTCGGAGGGAGGTTCCCCTGGGCCTTGCAGTGATTTGACAGCATGTACAATATGCATAATGTATGTGACTAACATAGAGACTGTGAGGATGCAGTACACAAATGAGTGCCGTAGTGGAAAAGATATGCATCAATTTGACTCATCTAAATTACAAACACACTGGAGTCACTGCTGAACACACAATGTACTGAGCTCCCTCAGCAGCAGCTCAGGGGTGTATGATGTAGGGCAACAGCTAGTGCTGCTAACTTCTCTGAAATACAAGGTGAACAAATTTGTGAGGATAAAAAATATTGTGGCCAGCCTTGCTAGCACAACCCAAAGAGAGCAGCAATATTATCAGACGAAGCTGATGTCTGCTAATACAGTGATCAGCCCTGCAAAACTCCTATGCTGGCCGTAGATGACATTTATCTGGAATACATAGGATTTTGTTTACCTCATCTGGTTACATCACTTCTTTTAATATCTTATTAGTTTTGCTTTTGTTTTGGCCATGTTACTTATGGTAGCATATATTTTAAATTATTATTATTTTTATTATTACTACTACTGTTATTATAATTATCATTAGGATCATCATAGACCTCTATAGGCCCCGCAAATACTGAAGCTGGTAACATGTCTACTTTCAGAAACACTTTAAAAAAAAAGTTGTACATATGAATCATTGGTAATTTTTTGCCTTTTATCCTTTCTTATATGTAGCTTACAATATGGAAATATTTTACGCTCAGTAACCTGATTGTTGGACATTTCATATCATCAGACTACTGACTCGACTAGGCTACATTTTCCAGCACTGTGTCAAATTTGATTTGATGTGAGGATTTCAAGGAAATGGGAAAAGAAGACTTGAAAGGAAATGTGGCTAGCACAGGTTTTTCCCATGAGAAGTTTTCTTGTGTTTTGTAAATAAAGATAAAGTTTGGATGTTGTTGGAACAGTGTCCCAGAACTTGGGCAGTGAAGGCCTGGCCAATCAGGCCTGGGGGAAGGCTTCTGACTGACCAATCTGGGTGACTTTTGAGAACTCTATATATGTGATGAAATCAAAACAATAAAGGTCATTCCTTCTTGCCACTGAGAACTGGTGCCTTCATTAGTCTGCTAGCTGCTCAACAGCGACAAGGAAACAGCTAACGACACCAGATAATAGTATATGATATTGTGGGCCAAGATTTCAGATTATGTAAATAGTTGTAGTTTTGCCAAAACTAGTAGACCTGTACTGGAAGGTAACAGAATATCTTATTAGACAGAAAGAATTTTTAAGGCGAACTTTAATTTTCCAGATAACCTACCCTGGTTAACTTTTTGGGGGGATTTGAGATCTGATCACTCCAGAAGAAGGAGAAAAAAAAAAAAAAAGGGGGGGAAAATAGATTCTATATCATGGGAGTTTATGATCGTTAGTAGATTTGCCACATATTAAAAGTTGTTACATAACGCACTCATTTTTGTTTCAGCTATTCCTCTGCACTCTTCAATTATTAAAGTTTAATGCACAGAATTCCTCAGGGACTTTCACATTTATTAACAAAGCATTTTATGTGCTAACAGAAAATCCCAAAATTAGGAGAAATCATTTACAAGCAGACAACAGCTGTTGCAACATTAAAACTTTAATTGGCACCCCCTAACAGATTGTTGGGTATTTCACTCATCCTCTTAAGGATGTGATAATTCTTATAATATTCAGAAAGAGAACAATTTGTAAGAACAGGGTTGCACATTAGCAAAGATTGAGTGTATATGCAGATGCAAATATATATCTGTCCAAAATAAATGGTGCCCTGAGAAGATGCTCTATGTGAGTCAGGCACCTGAATTTTGCCATTTACCTCTGATTTTAGACAAGCCATTTCTTTAATTTGTTTCCCTACCCACTTCCTGCTGGTACATCTTAAAAATTCTTCAGAAGCAGGGTCAATTGTCACTATCCTTCCCATTAGACAGAACCTTCCGCTACCTTGACAATGACATTAATGAAAATAGTGGGTATGATTTGTTAACACATGAGAATGCAAGAAGGTGATTCCTTGTGTGCTGTGCAAGAGAGAAAGATGATTTTTGCTGATTATCTACACTCAGAATCTATACCAAGGCAACATAAATCAGTCCTGACAAAGTATCTCTCATCCAAACTCTTCTATTGTAAAAACAAATATTTGAGCAACTAGGTTAGTGACTGAGAGACAGAGAACATCATTGATGAAAGTATTAGCGATCTGGCTCAATGGCACATTTGGAAAAAATAAAATGAACGGGGTAATTGGTAGAGTAAATTATCTCTGTATTTCATCATTCATTTATCTAAAACCTGTACTGGAAAGCAGTACAGGAATGAAACTCAAAACTCTTGTTGTGCTTCTCCTCAGGGATTTTTTTCCATCTGCGAACAACATTGTCACAAAGTTTTCTCTGTTTCCTTCATTCCCAAGCACCCTAAATAAAACAGTAAATGAGAATTCCAAAGATGATTAAAAGCGGTATTTGAAAAATTGCCTTGGGATGGGTTTTCAGCTCATAAGCAGCTGCTTAAGTGTTTTGTTGATCTTGGGTCTTAGAAGAAGGTTTTCTCCAGTGGTAGGAAATACATAATGGTTTCACAGCTAACAACACTAACAATAAAGTATATCAAATGCTTTCTTCATAGCATAATTAAGAAGATACTTCCTAATGTTCCTGAAGATTTGAATTTGAATATTAGGTGGCAAATTTGAATATTATATGGCAAACAGAAGGCTAAACAATAATTATTAGTAGAATAGCAACCCAAATATTTTAAGCTGTTTCAATTAACTTCAAATTTAAGCATGAAAAAAAGCCAATAATTCAATTTAGATTTCAAATTATTGATTATAACTAAAAAAAAAGGTAATAAAGAGTAAATAGAGGTAAGAAAAATTCCACTCATCCTTTTCTAACCTGTACACAGTGGCATAAAACACTCAGGTCAGGTTTTTCAATATCCATAAATTTTTAGAAAATAAAATATCTGGATTATGAAAACTGCTTGTTATAATCACCTCAAATGAGTTAGGGAATTCACATACACCTTGATACAAAAGGAGATTTTTCACCCAAAGAACGTAATTACAAATGACTGATACCTCTTTTTTTGCATTGTTAAGGAGATGCTGCAGAGAAATTTGTATTTAACCTCACACTCTCAGCTACTACTCAGCTGGGCTTATCAGCTGCAAAACAAGTCCATCAAGAATTGCTCAGAAGGAAAGTTGACCAGAAAGGAAAACGTATATCAAAAGATGAGTGACAATCCTTGGCTTAGCTTCAATCACTCTTAACATACTTTATTTTATATATATACATGCCTCAATACAATTCAATACAATAAGAAAACAGGCAGGACAGATAAATTTTCAGTTTAGACACAGAAGAAATTAAATTTTAAAGTTTGCATTGTGTAAGACCACAGTGCTCCAAAACTAGTACTCAGCATCCATGGAAATCAATACCATAGACCACAGATTATAACTCACGTTTTGCAAGGTTACTTCTGGCTTCCTATATGCATTTACATACATGGTGCAACCCGTCTTCAGTATTATTTTAACATTTTGGACGACATACATGAATGCCATAACCACATGACCTGAACCTCATCTACCTGCACAGCATTTTTAATAAGATTTGCTCCCTGCTTGAGGTGACACGTGGCAATCCCTCTCACACCTGTCTCTGCCAGGTGAAAGTAGGAATGACCAAGAAGTGAGGGTTCAGCATTCAAATTGGAAGGACCTCACTGCTGCTTCACATTGACCTGACAGCAATGCAAAAAGCCAGACAGTTGCATGCCAAAGCTTGCAGAGGTATTAATGAAAATAATGTGGATTAAACACATAAATTCACATAGTGGAAAGACTTACTTGCTGGATCCCTGATATGAATAAATGCCAAAGAAGAAGTAATCTGAATGGTTATTAGCATAATTCGAGTGGTGAGTGCTGTTCTGCTCCAGCTACAAATGTGATTGAGACATATGCTTGCTCTGATGGAAGAAATTAGCAGAGGATTACCGCTTTCCCTAAGAAGATTAAACTAAGAAGAAAAAATAATTTGCTTTCCATTGCACTGCTATACCATCTACCATTAAAAGAAAGCAGACTCCATTAAAGAGGACCATCAGTTTAATGGAAAGATTATTCTGACAGTTGCCAGCTTTACAGCCTGTTTAGTCATGTAAGTCAAGCCCACATAAGAAGCAACAGCAGAAGCTGTATCCTTAGCCCAGACAGTGGAAATGTAAAGAATTCATGATGACAACTTTAAATGAAATTAGGAGACCAGGAGTTTGTTCTAGATTCCTGCCTTGACAGCATCATCCCATCCCATCCCAAGAGAGGAACTTATTCAAAACTGCCAGTTATGGGAACTGAGGACATGGGCAAGAAGAAGCACATTCCTCTTCACCCTAACTCTGCCCAAGCCTTCAAGACATATTACAGACTTTAATATCTATGTGTTGTGATTGAAAATTGAAGTATGAAGGAATAGTGACTACAACACTGTCCCTCTCAGTATTCTCAAATCCATATTTCATGTGCCATACGGTCATGTTCCAGTCATGGGAAAGTGCACAGGCTGCATGGCCCAAGTACACTGCTAATGATGATGAAGGGAGTGGTATGTGCAAAAAGTCAAAGGATGTGCCAACATCAACACAGTGGGCTAAAACACCTTTCCTCATTACGTGACAAAAGACACCCTATCCACCCATACATGATTGTGCAGTATTCTGTTACCAGTGCAGACAGAGAAGACATAAGTGTTTCGCAGGTATGTTTAACTGTTTCATTAGCAGGATTTATAGTTTCCCCCTTTTCTGCAATAGCCCTAGCTGAACAAAGATGTGCAGTCACCTTCTTGTATCCAGATGCTTTTTGTAACTACCTGGGTACTTTCTTGAATAGAACAGTTTGGACTAGAAATACCACTGATACATCCCACTCGTACCCTGTGCACAAGTGTTTCCCATGGCTTCATTCAAGCTCCTCAAGACACAGGAAATAGCAAACATTCGGCACAGGAGCTTACCTGGAATTTTGGTCTGGTGATAAACCCATTTCCCAGCTCTCTAAAGAGCCACAGTTTAGACACTTTGGTGGCAGAGAATAGGTCTCTTATATACTATTTCGTTAAAGAGATCAAGATATGTGAAATTTATGATGCTTATTTGTATTAATTCCTGTATTATTTGTATTAATTCCTGCATTTCTGTTGAACTGAAGCAGTCAACTGCACTTAACCTCAGTCTACAGTACAAAGCACTCATATCTAAACCAGTTCTATTACTATTGCCATACTAAGGAAAAAGCCTCTTCACCTTGCCTTACACAGCTCTCTCATTTTTAAAGCAGACAAAAGCAAGCATTTGGACACAAATACACACTAAAGTTGGTGTTGGGCCAATCCCAAGCACAAACACGGGCTGGATGGAGAATGGATGGAGAGCTGCCCCAAGGAGAAGGACCGGTGGGTGTTTGTAGACAAGAAGCTTGACATGACTCTGCAATATGTGCTCACAGCCCAGAAAGCTAATTGCATCCTGGGCTACATCAAAAGAAGGGATTCTTCCCCTCCCCTCTCATGAGACCCCACCTGGAGCACTGCATCCACTTCTGGGGCCCCCAACATGAGCAGGACATGGACCTGCTGGAGTGAGTCCAAAGGAGGGCCATGAAAACATCAGAGGGCTGGAACACCTTTCCTATGGAAACAGGCTGAAGGAGTTGGGGTTGAGAAGAGCTTGGAGAGGAGAAGGCCCTGGGAAGACCTTAGAGCAGCCTTCCAGTACCTAAAGGGGGCCTACTAGAAATTTGGAGAAGGACATTTCACAAGGACTTGTAGTGATAGGACAAGTGGCAATGACTTGAAACTGAAAGAGGATAGGTTTAGATTAGACATTAGGAAGAAATTCTTCATTGTGAGGGTGATGAGGCACTGAAACAGGTTGGCCAGAGAAGTTGTGGATATCCCATCCCTGGAAGTGTTCAAGGCCAGGCTGGATGGGGCTTTGAGCAACCTGATCTAGTGGAATGTGCTCCTGCCCACAGCAGGTGGCTTGGAAATAAATGATCTAGAAGATCCCATCCAACCCAAATCATTCAATCATTTTGGTCACAGCTCTGAAAAAGTGCTAGAAAAAACAAACCCCTAAACCCCTGCACTGTAATGGCATTGGCAGAGTGGATCCAGGAGGCGTTGTGATTCAGACACACATGGCTGAGTCACCATTCTCCTGTGCTTCCTCACTGCTTTTACCTGACAGTAGTTTATGGATGGTACAGGTTATTTGGCAATTATTAGGCACCCCTCTTGCTTACCCTGTACCAGATTCGCTGTTCTTCCAACTGAGTGCTAATGACAAAGGGAATGATTGGAACATGCTGAACGATTCACTTCAATATTTCTGGATTATACATAGGGAATTTTCTTTCCCTCTGAGTCTGATTTTTGGATACATAACTCAAAACACAAGATGGCCAGTTGCCACTTCATAAGTTCAGCGGCAGAATCACAAAAAGCAAACAAAAGGAAAGTCTTATCCCCACCTCAGTAATGCAGACATCTGGTCGTGTTAGGCAGGTGTAAGACAAATGTTTGTTTTTAATTAATAGAATGTATCAAGCAAATAGATGGTTTTGAGGGGAAATGGGGGAGATAGCTTTTGCAGCAGGAAAATGTCCTTTTCCAAAGGATTAAAAGAACTACCAGCATTACATCCTCAGCAAGGCCTTGTTTACCCATTGAATGCTTTGTCTTGTTCCAGTTTCAGCCTTTATACCAGTGTTCAGTACCTGTCTTACTGGTTATCTATGTTTTCTCTTAATACAAATTTTTTACCTGTCAGTGTGCTGTCCACTGAATGCCGGCTGGGTTCCAGTGGCAATGTCAGGGAGCACAGGGCAGGGCCAGGGGACAGGCTGAGATGGATTGCCCTCTGACCAAAGAAGTATTCATCATTTACAGACAGAGCATAAATGAAAAGGCTCCTGAGAAAAGCAAACAATTTGCTAGAGGTGACATTTAGCAGCTACTTCCACTCCCAGTTTTGATTTTAGCAGTCAGTTCATCCAAATACAATCAAATTGTCCATAGCAAAATCCTCACTATATCATTAAAATTAAGCTTCCTCCCCCAGACTGAAGATTTGTGTGCTGCAGGTACCTAAGACATTTGACACGCTGAAGGAATGCAAGTGCTCAGAACTGCCTATTTGGATTCAAGGAAGGAACTGGCTCTATAAACAGATGAAGATCATCACAGACCCAAGTCCTGCAAAGAAGGGGGAAACTGCAAGGGCACAAAAATCTCTTGCATGGGTGGCCTTTTTGCGTGTAGCACAATGTGCCTTGAGACAAGACTACATCAGGGAGATGCCAATGATTTTCTCATGAAATTTTAATTTCCACAGCTATAAACTGAAATTTTTCAGTAACAGAAAAAAAAATGAAGCTACCTGGAAGATTTATAACTTTGCACAAGAAAAACAAATACTACTTTGTTAGCATTCTCATTCTCCTGATTTCTCCTGCCATGAGTTTAAACTGACCACAGTTATTTGCTTCTTGATAACATCTTCTCAGAACTGAACAGTATCAACTTTTCCAGTGCCAAAACAGACTGTGACACAAGCAAACTGGATTTTGCTTTCAGAAAAGAATACTGTTAGATTTACACTACTTAATAGAGCAAAAGTTAACCTTTACTGGAAGACAGCTCAGAACAGGTACTAGGTCTTCGCTTTTCTGATCTGATGAAACAAAAGCAATCAAAGACTCATTTTTTTACAACATGAAAGACAACTTTTACACTGCTTTCAGTTCTGCCAACAGGAATGTCATCCTGATCCCATGGTGATTTTATTCTTGGTCTATCTGTTTTCTTTCTGACAATCCTCCTCACTCTTCCTTGAAGGAACTCCATGATGGGGACACAGATGTTTCAGTCCATTCAGGCTGAAGCAGTCCCTTCAGGCTGTCTAGACACTGTGACTGCTGGTGCTAGAGGATTTCAAGTGCACTAGTATGTGCCACCTCTCCAGAAGATGAACAAATCCACCCATTACTGGTCTCAGCCTGCACAGCTCACAACCTATGAACCAGCTGGTATTCTCAGTTCTCAAGTCCCTGAGTAAAGACTGTGGAGCAGAGAAACATTCAGCTTCTCCTTGCATGTTTATCAACCTAAATGTCTGAAGCAAGACTAATTAGAGAAAGAACAGTTCACTATGTCTGGATAGAATATCATTCCAAAATGCTCCAACAGCAGCTTATAGGACATAGGGGAAGCTGCCAGTCTGGATCTCAGCCAGGAGTACAACTCCTTCCCCTCTTTAAATCGACAGGGATTTGACCACTGGCTGCAGCAGGAACAAGAATAAACCCTAAGAGCTGCTGTGCTTGCAGCAGTGTACTCCATGCCACCCGCTCTCTCTCTGCTTCCTCATTAACATCCTCTAATTGCAGTGGCTGTTTCGGGCTGGTTTACACTGCCCAAGGCAAATGAGAAAATGCCCACCTTTCCACCAGAGGGTCATCTGCATAAACAATTAATGAAGAGTTGCTGCCCTCAGCTGATGTCCTGTCTGTCAGGTTGACATAACCTACGGCTAGTTAGATGTTCTGAACAATGATCAGTTGCTCTTAATGCTCCACTAGACTATTAAACTCCCGTTGGCAGGCTAAAGCATCAGGCAAACGCAGTGGGTTTCTTTATTAAAATATTGAAAAGACTGCATCCTGCTGTCAATAATGGTTTTGATCTCCTAAAAGAGGAAAAATACCTTGTGGCAGAAATGTAATTACAAGAGAAACACTGTACTTCCCTGGTTTAGAGCAGATGGAGAAAAGGTCAGCTATCAATTAAGACGTAGGATAAAATATTCTCATATACGGATAAGAAAAGAATGAATGAAAATAAACTCCTCTGTATGAAATAAACGCGTTTTCTGTTTCACTTATACTGAAAGGAGGTGCCTACACAAATTTAGAAGAAAAGTAATTCCCAGGCTAACTTCTAACAGCCCCATGAGAACATTTTAAGATGGAGGCAAAATCACAGAAGTTTAATGGTGTGGATTTTATGGAATCGCCTCTAAATCTGTGTGGTGACTGGCCCAGGCAGTGCAGAGAGGACAGAAAAATGTGTCATAGGTGGTGCCCAGAAACAGAAGGATGGACACACTAGAAGAACTAGGTGCATTAAAATCACCACCTTAGATTTGCCTTTGGTGCAAATCAGAGTATGCTTGGCTTACTGAACTGGGACAGGAAAAAGTCACTTACTGTTAAATACATATGGGAAATTTTTTCCCAAATGAACCACACACTTTTGATTTCATTTTACGTAGTCTTCAAAACCTGTGACCTGAATTTAAGCAAGACCTGTCCTGCACAAGGTTGCATTTTTTTGTTTCTTTTCAGCAGCACCTCAATTTAAAATAATGAGGAGTTTTTTTCGGGGGTTTTTTTTTCAGAAAAGATATTTTCTTGAACTTTCATTATTAAGCCTGTCATTTTATGTTTAAAGTTTGACGTTGTTAACAGACAGAGCTGGGTCAAAGAGAAGGAAACTCCTTGTGATGAAGGCTAATTGGAAGAAAGAGTATGATTTCAGCGGAACAATTCCAAAAGCACCAAATATTTCAAGAATTTTTCATTAAAATAAACAGTAGTTAGTTTAGTCTGGCTCTCATTAAAACAGACTTCAAATGTCATTTTTCTTGACCTAATTTTTTGAAAGACCACATTACAGGAGAGAAAGAAAAAATTTTACTTTTTTTTCCCTTTTCTGTGTATATGGAGAGCCCAGTCTTGAAGTTTTCATACAGAAATAAGGCCTCTGCCTTAGGCATATCCAAGATTATTTAATAAGCACCTAGAAATTACCATGGTAAAAGTATTCTTAATCCTTACTCATAATTTTTATGTTCTTGTGAAATACGCAAGAGGATACAAGTTACATTTTCAAGTATTTTTAACAGATGTGCTGGGCATTTTCTACATTATAGACATGTATGTACAGCATGAGCCATCCATGTAGAATTAATAAATTATAAATAATTTTCAGTGTTTATCATCTGTCTTTTCTTTTGTTCATGGAAATTAATCCTTGTGAGATTATTATAAAAAATATATTTAAAATAATAACAATAATCCCATTTAAAGAGTGAACTAGTCAGTTCATTATTGATTAATGACAGCTTAACCTAAAAATTAAAATCATATGTTTACTTGAAGTGCTCATGTACTTGCCTCCAACTTCTATCATATTTACTTCCTTCACTTCTCACCGAATATAATCCTTTGATGGGTCCAAATAATGGCTAAAATTCAGAAATACATCAGTGCCAAGCACAAATGACTGGTATGCACAGACAGGGGTAAACTCCTCTGTATCATATAAGCAACAGTATCAGCAAAGGTTAAGTACAGGTAATTCTCAAGGTGAAAGAAGTTAGGAAATGTGTCTACACTTTAAGGACATTAATTTCTTTCTTATTAATGATTGCTCTGTGAGCTAAATCTAATTCAGATCTTAATGTATAGCTGGGCTCTATTTGTTTTGAAAGAAAGCCTCCCTTTTCCCTGGTTTCATTGGAATATGAATAGATAATAATTGCCAAAACATCAGAGTTGCAGTAGATCATTTTCCTGTTGCTTGTGTTGTGATTCAATAAGCTTGTAAGCTTTGCTGATTTAATTTCACACATGCCAATCACTTTCAAAGTTTTGACTCAAGTTAAAACCATGGTCCATCAATGCCTGCAAGCTGCTGAGGAGTCAGCTTGCAGCTACTACATGGTATACTCAACACAAAACAGATTTCTGCTTATTCTAAATAAACATTAGTGGTCACAGAAAGTGTACATCCCTGAAAAGAGTCTGAAGAAGTAAAATATATGAAAAGATGGAAAACTCTCCTAATTCCATTTCTAAGAATATTTCTTGTGTAAATAAGAGAATTAACTTATTTTCTTTAGTGATACAAACCATAAATATAGTTTTAGGCTCTTTCCTCCAGAACATATGCCCCCTCTACACCATATAAAAGGCATCCAGCTTTAAAAACATTGCTAAATACTTTAGGCTTTGACCTATCATGCATTTCACTCCTTCCTCCTCAACCACTGCCCAGTTTCTTCACAAAACAACAGTGAATTAGATCCAACACTTACTTTCACATTGCCTAGTAAACTTTTTTAAAATGTTTGCTGCTAAATCTGTCAGCATATCCACTTTCAAAGCTATTTCCTCGCCCTCATAAATTCAAGTTTAACACTTTGAGGTAAATTTACGCATAGAAAATAGTCAAAGCTATTCTACTAAATTCTAAATCCATATGAAGAGGATTGAGGATGTACTACATTATGGGTGCCATTTATATTTACACTGACCAGGTTGACTTACTCCACCATACACTATATCTATACCAAACATTTTAAAACTCTTATCTCAGTTTCTCAGATACTGCATCTCTAAATTCCTGCCCCGTCAGTGCAATCCTGAAAATACAGTACTCAGATAGCTTCAATTTTTATATTATAGAACAAACATAACATAAAATTCAAATCAATTGTAGCAGGGATTACTAAAATGCTTACAATAAGAACAATATCTGAAACATTTTGTTCATCAGGTTTTCCTGGCACAAATTAACAATATTTGTTTGATAGTATTCTACTACTTGTGATAAACCAGTTCAGTTTATAATGCTGCATCTCTTACAATTGTTTGGATCTGCTATTGTTTGATGACTTAAGTGCCTGATTTGTGTATGTTTCTGAACAGATGGAGGGTGAATTCTGATTTTGGTAATTAGTAAATGGGTCATTGAACATAATTTTTAGTTTGTTAATATATTAGATTTTGAAAAGTAGAGGCCTAATGAACTAATTTACATATAATTATTAATAATTGTAACCACATTATTCTGAGGAGGCAAGTTGCATAACTCATGTACTCAGCAAATGGGTACATTCAGCTCTAGTCATGAAAAGCTCTTGCTTTATTCAGTAGAGAAAGAATCACCTACGTGTAGCAAATGCCAGCTTGTCCCTTCTGAAACAGCTTTGTATTTTAGGATACAAAAATATTTCAAAGAGAGTCTTATTCTGTCATTCCCAGATCAGAAAGCTGTGCCTGATATGGCGCAGAAGCCTGTCAAAGGTCAGGCTGGGAATCATCACCAGGGCCAAGAGCAGACCCTGTGTTCCTGAGTTCAGCCAAGCCCAGGTCTCTCAAGCATCACAATGCAGGATCAAGCTCTAATAAGAAACCTTCAAGGTCACAGCCTATCAGTCCTGGCTCACAACAATAACTGCTCAGCCATGACAGGGGAGGAAGATACATCTTTCTACTTATCCATTTTTATTCTTTCTTCTATATTTTCCTTCCTTCAACTTTACTTTGTCCAAGACAGACTGTTGGGCTTTTCCCGTCTACTAAACTCACCTCCAGGAGGAAGGGAAGTGGGGGAAAAGGTGGAGAGGAACAAAGCAAAAATCTGCAAATTATCCATAACTTACCAAAGCAGCATTACATTTTCTTCCAGAGCTGTGAACTATATAGAAAATTAAAAAGAAACAGCCATTCATCATTTATTGCTGCATCAGTTCCTCAATGCTTAATGCAGGTCAGGGTAATTTAGGCTTGTTGAAGATCCTCTAAATTATTCTTCAGACCTGGATTGTTCTTTATAGCACTTAGGTATAGCACTCTTGCACTCTTGCTATAGCAAGAGGTCACTTTTTTCCTCAGTCATTTGGGGGTACTATGGATCTAACACAGCTGAGGACCTTGAAGAAGGTCTCTAGGAAGGGTCAAGGAAGGAAAAGCAATTCAGAGGTGATCAGAGAGCAGGGGTTTCTGAATCAGGGTGGTGGTTTTGCCTGTTTTAAAGATGAATTTAGTTTCTGACAACCAGAAAATGTCTTTCAGTTTGGGTTATTTCTTGGGGTCTAATTAAATTATCCTGGGTGTCTTTCTCTCTGTCATGCTCATCAGGAGACTGACAGATTTGTTTCCTGCATCTCAGGAAAAATTGCATGCATATGTCAGAGAACAAATCACAGTCTTCAGTCATGGTTTCTAGAAGTATAACATAAATAAATAAAACCACATAACTGTTTTCTGTAAGATCTCTCTTTTCTCCCTCTTGCATATACAGATTCCTCACTGGGCATGAGGCCTATGCAAATGTAAAAAAAGTGACTTTAGGGATACAAAGTGCATCCTGCTTGCTCTGAGGTTTTCAGACTGTCTTGAACAGATTATTCATGATTGTATGAAAGCCAAGAGAACAATATGGAAAGCAGATTGGCTATGCACCTACAGCCTGATGCCAGCTTGGCTCTGTGTTTAGAGGCTGATATCATTTCTTGAAAGAGCTGGAGCTACAAGTCAGTGTAGCTTGAAAAGAGGACACTCCATGAAGATGAGGGCAGGTCACATCATAGCATGCTCAGGCTTCATGCAGATTATTAAATGCCTGTGATCTGGAGGTGTGGGGGAGTTTACCTTCAAACCATTGATATTACTTTGGCATCCAATATATTCTGTGTTAAACAGTTGGTATTAAGTCAAAGTCTAAAGCATCTATCTAGAGAAGACAGGATACAGCAGACATGAAAAACTACAGAGAACATTTCCCACATAGAGAACATTTCCCACATGGAAAATGCTTTTTAAAATCAAAATTGCAGAGATTTAGGATCCTTACATATTCATATTATTTCCAAAAATTCATTTTTCCAAGGAGCAAAAGTGAAGTCAAAATCCTGGAAACTAAAAGGAATTATCCCTAGAGTTAAATAGCTGACAACTGCTGAGATGTACTTTAAGAAACATTCAAGATTACACAAGATTATCCCATTTTCCCCCCTTACTTCAAAAAATTAAAAAGAAACAAGAGGCAGGGAGAGTGAGTGAAGAAGCAAGCTGTGTGAATTGAGCACTCTGAAGCTGTTGAGGATATAATTTCTGAGTATTAGGGATTCAGCCTGATTATAAGGTTCATTATGGGATTCCAGGACTTCAGGAGTTCTGAGCAATATTGGGGATGCTTTTAGATCCTGGACTCCAAAATGCCATTCCTACTGAAACCTGAGGATGACCTTGAATACTCATAGATGGACTGAGAGATAAGGTTGCTACATAGCCTGCCTACAGTGATTTCATAGAGTCAAAGAATTGCTTAGGTTGAAAAAGACCACTAAAATCATCGAGTTAAATAATGTAAATTTAACACTGCCAAGTCGACCATGAAACCATGTCCCCAAGTGCCACATCTACAGGTCTGTTAAATACCACCATGTGTGGTGACCTAACCACTTCCTAGCCAGCCCATTGCGATGCTTGCTAACCCTTTTGGTGAAGACATTTTTTCTAGTACCCAATCTAAAGCTCCCCTGGCACAATTTGAGCCTGTTTCTTCTCATCATGTTACCTGGGAGACCAGTCCCCACCTCACTACAACCTTACTTCAGGGAGCAGTAGAGAGCAGTAAGGTACCCCCTGAGCCTCCTTTTCCGCAGACTAAACACCCCCAGCTCCCTCAGCCTCTCCTCATCAGACTTGTGCTCCAGACTCTTTCCCAGCTTGGGTGCCCTTCTCTCCAGCACCTCCTCTTGTAGAGAGGGGCCCAAGACTGAACACAGTGTTTAAGGTGCAGTCCCACCTGTGTCAAGTACAGATGGATCATCACTGCCCTAGTCCTGCTGGGCACACTATTGCTGACACAAACCAGGATGCCATTGACCTTTGTGGCCACCTGGGCACACTGCTGGCTCATGTCCAGGCAGCTGTCAACCAGCAGGCCAAATCCTTTCCCACCGGGCAGCTTTCCAGCCACAACTGTTAGTGAGAATCCATTAAAGAGCAACTAGTTCACGTAACCAAAGAATAACAACCTATACTTAGTAATAGAATGACGAAGGCATTGACCCAATTGAGCAATAAGCTAACTTACGCCAAGAGAAGCCAAAGATTCTTAGGCACTTGGATTTCTTTTCTCATTCTCAATGTTTCATTTACCTTTCACGTGTAATATGACTGGACAAGCACTGATCCCCCACGTGCTGAAGCTCTCATCCCACTAAATTCCATAACAAAACTCCTGTTGGCTCATTGGATCAAGTTTCCTCTACAAAACTGAAATGACACAACACTTTTTGAACTGTCCTTATCTTTCCTCAGAGGAGAAAAAGTCTCTTCTGCTTACTGACAGCTTCTGTACTGCAACAAATCTGAAGGTAATGTTTTTATAAGCACCACAGAACAAAAATGAGCCAATGTTACTCCTGTATTAGCTCTCTAAGATATTAATTTGACTCCCCTTTTTCTCACGGGTTCAGTACTAAGCAGGAACAATCTAGCTTCAAGGAGATCAGCCTGCAATGCCATCCATATGTCCTGCACTGATTTCTCATGTCCTGCACTGAATTGTGTGCTAGGACTTTTGGGCAGATATGATAGAACCAGTGACACGAGCTACCCCATAAATCCTCCCCAAGCTCGTTGTAGGAGAACAAGATTGCACTAATGGATATAAGTAATCTTGAACTAGCATCTCTTACACAAAACACTTCCATGTTCAGACATTTCAGGTTTCAATCGTGTGACTTTTTTTTTTGGTGGGAAGGTGCAGTTGCAGTCCAGACTGCAACTGATAATTGAAGCAAATCAATTATCAGCACAGAGGAAGGGATAGAGGAGGGGAAGAAAAATTCACATTGACTTTCTCCAGTGGCTGGATAATTAGAGAAAATAGGGACATCCTTTGTTATAGAGATCAATTATGCTGGCATGAAGAGATAGGTGGGGAGTATATTTACAGAGGTGCTGATAGAACTGACAATGATTTATTCTGGGATTGCGCAGAGGAGTAGCAAGACCACCCTGTCACAGGCCAGCTAGCAACAAAGTCATATCTGTGTGAGGAAAGTCCCATTTTGGAGGTCTATGAGAAATATGGTGGTGCAAATTTAGCTCTACAGGAGAGTGAGCCTCTAACCTCCCTCCTGTCAAGGCACATGAAAGCAAGAAATATTAAAAGCTTTCTACACATCTGTAATAATGCTGCTGAATCAAAATTACAGCAGTCAACACTGACAGACATACTAGCCGGAAAGGAAACACTGAGCAAAAGAGAATGCACAGAGCACTAAGGGCCTTTTTGGTCCTTCTACAGCTGCAAGAGGGGTGCCATCCAAAGTAGAGGCAGACAGGCTGTTTTGTAAAAACTGCAAATAATTTCTATCCACCACTCCAAACTGCATATATTAAAATGCATATCAGAACTACAAAATCACAAGTACTTTTGTTTCCTTTTTTCAAATGTGGGATCCTATTTTGAATCATATCAGAAATATCTGTAAATACAAATTATGTGCAACCACTGTCCTTATTTCTCAAATATCTAAAAAAGGCATTTATATGACAGGAAATAAAGTAGCAAATGCCATCTGATGGTTGCTTTAGCTGTAACTGGCAACAGAAATGCGTATCATATATGCACACACACGAACACAGGCACACCTCTCAACTTTTCATCTAAGAGTTTATTATAGATTCTGTGTATGATATAGCCCTGTGAAACATACATACAGTTGTATTTCAGAAATGTTTACAGCAAAGATTTATTTAAACTAAAATGATCTATCAAGGTCCGTGTCACAGTTAATACAAGAAAAGTAACAGGAACTACTGTTCTCAATGTAAGGCAAAAACATATTTGTGAGTTCATACATATTTCCACAATAAACACCTGAACAGAACTATGTTTCAGGTTGGATACAACCCTCAAATCTACTTAGACACAACTGTTGGGATAAACTGACTATGCTTGCCTAAAAAAGAAAAATAATTAAGAAGTCATGTAAAATACATGCATCAAGTTGGAGAATACATGCCACAGCATGGGCTAGTACAGAAAAGCAATAATCATTCCAGAGGGAAATCATTGCAGATTCCACCAATAAGGAAACTTTGACCATGAAGCCGTTCTTCTAATACTTTAAAAAGGGATAAGCATAATTCAACATGTCTGTTGCCATCTTGCCCTTTTTTACCTACAGAGAATTAAATTGTTTGGTTTTCTGCAAGTTCGGAAAGCTCTTGTGTAGCTACAGCTAAATAGAAGTTTGAATAAATAAATTTCTGAGTCATCAATCAACCCCTCATTTACTCATTTAGTGGGAGGGTGAATGTCTTTTATGAGTCTAGTGGAGCAGCACGGAGGTTAAGAACATGCTCCATCTGTTTGTTCTCTGCTCAGCAGCACTCCCCGCTTCCCAGCACAGGGAAGGGAGGGGATTCCTGCCCTGAGCAAGGAGGGAGTGTGCCAGCTTTCCGCTAGCGCAGCTCCGTTTGACCTCTCGCATCCCCATTCTCGCAGCCTCCGAGCGGTGGCTGCCAATCACACCAAACTGCAGAGTGGGTTTGCAACAGTCCATAATATCAGCATCTTTCAAATGGCAGGTGGAGACATTTCTTTGTCAGCACAGTGAGCTGTGCTGGTTCTGGTATAAGCAGAAGTGATATAACATGCCTCCCTGTAAACTGTAATGCACAGGAAGCAATCAAACACTCAGGACCAGATTCTCATCTCCCTGAAAGGAACCACCTTCCCTAAAAATGAACAGACATACTGAAGCTAACAACACATTTTATGGATTACACTGGGAGCAAGTGTAGATCTGAACATGCTAATCCACATTTGAATTTAGGAATTTGTGCTGACTTTGACTGTGCGTAGGCAGGAGATGGCCTCCTACCACTTGCACTGGGTCTCAGCAGCTCAAAACCAGCAATGCAAAACAAGTGTCATGACCGTAATTTACTTCTTAGCAAAGGGAATTTTCAAAAAAGATTAAAGGAAAAGAAGGCACCTCTCTGTCACACATAGGTTTCTCATCTATTGAAAGAGTTGAGAGAAGAAATAAAAGGATGAACTGAAAGAAAGCATAGAGAATAAGATGAAGCCTTCCTTCACTACTGCTTAGCATAGCTCCTTTGAAACCAGAGCATCAATGTTGGTGTGCAGCACTTGAAAGGACCACAGCAGGATGAAGGGGAAAAAAACCAACCCAGTGATGGTTCAATGGATATCCTGAGATAACAGATACGGTTCTGTGCCATTTTCACTGACCAAAAGACAAGACTGCACCTTGTAACGGTTTTAAAAATTGCTGAAAATTGCAAATATTTTCTCATTATTACCTGCAATTTCAATGTTCTTTGACCCGTCGGACACCACAGCGTGTCTAGGTACACCACTCAGATGCGTAAAGAACACACAGGAAACTGTGCACAGGAAACAGGAACTACAAATGCCATTATAGTTTCAAATGATTAACTAAGCTTGGACAAGCGATACCTAAATCATTCAGCATCCCTCTACTATACTGTATTGCATCCTTTTGTCTGGACAAAACTGATACAAAAATGTGAAGTTAGTAATCACTAAAAATAAACCAAACAAACAAGGGATCAATCTGCAATTCCAGTATGTTAATTATTGGCAACACCACCCAGCTTGGTAAAACATTCCCTTACAAAAGTAATAGGTACAGAAATCAGCTGTAGCAAAGAGAATGATAGTTTTTATCCATATGCACTTAACCATCAGGATTCAACTCTTATACCCAGAAAAGCTACTTGAAATCTCTGCCTCCACTCTTTAGCCTTGAAGTCCTTTGCAAACCTGTTTAGAGAATAAGATCACTGAGGGTGAAGAATGGTACTGTCCAGCAGAATATTGCCTCAGACATAGAGACTCTGTATAGCATAATGACATAGAGATACAATAAAATGTCAATCAAACAAAGAGAACTTATCAGGCCCTGGTTTTAAAATCATTCAACATATAATTAATTATTGGATTTGTATATTAAATAGGAAATATAAATATATTTAGAAATTAAATTTATACTTCCATTATAGAAAGATTAATAATCTGTTTTCAACAAGTATGTGAAATGTGAATTAGAAGAATGTGTGAAAATAAAGATCTTGGTTGCTGAAGGAATTTTGGAGACAGGGGGACCACTGGGTTTTAAGGAGAGAAAACCACTCCATTTTCTATAACAGTTTTGTGACTTTGCAAGTGGACAAGTGGAATGAACATCTAGATTCCACTTAAAATATATACTGACACTTTCTCTCACCCAACAGGTTTGGTTTTTAAAAAGGATAATAGACTTATAATACTACAAGTAACATATTCACTGATACAACTCAGTTGTATATGTGGGAGCTGTAAAAATTACTTGCAATATCTTTTTAACAAAAAAATTTTGTATCCTTTATTTTAGATTGTATTAGCAGAGACAAATGTCTTCAAATGAATTTTCTTTGAATAGCAAGCTACATAAAAATTTTTCATGAAAAAATTTTGACTACATTTAATTGACAGAGAGAAAACTGAGAAAATGCTAGATTTGCCTGTCTAGATAAAAATCTGGAGGACAAAACAGTATAGTGCCTGTCTAGTACTGATTTCCCTGAGGTCCCTGAAGATTTCAGAAAGTTTGACACATAATTGCATTCCCATGCACCCTAGAATGAATGTGATGTCAGATTGGCTCTGTCAAACAAATCTGACATGAAATGCTCAGAAACGAGGTCACAAAGCTTCCTAGCTACAACATTTTAATTGAAATATCCACTGTATCTTAGAGCTGAATCATCACGGAAGATCCTACTGGAACATCTATTCTGCTAAAAAGACAAGAAGTTGTACAGTGTGCAGTTGATCTTATCAGCCCAAATGTTGGAAAGCATGGAATTCAAAGAAGATGCTTATTTTAGAATGAGATATATCATGCAGATTGTTTTATGGGACAGCAGGATCAGGACTACAGAAGAAGAAAAACTAGAATTTGATAGATCTAAGTAATACACAGGCTTTATTTAGAAGCAGTAACAACAATGAAATAATTGACGCAACGAGTAGCAGACTTCTAGAACTGAATTTTTGGTCCCACTCAGGTCATTAGCAAAATTTTCATTAACTTTCATAGTATCAAGATTTGACCCAATATTAAGAAAGGAAACACATCAACTACCACTCATGAAAACCTCTAATCTTTTGCCCCAGTTCCTGTCAGCAATTCCTCTCTGATGCCTAAAATCTAAAATTTAAATGGGAAAATAACATGATATAGCAGTTAATTTTTCATTTTGTTTGTGTAATAAATGACTGGCACTTCTGTTTCCCTTTTTTGTCATCAATTACAAGCTATTTGCTAAGCTACTTTTAGCTTAACTACCAAGTTGAAGTTTGAGACTGTGGACTTAGGTGATCCCATGGGGGAATCTAAAAAAAACCCCAAAAAACCCATGGGGATTGTGGCAGACGTGGTCTAGTTTCATTCTCAGCCATGCCTTCTTGCAGTTTCCTGAATTTACAGGCATAACTGCAATTTTTTCTTTTAATCCTTAGCCTTTACCTAGGAGCATCTGGAATTAATACACAGTGGTTAGTTTTAGCTCCTAGTATTTTCTGTCGCCTGGTTTGATCTTTCCTCAGCACAATTTTTCACTCCAGAGATATGTCTTTATTGCTGAGTTAATTCACACCAGTTAGCATAGATCAAGGTGAAGGCAGATACATGTGACATAAATCATGAGCAGCCCAAGGAAACCAGATGACCATACAAAAAGATCAAATTTGTGTGGAGTATAAATACGTCAGGGTCTGCTGAGCTTTAGCCCAAGCTTGTATTAAAAAATCCTCCTCTCTCAGCTGAAGGGATATTTGTGTGGATTTCTGATATGGATGGTCATCAGTGACTGACAGTGCTTGAGTTATAACTTGACTTATGTGCTTTAAGCCCACCGATCCCATACATTATTTGCCCATGATGACAAAACAAAGGTATGTGTGGGCTCTTCACTCTGAGAGGGGGGATTGGAGATGCTCCTTCCCCTTATGTTTCATCTGGGTACAGAATACATCTAGAAGCTCTGCTGCCTTCCATCTCAAGGCATAAAAATACTTCTCCTTCAACTTCATATCATGATCTATAGTGCTCGTTTACAACCAAAATTTATGCTCCCTCATTATTGTAATTGTTCAGCTCAGCACTGTAATTTGAAATCTGCAGCTTCGGATAATAAAAGCACTGAAGTATGCAATTTGCTGTCACATCTTTTACACTGCAGTCTAGATGCACACCAGATCACATCAGGGATCTGGCACTTGCCATGCCTTAGCTGTCTTCTGATCCATCTGTCTCAGTCACCTCCCATGGAAACTGGGGAGAAAGAGCACCAGGGAGGGAAAATTGTTGTGTGCTGTGCTCAAGGTGCCATGCTAGCACAAAATATTGATGCAGATGGAGCACAAACATGAACCTGACAGCTGGATAATTCACCCAGCAGCTTTGAGAATCTCATGGAATCACAAAACTAGCTGCAATTTTTTTTTTTTTTTTTTTTTTTTTTTTTTAGCAGGAATTGCTGGTTTGTGGACAGCTAAATGTAGAACAGAACCATGTTCATTGTGAGGACATTTTGATTTGATGCTTTCTGGAAATGCATAGTTTTTATTATCCATTTTCAAATCAAATTTTTATCTCAACTTCTATTTCATTTGCTACATCTCATGAAAAAAAAATCAGAAAAAAACACTGTTCACAAGCTCCACTCTACCCTGCTCCCCTTCTGAAATTTCATTTCTTTAGCTTCTCACCAGATTTTGCATCCATTTCCTCTGGGAATTTAAAGGGCAAAAGACAAAAATAAGCTCAAAAAAATTGGATTCATATGCATGTGGATATAAAAACAACCATTCCCACCTATCTCTTCTTAAAATGAGACTGCAGATATGTTATTGCATAAGAGACCCTCACATCATTTTTCAATTTTCTCTAACTCAGTTTTCAGTGTGGGGGTTTCTTTTCAGCACATTTTTGAGTTCCTTGACTGAAACATGTCACACATCGTAAACCCCAGTGCCATGAGCCTGAGGTTTGGCAGGCTTTGCAATGCTGTAGGTTTCTTCTTGACATCCTAGCAATCCTTGCTTATGGTGACAGGAAAGGCCAGAGTAGAATATGAAAAGCAGCTGGGACCACACTGGAGTAAGGAATCACTGAAGGCTTGCCCAGGCTCACCAATTTTGGTTTCACGTTGAGGCCAGCCTTTGATCAAGTCGTGCCTGTAATTTTCAACAGAACATACGCATTTTTATTCAGGCTTTTATTTTATTGTCAGATCTTTGGTATTTTAATTCCTCCCTGCTTTTCTGGTCTCTAGTAAGGAGGCAACAGGCCAAGAGAAAAGAAAGCTGACCTGCTTCACTAGATATTTTGCTATGTAGTTGCAGATAGAGTGGCAGGATTGGTGCCAGTGGTATAAGGAGCCAGCTTTATTTAGTATCCACTCTGCCATATCATTTAGACGGTAATTTGAGCTCCTTCAAGACACCTGCCCCCAGTCCTGCAGGACTCAAATGTCAGCAAGCAGGGACAGAGAATAAATGCCTTCCCAGTTTCTCTATTTGGAGAGCTATTCTTCAACTCCCTTCTTCCTTTTCAGGTCACACACGTATATTCCTTGAAGCCAGGACAAAGGAAAATATACAATAAAAGTCTGCAAGTTGCAAAGATAAGTATCTTCAGGGGCCTGAGTAAGGAAGCGTGCAGCAAGCACTAAAGGAAAGCTAGAATGATGCTGGCAGCAGTGCTATCTCTCACACACCACTGCAAACCAAAGGTGAGTCATGGGGAGTAAGTGTGCAATTCACACAGTCTCAACTGCTCCAGGAAATAACACAGAAAAATTCAAAACCTTTTCTCTGCACCTTGGATTTAGAGAAGTAAACAGAGTGCAAGCATGAAGTAAGGGAGCTGGCAGTACTCTGTAAATGGAAAGGCTGATTTGAAGGGGGTGCATGATCTAAAAATTCAGTGAGAAGAAAATGAAGTTCAATTCTTTCACAAAAGTAGAGCAAGTCTAGATCTGTCACTGTTATCCCCACTGAGAAGAACAGCTCAGCAACACAGAACAAGGCAGGCAGGATCTCTGACCTTGTGCAATGGAGCAAGCACTTCTGCCTCTAAAAGAATTATAATCTCACTTAAAGCTGATGAATAATTTCTGCTGCTTCATGAAGAGACATTTTCTAATTCCATCAGCATGAAAGGTGAGCTTCTGACTTAAATATTGCAAAGGAAGCTTACAATTACTCCAGGCTTTTAGGATCTGTCAGCAGTCTCCCAAGAAAAACATGCATTATTGCTACAGGTTCTTTAATAAGCACATCTAAAATGTGCAAGGGCATGCAGCACTGGTGCATGGAAATTAGTCCAATATTGGAGTAGTATGTGTGAATTTCCTCATGGGCTTAGAGCCAAGATGGGCAGGAACATTCAGAGAAAAAGGGATTCCACGCTGTCCAGTGCAACAGGAACTCATCAGTAGGTTAGACTCCAGCAACTATTCCCAAAGTACCTTTTCCAACAATGTGAGAGGTGTTTCATCTCTCTGGTATGACATGAAATCCTTCCACAGGAAAGAAAATACGTAATACACTTAGAAGGCTATTATCATTCAAGAATTAAAGGGAAAAGTGCATTCCAATTCAGGATACGAATTAGTGTTCCTAGGTATAAAAATGGTTGTTTGAGGCATCACACTTCTGCATAGCAAAAAACTGTGATAAAGCTGGACCCTGTGACTGCTCAACAAGGATAAAGTGAAGAAATAGCATCAGAAAATTAAACACATCTCTTCCTTGGGAAAACACTTCCTCTAGGTGGACTTTCAGTTGTGAAAATCCTCTGTGATATAATTTGGCATAAACACGAATGCTGTCCTGCTTCAAACACCAAATGAGAATTTATTTATATTTTTCTGCACCATTACATCCTGAGAATTACCTGAACAAAATCTATTGGTTTGAATCAATATTCCACTTTACATCCATGAGAGTCACAATACTGTTTATGAGAGCTGCAGTTCCTGGATTCACATGCTCCTGTTGATTCACTTTCTTGGCAAACTACATCTTGCCCAATTCATTAATATTTCAATAGATGTTTGGCTCCATATTCTGTGACTAGTTTTAAGATACAGACACTTCCTACAGATTTGAGATGATCTCTGCCCTCCATCTCTTCACACTATAATGAAAGAGGTGGTGTGAAAATTATTCAATAAGCTCCTGTATCCTTCCAAAATCCTCCACATGGAATAAATTACTGCAGAAGAAAGGTACCACATGGCCCAAAGACTATCTATAGTCTGACACTATGACAGTGCTTTTGAATAGCTCATTCCAGCAAATAGCAAAATATACATTAACAGAAGAAATCTTGTCTTCCCTTGCCATAAGCAGGACAACGGATTAGAAACGCACACTTTAAATTGGGGTATTTTTTTCTCTCTGAAAGGTTTGGTGTTCCTCTTTAGTTTTTTTCATTGCTTCCTACACTAAAAATATATATCTAAATGATGCCAAAGCCTTTCTCTATGGGGTTTTCATTCCAAAACCATTTTATTCTCCACTCGTTACTTAAAATGGCAGTTGTAATCCCTATTACTTCCTAATCCAGATATTCATCCCACACCCTTAAGGTCTACTGCTCTTTGTTTCTTCCCAACTGCCATTTTTGTCTGTGTTCTTTGCCTGGGCTGGAGGCCATCAAGCTCACCCAGCAGATGATTCAGTCTTCCCATTAATTTGACCCTCTCTCAAATACAATCCATAGGCAGACTAATTTCTGTAGTCTTACATGGCCATTTTTGGAGAGAAAGATGTGGTTTCAGTTTATGTTGTATTATTAAATTACTTACCAGCAAAAGCAAGCAAAAATCAAGGACTTGGACTTCTTTCCATCTTATGTAGTCTTTGCTTAGAAAAGAGGTATATTCCAATACAGTGAAATTGCCTAAGGCCCTTACATATCCCTTAAGTACTAGATTTTGTGTATAGGAAGTGGCAAGGGTGACTAACATTGGAAGCACTGTTAAATGTAAGCAATCATGAATGTAATAAAAAGTCCCCTTGGGGTCTTTTTGGGGCTTAGCAATAAATAAAGCAGATGTTAGCAGCTATCAGTAGACACTGATTTTCTGTTGTAGCTGTAGACTGCTGGATTTCATGTTTTAGTCTACAGCTAGGCACGCTTTTCTTAGTCCCCTTTTGCCAAACAGTTGGAAGCAATTGGCAGATGCCACCAGAGATCCACACTCACACCTTTGAAACCTGTCACTGTTGCCCTTCTTTCCTGCCACATATTTAGCACAGGTAAAGAAGAAACTCCAAATTGTTTCCTTTAGGAAATTGTCTGATTGGCTAATTTCAGATGGCCTCCATCACACTTAGGTGAATTCCCCTTCTCCTGCTGTGTTTAGGAGGACATCTGTTGCAGTGTAACTTTAGCCCTGTATCTGGATGCACACATTAAGCAGAAGAAAATATGCTGGACACCACACAAAATAATCCTCATATTATCCTTTCTAGGCAAGACACATTTCAGGCAGCATCACCAATGTCTTTCACATTGTCAGTGCCGCATAACAGAGCTCTCTGTATTTCCAAGAAAACATCATGGTTGCTGCTTTCTGTTTGACATTCAGAGGTGCTCATTCCCATCAGTCTTTGTGTTTGGGGCCTCTACTTGATTTATCCCACCATTGCTTCATTTTCCTTCCTTCAGGTCCTATTTTATAAGACTTTCGCTATACAGAGAACCTCTTCCTGCTAAGATTTCTGCTATTCCAGTTGTCTGACTGCTTAGGCTGGCAGAATACCTACTACAACCTATACCACATGAACAAAATTCTGAGGAGCCTCTCTCTTTGTAGGGCATGCAATAAACTATCTCCTCCCCAGATCAGCAGCTCAGATTCAGGCTGCATGCTCAGGGCAACCCAACCCACATGACCATTCCCTCTAATCTAGATGGTTTTAGAAACCTAATAACCATTATGGCTGCAGCCACCTCCTTTCTTATCTTGTGATTTTAACTGCGGCTGGCTTGACAGCACACACTACTCTGATTAATTAAGCCTTCTGCATAAAGATCACCAACACAAATGCTACCATAAATCAGTTCACCAAACACAACTGAAGAAATTCAATGTAGAAAGTTGGAAACATCTTTACAAGTGGTCCATAAAATTACATAGCTCCTCTGTAGTACTGTAGCCTGTACGTGTTAGAAATTTGCTCTTTCAAACTCCAGAAAGGAGATGCTTTTTTCATGGGCTAAGCAGCAGCAAGGAAGTGAGTCATGGCAAAACAAACATGAAATTGAGATAAGAAGTGAAAAAGCAGTTCTGAAAACCAGGGCAAAGAAAGGAAACTTTTAAAAGGTTATGCAGTTCATTAATGAGGATCATAATTTTACCTCAGTCTCTTGTGTCTTGCTGCTTTGCAAATGCATGGCCATGAACAATCCAGGGAGCAGTAGCACTGTTATTTCTGCTTGTAGGGGTGTAGCTTCCAGGTAAGTGAAAGGGACAAACACCTGGGCACAGGTACTTGTGATAGTAGCCGCCAAAGATTCACAAAAATTGCTCACCAGGCAACTGTTTATGACAACAACATAAATAGCATCCTCTTGCAACTCGGATCTGTGAAGAGTCAGCCCACACTGGTGGTGTCAGGCCACTCAGGAGATAGTGCACTGCCAAGTGTGGCCACTGCCACAAACAGGCTCACAGCAAGCACCCTCTGCTCATCCTGAAGTTGCTCTTTCTTAAGCTGCAAATTGTGTATATTAAGAATGCAACTCTTAGAAAATGTGTATCACAGTGCATTAACTAACTAGGTGAATCTTTAGGTGGGCTTCTGGATCTCTTCCCCATTACCTTGATATTTATTTAATGGATTAGACACTCGCACACAATAGTGATAAGTGCATTTATGGAGCTGAGAGAGAAATAATGCTCCAGATGGGCTGGTAGGAAGCAGATAGGGGCAATACTATAATGTTTTTGAGAGCAGTGCTCCTCATACTGGTGCTTTATCAAACACAAATTTAGAGGTTTTCTGTCCAGTTAATTTTACTATAAAAATAATATTTCTATTTTGACAACTTTATTTGTTTTTATTTTTGGGTTTTTTTATATCCAATGATAGAACACAAAAAATATGCAGAGATTTATACATACATTATATTTTTAAGTATTGGCTTTAGATTTTTGGATACCTCTGAGGGCAGAGTTCAAGCCACAAAATAAAGGACAGAATATTGGCCTCTCCTCATAACACCCAGCAGCAGCAGCAAAACTGCATTAATCCCACACTCCATGAAGCCTCAGAGCATCCAACTAGATGTGCTGTTTCTAAGTCTTATTCATCTTCTGACCCCACCGCATGCAGAGTATTTGGCACTGTGTACGTGGGGGACATGGAGAGGAGACAGAGATTGAGGCTTCCCAGGTCTGCCACCACCTTGAATGGTGACAGTTCAAAGAAATTTGCCCAGAACTTCTGCTTTTCTTTTTTCTTTTGTTTTTTGTTTTGGTTTTTTTGTTATGAAGAGGATGTACCCTCAGGGATGCAAAATTAGCTTTAGAAGATTTCTTACAAAACTGATTAGACAGATCTGTGTGGCTTCAGATGCTTTTGAAAGCTTTATTCACCCCCTCCTTCATTTCACCTTATTTAAAATTAACTTACATTCTCACCTATACTTAAGCAGAAACCGTTGCCATGGTAACACTGGAGGTCGTCTAAATCCAGCATATGATGTAAGCAACACAAACGAGTCCCTATAGAAAGGGAAACTGGCACCACACACAGACAGTTCTGCAAGGATTTCATATGGGGGGAGCAGAGGTGGGAGCAGCCACGGTTGCTGCTGCCCAGGAGGCACCACAGCTCTCAAATGCAAGGCACCTCTCATCTTTCTCCCTTCTCAGCCCTGCAAGGAGCTGAAAAACAGAGACCAAAGCTCTATAATGAGCTGAGAGAAGGGTGCCCCCAGAGCTGACCCCAGCACTGCTGAATCTGAAAATCTCAACAGAAGCAAAAGCCCTGTTAGTTCGCTGGCAGCATGAGGGGAAAGAGGGAGCATAGTTCACATCATCTTCCCCTATCTCTGCATTTACTGACAGTAAATGTAGAGATGCAGTCACCCTGTTTGAAATGCCTGGCCCCTCCCCATCACTCCCACACCACTGATGTCCCACTGCCACCTTGCTGGCCTGCCATGGGCAGAGTTGTGACTCAAGGGCCAAGGCAGCACCACCATGACTTGCACAGAGCTGGTCATACCCAGATACAGAGATACCATCAGGTTGAATCACAGTTTGCTATCATCACTTATCATCCCATGATTTTGATGTTTGTGGGATGTACCAAATTGTCAGCCCTCTTGGCTAAAATACACAAGTCACCCACATAAGAGCTGTAGCACTGGTCCATTCAGTTCCTAAACTCCTTCTGACTCTGCCTGTACAACTTAGCCCCAAATGCTGGGTGAAAGGAGGTTCAGTCTTCACAATTCCCTCCACCATTTCCTTCTTTGCACAGCTCGTTAGTGCTTTCATGTAATGAAAAACTATTCATAAGCTCGGAGACCTCCACGTCATTTCCCACAGACCACTAAGCTGCTATCGGAATAGCAACAATTGCTGATTTGGGCTGGAGCTGAACCAAAGAGACCATTCCTTCACTTATTGCCCAATGCATCTAATGAAAATTATTCCACATGGCACCCTCACAGACAGAAATCCTCTTTAAAACACTTATTTCCCCTCCATCTATGAGACTTGCCCATGTATTCACAGGCTTTTCAGGATTTTAGTCCTCCTCCCTGACTCTCTGAATCCCAGGTTTCGTGGAATTTCTGAGTGTTCATAAATCCCTACAAAGGGTTGATTTAACCATGGAAACAAGATTAGATCTGAAAAGAGGGAATTTAAATAATAGATACTTACCTGCCATTATCCTACAAAATAAGGTGAGGTTTTACAGCTGATAAGGCCAGAATAAAGGTTGCATTTTTCTGTCCTTTTCCTCTTAATTTAGAGAAATCTTACAGACTGCAACATCAACAATCCCAGAGTTTACACTGGAGCTCTTTATGACAAGGGTGTCAGAATCTAGCACAGGAATTTAAGGAGAGCAGAAGCTATTTTTGTAAAACTGTCATTTGATCTGCTTGGACTATTTCTGTCCAAGTATTGTGAGGAAACATATAGCAACATATAGCCTTTTTGAAAAGAGCTCCCCTGCTTCCTATATTGAACATTTGCTGGTAGTTTTCGCTAAGCAGAGAGTCAAGGAATGGACTAAATAAAGCTTTATTGTTGTTGTTGACATTTAAACAAATGAACAAAATAAACAAGAGCAGCAACAGCTACAAAAAAAAAAAAATGCCCACCAGTGATGACTTTCTAGCTTTTGCAGCTCTCACTATTACCGTGGGTGCCTCCTCCAGATATTTTCAAAATCCATATAGATGCACATATTGGACGAGATATTCTCCTACTTGTGATCTCTAGAGATTTCAGCTCTGTGGAAGCTCAAAAAGCTTACTGCTTCTGCTCACCTCCTGTTAGCTTGGCACACTAAATCACACCAGAACTGTTTTTCATTTAAATTTCTGGTATTTTAACATTTTTATCTAGCCAAACAATTAGTGACAATGTACAATAGTTAGTGGTCATCTTCTAAATTCCAAAGTTTACTCTTAATATTTGTACCTCCCTACTCATATATGAACCTCCCAGCAGAAGCAGTCTTCTGCTGCTGGCTGAACTTGATTTACAGTGAAGTTAGACACGGTGACTTTTGAAAGCGTTCCTACTGTGCATGGCAGCAGGCAGTGATGGGCACAGTCAGACACATGGTTTCCAGCTCTCCACTGTCCCAAACTTTACATAATGTCATTAAAACCAGAAGAAATCAAATGAAAATTGGACCAAATCAGAATGCCACACCTTTCCAACTGCTTTATCCTGGTGCGAGTGACTGCATAGTATGCCAGTCAATGGGAAATCAGCTTTACATTTTTACAGTTTAAGAGGAGATTTAAGCAAACCTCTGGGCTCCTGTTGAAAAGGCCCACATAGAAGTAGAGAAGGAAACTTTCTGCCTGTAATTCAGGGCTTGCTATTCATTTTTTTTTCCCAGCCATCTTCACCAATATTCTCTATCCAGAAAGTTCAGGAGCCATCAGAAAAAAATTAACCTATGGCCAGAGACAGTTCTGCTATCGGAGAGAAGCTGGAGTAGGAGAGAAGGTCATGGGATGCTGCCAAGTATGTTCAAGCTGTACTCAACAATTCTGTGACGCAAACGTCATCCTGTGCCCTTGTCAGACAGCATTCCTACCTGCACAAACAGATGTAGGAGCTCTGCTCTCAGGCTCTGCGCAATCATGCATCCTAATCCCAAATGGGTGCCCAACATGCCATCATTTCTCATCGTCCTACAGTCTTTAAAAGTGTCTCTATCAATTTAGTCTCCAGTATGTTTTGCTGGCAGCACCAAACCAAGGAATTAACTTTTTTGGAAACTGCCTTTCTCCTTAAGGACTAGGTAGCTGCAAGAAGTTTCGGTAGTCTGGGGAGGAAAACAGAACTCCTTATCCTTAATGCCAAACTTATATTCTAACTCCAACACCACACCCGATCATAAAAGCATGGGAAGGATCCCTGCTTTGCTACTATCTGTACCTTATGTCTTCTACAGGTAAAAGAGTCAAATTTCCATGTATCCATCAAGTTAAGGAGAGCTAAGCTTTTATTCACACACAGAAAAAAAGCAGCATGAAAGACTAGTCAGAGGAGACTCAGAATAATGTCCACAGAAAATGCAGTATTCCAACATGTGACTGAGCATGTGTTTCTTTCATACACCACATTCACTTGCTACATTTTATATACACGTATTTAAATTTATATATTTATATGTGAATGGATGCATGCATATATGCATAGACATATATGAATACATTTCTTCCAAAAGAAATAGCACAATATAAGGAAAAATATTACCTGCAACTGGGAGAGATCAGAGTTTTTCTGTGGGAGACAGAAGAGCCTGCATGCGAATGAAAGTAGTTGAGACCTTGCTTACCAGCTGAGACACATAAACCACAATAACGAGTATGCTGTGAACCACATCAAGAGATAAGACATTCTGCTTCACAGTTCAGATGAAAAGCATGCACACAATCAGTTTAAAAGACCAGTTTTACTCTGGAACTGATCAGTAACTGAACATGCCCAATTACCACACATCAGAGGAGAAGAAATAAATTGAGAAGCACAGGTCACTCAGTCACCTTTGCCCACTCATCCATAGGCTAAATGAAGGAACTGACCATGCTTGTTGCCAACCTCCTTTCCTAAAATGGCCGGCCATGGAAAAAAATGGATAATCAGATGAAATGTTTAGCTTGCTTATTTATAGAACCAAGCGTGTCTCATTTAACTCTTAGCCTTAGCAGGTATGTCAAATAGGGTGAGACATGATGAATGATAGTTCTGGAAAAACCTGACGCGTGTTGCTAGACAAGATGATTTCTTTACTGAAAAAGTGAGTAATAACTGATGAAGCTAAAAGTGGTCAAAGTTCATTTTGCATTTTATTGGTACGGTACCCGTGTGATTATTTTTCCAAGCACTTTGCTGAACAAAGCTCTATGGGAAGCAAGATTGGGAGATACAAGGTGTGTGGCATGCTGTGTAACAAGGCTAAAAGACTGGGCTGAAAGTAGCTGGGAGGTCCTTACTTACTCCCTCTTTGCAGGTGCAGTTGAATGCCAATGCAGAGGTCATGTAGGAGATTCTTGAAATCACCTAAGGAGCTGGTAAAAGCAAGTGGGACTTGTTTAATGAGCTATTAAATAAGGTAAAGGCTTCTACTGCATATTGATCTGACAAGGTGGCTCCAGTTACTAGGAAGATGTCCAAACAGGCTGCTAAAGTGAGTCTAGCTATAGACCTTCTTTGCCATTTAGGTGGTATTTGAAGTGAGACAGGAATAAAAGCAGTTTCTGAGCCATTTGAAAGCGTATTTCTGACACCTCAGGTCAACTGTCATTTTATTTCCAGGGCAGACAGATAACTACTCTACGTGGAATTTATTTAGTAAAAAGCAAGTCCCGGACAGGATATCCATGCTTGGTTTCTCATACAGCCTCCATCAGAACACCACAGCCATTTTCAAGCCACACAGATAAATTTCTTACCTATGGTCTGGCCTCAGCTGCCTGAACTCCACTGGGATGACAAAAAGCAGGGAACAAATTAACTGCCAATTATTTCTGAAGTTAGCTGCAGTACTTTTATGATGAGTATATTTTTTTCTTGGCCCAGAACACTTGAAATTAGAAGACTTTTCTTTTCAGTTTATAACATAGAAAAGCAAGCTTGCTCTTAAGGGAATGTTAAACTTTGTTATATATTCCAACAATGTCTCCAAAGGAGCATACAAAACCTACAGCAAAACCCAGAGCTGAAGTCCTATTCCCTGAAACTTCATCCCAATTCAACAGTATGCAACAACAAAACCCTACTGAATATCTTTAGGAAATTATGATATATAGATAATATTTCTTTTTTTTTTTATTTCTCATGGCTTTTTTTCCCAGGCCTTCACTACACTGAGACCATCAGCAAATTTTGAGAGAAAATCACAAAGCAAGAACATATTACTTCTTGGTCCACTGTTTCAACAAGAACATAAACCATTTCTCAGGAAGACCACCATGTCAAATATTATTTACATCTCCAGGAGCATACCTCCCCATCTATTTAGTACACTGAATGAAAGAAAAGGAAGAAGATGTAGTATGAATGTTAGAAGCCCAGCTGCTTATTATGTTGTGAAATAAATCCCCTGGGAGAATATTACAGGTCTCTCACTGGAACATCTAAGGTGCAGCAGGGAATGCATTAACAGAGGTGCAGCAGAGACATATCTTAATCTCTCTGATGGGCCAGATGACCTAAAAAGGTTTTATCCTCTAATACATATGATTCTGTGTTATATGTTTTTTTCCTCAGTATTCATCTTCTCTGCCTGATTGCAAATCCCATTCAAATGCACATTTCTCCTGCATAATGCAACCTATAAAATGGCACTCACCAATTATCTTAGCCATTTAATACCTACAGAGTCTGTCCTTTTGGAATGGTATAAGCCTGTTTTTTTCCCTGGATATGTCATTAGAATGGAAGTGTCACTATGCTTCTGATGACTTGCATGAAATAAGACAGGACTGATAGGAAATGTGTTAATTATATTTCAACTTCTCAATGCAAGTCAGAAAATATTAATAAGACTGAAATTTCAATTATTAATTACATAACGAGTAACACAATGCAGTTTTACAGTCTAATCCAGACACATTCCTGAATAATTTAATTCTGAAAATGTTGTGGCCCAAAGGGCTTGGATCAGAGTGAAATCAAGCAGAAGTGGGAATGTAATAGTCTAAGAAATTAAAATTATTTTCTCTCCCCCACCTGCCAATTCAAATGCTCTTCCATGATAAAAATTATGTTAAAAAACATAATCTCAGCATAATATCTCATCAAAGAATAGGGCACCAACAAGTAATTTCTTACATTCGTATCAATGGCAAAAACCTGCACTCCAAAAATATGCGGTTCCAAGAGTTTGACTGATGCTGTTTGCTTCCTGATTATTCATCATGGGTTTTAGCTGCTCACTGCTAAATCTTTCTTCACAATACCTATTGTGTAAATGGTCATATTTACTATTAGAGTATAGGACAACTTGCAGGGCTATGATGTGAAATAAGTTGTGGAATACAGAAAGTCTTCAGAATTTTGTTACTCTGATGAAGTGAAAAACAGACATTTTTCAAAAATATTTGTGAACAAAAGTGTTTCCCATTCCTTCCTCCCCACCCCGCCCCCACTCCCCCAGTCCAAATGCACATATGCCTAGATTTTACTGAAAATCTGACAGACAAAGGATTTGAAGGAAACACTCCCACGCCTGAAAAAAAATCACATGCCGGCTACTGCAAGGTGAAGGAATGTGATCTCCTGACACTAGCCCCTCTTGTCTGTCACCCTTTAATCTCTCTTTCTGCCCCCTCATCAGGCTTCTTTCACTGCCCTCTGCAGCTTAAAACACCTTGCCAACAGAGGGTTGAACTGCACTTCTGCAAAATCTTACGTTTTTGGCAAACTGGCATTTTCTGACAGCAGTGAGCACCCACGTAGCTTTTCGTTCGACACCCTGTCAGGGGCTGAGAGGATGCTAGAGGTGGAAGGGTGCAGGAAGCCTAACCAGAGAACATTTTCATAGGCTTCTTATCAATTTTTGGTGGGCTGCCCCATCCTTCCAAACACATCTCAAGGCAAGGAGCTAACACAGTGACGCCGGTGCCACCTACACATCAGAGAATAAAACAGAAGGAAAAAGTGGTGACCATCATTTTTTTTGTTGAAATCTATCCTGGATTCACACTACCATGAGAAGGAGTATAGATACAGGAGCCAGATGGAGCAAATGCTGGTGTCTTTCAAATGCCACTACCACAGGGAAAGGCGTGCATGCAACTCACACACACAAATAAAGGGAGGGAGCACGAGCCTGAGGTGAGAAGAAATAAGGTTGTTGTGGGCAGGAGGGCTGGGGAAGCGAACAGATTGCTGCTCTGCTTCTTGCACCTGAGCGCCCTGCCAAATTGTCACTCAGGCCAGAAGTGGCAGCATAGCTGCAGCCAGTTAATCCCTGCCAAGCTGTCCCCAGCCAGCCTGAAGGGAGCCAACATGACCTCTCGCTCACCCCGTATGCCGGCCAGCTTCCAGGTAGCCAATGTCATCAGGAAAGGATTGCTTCTCTGTGTGTGCTTTTGTCTTTCTGGCTGAAATACGCCTCTCTGTGTGTCAGTGACACGAGCTGAGCCATGGGGATACAAACACTGATACTGCAGGTTTTTCAGTTGTTGTTGCTGCTGACTGCAAAAAATAAAACTTACTCCTTTTAAAGGATAAAGTAAGTTTTCAAATGCTGGTGAGAAACCTTGCAATGCACACTGAATGAATACCGAAAACATGGGTGGTGTTATTTCTTTGGCCAGATAACTGTATTCTCAGCTTCTTCCTACCTGCCCAATTCCATACTGCATAAAGAAATGCTCATTCCCAAACTCTGACTGAGAAGAAGTCATAAGTGTTGGCTCAAATACCTGCCCCCAAGAGTGTCTCCTGACAAAGCCATCTTTGTGAAAGTGCATTCTGGGTGCAAGCTACAGACACTGACAGAATGCAGTGTGCAGCCATCTAGTCACACACACCAAGTTGTTCATTAAGGTTAATTTTATGGTTATGAGGTTTTTTAATGCTAATTAGGCTTATTTAGGCAAAGCTGAAGTGCTCAGCTTGGAAAGCTCTCACTGAGTTTGAGATTGCATTGTGTAAGATGTTTCTTACTCCCTTGTGAAACACCACTAGATTCATGCACGATAAACAGCAACAGAAATGGCTACATAGAAAAATGGCAGATTCCTGTAATAGCAATCCTGAAAGCAGGATATGCCTATGCTTATGCCCGTGGAAAATAAATTCCATTGAAACAATTTGCACCTCCCTTGGCTCCGTTGCTTACATGGCCTAAAAACCCTCCTTCTGCACCTCCTTCTCTTCCCCTTCATTTTGCCCTGTAACTTGATGAAAGCAGCACTTATTCAGTTGGTATTTCTTTGACACCATATGTGCAATTTGCACCAAAAAGGGTTTTGGCTAAAAACAGAGACATTTACTTCATACTTCTTTTACAGGCAGAAGCATAGACTTAGATTTCTTTAAAAAATAAAAATCCCAAAACTAGGTATCTTCCTTTCCCAGAATGAATCTCAGAGATAATTTTTCTTTTAAACCTTTAGCTTACACTAAACTCTATCTTGGTAATGCCACATATAATGGCATTCTAAAGCAAATGTTTTCTTGCTTCACAGTTCCTTTTAAAAAATGATAATTTGATGCACAGAGACAAAACTGGGGTGGGGAGAGAGATTGCTGGCTCAAGTTTTATAGAGTTAGAAAAATTCCAACATTGCCAAGCAAAAGTGCGAGAGGAGAGGATTCATGCCAAATGTAGAGGACTATCTTTCAGAACCATGAGCACAGCTCTGGTGACTGCAGAGCAAGCCTGCATTGTTCTAGGAAAATTCATTAGACACAAAGGAAATTTTCTCCTCACAGAGTAGCAGGCTTTCTTTTTCTTACTCTTCCCCTCCTCTCCTTTTTTTAAAGGATCTTATTTCTAAATGTCATTAAATACTGGGAAATGGCAGCTTTCCTTGGTCAACAGCCATGCAAGTGAAAAACTACTATACCTGTATTAGTTTGCAGTATTACATAGAAATATAAGAAGAGCTATGTTATCAAGTGTTGTACAATGAACACATTTCTCCAAATCCACATAATTATTAATGGGCCCGGCTGAGTAGAAACATACTTTTTTATCTAAAAAAAAATGTTTTCAACATAGGTTTGGCAAAGTAAATTTCATTAAGTTTATGACTGCTAAACTAACCAGCATTAAGACTTTTTCATGTCATTTAGGGGACCTCAGTACTGAGTGTTGATGTTGCGAGCAGTTTTCCTCCACACATCACTAGACTCAGTGCAGTCTAAGCAGACACTAGCATTTCCTAGAATTAACCATAGAATCATTCATAGAATGGCTTGTGTTGGAAGGGACCTCCAAGGCCACCCAGTTCCCACTCCCCTGCCATGGGTAGGGACACCTGTCAGTAGACCAGGCTGTTTGAAGCTCCATTCAGCTTGGCTTTGAACATTTCCAAGGATGGGACATCCTGGAGCAAAAATGAAAAATGTTGTCTTTGTTCACAAAGCTTAAGAGAAAGAATGTAGTGATTCATCCAGGGATGACATGGAGCTAGCTATTCACAGGGCAGGAGCAATGTTCAGATTAAGAGGGTATCCACAGAAAATGCTGCATTAGCTTTAATTTATATATAGGTACCAACTAAAAACTAAGCATTTCCCAACAATAATGTAATTATTTTCCATTCCATGTGTGCCATATGTACGCATTACCTAATTCTATGATAGAGTAATCCAAGTGAACATTCAATTTTGAAGGACTGCATCATATTTCTTTTCGCAACTTAACAAGTGGTTTTGCACGGTAAGCAAAAAGGTGGCTATTCATCCTCCTTTCCTGACATGCAGAAACCAAAGAGCTGTTTAGGAATCAGCTCACAATATCAGTTATTATGGTTATTATTCTGTCAACAGTTGTATATTTGTGCCTTAATAAGTGATATTCATGCAGGAGATGAAGCAACACCACGGTGCAAGGACATAACCTCATATCACTGAAGAAAGTGACAACTCTAAGGCGGTGAAACTGTTCTTAAGTGGTGGGTGAACACATGAAAGACAGGAACCTGAATCCATTGTTTGAAAGAGGAACTGAACTGTTTTACTTAACCGAGTGGGAGGAGTGAAGAGGAACATTTTGTCCCTTCAGAGAAAAGGTTTCATTTAGTTAAGATTTCATTGAGTTTACAGGCATCTTGCATCACCATGCAAAAATATCCTTATTGATGAAGTCTTTGTCCACACCTCAGTTGGTTCAATATGGTCCTCCCTAGATAACCTACTTCTCAGAAACTCTTCCCTCAACTCTTAGTTCTCACTTTCACCCACAGACATCCTGCAAATCTAGAGCTGAGCAAGAACTGGAAACTGTAGCTTGAGGGAAAACACTTATTTCCAAAAATACTGTTGTATCATTTGGAACTGCAACTCAGAAATGTAAGAGCTTGCACACAAGGGAAATCTATATAAATACATACATATGCACACACACACACGCACACACACGTATATATATGCACATATACATGTTTAATAGTTTTTCTAGAAGATAGGAAATTGAATACTTCAAAAAAATCCTCCAAAATCCTTTATTTTTTAGTTCTCCAAGTGACCTCAGGCCTGGTAACAAAACAGTAAGTTTTCCTCAGTAAACACTGTCTGGAAATCTGCTTAACATGTATGCACTCCTTCATCAAAACCCTGACAGTTTTGAAACAGCAAATTGTTAACAAGAACTACACCTGCAGAAAAGGAAAACCTCCATTTCAGTCCAGGACCATATTTAATTCATCAGCCCATTTATAGCCATCTCATTCGCTATTTCTTCCTCCTCCTGTGTGGTTCGAAAAATAGGATACTGACAGTTGTGTCAGCGGTTTGACTCTTATTAGTTTTACTGCTGAGTAAAACAGCAGTTGTGATCACATCATGATCACATCCCTAGCTCACCTTGGCCTAGTTTAGTTTGCCAGTATTAAGTCTTGTGTAAGCCCCAGCAAGGTAATTAACTTCACGCTCACAGAATGCTTTATATCGCTGCTCTTACAGGATAATGTTCCAAAGTTGTGTGCCATATTACATCCTGAGGTGTACCCAGGTAAAAAGTGTGCAAAAGAGAGACCTGAGGACACGCAAGTCCACATTTGCCGCCACACAGCAGTGCACAGACAAAAGCGAGCACCTGCATGGTAACACACGTGTCATAGGCTGCTTAGAGAGAGAGATTCAGTAATCACACTGACGTATAATTAGCGAGCTTAACGCTGTTATATATTGCATCTTCCTTTTATCTTTGACAGGCTATAAATTCATATGCCGCGGGACTAATGCTCACTTCCCAACCCACACTTCCCAGGAGACCACGATATGCTATGAAACAACTTCCCCAAGACACATTTTTCCTCCCCCCCTGTGAAATTCCATATTCTGCTCCTACAAAGAGACAAATCTAGCCACACACCAGGCTGATATCTTACAAGCCCCTGAGCTGGACCCTCTGCCCTCTGTTCAGGCAGAATGGGGGTGGCCACAGCTTCCCAATGGGAATCAAACAGTAGCTGTCACATCTGAAGTTATTCACAAAATAAAGTCATATTCAGCTGCATTGAGAAATCTCAGTGAGGTAGGTGTGTATTCATGAGCAGCAGAAAGGAATGCAGGAAGCAATATCAATAATATGACATCTGTTTGCACACACTACAGCTGTGGAAAATCCTGGAGCCCGGAGATTTTAAGGCTAGATGGGACTACTGAGGGCCACTTGTATGACCTCCTGCATCACATTGATTTTCATCCTGTAGTTCCTGAAATCAAGCCCAATGCTTCAGGGTTATAGCACGAAAAAAGTAAAAGTCTGTAATTTTGATTAAATTTTTTCTAAAGTGTGAAGAATCTGCTGCATTTATTGGTAATCTGTACCCCTGAAAAATCACCTGTGGTGTCATCTTGTTTTCTGCATTACTTGCAATGGAATTTTTGGTGCTCCTTTTGTAGATAGGAATAGACTGAAATTTGAGTTGCACTTTTTAACCTGGCATTGAATAGAAGGACCAATTTCACAGATGCTATATAACAAGGAGAATATCACCTCCATAGTCCTGTTCATGACTCCAATTGTCAGCAGATAAAGGACTATACATGTTTTATACATAGACTGAATATTTGGGGTGGAAGGATGTGTTGCTATCATGTACACAATATGAGAAGCACTATCACAGAGCACCCAAACCATTATTACATGCAATCTTTCTGCATATGGTGTTACACTGTGCTTCATGTGCATTTCTGTGCTCACAGTCAGAGGTATGCATTTCACAGATTTGGTTCAGTACATATGGTCTGCATGTGTTTGTACCTAATTTTGTGGTCTTTCAGCTGGCTGCATTAAAGAACACATTATTTGATTGGAACCACATGGCTCAAATATTCTAGATTTTTCCTATGTATTGCTAAACATATTGCTAAACCCTTCAAACACTGCAGAACCAGTCTGCTACAAGCCTAGAGGTCATAGCAGATTTGCCAGCTTTAGTAGGTTTTGGGGTTTAGGAAATTGAGTCATCTTGAGAAAAACTTCAATCAGCCCCTACTTAACTTATGCTGGCTGTGGAAATTCTGTGATACTAGTGATTGTACAAATTATTTGCTTTGGGACCAAGCAAAATCAAAATACTTATAGCCTCATTTTTTAATTTAAAACTATTCAAAGATAAAGCTGGCTGAGTACATCCATTTAGGTTAAATTCTCTCCTGTGCTGCATTGCAAGGTTAAATGTGTTTAACAGTGTAACTGAAAGCAGACACAAGCACTGCAGTATACAGCATTGCCTAAGAGCTGTGCAGCCACTTGTGGGACCTCAGAGCTCTGACAGCCATTTCATGACATTTAGGAAAAGCACTTTGCCACACACACAGTGTGTTGGGAATGCCAGCACACTTAAAAAGATTAGGTGGTCCTTTGTATTTCACGTCTGTACTTATGCTCCAACAAATCTTACTGCCATTGAACCTCACAGGTAAAAGCTGATGGGGAAAGAAAGTGCTCTTTAGGAGGCTGTCCTTTCTGCCATGGGTGAATCTGCATTAAATTTGCAAAAATACATCCCTGGAATATGTAAGAGGTCAAACTGCCTAGAGGCCATTGGGAAAAAACTCCCTCACCTTTCAGAGTTTCAGATGAACTCCATTTGCATCATCCTACTATGAATACAACCCCCAATTTCCTACTATCCTTGCCCTAAAGAATTAGAAAATACTATAATTTTTCTTTGTGCTGCCTGTATACTCAAAAGAGTTTTAGGCACCTGTCAGTCAAGAGGATATTGTTCTCTGGCTATCCACTCTTTTGCTGAGCTCATTAGTCAGTTTGATTGACAAGGTAGTGCACTCTGTTTATAGCTATCATGGAGATTTGTAATTGCTATTAAAATTCCAAAGACAAAGTTCATCTTTTTCCCTAATGTCACTGAGACATTTAAACAATAGCAGTGATTAATTTAAACTGAAAAATACATTGTGCTTCCTTGTAAATCCAAATGTCCTTTTCTCTCATTTAAAGACATTAATTATCTTAGTGATTTCTGAATTCCTTGTTGAGCCTGGACTATTATGATCAACCTGTTGCTACTGAGAAAAGTTGTCTATTTTGCCAGCCGTTTCCTTGGGTCAAATCTGCTCATACTGACTGCAGCACAGACCATGCCCCTTGGCCAAGGAAAAACTCCTTTCATTCTTCAGCAGTCAGCATATCCTACAGGTAAACAGATTTTCAAATTCTGCTATATATATATAACTATTTACAAATCAGTCATTATTATTACTCACCTCCCATGCATCAGGATCAGTTTTTTTAAGTGCATGTCCTACTTGCATATAGTCACACAGAGAGGCCACTAGAAGGATGAACTTTTATCCAAGTAGAAGAAATTAAGAGTTGTTTCAGCATCTGTCTCCTCTGATTTGTGACACTGCTTATCAGGTTGATGACATCTGTGCATTGCTTAATGCATCCATCTCTTAGAAGTAAAAATAATAATAAAAAACCACACCTGATTATAAGTCCAAATGAACTACCAGAAAGAAAACCCTTTAGAAATACAGTGTTTAAATGGTGATGGTGTTATGTGATACAAATTTCAAAAGTGATGCACTTCATTCTAATATATTGAAAAAAAAATAGCTTGCATAAGGCAGATTAAATTGATCAGTCAAAGACAAAAAGATGACACAACAATAAGATATGTGAAACAAAAGTGATCTTCAAATGGAAATCATATAATGCCTTTAGTTACATTCCCCAAGTGGAAGTCCAATGGTATCCTGGCTTATATCAGAAATAGTGGCCAACAGTGCTAGGGCAGGGATTGTCCCACTGCACTTGGCACTGGTGAAGCTGTCTTCAGTTTGAGCCTCTCCTTACAAGACCTTGAGGTGCTGGAGCACGTCCAGAGATGGGCAAGAAAGCTGGTGAAGGGTCTGGAGCACAAGTCTTAGGAGGAGTGATAGAGGGAGTGGAGAAAAGAAGGCTCAGAGAGGACCTAATCACTCTCTATACCCAAAAGAAGGTTGTAGCAAGGTGAGAGCCAGTCTCTTCTCTCAGGTAACAAGTAACAGACCAAGAGGAAATGGCTTCAAGCTGCACCAGAGAAGGTTTAGATTAGATATTAGCTGAAAATTTCTTCATTTAAAGGGTTGCTAAGCATTGGAACAGGCTTCCTAGGAAAGTGGTAGAATCACCATCAGTGGAAGTATTCAGAAAATGTGTAGATGTGGCACTTGGGTATATAGTTTAGAGATTAGTATGAATGATTCCATGATTCTATATAAAGGAAAGACATTTATATATCCTGAAGACTAGTAGAAAGTCTCCAGGCAACTGCAGACTGATAGAAAATAATCTCCTCACACTGGAAGAAGTGCAGTAACTTAGTGTGGAAAATTTTATCGTGTGTTTATGTTAGTGATATTGTCCCACCTCTGTTGCCAGAGTTAAACCAAAGGACAGGAGTAGTTAAATTCTCTGAAAATAAATGAAAAATTTGAATAAAAAGGCAATGATAACACAGCTCAGGTGAACTGCTTTTTATCTTCAAAGGATTTGTCTGGGCCACCAGTTTGGAAAAATCTGTCTACCTAGATATGAAAATGGTTTTCTATTATTAAGCACAGTATGAGAAGTTATTTAACAGTTATAGAGCCTCAAGCCAGAGAAGAGAGTAAGTCACCAACAAGAATTTCAATTGACAACAGTGAGTCATGCTGTAAGAGATGGGAAAGAGAGAAAAAGAAGGTTCAGCAAGAAATTCTACTTAATTCATCCCAGAGATGGAGGTAAGCAGGCTGTATATTTCACCAAACCTTTCAGGATAAGAATAAATATATAGAAGGGCTTTTATTATTATAACATCATGATATATATGCTTGCTTCCTAACTCTAGATAAATGAAAATATACTATGTTGATTCTAAGAAGCCTGTTTTGCACCTGGTCTCTCTAATTGCTAACCTCTCCTTGCCCAGAGAACAAGGATTTTCAGACTCCATATGCATCTACAACTGCTGCAAGCAGACGTATTGGAGGATGGAGAACACCACTACCTGCCTCATCCTTAAGAAATCCAGCCTAGTGTACTTGAACCAGGGCTTTACCAAGAGTAAAGAAGGAAATTCAGGGCTATCTCCAAAGTGCATATTCAGGAATAGTTAAAGGGAGTGTAATATTGGCAGTTAGCTTTGTGAGTGTGACACCAAGACACTACGTGCTTGGCAGAAAGGCAGAAAGTATGTTACACATTGCCTCTCAACATCCAGAGAGAGTTCTTTCCTCCCCACATCACAAGTCTAACTCTATGAAAAATGTGAGAAAAGTGTGTGAGTTGTGAGGCCCAAAACATGCTCGCAAATCCTGTTCGTCCTAATTCATGCGTGCCTGCAAGGTCACTGCTTTTTAGGTGTCTACAACACATCTCTTGTAGGCATCTTCTTGTCGAATCAGATGGTCAATGTAAGCAAGGCAAGCTGTCAGGCATGAGCTTGCCTACTTTTTTTTTTTTTTTTTGGTGCAAGTCTAATAGAAATCATACCCCACCCATGAGCCTTTTCTTACTCATTTGTCCTCATAAGGCATTGTTGGCCTTCCTGCTTTGTGATGATGTGATGTAGCTAGGGCCAGGGGGGCTGCACGAGCCGGCTCCCCCCCGGTCCGGGTCCCTGGTCCGTGTAATCCCACCGGATCTGGTGCGCCCAGCCCCCGAGGTTCTGCGGCATGGCGTGAGTCTCCAAACCACGTCAATTCAGCAGGAATATAGTGATACGAAGGAAGAACTGGACTCCATCTCTGTTCTGCTAGGGAGGTTTATTTGGGGTATAAAGAAAAGGGGTGCAGGGAAGGAGAAGGGGGGAGGGAGACAGGGCAGGTAGCGGATGCTAGCAGCTCAGAGATGGAAGACCTTGAGCTGATCCAGGCTCTGGCTTTTAAGGGGACGGAGAGGGGGTGGGGGCTGGCTCTCTCTGAGCCAGTCCCAGGAGGATGAAGGGAAGATTGGCAGGAGGGTTACACACCAATAGATTTTGAGGTACAGCAGAGCGTATTTTAAAATGAACCAATGGTATACAAAGCAGAGGGACAAAGGAGCACATGGAATCCTAAAACCCCACATTGCTACAATGATGTAATAAAGAAGGTGCACAAAGCTGTTGAAATCAGGGAATCTGCCTAGAAGGAAAATGGTTCCCGTCTGAAAGACTAAGGCTGCCATCAAAGCATGACCATAAACCACTACAGAATGCCTGCACCTCATAAAAGGAGAAAACTATAAAAAGTGGGGTCAGTATCAAGATTTTTGCTCCTTAAAACACAGCAGTGGATTAAATTCTGCTTTGTAATATTTGTTAGACAAATATAAAAACTTTTCTTACAGAGATGAATGATGAAAACTAAATTCCTTGAAATTTGAGTCACTCATTACCCACCGTGCCATGTGAGTGCATTTGTGTTGGAGGCATTAGCATGCTTTCACACCTGTTCTGTTATGATGCTCAAGATGTTCTTCAGAGAGACTTATACAGTTACAGAAACAAGTCAAAAAACTATGTTGCCCTAAACCTTCATATGGCCTTCCAAACTTCCCCATTAGAGATCAAATGGGATTAAAAAAAAAAAAAAGAAAAGAAAAGCTCTCAGTGTTTGCTATGTCCACTGATCATGCATTCCCATAAGGGGAAGAACAAGCTCATCTTTCATCAGTTTCAATAACTGGATGAACAACACCCAGACTAGAATATATTGACTGTCAGGTTTCATTGCATTAGCCAGGCAGTCACTAATATGGAAAATGGTGTTCACATCATCCAGCATCCTCACAAAATCGTGTTTTGTTTACCCTGGTTACGTCAAGTCCACATTCTGAATGAGCTATCGCTCTGTTAAATCAACAAATTATACACACACTCTTTGAGATGGAAAAAAAAATTATACTGAAGAGGAAGGGATAAAAAAAATCAGAGATTACTTCAGCATGGGTGTAGGAGTATAGCTAGCAGACAAAAACTACACGTGAGGTAAGCAAAATGCTGAGGGCTTGGGCCTGGAGCCAGAAAAAGCCTTGCTGGATGTATCTTTTTTCAATAATGAACTCCCACCAGAGCCTACACTTTATGAGCCTGACACATCTAAATTACGTTCAGCAACATTTAAATGCTGAAATAATAGGATAAATTCAAACCAATTAGAGAGCATATGGAATATTGCCTTCCTAATGGTATGCATAAGCATCTCCTGTCAGATTTATCAGATTAAAGACTCCAACTGCTGGCAGTGATCAGATCCATGGTGATAAATGGGCACAAGGGTATGAGCAGAGTTGCATGTGATCTTTGAGGTGGGTCTAACACAGGAGAAGGAATCTGCATTGCAGTTGGAGGCTTCTCCCTTTGTTCCAAGGAAGCAGGGAAATCACACTGAATTCTCAGCCCAGTCAAAGGCCATTGTTTTGCCAGGTCGATGCCTTGGATGAAACACACTTTCCTTTTGTCATCTGGGCATTGCTGTCCCAAGATGAATGGCCCCAAAGAACACCCCAATTAACCTTCCAATGACAATGAAAGGCTTTCCTTCAATTCTCACTGCACAAAATAGTAACAATCCAAAAGAATTTCAGCTTTACGCAGAAACATAAATGTTAAAACCTGAGAATGAAAAAGGTACATAAAGCTCCTTTAAATGCCATAATGCAGAAAACAAAGTATCAGCAAAATCATCAAGCCATCAGTCTAAGGCAGACACCATGCACTAAAAATGTTTGCCCAACTTGCTGAAGTTTGGTAAAATTACAAGCAAATTACAAGAAACTGAAAAAAAGGGATGTATTGCCACCTTTGCATTTGATAGTGACAGATTTAAAATAAACCATTTCAGGTGTAGCAGTCCTTTGCACACTCTGGTTGGTTCTCCAGGAATTTATTGCTATTGTTTTCTGCATGTTAAGTTAAGCCAAGGCTTCTTAGGCTCTTGAATGTGAAGTTTGGGATGGTCAGTTTGGAGATTCAGCCTGAAGAACTGCAGTGAATTTAAGTTAGACAGGTCAGCCTGCAGATGCCCAGGTGGGACCTAGTGTGTGCAACTGATTTAGCCACTTGAAAATGCCCTACACTTCTACAGCTTTGATTTAAGATGCACTGTGCCAACTGAAATGCTTCCAGGTGTTCTTTGGGTCTCTCCTGTTACCTGCCTGCAGAGACACTCAGCAACACACTGAGCTGCTTGCCTACGTGTGGTGTCAGCATCATCTCAGACCCAAAGCCTGTCTGGTGAAAAGTGGCACCCCAGAGAAAAGGCCTTTGTTCTCTGGAAACCTGATGGAATATCCCCTCATACTCCAGCAACCCTCCAGCTCATATTGGTCCAGCCCCAGGGAATCTGAATATTTCCCAGTAGCATGGACTGGAAAGTATTCCAAGTTAGGCATACAGACCTGTGAAGAAACCATGCATCTTTTCTTCAATAGGGGCATTAGCAGAGCAACTTGAAATATTTAGGATACTGGCACAGATATGACACAAGACTATTTAACCTGCCCACAAATCACTTAACAGGCAGCCAGTAATAAAAATGCAATTCCCTGGCAAATCCTTAGTTTCCTCTTTTACAATATACTTTCCACCTGTGTACCTTCAACCATCTTTGTACTTCTCATCACTTTCAGAAAGTATCACCTCCAAAAGGCAATTCAGCACCAGGGATTTAAGCAAATGCAGGCCAGAGACACTCAGAATTGAAGTTTTTCACTCGTCACAACATACTTGGCATTTTCTTTTTCTTCCTGGAGGCATCAGATTAAATGATCCATTCAGTTTGAATTTAAACACATTAACCTAACCAGTTTTTGAAAGTCTTGAGTGGCAGGAGCCTGATTTTCAACATCCATGATTACCATTGTTCTACACTATTACCTGGGGTAAAAATGAAAATTTAGAATACTTAATGAAACATATTTTTCCTGCAGCCTATGTGCTTAAAAAATGTCATTACATCTGTTTCAAGTTCTGAGAAGCAACAATACAGTGTGATTAAATACTTGCCCATTTCAATCCCTGACTGACACAAAATCCTTCTTCTATTTACATATTTCATATGGCTTCCTCACTTAATCGAAGAATAATCGTACAATCAGCCATGTAACTTTCCCTCATATTGTTTTGCCAATACCTCACTATTTCATGCAACACACATTTGGTCCAAGAGCAAGCTCCAAAGCCTCACTCCCACTTATGGCAATAGGGTCTAAGTACAGATTTGAGACACAAAATTTCTGCAGCAGGCAAAGCAGCTAGGCTTGAAATACCACTGAAGTGATGTCATCATTCTCTGCCTTTAAATATTCTTTTTCCTAATATTAGAAGGTGATGATTAAATTCCCTGATGACTGGTCACAACACAATGTAATGCAAGCAATAAAGTAGTTTCTGTTCATAGCTTTAATTCCAATACCCAACAAAAAAGTTTGGTGAGTCAAGAAATTATAAGCAAAGCTTATTCCTTTTGATTAAATTGTAGTACTGCTTTCATAAAAGACTATGATATTAGAGTGACCCATCTCTTTCTTCCTAAGGTATTCATATGAATTCAAGATTATGTTGCTTGCATTTATTTTATGTTTTGGTTGGAGGAACAGCACAGGGATTTCCAGCCTCAAAACATAGCTATCAGACGGATATGACATAAAAAGAGAACGTCTTTTGCAGAAAAATGAGGAGTGGGGACAGATGAAAAATGTGCAGATTTACTTAAAAGAGCAAAATTAATAATTATCACACTATATCCTTTAATCTCTCCATGTTGAAAAGCAAACAGAGCATGTTATTTTCACACATCAGAATTTGTTTTTACTGCAACTACCAACAACAGTTGTTGATGGAAAAGGGGGCAAAATAAGGTGACTTTAAAAGCATTCCTTCCTAAAGAACCATGCAAAAGTTCCCAGGGCATAAAACTGAAATAATGGCCTGCCATAAATGCTACCTCCAGACTTGATAGTAAAATTTGATGAGAGTAATACATCTGCATCCTAAAGCAGCAGAGTTCAGTCCCTTTGTTTTCACTCACTTGGAAAAAAAGAAAACAAAACCTATAACTTAGCTGTGCTGGTATCTTCTGCCATGTGAAAGTGAAATTTTAGAAAATCAGGATGACTGTATAGCCACATGGGCAACAAAATCACTAACTTCTTTCCATCCGTTGCCCAAATACCAAGACAGTAAATTAAACTTTCATCTCTTCTTCCTTTCATTCAAATTTCATGGCCACTGTGTCACACCCTGTGGAGCCTCACCAGTTGCTCTTCACATTTGCATCAGTAAAAGCTACTGCCACAGAAATATGGTGCAAGCACACAACTCCTCAGACACTCTTGTTTTTCTCTGAGATGCACTATTCTGCCAAAAGGCAAACACAAACATAGTGTCATGCCAGCCAGTGCTGAGCACAGCTGGCATGGAGCACTGGACAGAAAGCCAGCCCCAGAGAGCAGAGCAGCTGATCCACAGTGTTGGCATGGTCGAATTGTTGGCCCTGCCCTTAAATCGCTCTCTCTTCGCACTGGCGTGCTCCAACCTCCCCCTGCAACCTTGTAGGCAGTAGGATGTGCAGATCCCATAGATGCACATGTTTTTTCAACACCTTATATCAGCATGCCAGGAACCACACTGTTAGAAGTAGAGCAGCTAAAGCAAGCATAAATAAAGCTGCAGAATCGTTTGTGGGAAACAAAGCAGTCCCCAAAGCCAGAGGTTTGACCGCAGAAAACTGTAGGTGTGTGTTTACTTATACATTACCCTACTTTGCGAGCACTCGCTCACAGCAACTCTCTGGTGTGAGAGGTGACAGCAGGGTGGCCAGAGTGTCTCGCAGCCTGTTGGATGTCTGCTCCTCCAAACCCCTGGGATCAGCAGGGATTGTACAGTGCAAGTGCATGCACACAGAGGCACAGCTCTCTACACAGAATTTGGGATGATCACACTTGACATTCGACATGTGGCTGGGAGAGCTGAGGTATACACCTCAGACAAAATATGCAGAAGATCATGTGAGAAAGCTGTGGCCCAGTGAATAAAGGAGATTTAATCATCTAGCTGCTCCCAGTTTGATTCTTCTCACTCTTAGCTGGCTGCTACGCAGCGCCCCAAGGCAGTCCTCTCCCCTGCTGTTCCAGCACCTGAGATCCGCACTTGCTAGGGAAAGAGGGCCCTAGAAACTCGACCCCTCCCGACCAGAAAGGAGCTGGGCCATTGTGCAGGTTGCCTGCTCCACCTCCATCCCTGTGGAGGCAGGGACAGCATTTGCACCATTTTGCAAAGCTTTCACACTGTGTTGTTACATTACAATGCGCAATCATCAAACAGTTTGTTCAATTCCTTCTTGATTAAATTCAGCTTCATTAAACCTAAGTAATGCCTCTGTTTAGTTTTAATAGCAACCATATTTCCATTCTAAGTGTCTTTCTGAATATCTTCTTCCCCTTGTAGACCTTTCTGTGACCTCAGAGTGTATTCATGTCCCATTCCATTTTTTATTTCCTTTCTCAGTCGTCTTCTTTCCATGCAGGCAGCTTCCTCCCTATGAACTTTGTTGAAGCATCTCTCTGGTTCCTGCCTTTCAGTATCTCCAGGGGTCTGATTGTGCATGCAGCCCTTGAAGCTGAATCAAACAGGCACCTTTGTCCTGAGATGATGGAAAGTTAGCTGCTTTGATTCCTGTTGCTATTGCATGCAGCGGATAAAAGCGGCAATGCTTAGACAAATCAGGCATTTTCCTGGTGATTGTATAACTCTGCTCAGGTTCCATTTTTACACAAACATGATCTTTCTGTACAGACTATCTACATCACCTAATTATCATTCCTTCAATACAGTAATTTGCATTTAACATACAGTGTGCACGCTAACAGGCTACAATGAAAATGAGAGGGAAGGGATGTCGAAATAAAAACCTACAGGTACCTGAAATAGGCAGAGGAAGCCAGAGTAAATGCAGCTTCAGCTCTCCTCACCAAGCTGACAGGCTGAGCACAAGGGTGTACAGACAGTGGTGCCTGCCTAATTGCCCCTCAGAGATTACTGCACCCTCTCCATGCACCTTGCTCCTGTAACCTGGGCAAGCCTTCACAGATACCCCTTATGAGAAATGGCTGCTTTTAAATAGCTGGGGGCTTTAGTAAGGAAACATATTTTTCAGTGGAAAGACTGCTGCCAGAACAGGAAAGAATACTGGAGCAAACGAAAAACAAAGGCATGGCAGAATACAGTGTGCTGGGTATGCAGGTGCGCAGGGACTGAAGCAGGAGAGCTCTGCCCTCCTTTTCACTCATCAGTACATCTTTCCTTTCCTTCTTTCTTAGAGAATGTCCTTGAATTCTCCTTACAGGTATGTTTGTACCATGGGAGAACAAGGAAGTTTACTTTAAAGCTGTTTTAAAAGCTTTTTTTTTTAATGACACCTTGAGCCAACAGGGGTCTGCTTTCTGTTTTGGGTTGCATGTATAATCTGAAGGGGATTAATGTGGTGCCGATTGCTAGGCTAAACTGGATCAAAAATGATAAAGAATAATGTATCTTCTCTGATGTTTAATAATAGCTGTAGTCGTTGGTACTCCTGTCATTTTAGACTTTTTATTCATTTTGGTAGCAATATAATCATTCAGTGTTACAATTGCTCCTGCATTACCTTGGATGACTTTTGGAAAAGCAGGAGCTTTTATAACAATATGTTGTCAGTCTCCAAAGCAAGGAATTGGAAAGACTTAAAACAAATTTTGACCAGAGCTGAGAGGGCTGCTACTCTGTACAATTTCCTTACACTGGAATTTAATACACTGGAATAATTTGGTTGCAGGCACTGAGGGCTTTATTTGTAGGTGAAATAAAGAAAATCACTTTGTTTGGTGTACAGTTATTAGAGAATCTGCAGAGAAACCAGAGAGATTATTTTTTTCCACAAAGCCAGATCACTCCATGAGTTGGCTTATAGCACAGCTCCTAAAGACTATATTAGCAAAGAAACAGGGAGAGCAATCTGGGAGGGGCCGGGGGGGGAAGTCTATCAACCAGTGAGTGAGTGGGTGGGAACTTCTTAAACTCAAATTGCACTTGATCAAAAAATGTCTTGCAGTTACCCCAGAGGTGAGTATAACTGATACAGCAGAGAAGCTAGGAAGCACAAGCCAAAATGAGGGGGAATCTAAACATTTTTTTTTTAAAAATCATGCTTGATCAAATAGCTTTAATCATTATGTTTCAGCTTGACATGATAGCAAAGAGAACACACCTCAAATCTGAAGAGCAAGTATTTACCATTGAAAAGTCAATTCCTCTGTCACTAGCTCTGGCAATAGTATCACTATAATTATGAGTTTAATATCTGAAATTCGTTGATTTCATATTTGCATGCATGTATGCTAACTAAAATTAATTAATTTTAATTGCATACACCAATTACAACATCAGGCTCATTTTCCAACATATTATTCCTCGCTGATTACATATCCTCTAAGATTGCTTTAATTTTTCATTTTGTGCTTTAAAGTCAAAGAATAATATGTATTTCTAATTAAGCTCACTTACATATCTCACTGCTGATTAAATCACTATTTAATATTTTATAACACAAGCCACCTTTAATTTCCCCCACTGAGAGCAAAAGCCTTGAAAACTCTTTTCTTTTTCTCTCTGTTTCACCGACCTTGCCAGTGCTGTGTTGCTACAGGCAGATTTCTTCCATCTTCACAGCAGAATGCCAATGAACCACCTTGTTGACAGACATTCATCCTTGAGGGAGGAGGCAAGCACCTTCCTGACCACAGGACCTGCTCTGAAGAGATCAGCAGCCTGCCACCATCACTGGCAGAAAAGAAACAGACACTCAGGAGAGATTTTTAGCAGTGTCTTAGGGGATTGCAGGTCTTGCTGAAAGTCTCTGGAGCTGACACATTTCAAACCTTTTAGGGGAACCTGGAAGTCCCCTGTTGGAGCCTACCAAAGGCTGAATGTTGAAAAATGAAGAGAAAATGGAGATTCTTCTCTCTTTCCCCACCAGCTGCAGAATGAATCTTGCCAGTCAGTCCTGAGCCATGACTGTGTTAAATCCAAAGTCTTAACAGAAATTGGCAGAAAATATTAAGAAGTCTCAAAATTGCTTCTATATGCCCACGGGTATTATGGGCTCTACTAGCTAAACAGTCGCATTTCTACCATATCATTCCTGGGGTAGCGGAGAAGAAGCAGCTAAACCAGATTAATTCCTTAACAAATTTGACTTCATAACAACCAAAAGAAGAAATGAACTCAGACTTGACCCAAACTTCATTGAAATTAATGGGAAAGTGCTGATCGTGTTGTTAGAAGTATGATTAATTCCATGAACAATGGATACACGTATTTATGTCAGTGGAATAGGTTGTGCTGACTTGGGCTCTGAATGAAAACAGAGCATTCTCAGTATCTGGTTTTTTATGCATGGCACTTCCTCCCTTCCACCCCCTCACCAAGTTATACAAAAAAGCTAATCTTTACCTGAAGTACTTGTTAAACTACACTTTTGCAGCAGTTAACTCTTTGTTAGCATCTAATTAATTGGCTGGAAAATCATTGGCCCAGATTCATCACACCTCCTGGCATGTCAGCAAAGCATGGGATCCTTCCCACAGGGAAGGAGAAGGAGAGCAGAGTCTTCAGAGCGTGTCTGATGCTCTAGAAGCTCTGTATTCTGCCCTCCACTGACTACCAGAGCTTTAGCTGATTCTCTACCCTTTAAACCTAGTCAAGTGTCCCATTGTGATAATGTCAGGTCAGCAAAGAAAGACAAATCAGGGTGGGATGCCACAAATGAGACAGTTTCTCTTTAAACTACTGAATCAACTGGGAGAAAAATCAAAACCAGAATACTCAGCACACTAAATTTCTTACTGAATCAAACTAAAAAGTAGATAGAGCTGAAAATTTTTGGTGGTGCCAAAACAGGAAGACAAAATCAAAGGAAAAATACACTGTCCAAACCCTGAAAATATTATGTTTGGGGGGAAAAGAGAAGACTCAATGAAGAAAAATTTGGATTGAAATAAGAAGAGAGGGAAACTTCTCCCTTCAAGAATCCCAGAAGGAAAGAACAATACATTTTTTAAAAGATCCCTGTCTCTCATCTCTCGAAAGTAAAGAAGTCATTTATATCTGCTTCTTTTCTCAGAACTGGATGATTATTCAGGCTACATTCAAGATGTAGGTAAATGCTGCTGCTGTGTCCAATAGGATCATGCAGTTCCTCCATGGAATAAATGCTCTCTCTCTAAACTAAGACTGATGAGCCAGCAGACTTTCTCAAATAATAAATTGGGGGGGGTGGGGGGGGGAAGAAAAGGAGGGGATCTGGTGTGTGAAGCTGTATTGTGGGAAATTAGCTCAAGTCCCTAATATAAGTCCTTCTAAGTTTATTCAATTTGTTTTCATCTAAAAATAGTGAAATTGAATCAGAAAGGAGCCTAAATTCAGGCATTAGTTGGCCTGTCACACTTTGTCACCTGTGAAATGGGGATCATATTCCTTCACTTCCTTCAGACTAAAATCATTTATATGAAATATATGTTTCATCTCAAGTAGCACAGCAGAGGAGACAACATTGCATTTAAAGTAGAGAGAAAAAAATAGAACAAATCATTCATGTTTCCTTAGGACTCATTTCCTTCTAGATATTAAGTCAGAAGATAGATAGATAGATAGATAGATAGATAGATAGATAGATAGATGATTGATAGATAGATAGATAGATAGATAGATGATAGATAGAAATTATAGGTTTATCTTTACATGCCAGAGTCAATGCAATCCATCTATTTTGGCATACCATTTTTTTAAGTGTATGGTTAAATTCTGAGCTGTTTTGTTTTGTTTTAACATTAATTATACCTTGCATGTGGCCTAGGCCTGTGTGCTTTCTCAGAAGACAGCATTAAATTGGATGGGCTTAATGCTTCTTTAGTCTAAAAAGTAAGCCCCTACACACAGCTAGCTGATCAGACTGGTTATGTTGGCAATGGGAATTGATGCTCAAGAGGACAATTTATCTTTTGTGTCTCAGACCAACTTCTTCTACAAATGCCTGTTGAGAGGTCTCCTCCATGGTCTGCAGTAAGCTCAGATAGAAAGTTTTTGATGAAACACCTCACATTTCAATGCTAAAGTTAGACAAAATGAATCCCATGCTCCTGGGAAAAGAAAATGACCAGATTATCCAGAGTGAAACCTTGAGGAAACAAGAGATTAATATTTCACAGAACAGAGAGAACCCAAGCAGAATATGGAGGCATCTTAAGGTGATGATGACTGAGCATTTCAAGGGCAATGGCAATAATGCCCATGGCTGGATTTTTTAAACTGAAAAATAAATTTTTTCCCCATGAACTAGAAAGAGACCCTTAAAAATTATCCATGTTAATTTATAGCAGGAGACAGCAAATAGCTTGGATGAGGCAGAACATGGCTTCCTCTGTTTATATTTCTGTTTCATGTGTAAAATCAATATTAGAGCTGGGAACATCATAGCTGATCCTGTGTTCATATTCCATACGCAAGGGAGGCTCACAGCAACAAAAGGACTGTTAATAACCAATATTGATTCACCTTTCCCTAATGCATGGACAAAAATGTCATCAACAAGCTGGTCAACAGCCTGAAGCAATGAGCCCTATAATAGTCTACTAAGCAAAGAATAACACAGTGTTCATTTATTTATTCAAACATCACATCAATTGTTTGTGATCCCCTGAGAGATGGATGGATTTAAAGCAAGAGGTTTACAGGACGGCTTCTCTTGTGGGTGTCACACACACATTGTGCTGGCTTTAGAAATTTCTGAGCTGTTTTAACCTGATTCTCCACCTCCACCCATCTTTGCTGTTGTTATCTGTTCAGTCACAAAAGCTAGCATTTCAATTTTATTCTTTCTCTTTTACCAGCCTATTAAAAGCAGTATATCACAGCAATTATGAAAGGTTTTTTTGTTTTGCTGCATCTAGGATGATACAAATGTAGAAAAGTATTTTGAGATAGAAACAATTCACCTAAGAGCCTTTCTCACCATGTTTATTTCTCTCATTAAAATAAGTGATCATCCAGGGAGTGAACCAGAGCTACCCACAAAAGCCTATAGATCTCTCCTAGGTGAAAACTTTACTAACAGCAACTAGATAACACTTTTGAAGTAAATGGTGCATAAAGGCAAAGCAAGCAGAAAATATGAAAATCCTGTAATAACTCATTTCTAAAACTACATTCAACTGAATAATAACATGGCATAAGTCTAATCCTATGAACCTTCCAATGTAATTGCTATTTGTTTAATCTACTAAAGAATCCAAATGTACTACACTGGGAAGTTGCAGGGCTTTGGGGAAGAGGTGAAATGGTTTTTTTTTCTTTTTTCTTAATTTTAATCTCAATCTATATTTTCCATCTGTCTATATATTTATACAAGATTCATTACCATAGTTTCCAAGCTTGTGAGCATCACAAAAATGTTTTCATGATTAAATGTTTTTGATTTTTTCCCAGTGAGAAATTTATGCTGTGTTTAAGCTGGGAAACTTCAATACAATGCAGGCATCCAAATATCAACCCATGGTAAATTACAGAATTTTAGTTACTATCCATAAGAAAACTTGAGGGCTTGATGTAATTTGGATCTAAGGGGGAAAAAATCTTGGTTTTTGAACCCCTCACATCTATCTTAGCTCTTAAATATAGAGCTGGGTTCTAGAGCTAGCTATTTCTCTCCATAAAGCTTCAGACATCAATGAAGGTGACAGAGAAATGTCCATTTCATGGAATATGCATGGCTGTATAAATAATAAATATAAGTACTCAGCACTGTGGCATATATGAGTCATGCACACAAACAAGTCTCACTACCTAGCTAAAAATAAAATTCTGGAAAAATTCTGAACAGAAATTTGAACGAAAGGATTGTTAAACATTTCTCAGGTACACAAGGCCAAAAAAACCCAAATGAACAAACTTTAAAATGACCTCACTGTCATAGAGTCATCGAATCTTTTAGGTTGGAAATTAACTTTAAGATCATTGAGTCCAATCATTAACCCAGCACTGCCAGCACTAAACCATGTCCCCAAGTGCCACACCTACGTATCTTTTAAATACCTCCAGGGACTGTGACTTCCTGGGCAGCCTGTTTGACAACCCTTTTCATAAAGAAATTTTTCCCAATTAAACCTCCTCTGGTGCAACTTTCCTCTGGCCAAGAGACCGCTTCTGCTTGTCCTCTCACTTGTTACTTGGGAGAAGGGACCAACTCGCACCTGGTTACAACCTCCTTTCAGGAAGTTGCAGGGAGCTGAGCCTCCTTTTCTCCAGAGTGCACTATGCCAGCTCCTGCAGCTGCTCCTCATCAGACTTGTGCCCTGTACCCTTCAACCACTTCACTGTCCTTCTTTAGACACACTCTTTTTCCACTACTTGGGAATCCAACGTATTCCAAGAAAAGCAGTCCAGTAAAAATGGCACCACGGAGTTCAGAAGTTAAGGTCTCTCTAAAATTTCAGCTCAAGTCTGTTTTAGAGACAGGCTATTTGCTTCTCAGTTCCTCTCCAAGTTGCAATTCTAAAAAAAATACTGTGCATTTGAAGTCAGCCTGGATCCTCCCTCTCTCCTACATGGCCATCAGTAAATAATGTATGCACAGAACTAATTAGATCTGTTATCACATCTTAGTAATTCCACTTCCATCTATGTATATATTGAACTAGCACAACATCACTGGATCGGATACAGTCTCTTGAGGCTATCTGATGTATCCTTTAATTAAAATTCAGAAAGCTTTTCTAATGATAAATATACACAGAAAGGAGCAGAATCAAGATCTTTTCATGGAGCTGTGCCACTTCTGGAGGATGAACATGAGTAAAACAAGCACTAGAGACATATTTTTGTCACAGAAGTCAGCAGATAAATTCTGAACACATATGGAACTGATCTGATAAGTTAAAAGGTGACACTTTAGTATTGTCACTTTTCAGAATGGAATCAAACTTTCAGAGCATATGTCCTAAGTTGTTTCCAAGAAATATTCTGGAGTGGTTAGCAAATTCATTTTATATTAGAAATGTCCAGCAAGTGCTGTAGGATAGACAGGATTACTTACGTGGTTTTGAAAGTATTCTTTTTTCATTGTGTACTACTTAAATAAGAAAGAGAAAAAGGAGATTGTTACATTCTATACCCTGGCAAATATATGAGGTCAGTCTCTTCTTTTACAGTCTTGTTAAATTTTTGTCACAACTACCAAAGAGGGTCAAACAAAAATGGCATCTACAGGGCTATGTGCTCCAGTAGAAAACCACAGTAATGCCAATTAATTGTAAAAGATCCTCAGAACCACTTGAAAACTGGAGGATCCAAAGACATCTAGTAGCTTATTGCTTTTGTCTAGTCTTACAGTTTCTATCAGTGGGATATTAAAAAGCATATTGTTTTGTTCCTTTCTGTTATGACAGAGGTGTCAGTGTTAAAATAAAAATAAAAATTCAGAAGCATGTTTTGATTTCTACCAAAGCTATAACATGAGACTAACCGTACTCAGTCAGATGAAAGTTCTATCTTGATCATTCTCTGACACTGGGCAGTAATGCATGAGCAGGTGAAAATACAGAAAGCAATACAATTATGGAGTGACATTTTCCTAGCATAATCACAAAACAATAGCTGTCGTCTTAGCCTCTGGACATACACTAATACAGCAATATTAGTGGACAAATTGAGTTAGTTAATAGATTTTGTGGGGTTTTTCCGGATCTGGAAAATTCAGAGACTGCAAAGATCCCCAAAAGCTCCCTCCCCTTGGCAAGACACCAAAGATCTTTCCTTTCCCACCCTATTTTCCTTCCAGACATACACAGATTTTTTAGTTAGCTGCCACCAGTAAGACTACTTACTGAGAAGCAAGGTTTAATTCTCTTAAAAAAAAAGAAGAAGATATAACCACCACCACCACAGAAGTTATTGAACTGCAGCTTTAGGGAAGATTCCCAGAGGAGACATCTCAAAGATCAGAGGGAGGTAAGCCTTATATTTAGTGATGGACAGTTTGATTAACTGAGTTTTCACATAGCATCATTCCTTTTCATTATTCTGAGAACTATTTCAGCATTGCTTTCAAATGCCACTGTCATTTCTTTTCCCCAAATACCTTTGCCCAGCATTTTTCATCCTCTCTGATAACCCTCTGAGTCCCAAAGCACTATTACTTAACACATAACCTCTCATTAAGATTGCCATAAGCAAGTACATTTGAGTTTCTGGTTAACCACCAGCTTGATTATTTTCAGTGTTTGGGTTACACAGTTAGATGCAGATGTTACTTGAATCCCTTTTTCTCTCTTTGGATTAAGACCATCATAATTAAGACAGTTCACCAACTTTGGTATAACTGATCTGTGCCTGAGACTCTTGTAGGCAATTGTAAAAATACATACGTGGTTACCACTCAAAAGAGAAAGAAATTGACTTAGATGGAGATTTCCAAAACGTTCCCCTTTTCAACACACAAAAGGCCAGAGATTGCGATTATGAAGAATTGTTACTGGATTTTTGGAAAAGACCCATTCAATCTGAACACCTTTGACCTGTTACAATAAGAGATTACCCACTGAACTACATACTAATGTCAATGTATAACACATTTACCTTTAGACTAGCTATTCTCAGTTGTGACATTCACTTCCTGAAACATTTTCAAAATCATTACAAATTCCTCCCACAAGAACCTTTTTAAAATACTAGGAGAAAGTCAGACAGATTTGACCTTGATGAAAACATGGCTGAATTTTGTTTTTCAGGTATCTCCATATCACAGCTTATTATTGTCTAGAGTGGGTTCTCTAGAAAGATATTTGTTCTATAAAATGCAGTTTACAGTTTCTAGTCTTTTTATCTCTTTCAAGGGACAAGTTTGTTTCCTGATATATTTTTCATAACAGTCATTAAGGGGAGCTCTGTGGGTCTCAGAATGAGGCTTTTAAAACTTCAAGCAACAAGAAAAGATTTTTTTCCTGTTGTTTCTATCATTTCAATAATTTAAGAAAAAGAATGAAAGAAGCTGAGGCTTCATATTTACAATACAGAGATTGGATAATTATTTCTCATCACATCCTATACATTAATGTTATAAGGGGAGGGAGCCTAGCACAGCATTTGGCAGGAGTAACGCAAGTCATATTAGAACTCAGTAATTATACTTTCTTTGAAACTACTGCCTCAGAAACAACAAGGGACAACTAACATCCTGTAGACTTCTTTTGGATAAAAGAGAACATTTAATGTCTGGCAAGGAAAGGGATACTTGCCATTTTCTGTAAAAGCTGAATATGTGAAGAGTAGCCTCAAAAATTAGCATTTTTTTCCTTCCTGCAAAGAATTAAACAATTAATTCCACAAGCTTTAATTAATTGTAATACTGTAGTACCTACCTAGTAGGCTCCCCTTCCCTGGAAATCAATTTATCGTGGTAGATACCATAATAGAATCCATTAGAACCAACACAAAGGAAATGCTCTTGTATGAAAATTAATCAACAGTGGTGAAACAAAAGGGTCTTTGTTTGTTTGTTTTAAAAACTAAAAAATAAGATATTGCGATGTCTCTAGTCATGAGAAAAGGAGAAAAAAATATTAACCTCATATTCAAACTCTGCTAAAGTTTAAGTACCCTTCTTCTCCATGGTCTTTGTACCAATCTATATATAAACATCCAGAACGAGGATGATGGAGATGTTTGGACACTTTGCTGCACTGCCTGGAAGTTGTCCAACCAAAATTAACCAAACTGCACATAAGCAGTTGCTCCACATGTAGCCTTTGTGAATGTAAGTGCTGCCTTTGCCTGGGCTGCTCTGCTCACTGCCAGCATGACAAAATGGGAGGCAACAGGATGAAATTTAATTTATTCTCAGAACCCGTATCTAGTACTTTACATAATACACAGCTCTAAAATAATCCAGCATAGGGTAGAAGCTACACTAAAAAAAAAATAACAAAAGATAGACTTCTAGAGGCAGCAAACAGAAATGCCAAATACAGATATGAAAACTATTTCTACTTCCTAGTTGAATGTTCTCCATGCTTACAATTGCCTGTCTAAATGTAGAGACAAGTATATTATAGCAGGCTGATGTGGAAAACTTGTAAGTCTTGGGGCTTGAGTTTGCTTTGGACATTTTCAAATCACTCAGATTTAAGATTTGCTCTTTTTTTTCAAAATGCAGAATAGACTGGAAATCTTGTAAGGGAGGCTTTTGACTTCCTGAGGCTTCTACTGCTAGTCTCAACTGAAACAAGGAAAAGAAAGCTGAGGGGGAAATACATGAGGGGAAAACATGCAAAAAGAATATTTTACATTCTGAAAAATATATGATCCAAGCTTCTTTTGAAAAAAATAAAAATAAATTCAAGGCTCATAAAGGTAAACTATTTTTTTTTCCCAGCTCTAGTACTACAAAGAGACAACTTAGGAAGAGATCATCTTTTACTTAAAAAAACAAAGCTACTGTAATGAACAGTGCACTATACAATTTAAAATTACAACACATTCCTTCAAATACTATTGAGCCGTACGAAATCCTGATGGGAAAAATTCAGATCCTTTGTAAATTCATAAACTACCTGCAAATAACTAAAACAATCAAGTTTTGATAAGTCAGCCTCAGGATCAATACGCAGTCCTTTAACACAGAAAAATACCACAGCTATTATAAGGAAATTATTGAAGAACTACTAGAATCTGCTTGAAGAAGGCATAGGTGCTGCAGCCCAGCTGCAAGGCAATAAAGAGAAAATGTCACCAGCTTTCTTAACCTGACAAAACTGTTTTCACTGAATGTTGGCCAATAAATATATGTAATTGTTTATCACAATTTGCTTCTTTTCAGTGTATGATTTTGCCTCCTGCACCTCACATTACCATATTCATGTAAAATGAAATGTGCTGTTAGTCCCCAAATCAATGCTGAAGTTAAAGCAGTCTTTTGGAAGTAAGGAAAGCAACACCACAAGTCTAGAAATTGATCCCCTGCATTATTGAAAAGGATTGGTAGTCTGCCAATCAGTACCTTCTTTCACCAATACCCTGTCTTGGGTCAATGGAGGCCTGCATCTCAAGGTTTCAGTGTGTTTTACTTGATTGTGGCTGGAGCAGGAAAAAATGAAAAGTGAGAGAGAACCTCAACACTAATTATAAAATCATAGAACAGTCTGAGTTGGAAGGGACCCTCAAGGATCATTGAGTCCAACTCTTATTGCTGCACATAACATCCTCAAGAGTCACACCATGTGCCTGAGAGCATTGTCCAAATGCTCTTGAGCTCTGTCAGGCTTGGGGCTGTGATGACTGTCTAGGGAGCCTGTTCCAGTGCCCAGCCATCCTCTGGGTGAAAAACCTTTTCCTGATACCCAGCATAAACCTCCCCTGACTCAGCTTCAAGCCATTTCCTCAGGTCCTGTCACTAGGCACCGCAGAGAAGAAATCAATGTCTGCCCCTCCTCATGAGGATGTTGAAGACCACAATGAGGTCTCCCCTTAGTCTCTTCTAGGTGGAACAGACCAAGCGACCCCTCAGCTGCTCCTCATACAGCTTCCCCTCAAGGCCCTTCATCATCTTTGTTGCCCTCCTTTGGACATTCTCCAATAACTTAATGTCTTTCTAATATGGAGGTGATCAAAACTGCACACACCATTCAAGGTGAGAATTCAAGGTAATTCCCCATCTGCAAAATTCTTCAACTGAAGGGCATGGATTACAAAAATCTAAGATGACTAAAATATCTTTTTTTTCTATCACTTGAATGAGTCCCCATTAGAGCAGATGCTGAGCAAATGGCACAAATTACCATAATCTTGAAGAAAGAGCTTATCTTGGTTCAGCATTTAGCGATGTAGACCAGTCTTTAATGAACAGATGAAGATCCCTCATGCTTAATAGCAATGTACATGATGAGGTCATCTAGTTTAATGTTCACAGCATCAATCTTTTGAAGTAAACTTTCACTTAATCATGCTGGGGTAACTAGTATCCTAAATAGCTCTAAGGGTTAAAACTGGAGTGTTTTAATAAATTAGTATGAGGCCATGCTCTCTCTTGAGAGGTATTTTGGTGCCTGGACAGCTTAATACCCTAGGCAATCTAAAGTGATCCAGGTGTTAGATGACTCAGGGATACATAACTTCTCACTATTCATAAGTTTTTGCAAAAGGTGGGCAGCAGTCTCATATGTATTTTACTGTGCGTCTGATTTAAATAGTGACATAGCAGATCTAACCTGACGTTAAAAATTGCCCTGACACTGACATGTCCTCTCACTACCATATCATCTTAAGAGCTGAACAACATGGAGTGCAGGGGTTAATGTCACTCTGCCATCCTAATTGCTGATTTGTTTCTGGATAAAATGTTATTCAGAATATGACTGAGCATCACGATCTGTAAATGCTGCACACTAAAATGATTTTGTCTAAAAAAATTTTTAATGACCTAGTAAAATCAAGTGAGTACCATATAGGTCAGCATTACATGATTTTGCATTAATGTTAAATGTGAGTAAAAAAATCTCATGGAAACAAGAATCAAAGTGGTTTTGCAAGAAATGCATTTTTCTTACTGAAGGCATAATAACTACCCTTAGAGTTTGGATATTTTAGTTGATTTAGAAAAGGAAAAGCAATAAAGACTAAAGAGAGAGAGTCACTTATGCTTTGACCTTAAAGAACAAGATTAATGATGTGCAGTGAACAATGAAATGAAAACATTCACTTTGGTCCAAAATGCTACTTATTAGCTAGCAGAGTTAGGCAAAAGTGTTATAATTTTTAAGATTTCAAAGAGGATGGAGAGTGATATTTTCAATAGTTTGCTTGTTTTTTTTTTCCTTTGTTTTGGATCAGCTAAACCATTTTATTTTGCTATGTTCTCATGTTTATATGAGAACCTGCTTGGTTTTATGGCAAGAGAACTTAAAAATAAAATGTTTTACAGATTCCTGCTTTTTCCTTTCCATAGACCTGTCACTTCATTTTCAACTTTTAAAATATAAGGTGAGACACTTCAACTATCAAAAAAAAAATTTCTTAAAGTAACTAGGACATTTTTGTAGAACAGTTGCTCTTTTTAAAATCTGAACTGCAAGAAAATAATTTTTAAGTAGAAAAACTACAACTGAAGAGTTTTTGAGGAACTTTTTAGTAGATCATGAAAAAAATAAGCCACACTCTGTATCAATAATTGACTACATAAAAATATTCTAAATAATAAATTGAGACTCTATTAATGCTGTATTGTTTAATGTCTGCTTTAAAAAAAATATTACCACCTATTGTTTGTATTCATTGAAGTCTTTTGCAAATTCAGATGAATTACACTATTTTTTACCTATTCTTCCTCTTCCCTAACATTCTTGTGAAGAGAAGAAAGAAAGCTCTTCTGACCTAATTTATATTTTCCATGTTTTCCACTTAGAGAAGACAAATATTTGAATCCTGTCAGTACAACAAATATTCTCTTCACTATTTGTGGGTGTACTGCCACCTATTAGTATAGCAGTTATTTTCTGATAAGCAAAAAACTAACAAATTTTGTAAATTTACTTCACTAAATTGAAAACCATTCATAGCAGGATTTTCATTCTGAATAGGAACTTAAGACTAACAAGAACATTGTAAAGATCTTTGTATATGCTTTCAAATCAAGATAAAAGAGCATCTAGATTAACAATGGCTGTAGGGAACAGGTCAAGGATGCCTCTTCAGTTGTGTTCTGCCAAAAAGCAGATGCCCAAAAAAGACTATAAAGCACAGGGCACGTAGAATCGTAGAATGATTTGGGTTGGAGGGAACCTTAAAGATCATCTAGTTCCAACCTCCCTGTCACAGGCAGGGATGCCTTGCACTACACCAGATTGCTCAGAGCCCCATCCAGCCTGGCCTTGAACACTTCCAGGGATGGTACATCCACAGCTTCTCTGGGCAACCTGTTCCAGCACCTCACCACACTCACAGTAAAGAATTTCTTCCTAATATCTGATCTAAATGTACGCTCTTTCAGTTTGAAACCATTCCCCCTTGTCCTGTCACTACATACCCTTGTAAAAAGGCTCTTTCCACCTTTTTTGTGGGCTCCCTTCAGGTATTGAAAGGTCGTAATTACGTTACCCTGGAGCTGTCTCTTTTTCAGACTGAACAAACTCAACTCTTTCAACCTTTCCTGATAGGAGAGGTGCTCCATTCCTCTAATCATCTTGGTAGCCCTTCTCAGAAATTGCTCCAACAGGTCCATCTCTGTAGATGGAACACTACCTGAATATTATTTCAGCTTTGAGTCATTTAAAGATTGTAACTTCTGGTTTTTCTCTGTTTAGTGTTTTAACTTCTACAGACCTAATCCTAAACTCCCACTCTGATTTCTAAAGATCATCTCAGAACAAATGATTAATATGTAAAATTTGGATTCTGCTTCTTCCATATATCACTTTACACTTACCTTGAATTTCCCCTGCCATTTTAACCCAGTCACACAGCCACGTAAGGCTCTCCTGCAATTTTCTCAACAAGCTTTTTTTTGTTGCTTTGTTTACTTTAGTCAAATTAGAAAAATTAATTGTAACATTATTCAGTACCTTTTCTGTGTCACCTATATATGTGCTCAATAGCACCGTTCCCTACAGATCATGAGTAACTTCTCTATGACCAGAAGCAGTGATTGACACCTATTCTCTTTCCTATCTTTGGCAATTTATATAAAGACAATCATTGTTATTATTTTTATTTCACAGCTTCTTAGTTTCCTTTTTTCTTTCTCTCTCTCTCTTTTTTTTTTTTTTTTTTTTTTTGGATGATGGACCTCACAAACTGCCTTTTAGAAATACAAGTATTATAAGTGGAGTTTATCAGCTGGAACTCTTTGGCCACATGGTTATTGACACGAAAGTTTGTGAGGTAGATTTTTTTTTTTATTTGTATTTTAAGCAAAAGCCAAGTTAATGGCTCCCAAGTGAGCCATGGATCTCTTAATTCTATAACTTTCCTATTCTATTTCCTCTTCTTTTGACTGATATAGACAGATTTACATCTATCTCTTATAATTAACAACATGTAGCTCCCATGATCTCTTCTGGAACCCTTTAGAAGTCCTTAAAAACTGTCTGGGGTCACATTTGCCACCTTCCAGGCTTCCAGCAGTTTTAGACTACATACCACACTTCACAATTCTCACAATTCTGCTATTTTATCCCTGACTTCTATTACAGTGTTAGGTCACCACTTACTCCAACAATTTGTTCCATAACCTCTTCTTACAGACATTTCAATTCCATGAAACAGTCCCTGACATGTCCCTGACCAAAATGAGTTGGGCTCCAAGCTCTCTGCCTCCCCCCATGCTGGAGGTGAATGTATTTTTTTAGCCTGCTTATATCTTTAAAAGACAGTTTCCTAGGGATCTATGTAAGCTGGAAAAGATACCATTGAAATCAGGGAAAGCTTACATAAAGCTGCACACCCACACACCAAGATCCAATTTGGCCTCTAGGATTGTGGCATTTGCTGTTCACAAGATATATAGAGTTGCTGTATTGCATGAGAGTTTGTGTCCATAAAGACCACACCATAACTCCCACAGCACTGATCCCATCTGCTTCAGGTGTAACAGGAGCTAAATGGAAGGCTCCAGTATATGGAGCTGAGAGGCATAGAAAGGGAGAGAAGACAAAGAGGCATAATCACCAATATTGTGTAACTCAGGGTATTTTTAGCTGCTATACAGATATCCAAATACCTTTTAAAACTTTCTGAGCTCTTGACCTCCTTGACTTGCAGTGCCAATGAATTCTTCAGATCATGTCTTGAATAAAAATGTGACTGCTGGCCAGAAACGTTACTAAGCAGAACAGTCCTATCAGTTATAATTCAATAAGTGCAATCCTGCTGCTTAGCCATTGACATTTCTGTTTCTTTTATATGGGTATGTGGCAGCAATATTTCTCTGGAGCAAGGCTAAAATACAAAGGACAGGCTTTTGAACATGACTTCTTAGAGTATTTAGCTGGAAATCCCTGGTTCCTTATGGCACCTGCAGATCTCAGCATTCATTTTACTTTCAGGTTTTTCCCTACATCTAACTTTGCCTTCCCACAGGTGAAACATTTCATCTTAGTTTTATTCATTCTGCTTTTTTACAATCCATTACCTTGCTTTCTGTCAATTATCAACAGGCTTTTTACATCTCTTAGTGCACAAATCAGTGCAGAGGAAATGTTACCAAAATTTCTAGAACAGGAAGACATCTAAAGGAATGAACAGACTCTCTCAGGGAAAAAGCCATTTCAGGAATGCTTTTGGAAGGACCAGAATTTGACCAAGCTGGTACTATAATACAGGTACAGCTGCTATCTTGTGACTTTTAATACAGAAATGAGAACATGAATTAATTTCCTTGATCATACTGTTTCAATCTAAGGAAACCTGCAATAATTTACATAATTTCCATCTCCTCTCTTTCTGTAGGCAATTTAGGACAATGTGTAATGCTTTTAATCAGTCTTTTATTAGTATCCTAAAAATGAAATCTTCCAAAAACAAGTTGTGAAGCAATATAAACTCATGTACAATTAGCTCAGTTTAAAAATGTTTTCTCCTAATGGGATTATGTTCTGTAAATGATCTTGTTGCTATGGCAACTACCACAAAAACCACACTGTGTTTTCAGTTCAATAGCAACTATTGCACCTGTGTACCAACCTTTCTTTCTGTGGTTTATGTTTTTTTCTTCTCAGACAGTGGTATGGAAGCAAAACAAAAACTGACCTAGAAAAGTGCAGGCATTGTTTCAGCTGTGCTTGCAGGTACTATTGTTAACAGTACTTCTCTCGTATTTTCTTGGAATAAAGTTCAAATTATCTGTATTCACTCAGCTGAAAAAAACCACCTCAAAACTATTGATGGAGGTATGTGTGCATGTGTTTGCAGGGAAATAGAAAAGCACGCTGCTTAGTTTGCATGGCATCCTAGAAAAATGGGCAGATAAATTGAACAACAATAAAAAATTATCTTAGGAGGCTGTGACCAGTATCAGCAAAAGCCAGCAATGAACAATTCTGTGTGGCCACATAGCTGTCTATAAAAACAGTCATATGAAAAGCCTGTTTTAAGCTTCTCCTTTCCACTCAAGCCAAGGAGGCATCAAAGAGGCATCATTTCCATATATTCTCGTGAGAGTTGATGCTGGAAACACAAGAGAATGGGAAATTATTTTGAATATTATCTCAAGTAAGGTGAGGTAAAAATAACTCCTTTTTACTTATAAATGTGTGGCTGAGTCTCATTTGGAGTCAGTTGCACTGACTTAAGTGACAGAAGTGAATGTCAAGCTTGAGAAAGAAATGTCGGTGAGGAGAAAAAAGAAGTTACCTGGCAAAAGTGGAATTTACCACTAGAAAAGATCACGTAGGAACCCCCAGAAAAGTGTAAGTCCAATTCCCCACCTTAACTTTTCATTATACTCTCTCTAAAAATAAAAAGCACCAAATAACTTCAATTGCCTCCTGAAGGAAGAAATGATGCTACACTTACAATTTTGAGGGGCAGTCAGACACAACAGCGATGGATGCTGAGTTTGAACACAAATATGGTTGAGTTCTGTCCCTCTAACACCCAATACCATTTCTGCCTTGCCAAAAGCTTATCATTCATATAATGTCTCAACAGGAAAATTATGCCCTTGTTTTGCAGAAAAGTAAACATAAATGAACATGCTATTTGCAATCTGATATCCCTAAACAAGGGTACAACAATTTCTTCAAAAGGCATCCTAGGCAAAAGAAGGTCAAAACCAGCCAGCTTTGCTGGGAATAGAAGAATTACTAGCCTGTTCATAGAAGAATAGGAAGAAGGCATTACCAGATGTTCCTCAGTGGAATAGTGCATGATCCACTGTATTGAAGAGAACAGATGAAGTCAGTGTAGCTAAAAGAGACATTTTATCTAGGAGTTGTGAGAGCCTGAAAGCAAAGGTCTGTTACCAATGTGACCTCTAAGCCATAGCTACACCTGAACAAAATGTCTTCATATTCCTTTCTTCCTACACAATATACTCCTTGCCCCATCTCCAGTCACCACTGAGGCACCAGGAGTACGGGCAATTTGTTCCTATTGGATATAAGGATATAAACACCAGCCATCCTTCCCTTTCTAGTACATAATTCAGATTTTCTGCATTGCTGCACAGAATGCATTCCCTTTGTCACAGACTGAAAAACAAACTGGTTTTACCACTTTCACTCAAGTAACAAGCCACAGGACAAAAGTCTCTCAATCTGAATACAGAGAATTGAACCCTACCACTAAAAAGGAAGAGAAAAGTAGAGGTACAAGGATAACTACTTTTTTTGGTTCATTTCTGTTCTTGTAAAGCTGATGCAAAAGGTGTTTCCAGTTAGCTGGAGTATTATCTATTTTTTCTCACTGTACGTGAAAAGAGAAACATAGATGGTCCTAAACAGAAACCTCAGACTTGAATAACCTGAGGTCACCGTAGTTTTCCAACTGTTGACTGAGGCACAATGTTAAATTGTTAAAAAAATGCATGAGTACTATGAAATGACAGGTATGATATATGCAAGTAGCCACCCACTTTGGCATAAGAGTCAGATGCAGGCCAAATTTTTAAGTGACGATATAAGGGGGTGATCAACTTTATTCACATACATGAATCCTATTGATTAGCTTATGCTTCTACTCACTAATAGGAAACAATTGGCTGAGATAGCAAATTATTCTGGCATAAAATCCACTAATATTGCTCAGCCATTCCCACTGTTTTTAGACAATGGCAAATGGGGAACATTTTTGACTGCCAATTTTTCCCCAAGAACTGAAAGAGAAAAAAAGACCAAAAAAAAGAGCAGTTTAGGATGAAATTAAATTCTACATTCTGGGGTCATTAAGTTTTCATTCTGTACATTAAACATTAATGAATAAACTAGAATGTAAACAGTGATGAATGGAAGAAAGAGTGCTTTATTTTAACAATTTTTATTTAACTCTCAGACAGGACATTTTGTTTCTGAAATATTTAATTTAGAGGTTCTTGATAGTCTCTTCAGTTATCAAATACCAAATTGTAATTAGATCATGAGACTTAGCTAGCTGGACTGAAATGCCAAAAAAATAAAGGTTATTTAATCATCAAAGCAATAACAGTCCCACTGTGAAGAGAGTTCTTGTATAGTTTGCTCAAGCTAAATCAAACTGTAGTGATTCTTGAATGCAAAACACTGCAGGATCAATATTCACAGTCATGCAAGTATCAGAAAACCTTGGCTTTACTCAAAGTATTTTCCAGGACATATGAGAAAGCCATGAGTTCATTGCTCAGTACTGGCCTACTCCCATTTCTGTATGTGTTAAGGAACAAACGTTGGACTTTAAATCTCTCCCTGGAAGAGATGGTTTTCCAAAAATCCCACAGACAGCACTATCACTGCTGCCTCCCAGAAATCTGTCCACAGCCTGCTTGTGACCGGGAGCTGGAGGCAGCGCCATGCAAGCGCAGAAAGCTGTCCTTGGAAATAAATTACTTATGGCACAACACAATTGAATCTACTTCTGAGGTTAATCCATAATGACACAAATGGCTGGTTTTGTCTGTGAACTCACTGTGTTAAGCAAGTGCTGATCTTCCTGGGGGAGGGAAGTGAATCCTGCTGACTCACCAGTGAAAGCAAGGGGTTGGAAGGAAGATTGGGAATGACCCTGAAAAATGAAAGCCTAGGCAGAACAGCCCTCAAGGATGCAAACTCAGGGACATATCTGGAGGCAAAATTTTGTTCATAATAATTATAAATGCTTTTGTAAGTGAAAACTCACTCCATAATAAGATTAGTTCTGACAATCTGAAAAACATGTTGGCTATATTAACAGCAATTTGAGAAAGCTCCCAGATAAGTGTCTATAAGCCATCAGTATCTATCTAGAAGGCACCAATCATTCAAAATGAGCACAGAAGGTAACAATATCACTTGGGGACTGCGGAAAGCTAGAGAAGATGAGTGAAAAATAGGCTTCATAAGCCTTAAAAGTTCTGCACTGACCCCTCTGATAACTATTCATCCAGTTTGCTGTAAATTAAAGTTATTGAATATTACATATTCAAATAAATAATTATTTATAAATTAAGCTTCCATCAGAGAAAAAGCATTCTTACTTCCTATTCATATGAAAAAGAAACAAACCTATAAGATGTTCCAAAAAGATAGGCTGGACCTACATGAAGCATTTCTTCTACAGGAACTACATCATGTGGAATCTGATCAGAAAACTAAGGTCCTGATCTTATTGTGCACTGTTGTAATCGACCCCAGCTGTATCCTCTTTTAATCACATAAAAACAATAAGAAAGTGAACATAGTGTTTCCATTTGTATTTTCATTTCAGAAGCATTGGAATGTAAGAAAAAGGTTCTCTATAGACATACCAATACATTGCCACTTTTCCTACACTGTGACCTTCCTTTTTTATATCAGGACTAACTCTAAACTCCACTTTTAAAAGAAAGTTAACATGACCTTTATTAAAATAAAAAGGATGACTGAAATTTTTAAAATAAGAAGTAAAAAAAAATGCTAGAGAGAAATCCTAAAAGTCTTACACAGTTTGCCTTGAAAACCAGAGGCAAATGTAGGCACACACCTGAGCTCTGCTTTGCTAGTTACCAGCTGAAAGTCAGAACTTCAAAATCCATCCAAAAACTCAAATGCCAGGCTATTGACAGTTCTGTGATTGATCTGCCAGTCTTGACTCTGTAGAAAACATTGAATATTTATACCCAGTGGAACATATTATTCCACAGTTCAGTGGTGGTAGCTCTGGCCTGGGACATAGGAAAGTGTTTCTTGTCTCCTGCCCCACTGATAGCACAGCTCTTTATATGAAGTAGAAAAGTTTGCAATTCGGTATATGCCTATGACCTCTCCTTTCTTTTCCATCTACTCTCTTCAGTCAAAACTTTCCCGTCTCCATACTTTTATCTAAAAGAAACTCCTCTAGAAGCAATTGTAAGGACATTCCTATGCCAAAAAAAAAAAAAAAAAAGAAAAAAGAAAGGAAAAAAAAATCAATTTAATGATGTGGTTTCCCACTGGGAACTCATGTTGTCAGAAAAATCTTTACCATCTATGAAAATGGTCCCCTGTCACCTAGTTACAATTTTCCCAGGAGAGAATCATCAGTGTGAGCAAAATCTCAGCTCTGTCCAGCCCTGACTTCTGAGAAATGTGGACTCTGGATCTTCTCAAGCAATGCACAGTAAGCAGAGACAAAAACTGACAGGCACACGTTCCCTCAAAAAAAAGGAAGAAAAACCACAGAAGTTTATTTATCTTTCTGTATCTCTGAATCCTAATAGTACCTGCATGTGCTACATGCTGCCACTCCACCACCTCTGCAACGTGTCACGGAGGACTTGAGTCATCTCTGATGGACGTCGGCACACATCCCGCCAAGCATCTGACAGAGCGATCTGCGTGAGCTGCTCGTGATTGATGCCAACCTGTTACAAATCATTTGTCTCCAACAAACTGTTCTTAACAGTTTGTTTGATGTATTTGATAGGAACTGGGAGGGGAAAATAATAATTTAATAATGCAACATGTCAGAGCTAACTTTTTTAATTCATCAGGAAAACTGTGCTTTTGTCGTATATGTCGCTGGATTAAAGTAACACAGTTAATGCTCAGGTCTAGAGCGATGTTTCAGTAATGGATTAAGTGGTTCCAGTTGTACTCAGAAGCGCCAACACAAAGGATTATTTCTTTTGCTGCCTTAGTCTATTAAGAACAATCTGTCTTTCCTACCATGTTGATGCACTGCAAGCAGGGCAGTACCTTGTGCAGGACAGCTGCTCTCAGTACTGGCTGAAATCCTTCCAGGGCAGTGAAGAAAGCCATTTTACCAGTGGTGATTTCCTCCCAGCTAACACACTGCAGGAGCCAGGAGCCCCTGCTTGGGTAGAAGTGCTTTATGCAACTGACGGGAGATACAGTGGTCAGTGCCAGGCTGCCATATGGAGTGGTGCTTCCTTGCTTGCTCTCACCACCTCCATGAAGGGAAGATGTCACACTGCCCACCTTGGCATCTTGTTTGGCATGGAAAGAAGTGAGGACCTGGTGAAGGAGGCCACAGCTCACCACCTGAAGCAGTCCACTACCCTCTCAGCTGTTCCTGCCCTCTGTCCATCTAGCAAAAGGAAACCAAAGACCAAACAAGATCCAATACAGAAGGGATCTGTCAGTAAGCTTCACTGATGGAAAGGTCTGAAATATTAACCATATTTTTAACATGCTTTAGAAGTCAAAAAAACCCACGAAAGCCAACAAGGACAATATTGCAAAATAACACATGACATTAAAGTATTTTTGTCGTTTGAAAGTCATGAGGGGTGTTGAGGTGATGCACATTCACATTGCGTGGCACCTGTTTGATCCTGGTAGCTCAAGTTCCATTTAAATGTAAAATGCTAATGGATAGACTTATGAAGGCTCTCTACCTGAGAACCTCTGTAATTTTGTCTTGGGGAGGGGAAGGAACCAAAATCCAAATGCTCAAGAACCCCTCCACAGTTAGCACTCCATCTTGCCAACAGCAAGAGATGTTAAACTGTCACCAAGTAATGAGAACTGAAAAGCCCTGGCCACACCCACAACTTCTCAGAGAATTTTACTGTGGTTTAGAAGCTGATTTTTCTCAATCTAACACAACAAATTCAGCTTTAACCATGCTGAAACGTAAGTGAGTCCACCACGGGCTACAGAAACCACTCAAAAGCTGGGAAAATATATAAATGGTTATATCTACAACCTGCTCTGCACTGCTGCAGCTACACTGACATAAACTCTTTTGGTAACTTATTTAAAGCATGTTGAACCAGGAATCACAGTCCCATTTTCAGCTCTAGCACACATCACATAGACTCTCCACTTTAAAATTAATCTCAAGGTCTCCATCTTACTGTCTGGGGCCCTGCCAGGTTGATGTCCAAACATCTCCACCAATGGGGATTCCACAGACCCTCCAGGTCCCATTTCAGGGACCATCCTCATGGTGAAGTGTTTCTTCCCCTAACAAATAACTGCAGTTTCCCAAGTGGCAGCTTGTGCCTGTCACCTCCCATCCTCTCAGTGTGCACCTCCAAGCAGAGCCGGGCCCTGCCTTCCCTATACTTTAAAATGAACCTCAAGGCATCCATCTTACTGTCTTTTCATACGTGCTTCAATTTTAGCCATTTAGTCTTTCCAAACACCTTCTTCCTCTTCTGGGATCTTTTGTTCTGAAGGATTTTTTTTCCCCCTTAAGATTCATTATTTCAGGCAGTTAAATTTCTTATTTTACTTCTCTGGATTGGTAACTGTAGTGTAAGTGACACTCAGGAAAAGAAAGGTGTTCAGCTCAATGTTCCCAAGCTGAGCGTGCTTTGGCTCTTCCAGACAAAGAAAGCTTTTTCTGGAGATAAAGCATTTTATGGGCCATTATCTGAAATTATTAACCACCAACAAATACCACCTCATTCTCCCCCAGTTTTATAGTTATAATCCAGTACCTTCAAGAAATAGAAGTTAAATAACTTTGCTGACAATTTGTACAGCAAACAAAATAATACACAACAGGCAATTGTGAATTCTAACTCTGTAACCACACTTAAGAGGCCTCAGAAATATCACATGAGAATGAATCTCAATTATCTATTATTTAAAACAACTTTTATTTTCTAAATGCCACCAAAGCAAGGATTTTCATAATAGCAACAGAGCCAGGATGAATTTTTCTATGGGATAGAACAGGATGACCTACGTTAAATTCCATTAAAAACAGGGAAATGCAGTTGCTTTGAGTGACATCACATTGAGGAACACAGTGGCAGGACATAAGATCAGTGAATACCAAGATATCTGGGGTCTGTCAGTATTTGCTAGAATGCTTAGCTGAGCCACACATGTTCAGTCAGTCAGTAAACCTAGAACAGTTTTCCCAGAAAGTATTAAGGAAGTTTCTTCTGAAATGAAACCCTAGCTATGGGAGCTCATATGCTAAGCTAGAACAGCTAGTGTTTTTGTAGACATTTTCAAAATGACAATTTGTGGCCACAGGTGATGTTTATCCTTCTGTTTCATGTAAGGATCAACTGTCTCTTGCACCTGTGTAGGCTTTTACTCGTAACCAAACTGAGTTTTGCAGGCTCAACAAATGCCACATCTCTTTTTGGCACTTTTACACCAAAATACTTTAATTCACTTTACAGAGTCGTTCTTTCTGGACTATCTGAAAAGAAAGAAAATCCACACAAAAACCACACTGCTATTCACATGCTACAGTTTATGTCCTGTGGCCATCTCAAAGTTAGCAAATTACTTAAATTTAGTCAGGCAGGATTCTCCTACTGTCATAAGGAAGAAACAAGTACATAAGACCATTCTTTCCCCCTTAAGATAATGTAAAACATAACTGGGCTGAAGGAAGCTTTCCTGTCACAAGACTGTATTTTTTTGTCCAGAGAAAATAAGTAATGCTGAGTATTTAGTATGCAAGAGGACTAGTTTCAAGGTTTTTTGTTGAATAAGTTGTTCTGATTTATCTAGCTGCCACAAGATCCTGCTGTTGTAATGCAAGTTGCCCTCCAGGTTTTTAATACATCACAGACCATGCAGTTCTAAAAGCCAAGAAAAGCACTGTTTTCAACTATTTCCCTACTAAATTATGCATTTATGGTAAATGCCTATAACTTTTGGGCAACTTGAAAAAATACTGTGGGTTTTATCTAGCACTGAGGCAAGGTTATATCTATCAATTATTACATTAAAAAATTAAAATTTTCAATTAAAAAAAAAGCCGTCTCTTGACCATTTATAGCTGCTGGCACTTCATATACTCAGGCATACTTAGAGAAGTACCTGAAAGAAATCCATTCAGTGGCAATCTTCTTTTCTGAGTATGAAAGAGCCATCTCTCAAGAAAGTACTCCTCGATTCCCAGACTATGTGATTCTCAGGAAATAAAAAAATGTGAAGTACCAATCCCTTCCACTTAATGGCACATTTGTATTACAAGAGTCACACTCATGGTAAACATCTTCTAACAAGAATAGTTACAACTCATCCCTAGAGAAGGAGGATGAAACAGGACAAGGCACTGAAGATCAAATGAGGCTCAAGAACTGGCACTAGGAGAAGGATTTCAGATATCCAATCCCCAGAAAGTATTCATAGGCACAGGACCCTTCTTGACAGGTGGATAATTCCCTAAGTATGTGGCATATCTGACCTTTAGGGATCAAGCCTGGTGTGACTGATAAGACAAGTGTGAGGCTTAGAGGAAAGGTGACAAAAACAAAAGACATTTGACTTGTAATCTTTGTGGCTAGTTTAAGTGTATGGAAAAGGAATAAGATAAACAAGGCTACAACACTACAAGACTATCAGAAAGCAAAAAAGAGGAATATTAAGGGAAATAAAAACTATATATATGTGGAAATTATTCCAACAGCATATTAGAAAATGCAGTTAAAATTGGACAGAGCAGATAATTGCCTAGAAATTAATAACCTAAATTTTAGATCCAGCAGCAAATATTTCATACCTTCTGAGTTTTTGGTAGTAGATGGAAACCAACAAATTTAGACTTTTTAAGTTAGTAAGTGAAAAGTTTTGGCCCATTAGTCTGCCTGCAAAGATAGAAGGGACTGAAAAAAAATCCTGAAGGCAAAAAACAATTAAAATATATGCTAAATGAAAAAGGAAATGTAGCAGTATATGGTGTAGACTGCATCCAACTATTACCACTTCTGCTAATGAATCTGATTTTTTAAATGAAGGAAATGCTATTGGTCTCATTTATCTGGACTTAATTAAAGTATCTTGCAGGGACATAAGGGGAAATTATTAAACTAGAGAAAATTGAAGGTAGTAAATATATTATAATGCCTATAAAAATAGTTTATAGAGAAGACAAGAATACCGGTAAGGGAGAATGGATCTTTGGCAACCATATTTCATACATTCATTAACCACTCAGCCATAACAGGTAGGAGCACACTGGTGAAATCCAGTAATGATGTAATGCTGAGAAGCATCTCAAAGTAGTAAGGACTCTAGCATTGTCTTGGAAGAGCTGGCAGACTGAGGAATAGATGTAAGTATGGGTTGAAAATAACTATTTTTAAGGGCAAAGTCACTGCTTTCAGGACAAATATCAGTAATTTCAGCTAAGGAATGGGAGTTCATCCTATGAAGATGAAAAGAAAAAAAAAGAAAGGAGCAAAGTTTATTTCAGTATGATCTACAGGCTACTGTTGTTTGGAGAAATGCAATCTTAAGTAAGATGCCTGACACAAGGTACTTCCTTGGGAGTTAAGAAAATAATAGGAATTCTGGTGAAACATCATGTGAAACACAGCTATGGCCATGCACAATTAAGAAGTCAATCCAAACAGGACTGAGCATGAGGAAGAACGATTAGAAAGGTGATCATAAGAATGAAAACTTTCTCTTATAAAAAGAAAGGGGAAAAATTTGGCTCATTCAGTGTAATGTGTATTACACCATGGAGGGGCAAATACAGGAAATGAGGAAGATAAAATGCAAGTTATATAAAGTTGTCACAAGCACAGATGGGTAGCCTGCAAGGCTGGCATGATCAATACAGACTCTGTTATTGGGCAGCACAGGGTCTGTTATCTATTTGATTACCTTTGGGTTCCCAGCACAGATTATCAGGTGTTTGTAAGGAAGAAGCAGCTTCTCTCAAAATGAGAAAGAATATCATGCTATTGGAGTGACAGACAATTCTCCAGTCTCTTTCTAGAGTCCACCTAAGGACAAAACTGCCTCCACAGCAGCTTCATGATGAGGTTTCTATTCAGAAATCTTCTCTCTCTCCACCTGTCCCATTGTATCCAGCTGCTACTTGTAAATCCAGTAAGGATTATTAAAAAGCTATCAAGATTGGAAAAACACTTTTTAAATACTTAAGGTTTTAATACTTAATCCTTAAGGTTTACAGAGAGGTAAAACTAAAAAACTTCTGTGTTTTCTTATATGGATAGATCTTGTTGGATTTTGTCCTGAAATAAGTAAATGTGTTCAATATATTGTGAGAAGGCAGGTTAACCCAAAGAATGGCCCAAGAGGAATCAGCCTCATCATTTTACCTCATTGATGTTGTGCCTTTACTTTACTATTTATAATCTTACATTTTCTTAAATGGCAGCTGTCAAAAAGAAACCAAAACAATCATATGCCTGTTCCCAATAGGCAAGTAAAAGCAAATAGCTCTGTGTGGGATTACTTCTGGTTAGATTCCACTAGAACATGCCACACACTGTAAAACCTTATAATTACTAATTAGACAATCAAGAAGATGACTGAGAGTGCCATTCTCCGACTCAGATTACCAGGAAATAAACACCAAGACAGAAATAAAATGACACATTTCCAGAAACTGTGAATACAGCCTAACAACACACATAAAGGAAAACAGACCCTCAGGGAGCATTCTAGCACACCCCTAAAGTTCTAGGCTGAGATCCAAAACTGCCCTTCAGGAATGTGGCAGGAATCAGAGGGAATTTGACATATTTGGCCCCATTCAGTGACCCTCTTACTTGACCCTTTGCTGCTGCTGCTGCTTTTTCAGTGCAGTCCATTCAGTGAATGGTGGGGGAATAAAATAACATCGGCCCACATTCTAGCAGACTACAGGGAAATTAAGGAACTAATTTTGAATCACCATGTTTACAAACAGCGGCCCAGTTTACAGAACTCTTCAGGGAACTGAACTTTTAATGACAGTTTTAAATACTGTGAAATAGGTTTCAGAAAGAAAAGCAATGGTTGTCCAGAGACTGTAGGGTGTGGGTGGGAGCAAATGGCACTCCCATAAAGAATGGAGCAGCTGCTGCCAGTTTGGCATAGTTATGCAGTATTTAGCATATTTCACCCCTGAGGATGATTATCTTTCTGTCATGAGCATAAAACACAGATAACTCATGAGCCAGTTGAATCTCTTTCTCATAAGTGGTAGGGAGGTAATGCACTGATAACTCTTTGGAGGTTAAATATATTTATTCTATTGGAACTAGCTTTTATTATTATGGCATTCGAAAGGGACAGATATTGTCTGAAATCCTGATTTTTCATTTCTCTGTCTGTTTGGGTTAAGCTTTTTGTTATATCTGCATTATGCTTGCCACAGTAGAATACAAGAGTAATCCAGAAAAGGCACTGAAAAGAAACACTGGATAAGCATATACATTTCTTCATTAGGCTTTATGGTGCAAGTACATGCACCTGTTTTCTTTCGGTTGCTGTGTGGATGAAAACCTGTCCAACAAAGAGATCAGTGATACAGACCATTATGAAGAGCTCTGTGTTTTGCTCCTGTGGTAAAATGACAAAAAGTAAGAAATTCTGAGATGGGAGCCATGAAATGGTGCAGTTTCTCCTCCCCCCACTTCACAGCAATGTAGATTTCTAAAAGGACCAACAGAGACAGTTTACAATGTCATGAGACCCTGACCATCCCACACAGAGCAGCCAGAAGCCCTGGACCTGAGTGACTTTTTTTTTTTCCTGTGAAATATGAGCAACTCTGAGCTAACCCTTCATTTGTTAAGCTAAAGCAACTTCTTTCAACAGAGGATGGGTAAGGTTAAGTTTAAAACAAATTCCAAGAGAAGCACTTATACACTTCAACACTGCAGCTGAGAAAGTCAGCCGCAAGCACTGTTTACGGGTGATTCACTTCCCGTTTGGCTCCTACTTTGAAGGGACTGTTCTCTTTTCCTTTAAGGAGACACTGGGGGATTTTAGACTCCTAAATTGGACACCTGAGTTGGATGGTAAAAAGGGATGTAGTTGTAACCTTCCTATTCAGAAATGTAGCCTTTATGTCATCATAAGAAGGATCTATTCATTAATTATTCACCATTCTTGGTTGTCAGCTTAATCTAAAAATGCATTTTGAAAGAATAAAATAGAAATGCAGAGGTTCTTTGCTCATTTTGTCTTCCATAACCTTCACAGCTAAATTGATGTGGCCCTTAATATAACCAATATGTTGAAAAAAATTAGAAAAACCCCACCAGAACTATTTTTCACAGAAACTGCCTGATAGCTGCTTTTGGGTAGAGGGCAAAGAGAGTACGGAGAGAGAACTCCACCTTCACTTCTTTCCTTGTGCATTATAAATGGCTTTATACAGAGAAACATACTAAAATTTTTAAAAGTAGATTTCTTGTATGTTGAGCTGAAAAAAAAAAAACCTGCTTAAAATTCTGATAAAGACTGATTATTCTGACTGCTGAACAGCTATTCCAACTACAAGGCTCAGAAAGATTCATGCATACAATGCACCACTGTCATTCAATCAAAGAAGTTTTATAATCCACTTTTGAAAGCAATAATTTCCTAAATTCTGTGAAAAGATCAATCTTTTTCCTCTCAGAGTTTATAAATTATCCCTATTACAGCAATTTTTTTTACTGTTAAAAGACAGTTAACTTTATTATTGGGAAAGCAGGTTGAATGGTACCAGAGAAGGCAAGTAAAATAAAAGGCATCTGAGAGATGTTCTGAATGCCTTGCTGCAGCAGTCGAGGAAAAGCACCTTCTCACCAGTGACAGGCAGGTACAGCCTGAGAGGATATTCTCCAGAAAACCAGGATAATTTGCCATTTGGGACTCAGACAGCTTTCATGAGCAAGTACATGTGCCTCAACAGCTCACATTTCTATTTTTTTTATGATTTGCATTAATAAGCACATAAACAGAAATTTCTCAGGAAATTTTAAAAAAAAAAATCACTTTTTTCATCAGTTCCTTTTCTTAGTTGTTCTATCCTTTGCTGCTTCTGTAGCAGTTTTTAACTACTCCACTCAAGCTTTACATTGTTTTGTGATGCATAGTCTAGTACAGGGGTGGCTGATAATGGAGCAGATCTGTACCTGTGAAATGAGGGTAGTAATCCTTCCTTTTTCTGCTTTTAGCCTGGTGTTTGATTGCAAAGCACTCGAGGAAAAGGGTGTTTCTTACTAATTACGTACACAGTAGTTGGGCATTTGTCTCATCTTAATGCTCTGTTCCTCTCTGTCATTTCAGAGAATTCTGATACCCAAAGCTCTGTGCCTTTCTTTTCTTTTTCCAGAAAGAATTTGTCAAGGCTCTTCATGACAAGACATTAATATTTATTTTTTCATGAAGCTGCCAAAAGTAGAAAGAACAAAACCAACCCCTCAGCCCCCTCACCAAACTCTGCATTCAAAATCAGTTAAAAGAAAACGTACAGACATTTACTTTCAATTATTTTAGGAAATGTATCTCCTTGTTTCAATAACTGAAACCCACCAGTGTAATATCAGGAAGCAAGTAGGGCTATTTTACAACACTTACCTCGATTAGGCACATGATGCTTGCAAGACTCTTCAAGGCACCAGTCAAAGGAAAAGAGGGTGGATAAAAGGGATAAAAGGTTAACACTCCAATAGGGCAAGAAGCAGCACTGAAAAGGGGAAATGTTCAACAGCTTAAAGTTTCTACCTGTCTCAGGTGACAAGAAAATTGTTTAACTTCTAATGTAGCAGAGACATTTAAAGATATCTATCACGTTCATGGTACCACTCTTGAGAACCACAAGGTTTGCACACAGTTTTGAACCTGATGCAGAAAGATTTTCTATTCAAGCAGATGCTTAAGATAAGCTTAACTAGACAAAAACTTCCTATTACAAAAAAAAAGGGGAAAAAAAGTTTATACAATTTTTTATTTCAATTTTCACCAGGAAATATTTTCCTTGACTGAAATATTTTGATTTAGTAATCAAATATTTAAATATCAAAGCAAATTGACATGAGAGCTAATGTCAGAGTCTCAAGGTTCTTTCCTTATCTCATCCAGACTCAGTGGTCAGATCACTTTGCTCTAGCCAAGATAATGAGGTGTTTCACAAAAAGTCTTCAACCACAAGCACAGATAAGAGAGATGTAATCTAGCAATGGAGCTTAATCCTGAGATGGGAAACAGCATTTGCAGGAGTCAGGATGATAACTCACCACACAGGGTTCAAGGCTGAATTCAGTGTTGAATGTTAATATGTTAAATGATACCTTTCTAAACATTTTGTGCAACGCTTATTTCAGTACTGTTTCAGTTTCTTAAAAACTTATTAAGAATGTAAACAAAATCTTAAAAAAAAAACCAAATAAAAAACCCACCAAAAAAACACCCCCCCCCAAAAAAAAAAAACTTGCCCACAGACCAAAAGTTCTAATATAGTATTTCACCTAATAAAATTTCTTGCCTCTCAACTTCTGAGGATTTGAAGACATACTTTGAGGCTGACTTAACTCAGAAGATTGTCCTCTTAATTGTCTGCAGATTGTGTATTATTCCAGTTCCTGTGAGATGGAAACCATTATCAAATCCTATTTTTTTTTTATTTACTTACAGCAGTATAGCCTTCTACTGCACTGGCTGAATCAGGACAACAGACACCAGAGAAAATTTTGTACTTAACCTCTGAATTTTTGTACTTCTGGATATATACTCAAACTATTTAGAACTTTCTTGACACACAAACTCATAAAGAATTTAGGATTGAATTTTACAACCCCCAAAGTTTATTCAATATTTACAATTTATTCTGTTACGATTATAAGTGAACCAATTTTTTTCTATATAAATTCCTGCTGTTACCAGCGCAAAAGTGGAGGTGGATAAATAAATTGAGCCAATTGAAAAATTTGAAATATTTTTCTCACTTTAACTGAAGAGATTATTTCCAAAAAAATAATGCTGATGAATCATAGAAAGGTGAGACTACACAGAGGTAGGGTCAACAACACTTATGCTATTCCCCAAAACTATTTTCTAGCATTTTCAGAGCATTTCAGTGATAAATATTTCAGAAACTCTTAAGCACCAAATCACCACACCATCCCCTACCTATTTAGCGTGTTCTTCACATTCAGGGGTACTTATGCATCAAATTAGATTTCCAGCAAACTACCCATTTCACTACCACCTTCTGCATTCAGCCCTGTTTGGGACAGTTGGGTTTTTCTATGTGATTTTATGCATTGGAAAGGATTGTGAGAACATGACAGCCCTATTGTGTTTGGTGGGTCCAGACTAAAGAAGCACAATCAGCAATTGCCAGACAAATAAAATTTTTGACTTTGACCCAGGGTTAATTTCCTGACCCATAAGGTTCCTTACTTTCAACCTCCAAAGTTGGTACCAACAAGAAAGCTTCAGCCATAAGGGTATGAAATGGAAGTTAAATGTAGTAGTTCAACTGCAAAAAATCAATAAACTGGTCCTCATCTAATTCTAGACAAGCTGATGTTCCTTAGCAGTAACACACCCTCTTCCTCACTCTCTCACACACACGCACACACATAAAGAATACACATTTTCCACACAGGGACCTTACTGAACAGGAATATAAAGTGATTTTAGACAGAATAGTTTCTCTGATTTGCAAGTGAATCAAACGAAAGCAAATTAAGGCAGTTTTCTTTTTTTTCCCCAAAATGAGAAAGGCTTTACATTACTTTAATGTGGTTTAATTAATCCAATTTACATCAATTAGCCTGGATTAATTTCCCAGAGAAGACAAGTACAAAATTCAGGTTTCACTGAATCAGCATTTGTACAAGCACAGTAAAAGTAGCTGATTCTAAGTACATAGACTATGATCATAATCCCAGTAACATTCATTGTGACTGCTAACATACCTGAAGAAAGGCACAATTTTAAGTGCTTACATAAAGAAAAAGCATGAGGGGATAAAAAAAAGATTTTCAAAATGTGTAGTCTAAAGGAGCATAAAATAGAATTGCCATCAGACAAATGAAATATCAATATTGCTTTTTAAAGTAAGTGTTTCTTTATGGCAAGATGGATCAGTTCCATTAACATATGAATAGGTTTTCATAACATTACACCGTTTGAATGGAAACAGTCAAACTAGTGGAACTTATACTCTATCTCTTTTAAAAGTGATCCAAATTGCTTCAGTTTGTATTGTCTGTCAGCTCTCGCGCAGATGTTCCCTTTCACACCCAAGCTGGCTGGTCAGGGCAGTACTTGTTCCAGTTGGAGGTTACCTTCTCCCAGAGAGTGTGGGACATCTGACAGAATTTGGGGGTGTCTGCTTTAAAGATGCTTAGTCTGCTTAAGGCAAATTTGGCCTTTACCTGAAACACTGAAATCATCCAGCTAGTGCAAATCATTTTGCCCAAACGCAGATTAGGGCACATTTCCACGAACCTCCTGCTGGAAAACAGATTAAAGAATCTTTGGGCAGAAACCTTTCTACTATCCCCATGGGACACAGAAAACAAAACAGTCAGACAGAGCTAAACAAGTGCATGGAATGAAAACCAGATTGAGGCATCTGAGGCAGTGGATGATGAAGGGCGAGGAGTAGCAACTGAAGAATGATGCTGACATTATTTTTGCTGTGTCTCATCCTAGCTGTGCTCAGAAAGATCACAGCTCCCTCCTACTACTGGACTGCCTTATCACTAACCTGTGTTAGAGAACAGGAAATTTTGCCAGACCTACCAGTCTATGCCATAATAGCCTTTTCCAGGCCAGGTCATCCTGACTGAATCAAATTATACCAACAGAACTCAGCAGTAACTGGAGGTTAATCAGTAGAGTCTGGAGGGAATAATGTCTTCATGTGGCCAGTGTCAGTGAAACAGGATGCCAGACCACAGCCTAGACAAGCAAGGGTAAGCCAGAAATTGACGTAAAATCAGACAAAGGGTTGCACAAGTGTTTCTGGTTCATCCAAGAAACATCCACAGAAATTGCCTGATTATGAACAAAGCATGGAACACATACCTCTTTACAAAGGCATAGTGCAGAATTATGTATGTTTTAGTGAACCTAGACAAACCTCTTTCCAACTGCTTCTCTCCTTCTGTCTTTTTGTCTCCCACAGTGTGGGCAAGAGTTTCTGCCAGCTGTTTCTCTGTTAGCCAAAAAACATCCACCTTTTTGTCCCCTCACCATTTCACTTGTCCTGACTCTTAAGCAAATAGCACTAGTACTAGGCTCAAGCCAGAAATAGTTCTTCCTGGGGTTTTTCCTCATGGGGTTTTCCCAAAACAGAACAGCAATTCCAGAAGATGATAAGCAGTGAGAAGAGCAGCACTTTAAGCAAAGGGAAACACTCTTCCAGCTCATAACACTTGATGAGTTTCTGCTAGTACAAAGGATTTGTCTTTTCCATATCAGTCCCCATTAACCACAAGGCAAATATCAACCAGTGACAAAATGAGAGAAAGAGCAAGTTGAAGATGCTAAAGAGTCTGTGGAGGGAGGAAAGACAAACTCCTGAGAGCTGAGGACAGCAGTTTCAGCATGATTAATACATGCATGGTCTTGAATGTAAGCACTAATGGCATGAAATGAAACTGAGCTGTCTAGGGAAATCAAGCAGGACACACTTTGCAACACCACAGCCTTCCTCTAGAGTTTAATTTTCATGTTTACCACTAACAAAATCCTTTCTTCAGGTCTCAGCACTTTCCCTTAGTTTTCTCACACAGTTACTCCTGCAGCTCAGGTGAGACAAATCATTTTGAAATTCGTCCAGGGAACTGCTTACTGAATGTGGGTGTAGCTCTAGAGAAACCAGTTACTTCAGCATTCACAAACAGTACATGATAGAAGCTAGAAGCATCTTTTACTGTTTTGCTAAGCCATGCAAATAAGGGCTATGCTTTTTTCTTGCTTGATCTCTGCAGTTCAGCTCTTGGAAAAAGGAGAAATTTCATAAAAGCATTGTGGTTTATGTAGCATTCCTTCATGACTCAAGCTTTAGCATACCAACAAAATTACACTTTTGAATGGGAATGATTAAAGACTTTAGGAGTCTTAGTGATCAATTGTTTGCATGTCGAAGCTTTAAATTTTCCACATTTATTCATGAGGGAGAGGTTGTCATTCCAGAAAACACAAAACTCCCTCCCCTCAAATAAACAAAAATTAGACTGCCTTTTTATGTTCTTTGCTATCAAGTGCAAAACCACCTAGCAGAACTCTCACTTAAACCTCTGAAGGTATCACCATTTACACACAGATCCAATTTATTTCCTTTGTGAGCTAGTTTATGCTTAATAGAATTTGACACTCCTAAATGCTCTGCTGAAACACCATCAAGGTACAGAACTAATAAAGATAATTGCCCTTGCAAAGTGGAAAGTACTTCTGAATGGACTCATTGAACCAGACTATATCTGTTGCAGAAGATTTTTTTCAAACACGTACAGCATTCTTACAGAATGCAAGCTATTAGAAAAAATAACAGTATAATCCCTTGTTATTTACACCTTCCAAATAATAATTTAGTCCAGGAGTTGAAAATGCAGTATTGAGTACTATTCAAACAGTTACAGAAATTTAAATATAACAGGTCATGTATCCCTACAAAGGAAAAGAAAGGAGGGGAAAAAAGAGTGTATGAACTTGCTTTTTAAACAACTCTAAATGAGAGAGAAGCGCATATCAGCATCTTGCACGTTGTCCTGGCATATCACAGACAACTGCCATGGGCTGATTTGCAAGCTATTAAAAATGACCTCTGTTAGTCACATAATGCAAAGAGATGCCATCACCTGCCCACCAATTCCTGTCAGGGATGAACTCATTCATTCTTCCTACCTCCCTGACAGGTTGTGTTTTTTTCTAATAGCAACCACTAAACATGACGGATGTCCTCACCCTCCTCGCTTTGTCGCTCATCCTCTGCCTGAACTGAAGTTGCCACATGGGAGGAGCAAGCCCAGCCTGATGAATGGCACATTTAACACTCATGGTGGTCAAAAGATCTGCAGCTGGCATGAGCTGCTTTAACCTCACAAAGTTAATGGAACTAAAACATTTTCAATGCCAGCTGACAACTGACCCATCTTCTCTGCAATTATTCAAAGCAGTCAGATTTGTAAAGAGAGGTAAACTATTTTGCTGTACCAGCTGACTGAGTTGGATAAATTGGACAAGTTTTTAGGCTTCTTCAGGTTTCTGTCTGACTTTACTGCTGTGCCCCCACCCCAAACTGAGGTGACTGCAATCACATCTCTTTTGTTTGTCCTCAGTGAATTCCAGCCCGCCCAGCTGTAAATATAACTTGCACATCAGTTAGGGATAGTTTCTCGGTAAACAGATCATTTTCTGATCCTGAAGCACATCTGGTTTTACCAGTTATACATACAAATCCAAAATAAATCTGTTCTTAAAAATATTGTCTCTCTACCAAAGTTTAGCAGGCATGGCTGTCACATTATCACCAGGAGAGAAGATTTCTCTTTATGCTTTTACAGTATTAACTAATTTATGTTTCAGGCTGCAGATCCAGCTTTGGCCAGGAAAGGAGGAGAATGACCCTGCAATTATCAAACTAGGGTTTCTCTGAAATATGAGAGACATTGTGAATGTAAAATTTATCTATTTAAAAAGAAAAAAAAAAAAGCCAAAAATTGTTTATATTAACAACTTGTGATTTTGAATGGCATTGGTCTATCCAAATTGGTGATATCCCAATTGACTTAGCTATTCCTTGTGGATGAGATTTACACCACTTCTGTTAGGGTACCTAAACTGTGCCTGTGCTGAGCAGAATCACTTCCCCCAGACCTGTTGGCTGCACTCTAGCCAGTACAGCCTGGTATGTGCCAGGCCCTGTTGGCTGCAAGGGAAGCACTGCTGCCTCTTGTTCAACTCTCCCACCAGAAACCCATTTTCCTTTAAAGCTCCTTCCTCTTGCAGCTGGCTCATGGCTGCTGCTGTAGCATGGGATTATTTTTTCCCAGGTCAGGATTATCTTGTCTTGAACTTCATGGGGTTTCTGTCGCCTCATTTCTCCAACCTGTCCATTCTCCCCTGAATAGCAATTCTTCCAGCCAAAATATTGACTGCTCCCACCAACCTGGTATTCTCCAGAAACTTGATGGAAGTCCACTGTCTCCTATCATCCTTAGTATTAATAAAAACACTCAATAATATTGGCCAGCCTCAATAATGATCTTCGAGGGACAGCACTGGCAACAAGCTGCCAGCTGGGACTTTGTGTTGCTGCTGATAGTTCAGCCAATTTTCCGCCCACCCTATTATCTGCTTATCTACTCTACATACCATCATTTTGGCTGTTTGGAGATTAGCAGAACATATTAAAAGACTCTCTAAAATCAAGGAAAACAGCATCCGTGGATGTCATCTTATCTACAGAGCCATTCCTTCATCACAGAAGGTTGTCAGATTTGTCCAGAATAATTTGTACTTGTAAATCCATTCTGCCCATCCCCAGTCACCTTTCTCCCTTTCCTATAGCTGGAATTGGCTTCTAATAATGATTTGCTCCATGACCATCACAGGACTAAGATAAAGCTGACTGGCCTTTAGTTTCCTGCATCTTGCCCCTTGCCCTTCTTGAAGGCAAGTGTGATGCCTGTCTTCTTTTTAACTTTCTTAGCTGCCATCACCTTTTAAAGGTATTAGAGAGTCACCTTAAAATTATATTGGTGAGCTCCCCAAATGCATTTTATCTGATCCCACAGACTTGTTTGCACTCATTTAGTTTAAGCACTCCTTACTTTACCATCTTGTAGTGTGGATAAGGCTTCACTCAGGCCCTGATAATAAACCCAGGACCCTTAAAGGCCAGTGGACAGAACTTACAAGTGAAAAAAATTGAGCATCTTTTCCCTGTCTTTTGTCATTATGTACCCTGGTCCATCAAGTAGCAAGTTCACACTTTTTTTAGCTTTTCTTTTGGTTCAGAAGTACTGGAGAATTTTTTGTCAGGTTTCACAATCATTGGTATCCACACCTCCAGCAAATCTTATTCCATCAGAGTACAATGGGGGCTTTTTGTATTTTGAGATTAAAGGATACATGAACACGCATGTGTGTTTGAATCATTCTGAGTTCTGTTAGTTTAAGAAAATAAAGATTTTCTTTATTTTTCATACATAGTTAAGGAAAGCTCTTCCACCTGCTCACTCATATCAGACCTTCTTGGTTCTCTCTGTAGTTGTTCACCCTCCTCTTTGGCCAGCCCAGTAGAAAGGTGAAAACAGAAAGAAAAACTCCCTCAAGAGATGTAAAAATGGTGACTGCCTCCTAACCACTTTTATCACCATTGTGTACAATAGGGAATCAAACTACCACTTATTTCTTCATTTAAATGGTCTGCTCACTCATCTTAATATTGATTTTTTTCTATTGCAGTAGGAAAAATCTGAAGAAATAAGATGATAATGCAATCTGCCCCTACTATACACACATACACTTCACATCAATGCTTGAAGTCCTGCATTATCCAAAGCTATTAAGCAGAAGCCTGCAACTGAAGTCAGTCTTGCATAGAGAGTTAGAAATGCTGTACTCTTTTTAAAATCAATTTACCACTATGCTCACCATGGTCTCTGGGGAGAGACATTAGACCAGCCTCAGAAAAGGTTATTGAATCATTGTTTCTCCAACAATGGTTTTCAATTACAAACAAAGTGAGGGCTGCATTTTACAAATCCTTACTTGTGGCCTGTACACACATGCACTACGACACAGAGAGGATGAATGGAAAGGATTACCAAATCATGCATGAGGTCCTGTCTGCTGCACAGGGGTTGGGGCTTGACTTAACTTGTGGGTTTCCAGGCCATGACCTTCAGCAGAAGGAAAAGACCTAGAATTGGACCTGCATGACTAAAATAAAGCAACAAATGAGTCAAAGTGTATTGTAGCTTTAAGAGTGTTTAGGAGAGAACACTTCACACTGCACAATGAATTTGCTTAGAAGAGTTGCCTCACTGGCTTTTTTGAAAATGAAGAGTAACCACATGGTTTGTATAGCTGGGGGTAAATTCGACAGCCGAAGCACAGTCTCATGTTCATGATTACTGTATCATATTCTGCTAGTGCCTAGAAGGTGCATGGCCCCTCACAGAGAAGTGAAAACAACTCTCTGCTGAACGATGCAGAGAGTCTAAATTAAACTTCCACAATGGATGGGAGCACAAAAAAAATCTATTGTAAATACTGTTATTTAGGCAGGTTTGTGTGCCTCAGAAAGTAATAAAGGAGAATAAGCACTGTCCAGATGTGTTTGCCAGGGATATGTGTACAAGAAATAGGTAAGAAACTGTGAAAAAAGGACCAGGGGGAAAAGGGGCAATTCATGACAGATAATATTTAGCATCAGGGTGAGTGTCCTTGCCCATGGCAGTGGGGTTGAAACTTGATGATCTTTCAGCCCAAACCATTCTATGATTCTATGGTAAGTCTTTTGATAAGGCATTCACATTTAAGGAGTGTTAAGGAAACTTCCCTGTCTGAACATCCAGGAGGCACTCTGGCAGTCACACTCCCACCATCAGATACTTTTACTGCTGAGACTGAAACTCCTTTGCAGCTGGTGGCTCCAGTGAGCCAATGGGTGCCCCACCTGGCTCCCTACACACTCCACCCTCACATAGACCAGGCTTCCTTACTGATTTGACCCCAGGCTTCCCATAGCAGAGCCTAAAATGCTTGCATGCATAAAGCAGTTTATCCATGGCCCAATAACAGAGTAGTGGCTCAAGATGTCTATCCATGCCAATTCTGGAGTCTTCCTGCTAAGTCAGTAGCTCCTGCCATGTCTCTGGCTGTCCTGTCTCCTGGCTGGTGACACAGGTCCCCATGCCCCCTGTTGTGCAAAGAGAGAGCAGCTTAATCTGCAGGTTGTACACCTAGCTACCTGCAGTAAATGTATTCCTCAACGAGGAGAAAAGTCAAAGCAGGAACTACCACCAAGGGAGTTTTAGCAATCTATTATGGAAGTGTGAGAGCTGGAGGGCAGGGAGAGACACTAAAGACCAGGTAACAGCTCTAAAGGACCACAGGAACAAGATGTAAAACCTTCAGGACCTTATCTCTACCAGAGTTTATGATATTAGTAAAGGTTTGTTGGGCAAGACCCTTCCTTTTAGACAACAAAAAAGAGCTACACAGCAAAGGAGCACTGATCCTGTGACAGTCATCAAAGGCAACAACCAGGGAGGCAGGTCTGGAGGACTCCTGAAGCCTTTAACCCAAATAATGGAATATATCAGCTAAAAGAGGACAGGTATGCAGCACTGTTCCCTTTCTGAGTGCACAGCGGGTATTGAAAACAAGCCTAAGAAAGGAGTGTCACACTCAGGGCCATCACAGAGAGGAGAAGCTGCATTCCTTTAAAAGGCAGAGGAACTATAGCACAGATTAGACAGTGAGCCTAACAGAAATTCCCCTCAAAAAAAAAAATTCCCACACAAATTGTCTTCTCAGTCTCACATACTGCAAGGGTAGATATGTAAAAAGAAGGAAAAGAAAGGACAGTGACTGGGGAATAAGGTGGCTTTTTCCAGTATTTGACCTAAGCACGGAAGTGCAAAAGAATATAGGATGTCATAATTCATGTGGCAATGAATATGTTATAAAGGGGACACTTTCATTAGAGGAAATCAAATCTAGAGCTTTCCTCAGAGATTAGTTAGACAGAAGAAAAAAAGTCATAAAACACTTTAATAAACAAATTCATAGGGAAATTACATTGTTCCATCCCTCTATGGAATGTGTTAATGTCAAACCCATTCCAGAGAAAATGGGAAGGTTCACTCCAACATCTCATCAGTCTTACAAAGCAACAAAATCAGTCCAAAAACTCCCATTGGTAATTAGAAGAGAGGGTAGGGGAAAAAAAATGAGTTGGAGGACACAGACCCTTGAAACTGTAAGATGTTAAGCAAATAGATGCATCCCACACACTGTTAGGATTCTACTGGATGTTGTCTGTATAGTTTAATTAACAATAACTATTCACCCCCTGTTTTGCTGCTAATGTAATCTCAAAAGCACTACACTAATTCCACTTGCAGATTTTATGGTAACATTTAAATTAAAATACTCTGAGTACACTTAACTATCCATTCAATGCAGATTTAATAAGGTGGTTATAGGTTCATTAAGTAGAAATTGATTATTAACTCTTTGCTGGCCTACAGCTGTGAATATTTTGGTAATGAATGGTGTATTCTAGAATAGACAATGTGCTCAATAAACTAATTCCTTAGCTGGCTCCTTAACTCATCAGGTTAAACCATTTTGTGCATTTAGTAGTGAACACAGGGTCAAAGTTGTGGCAAAATGCCCATCATCTTCACTATGAGCAATACCTTTTACACTATGATGGTTTTGTAGTGAATAGTGGCAAGTGGATTTTCTCCTCACTAGGAAAAAGGTGACTATGTTAAAATATATTAGTAGTTATAACATTAATTTTTTTTCCATTTTGTTGATCTTGTGAACATAGCTGGAAAGACTCATTCTAACTACATGCTTCAAAAAGTGATTCAGGAAGCATAAATCAGATGGAAAGCCAATAGAACATGTCTAGTAGCACAACTCAGCCCCTAGCAGACAAAAGCAGTGCTCTGCCCACACTCATCTGCTCAGCTCAGGGTAAGTTCCACATTTAGTGGCCAACAACAGGAGACGCACTTGTTTAAGATTGGGATGATACTAAGGTACACTCAGAAGTGGGGTCCATTATGCAAAGTGCATTTCTGCCCATCACCTTCTCATGTTATCTGTGATTCAAAAGATCCCAAAAAAATGGTTCACCTTCTCCTTAATTCTTAATAATCCTACTTTGCATGTCTTTGGACTCCTGTATTATTGCCACTGAACTGGGAAGGACCACTTAAAATGTCTTCTCAATATTTTTCATGAAGAGGGTTTGGAGAATTCCAGCTTCATCATTCAGACTCAACACTTCAGGCAACTTCTTAACTGTTGTCTGACACCAAAGTTTATCAGGCTTCAAGGCTGTTCAAATCAATTTTAACCCAAACTGGCAAAATTTTAAGAGCATTCCCCAGACCAGAAAAAGCATTCAGTAATCTGGCCTTTTAGCAAGTGTTACCAACTAAGATATTTACATAGCAAGTAGGTGGTATTCTTTAGCATTTCACCTTACAGATAACACTTCTATGCTTGAAAGCAGTTTATTACCAGTATCCACTGTGTTCTGCAGCTATAAAGACAATACTGTTTTTTTGAAACTTGCTTCAAGAACTGAATAACTCAGAAGAAAACAAAAGCCAATTGCACTGAAAAGAACAATGCAATAATCCTAAAACCCTGCTGTATATTCCCTCAGCCTGACGTGTTCAGAGAGAGCTGAGGCACGTGTAGAGTTTCTACCAAGTAATTGAACCTCTCCTCAAAACTTCCTAAGAACAAACTCTATTGATTACTGGTTTAGCTAGCACAGCACCAATTTATTTTGTCTCATTTCATAAAAACAGAAACAAAAGCCTTCCTCTTACTCAGGTGAAGAGGTGCACAGGACAGGAGCTTCACAGCTTCATCCTCATAACCTGCTTGCTCTAGTCCACAGATCTGAACTCAGGCTATATCGCACTACTAATGGAATAATCAGGCCCCTCACACCTAATAAAGTACAACTTTATTAACTTAATTCAAGTAATTCCCTTGTGCATGTGCAATTCTTGAGCTCAGTTATAATGACTTTAATGAAGAAAGCAAATCTTTTGCTAGTTAAATGCCAAACGTGCTTTTTCCTTAAATTTTTTCCTCTACTTTCATTAACAAGCTCCCTTTCCAAATAGCTGTGTGCATGTAAACAGTGAACTCAGATCCACATATCCAATTAAACCACCTCATACAATCACAGCATGCCTTGGGATCAGCAGTTCAGACATGTTTTTTGAGATTACTGGTATAAAGCCTAGTTTCTTCCTCTGAAATTGAGTAAAAGATCATTTTACGTTCCAGATAAATTAACTCATTTCCAGAATATACTTCTTAATTGTTCAAATGGTAACAAGCAGGACAGACATCCTAGTGTGCTAAGAGACACTGTAAAAATATAACCCATTCTTTGCATTATACTTACTGGTCTTAATGAACTATAGAACACTTGTTAGCTTGTAAATATTATTTGGAGGAAAAGGACTGGAAGTAATTGTGAAATTTGTTATCTAAGTTTCATGGCTATCTCTAGTTAAATCTGTGGGTTAAACTAAAAGTCTTGTCCCCTGCTCTAACACTCAGTAGGTTTTCTGTATCCCTATGAAAGCAAATATTTTTTTTTAAAGTATGCTTTTTTATTAATAGAAAAAAAGAAACCCAAACTCAACAAAAGGAAAGAAATAACCAGTCACCATTTCAAATATATTTTATCCAGATGTATGACCTGAATTTAAATACACTTGATGAAAGAAGCCATTAGTCCTTTAGTATCCTTTCTTCTTGGAAATAAAATCTGTTTTCTAGCTGATCTGACAAAGAAAGAAAATTGAAAATACCTTTATTTTGTGTCTGGCTTTATTACATGCTTTGTGGATACACTGTTAGCACCTCAAAAACTTCTTTGTGTCACTCTTCAATAAACTTGACTTCATTAAAAAACCATAAGTTATATTTTACTTGCATTAAAACTTTTTTCTCCTCTCTGGATCACATCAGCCAAGCTCATAGACAGGTATAGCCAATATGTCTGCTCTGCTATATACAGTAAATGGAACTGATAAACACTCATCTGTCACACTGCTCATTGAGTGCCTCAACAAAAAGGACTTAAATACATAAAGAAACCTCCTCTTTATTTGTTTTAGGGATTACCTTAACTGAACATCCTCCAAGAAATCACTTTTTGGCCTGATATTCTGCAGCAGCTCCTCTGAACTCCAGAGGCCACGTCCTCAGCTCATACCAATCACCACTGTTTCACTGACATCAGCTGAGCTTAACCAATGTGTAGAAGTTGAGCAGCTTACCCCAGGGGCTGCTGTGCTATCCATTAGGGTGCATATTAGCAATGTGAAGTAAGAACAGGAGGGCTTGATTTCACTTTTCTCACTATTTGTCTCAAAGTTGAAAAGGTGTTTGAAAGGCCTTATCTTGTTAATGAGCAGAATTTATTAGAATCATAAAATGGCTTGGAGTGAAAAGCATCCTTAAGGATCTACTTCTAAACCCCCTGACCTATTCTCTAGTATCTAATCTAAACCTACCTTCTTTCAGTTCAAATCCATTCTCCCTTTTTGCTACATGATCTTGTAAAAAGTCCCTCTTTATCTTTCCTGTAGGCTCCCTTTAGGTACTGGAAGACTGCAATTAGGTCACCCCTTAGCCTTTTTTTTTCAGGCTGAGCAAACCAAATTCCCTCAGCCTTTCCTCACAGGAGAGAGCTCCATCCCTCTAATCATCTTGGTGGCCCAACTCTGGACTCATTCCAACAGGCCAAAGCTCCTCCTGTGCTGGGGACCCCAAAGCTGGATGTGGGTGACAAAGCTGGCCACACTGCTCTGGATGCAGCCCAGGACACATCTGGCTTTCTGGGCTGTGAGTGCACATTGCCAGCTTATGTCCATCCACCAGCACCCCAAAGTCCTTCTTGGCAGTTTCAAGGCTTCTTTAACCACTAGGTGCCCTTGAGCAGTATGAATGACCTTCCATTTAAAATGTGTGTAATAAAAAAGCGAAGACAATTTATTAAAAAAAACAACAGTACCTTTCCTTTTGATCAGAGAGAATGTTTTTTCTTCCCTCAACACAGGGTATCTTCCATTCTCTACCATCAACAAATTTAGAGTTTAGTCTTCCACAAACCTACCACAGTAAAACTGAGATTTCAGTACCAAAGTGTTTTTATGGGACTGACAAAATGAGTGACATCCATCAGAGTGGGGTGTTTCAAAGGTATGGTACTGAGTGTTAAAGATCCCATTGACATTCATTTGGATGATCTGCCTAATTTTGTAAATAGGCTCATCACTCACAAGTAAAGCAAATGTTCCAACTACATGCCAGCATTTGCACAGCCTACAGTACTTTGCATGATGTTGAAAGAAATATGTTGTGTCTGCAAAACACAGCAATCAAAAATGCAGGATTTAATTTAGCTCCCTAGTGTGCATGTGCTGTGACATAGCTTTTATTTACCTGATTCCTCTCTGATGAAACTCTTGACTCAGAAGTCAAGGTAGGGAAATCATTAAGGGAACCAAACATGTGAGTAATAGGGTCCTAACTTGTTTTATTCAGAAGGTGGATATGCCTAGGGCACCAAAAGTTCATATGCAGTAGGAACAGTCCTAATGATCATTTCTAATACAAAAACTATTCACATGGATTTGAGGAAATGGATGAATTATGATCATGAGAGAGCTTTCCAACAGAAGTGGTGAACATGATTGCACAGAGAACCAATGAAACCTGAAACACTGCACACTTCCTTGATCACCCCAACTCAGAAAGATGAGTCTGTTACCAGAACATGTGCTTTGAAAGTTTTCTAGTATAATCAGAGGAATGAGGAGCCCCTTTTTTTACATAAGAAAACTAAAAAACTTGGCAAACCTAGTCTAGTCAGAGAAAGGCTAAGGGGCAAATGATTGCTGCCTATAAATATATCAGGGAATGAGAAAGAGAATAGTAGGGAATGAAAAGGATTAAACCAAATAAGTACATTTGTGCAAGAGCTAATAGGTATAAAATTGCCAAAATAGCTTTAGACTGTAGAAGAATTTGTCCAGCCTCCTGAGCTGTGAGATTTTTAAATAGTAACAAAGGCAGAATAATGAAACACTTTCTAAAATGGAGTTTGAGAGGCTTGTGTGTAATGTTAGACTACCGAGCAGACTGTGAGGCTCTGAAAATCACTACTTGGGCACCTAAATGGGATTGCATATAGACATAGAAGGTGTCAAGGGGTAGCTAAAAAGTCAACTTCTTTTTCTTACTCACCTTAGAGATCTCTTGCTCTTTTACTCTCAGGCTGCTTTGTGTTCCTAACTTGCAAGAAATCAACATAGTTACGTTAGTGGCACACCTGTATTTGTGTGCTCTTGAATCAAAAACAACACATGAACAGGTGAAGATGCAAATGCAAAAGATAGAAATCATAGAAAAAGAAAGCTTGCTGACACTGCAACATTCAGAATTCAAGAATGGATCAAAGCCATCAGCCTCTGGAAGGAAATCATACTGCTAATACTCCCATTCAATCAGACAATGGTTACATTTCCAGCTCAATTTGTTAAGTTTGAGTAAGAAGAAAAATAACAAGGACTAATGTTCCTGAGCAAGTGAAATTATGCCCAAACTTCTCTGTAGAGGCACACTGTGGAGAAAAAAACCACAAGCCTTGCTCTGAATGCTGCATTCCAGCCATCTCAACAAAGCCTTCACATTTCTCCTGACCTTAAAAGAAACATTTTCCTCAGGAGAAAGAAGCAGATGGAGTCAGGCCTTCCACAGCAACAGGTTCTACAAAGAAAACAGTGGGCAGAGGGCCCTCAGGGGAAGCCCCCTGCATGCACCTCCCCTGCTGGGACAAGGAAGTCCTGGAATTCTCTATAGCATGGCTTTAGTCCCAGGAATCTTCTATAGCATGGCTTGATTGGTGTATTGCTTCACAAAGGACAACAGCCAGTTGAATGAAGCTGGAGCTCTCTTAAGTTATCTGAATTGAGAGTGTGTTGCATAAGGATGACGGTACCATGAGCACTTCTGACAACAGGGCACAGAGGGCTCTGTGCCACACAGTTATCATGGATGCAGAGCCATTCACTTTTGGCACATTTAGAGGAAGACAGGTATATGAAGGTAAAAACAGAGCACTGGGGAACAATCCTTGATGGCTCTTTCCTCTTTGTCCCCAAAAGTTAGTCTTGTATTTACATGCACAAGTCTGCAGATGTTGCTGGGTACACATCCCTCTATCTTCCCTTACACTGCATATTACCAGCTAAGACTGAGGATTCAAGTGAATCCAAAACCTGAAACTGAGGAGTTCACAAAACAGAATAAATATTAGAGCTAAGAAGTAACCTTATGTGCTTCCTAACCTACGGACTGCTGAGAAGGCACCGCTGATGTTAAAATGTTTATTAGCATGCTCTGCCAGGATATCAAGTAGGTATCTTCTCTATTCCTGAGGTCACATTCTTTTTTACTGTGCTGTCAGACAACAAGATTAGCTGAAAAGCCCGTAAGCATCATATCTGAATTCATAGGCTCAAATATCTTGCAGATGAGGATTTCAAAAGCAGGTGGTCAGCTCATTAAATCCTGATTCACGTCAGCAGACCCTCTCCTTCTCTGAAATGTTTCTCCCCCTTCCCTCCTCTCCAGCTCTCTGGGCTGGGGATGAGTATGCCTAGCCCTTTTAAAGCATTCCAAATGTACTCTTCAGTATGTTTGGTCCAGTCTCTCCCCACAAAAATCTGCAGCTGTTCCAGAGATGATGATGAGGCAGCCTTAAGGCATGGACTAGCCAGATATGAAATTATTGTAATCTTCATTTACAGGACCTTAATCATCTTTACATAAAAACCTTAAGGACTGCTGGTGGAAGAGTTAAAAAAAAAAAAAGGTAGAGGAGAAGTAGCATCAAAAACCCAGTATTTACTCCCTCACTTTTTAATTTGATATTTTTTCCAGTGTTCAGGATTGGCCAAGGTAACTGATAGTGATCTAGGAATAAGACTGCGCTGAAATTACGATGATTGGCCCTTTTAGATAGCAATTAACAGCAAATCATCATTACAGAGCCCTCTGTGACAGAACTTTGTGTAAGTGGCCAAAAACTGCAGGATACATTTCATAATGATACCAGCCATTAGAAGAAAATGGTTTGGGCATTCAAAACATGGACAAATAGAAAAAAAATATACCAACTCTGGTTCTTAAATTTTTTGTAGGTTTTGGTTGGTTGGGGTTTTTTGCTTGTTTTGGGGTTTTTCTCCCCCCTCAGAGTAAGGTAGCATTTTACTTATGGGGCTGAATTTCCATTTTTTTTTAACATGCTCTGCTTTAAATTCAAGTTTGAAAGTAACACACAACACTGTTTATTTTCTAAGTCTGGAAACATTTCTCTTTCACCTCTTCTTCCGTTCCTGAGGGAGAGAAAGTAGCACAAAGAAAGTTTGCTTCCTTCCTGATCCCCCTACAGGGTCACATAGTTCTTGCCAACAGCTAATTGTTAAAAAGCCTTTGCTCCCTCTGCTGGCTATTCTGTCCTGATATAGCATCAAAATTATGAGTATCTGTGATTTCAATGACAAAGTTTCAAAGAACCAAACATGGCTAAATACAAAATCTACAATCATCCTCTAAATAGCCTTCGAGTAAATCCAATTTGCACTTACATAATCTGGCAGAATCACTTTAACTTTATTCTCATTAACTTTGCTGGATATACCTTTATCTCTAAAAAGATGTAGTGACAATACCACTTTATGTTTAAAATTCATGCTGTTTATTCACTTTATTTTTGGTATTTATGCCTGGAAACTAGTCCTGGGCATGTACAGTTAAAACACCTGCATGTACTTGTTCAGAGGTTGCACTGAGCACAGATGGATGTGGCCTGTGGTAAGTGACAAGGACCCATCACAGGGCCCAGCTTCTCTTTCAACTATTTCACAACAAAATAAGCCTGGAGGACTTGTCTCTGCTTATGGCAAGAATCGTGGTTGCTCTATGAACTAAAATTTAAAGGGAAAATTTGGCTGGCGTTAATAAAGAGGATTTGCAACAGACATACTTTTGGCTTTTATAGGGTGTAGGGAAAAAAGTAATTGCAGTGGCATCTCATGGAAAAAAATAGTAACAGCAGAATTGTTCATAAATGTTATGCTACAAGATGCAACTGTGTTGATTCTTTTTTCCAGAACTGTATCAAACTCCTCTTTACATCATGATGAGTGCTGCTCTTGTTTTGATCCTTGTTTCAGGCAGTTTCACTTGGCATCTCAAATTTTTGAACCCATTGGATATTTCCCATATTCCCGAAGATAATAAAAACTTGCATCCAACAACATTTTTGGTCTGAAGCCAGCATGACTTTGGAAACTGCTTATGTGTTCCCAAATGAATCCACATCCCTTTAACCACAGCAGTTGCACCAGGAGATGTGTCAGAAGTTGTACAAATTTCTGGGGGATGCCAATGTGGGGGGTGTAAGGCAGACAGAGAAGAGAGCCTCACAGCAAAACATTTCATTGCCTTCCATGGGCAAATTCATCTACTTAGGACTCAACACAGTAAAGGTTAAACCTTGACAACTTTCTATTTTGGAGAGGGAAAAAAAAACCCTTCTTCTACTAGGAGAAAATGTATTAATAGAGTTCCTCTTGATCTGACAGCCATTGCTAGAAGGAAGTGTCCACACCAGTCCTACCTCACAGATTTATGTTTCTGAGTCTAGGATAATCATTGTTTAAGCACCACTATTCTTCCTTCCTCCTTCACATTCTGGTAAATGGAGAGCTTGAAAATATACTTGGCTTTTGTCCACAAACCCATGTATTGTACTGGTAAGAGGTTCAAGCACAAACAAAAACCAATAAGGCCTTAAATAGATTTTTAACAACTCCAGCCATCAATGAAACACCAAAAAATGAACGCTTACTTGAAAGAAAAAGAGAATCTGGCAGGATTTTCTGCAAGGCACTGACAGGAGTTGAGTTCCTCCTGGCTGCCCATACATCACAGCAAAGTCATGGAATATTTCACTGAAGAGGAAAAAAACCAAGTCACTTCTCCTAGTCTTCCCTCAGACCTCGACCCTCAGAGAGGAGAGCCAAACTGGATCCCACAGCGCCCTGTAGAACTTCTGCTGGAGCCACAGCATGGGCATACTTGAGCCCCACTCCAGCACAGAGGGAAAAGCAAAGAATTCAGGCTGTTACGTCCTGAACAGCTTGGTCATTTGAGTGTGTTGTGCTGTGCTGCACTGCTGACAAATGGAGAAATTGGTGTGACCACAGGCTCTGTGCTGTGCCACCCTGCAAACTCTGTGGAGCACATGCCAAACAACACAGTTGTATTTCAGGAGATTTTAAACAAAGGATATCTCCATATATCTACAAATGTATACACACACACACACACACACATGCGTGTGTAATTCCTAGAAGGTAAATTTTAATGATGTGTATTACAAGACTGGCTGGTCCTGAAAGCTGAACAGAAAATATTGAAATAAATCCCAGAAAAGGCAGAGTCTAGAGTCAATAGCAAAAGATAAACGATGCAGTCACAGGATTACAATAGATCTATTTCTTCTCAGGTACACTTTTTCTCTCATATCGTACCCACACAATAAACAATTTATACATGTCACAACTATATAACCTTGTCCATGGCAAAAGAAAACAAAAGCACGTAATGTGACAGACCAAAAACGAGCCTGAAAAATCCCATACACAACTGAAACAAGATTTTCCCCATGAAAAACTAGGAAGAGCTCTGAAGGGCTTGAGAAATGCAATGACCCAGTTGAGATTTCTCCAGAACTGATGATCTAACACGCTCTGTTTCTACAGGGGGTGAACTGAAATCTTTGCTGTCTCCATATCATGAGACCCCTACCTTTAAAACAATGTGAAGAAATTTAGATCATGCTGTGTTTTAGCAAGATCTGTGTTCCCTTCCAACTGTACCAATTCCTGCAGACTGCAGACCAGCTATGTTAACAAGTCTTTTAGGTATTTCTCATACCTCAATGTCATACCATATGAAAAGATATGCTATTTAACACACTGTGAGTTCAAGTAATCCCAAAAATAAAAGCTTTTCCTCTCCTACCCTCCTATTTAATCTTAATGTTTCTCATGACAAAAGCTATTAGTTCAGTCTGTTGATAATGATAAACAATTCTAACTTGTAACTTTACCACTGAACTGTTTCTGAAGACTTTTTTTTATGACACATCCGAAGCCAGGCACTGCTCTCTAACATGTGTCTGCACACAAATCCTGAGCAATTTTGTTAGCAGTTAAGTGTATGAGGCTGGGGTACGTCAGCAACCATTAACAGATGCACTGGAGGAGTCACAGGAGGCCATGAAAGTCTATCTCGGAGCAAGGAATATGCATGCACAGAGAAAACCCACATTTTGAAACACATCTCCCTCAAAGCAGTACTAAAATTTAAGTCAAATAAAACCAAGATCCATGCTCAGAAATGAACACAGCAGCTCAGACAGAGATTGCCTCCTGTGGATGTAAATGTACCATTAGCTTCATTAACAGGATTTAAGGACATGTCCAAGAAGTATTTCTGTATCAGGGTATTATCTACCTCTCCACTTGCCAAGTATGCTGCAGGGCCATTCTCTGAAAGCATCCACATCCATATTTTAATGGAGGTTTTAACTGAGCCAAGCCTATGGGGTCAATATGTATAAACTGACTCTAAGCCAACTTTTTTTCATTTTTCGGGTTTTTTGTGGAATTACACTGATTCAGAGGAGCTGGAGCTGGGGTTCCTTGAGTTTAACTGGAGCTTATTTTCACTCTGAGTGTTTTGGTCGTGTCTTTGGCTGAATGTGGTCCACACTGTCTTGTGTAGCCCAGTGGAGATAACATTACTACTGAAATACTGGCTTTTGCATCCCTTGAATAGTTTTGGTGTTAATGCTGCAACTAGATTTTGCATTTCTGACTTAAAGGGATAGATTAATGGGTTAAAAGTCAACACATCCTAATCTAAGCCTGCATTAAATCCATCAAAATTAATTAAAATGCTAAAACTGATGCATTGTTTAAAACATCTTTCAAATAATTGAACAGAAGTCCTCCAGATATCCAATAATCACTTATGCTCCCTTACTTTACTCCAAAGACTCCAAATTTCTGCAGTGAAATGCCTGCTAGTTTGCACTGAGAAGTCACAACCAGCAGGCAATTCTCCCCTAACAGGGAGTCAGATGCTTGCTAATACTGCATCAATCCATTGACCGACACTTGCTCAGTGAAGCAGACATCTTGGCAGAAGTCAATATTTCCTTATTACTTCAGTGTTTGAGCCATGTCAGGACATGCACATGTATACACACAGGAAATCACTCGCAAATTTAGGGGCAACATTCCAAAAGGCTGAAGAAATGGCTTCTGAACTCCCTTACCTCATCAGCAGGTCAGACTCTTAGTCCCAATTACATCCATACAGGGAAGGGCTGAGTTTAAAAAGTGGTGAGGTCAATATCTCATACTGCTACAGAACACCTCCAGTTCCCATAAAAAAACAGGTTCTTGCCATGCTGGAGACAGCTGGATCAAATTTTGGATCACACCCTGAAAAACATTGTTAGAGGAGAGCCATAATGCTATAGTTTCAGACATTCATGCCAGAAAATAAACCCTGAAAATATCCCTCTAGCCAGAAAACTTTCTCCTAAATTAATTCAAACTTATTTTTCAGCCTTATAATAATGTCCATATTTAATTAAACTGTTGTTTGCATTTATATTTCCTTACAGTTTATTTGAAAATAAATATTGAATTGGAAAAATACTGGTTTGTAATGCATTCAACCAAAATTTACGCTTTACCTGGTTAATGCAGTGAACAGGAGAAAGTTGTTCATTTCACCCGCATACAATTTTTTTTTAGTTCTTAAAATGATCATGAACTGAAAAATTAATTATTTCCAGAAAGCTGGGCTAAGTGTCACAGAAAGTGGCATACTGAAAAATCAGTTGCTGCCTCAAGAGTTTGTAACAAACTACTGAACAGGTGGAAGAAAAGAAACACTATTCTCTTGGCATTACAGCTGACTGGAACCAAGCTCAGAATGATTTACTGAGCTGACCAAAGTCACACTGGAAAGCAGACGAGAACTGAAACCAGTTTTTCTTTATTCCAGACAAAAATATTGGCCACACACTTTTTATTCTTTATAACTATCAAGACACTTACGTTTTGAATTTATAAATATGGGAATATTCTTCATTTTGCCCCTTAACAGCAAAGAAACAAAATAAATAACAAGGAAAAAAAGCTTGCGGCTCACATCTCAGTTCCAAACGAGGCTTTCTGATTAAATACAATGTCCTAGAATATTCAGAAACTGCAGCAACATAAGGGCTACTGCTGCAGAAAGCAGCCTTAGCTCTGGCTGGAGTTGATTAAAAATGAAGAGGAGTTGAAGGAGACATTTTATATTCAGCGGTTCCACAGTTTCCATGGAATGGAAATGTTTGGGTTTCCATGGAAAATTACCAAGCGGGAAATTTCTTAGAAAGAATGAAATTTATTTCTACTTAGCAAAGAATGAGTTACAAAAAGAAACATATGGCACAAGGGGTGAGATTTCTATGAACCTTCTGCAGAGCTATCACCGCAAGAAATAGGAGTAGTTTAATATCAACTAAAGCTGCACAAATACCATTGTTTTTCACTTGCTGCCTGAGTTTGGTTTCAGGTTACCCAAAAGGAAAAAATCTGTGGCTTTTCTTGTGAAAATGAGAACATTGTTAAGCAAACATTTGAAGTTATGTCAAAATTTTCAAATCACCCCATTATGTTTCTGAGTTAAGGAAGCACTGCTCTTTTCATAACAAAACCAATTATATTTAAAATCAAAATAGAGATTTAAGGATTTTTTTTTTCCAATGAAACATTCCAGTTCTTTATTTTTTTTTCAGGGTGCATGTTGGATAGGGAATCAAAGTGTATTTGGGTCCATAAGTAGATTAAGTTAACCCAGATTGGTACTTTTCAATAAATCAAACATTTAACAATAAAATGTGCGCCATTACTGTCTTTTTCACATTCCAGTATTTAGCTTCCATGTCTTTCATCCACAGGTATGGGAGAAGTCCCTCTGATGAAACATCAGTAGAAGGGGAGCAAGATCACAAAACCTTACCCTTCCAGCTTACAACACAACCAAAAGAATGAAGGAGTGAGTAGTACTGAACAGCCCAAAGCACAAATTCATCCATTCAAAGATGAATAAATGTAAATGTACTTTGAACATAAATACTTCAAGATATAAATCTGGGATCGGGCTCATCAGCTGGAGGCTTTAAGGAAATGTCCATCATTTATTACAGCACTACAGCAGTAAGAAAATCCATGTGGGTTTAGGATATTTCTGTAAAGCAAAATATTTGTAAGAACAAAAGCATTTCATACTGTAACAGTGTGGAAAATAAAACATTGCCTTCTTTGGGACCATTTGCTTGGGACAGCTATGGTAGGAAAAGTAAATTTATACAAGAGCAGGTAAAGAAAATGCATAATGCCTGGTTGTGGGAACAGCCATCAACTGTCATGTCAAATTTACATGTCAAATTTATCAAAAGGCTGACATGTTGTATGCTAATTCCTTAATAATATACTCTAGGAGTAAATATGAAAACAGCAACAATGTATAAACCAGAAGACAAAAACTAGACTGTGCTAGAGGTAAATGAATATAGGAGACTTCTAACCATATGGGGAGTGGTGAAATTGCTAAGAGTTATCAAAAGAAGAGATCAAAGCCATTTGAGGATGTGAGTTTTCGAAATTTATGAAAGGGACTGTTTACAAAAGCCCAGCAATGAGAAATTGAACTTATAATTTGAATCCTTGGTACCTGATGTGTTGATAACCTAAGTGCCTCAAAGGAGATTCAATCATCTTTTGTTTGCATCATTTTTACAAGCAAGTTTGCATGAATCTCCTACCAATTTCAGGAAAATAAACCCTTCCACTACTAGTTTCTGCTGTTATTATTTCAATTCCCACTGCAGCACTGGAGCATGCCACAGATAGAAAACACTGGGTTGTGTAAACTGGCTCGCCAGTCACATAAAATTCTTTTAGGCAAACATAATATGGCATTCATAAGCTCAGGAAATAGGCAGATATCAGTTTATGTAGGAATTTTCCCTACAGTGAGATTACTTGAATCAATTATCCCTGCCCATAGTAGAGGGGGTTGGAACTAGATGGTCTTTAATGTCCCTTCCAACCCAAACCATTCCATGATTCTATGAATAAGGACTGTTTTGACATCCACTGGGGTACCCTCAGTTTCCTAATATCAACTGAGAATTTTACCCAATAGATTTCTATGTAGATTCTAGCCCTTGACCATGGCCTTGATCTCTTCTGCACCATATCACACCTGTTGTATTAGTTGGAGAGCTAGGAAGCATTTGCCATCCACAGTGAATACAAGATATGGAATGATTCCTCCTTGGTCCCTCTGCAAGCCTTGATTTTCCTGTCCTGTGTTCCCTCCACTCTCCACCTCAGCCTTCATTTTCCTGATGCATTTTTTTGCATGTAAAGCAGTATATAAGACAGAGTATTTTTACCTGACTCAACCAACTTACATAGACTTTACACAATAATTTCAGTGTGTATATTTTTCATTATTATGGTAATATATTTTCTAGTGGTCATAATACTGTAAAAAATGACAAAACTGTTTTTTGAGTGAGTTGTTCATGGGGTTTTTTTCTGCAGGTGAGAAACCTTCTGGCAACAAAACCTTAGCATGAGGGCCATTTCACTCCTCTGATCCCTTGCAGATGTGTTGCTGAGTTTGCAGTTCTGTAACTCAAGATACATTTTTCACTCCTATGGCAGGTGGCTCCACATACACAGGTGTGCTGGGGATTGTGTAGCAGTCTATCAGCCTGTCAGCTGGTGTACTCATCCCACCAATAGACTGCCAGGTCTCCTTTGTTATCCTGGAAACCTATCTTTTTATTTCCCTCTTCTTTTTTCTGCCTTTTTTTTCTTTTGGGCGGGGGGAGGATTTTGCTCCTATTGTGAACAAAGATACTGGAAGTTAAGGTTCAATATTAACTCTTCATCAAGTCTGTATGGGCAGTCCAGTGTGCTTTAAAATATGTGTGTCTTCTCATAAAATACCGCAAAACTCCTGCCTGAAGATATCTAATGCACTACACATGCTCAAAACCCCACTGACCTCTTGGCTTACTTAGTGAAATGAATTTTCTCATTGCAGTTGTGGCCAAAAAAGGTTCTTAATTTCTCTGGAATTTTAAAGATATTACACAGAGACAACACCTTGGTTTTCCAAAGGAAATCACAAGAACCAAAGAAAATGTTAAACACAGAGCAAAAAGCATATATGTTTTGTTTGTGCTACTCACTGGAGATATGCTTTAGCTACAGGGATTGCATACAGAAAACCAGCCTAGGTAAGTTCAGTATATCACCTTAGCCTGGCTAATTTTGAGTTGCCTCAATGACTTAACGAAAACATACATTGTATTCCAGAGCAGCATAAAAAAATTGGGCCTAAGCATAACAGGAAAGCAGAGATGTGCCCCCAGCCAAGTCCCTGGCCCAGATTTCCTAAAATCATTTACTGTTTAAACACTGAAAAATGAAAATATGATTAATCTAAAAATTAATATAACCCCAAGTGAGCTTGTTTATCTTTTGCCCCTCTGACGCAGTAAGACTTAAGTTACTCTCATAGTTTAGCTCATAAGACAACTTCATGACATTAGTTTGTCAATCAGTAGTTCTGTTAGAGTTAACCCAGTGCTCCAGTATCACTGCAAGCGAAAAAAACCAGCAAGTGCTCAGAGCGAGAAACCAAAGCCGATTAGCTCCATGGAGACTTGTTTCTACATCAGACTGCATGGCTTATTGCTTCTGAAAAAGACTGCAGTGTCAGGCATGCCAGGCTGGTGACACTGAAATTACACAGACACACACACAAAAATCAATTTGTGAGCAAAACCAGCTAAGACTGTGTGTGAAATCTGCCCAAAGCATGGTGGGGGGAAGTGGAGGGGAACTTTTACATTGCTATGCACTCAACCCTGGTCTCAAGTCTTTGCAAGGCTGACAGAGGTGGACACTTTGGTACCTCTATCTCTGATCACTTTATTCAAGCAGCTCCCTCTTAAGGTCCTGACTTTATAAACTTTCCCTATTCAGCAGACACTTAAGCATCTCTTTCAACCTGTTCAAGTGGCACATAAGCAGGTTCTAAAGTGCTTTGATGAATAGCATGGATCAAAGTATGTGCTTAAATGTTTTGCTAAATAATTAAAAATTGGCTTGAGAGCCACTCACTGAAAATTACTAAGCATTATGAAAATTAAATGAAGCAATTAAGCTTAGCTTTCCTATCTATATTTCCAGAAAGGCCTATTAAGTCCAGCACACAAGCTCTGGTTGTTGGAAGTGTCAGGATCTGTAAGTCTAGGGTTAGTTAAAACATTTTCTTTTTATAGAAAAGCCTTGATATGGGCAAGGAGCTTTGTACATCTCCTATCTCAAGGTAAACCCTGAAGGAAGGCTTTTGAGAAACAGCCTAAAAACACAAAATAAAAATTATTTATACCTTCATCTTCCTTAGGATTGCTTCTTGCAATAGGTGAGTATAGCCACAAAAATTATAGACTCTTGTGGAGGCAGAGCTGACATCCCTACTTTCGTTGCACCCATTCCCTTTTGCACTAGTTCCTCAAAGTCCCCGAGAATTTCACTTTGCCTGACCCTTCTTATACTTGTGGTAATCCCCAAACTGTAATCTTTCTAAACTTGAAAAAAAACTGGTTTATCTACATAGAACTTGTTATTCAGACAGCAGAGCTAAAACAAACAACAGATGAATAGGCAAAGTCTGAAGGGACAGGAGATAAGTCTGTTCTCCATGCAAGGGCCTGCTAAGCATTGCATTGCATAAAGAGACCTGCAGAAACATTTGAATTCCAGAAAAAAGTTTCCAGCTGAACTGAGAGTTTATTTTAACTTGCAAAAAGTTGAGTTTGTCTTGTGAATTTTATTTCAGTCTGTTTGGCTCAATTGTCCTTTACCATCAGCACTAAGCCCCAGAAAAGTTCATGTTTTCTTGTGCAAAACCACATCAAAATCATATGGTAAGAGAGTCCTTCATGCTGAAAAAAGGATAACTATACATGGAACAGACAAACTTTAGAAAAGTGTTAAGAAATTTTTGTGTTATCTCTCGAGGTGAATTAAAAACACATCTTTACTTAAATATAAAAGAAAAATGTAATAAAAAATGCATGGGCAGAGTCCTACCACACTATGCAGTTCTGATGTGGAATCTGAAAAGATGAGTTTCAAGCAGATTCCTGATATACTCTTGCACCAGCAAGAATCCTGAGAGCTTTTGCATTGGACACCTCATCCCGGCCCTGGCTCCACTGCCCAAGGTGGCTCCTGAGCACTAGCAATCCAGGATGGCCACCAGATGGATGCTGAGGCTGTTTCTTCTCTCACCACCAAGGGAATTTTTCCACCCTTGCAAGGAGTTTGTTCTGCCTCTGGCATTCCTGCTTCCAGCCAGTTTAACCTCTTCTTGTAGTTGGGCCTTCTTGCCCTGTATGCCGATCATACCTCAGTCGAGTTACCACTGCCAATTATAATCTCCCCTTCACTGGAAACAGATGCCAGCAGAAAAGACTTGCCCAAAACTGTGCACCAAATTAGAAGCAAGATTAAAAATGATACCAAGATTTCATCATGGCAAGAATGTCATCTGCTAGACTAAGTGCTAATGACCACAGGACAGTTCTCACTTGGAAAGTACATGCACCTTGTTAAGACAGTTATTCATTGTATTGCTATTTAAAGATGGAGAAAAAGAGTACGTGGCATTATAGAGAAATGGAAGTTATGAACAGAGCAGCATAGAAAAGTCAGGAAAAAGTTTCATCATCACATAGGATGACACATGAAAGCAGAGGCTAAAATCAAGGCTAGAATATGCTGCCCTAAGATATCACAAAGACATTCAGATCAAATTTAATGCTCTCAAGTCTGTGGAGTTCACATGAAATGTCCTCTGCAGTTGAGGTTTAAAAAAATTAGTCTCTTTAAAGTGAGAGAGTATAGATGAGCATTCAAATGCCTGCTGCTGGGCTCCTGAAATTCAACTTTCAGGACCATGCAGTCTCGTAATATACATAACTAAAATTTACCTTCTCAACCTGTCTAGAGTCAGATCTCTGATTGCTTTTGCCAACAGGGAATCTGGCCTCTTGAAGCAATGCACATCCATATCTGCCAACCCACACCCAAGAGGCAATGAACTAAACCCCACAAGCTTGTTTTTTTCTTTCTCTCTCTCTTTTCTTTTTTTTTTTTTTAATTTTTAACAAAATGCTCCTGTGAACAATAAATATTTAATTTTCAGAATTAAAAAAGGGCTTTGGGTTTAGCAGATTGCCTCAGTCTAGTTAGTATCAGCAGTTTTCCCCCTCTAGGGAGTAATTAAGGGAAAGCTCTGACCACAATGCTAAACTGTGATAATGACAGAATTTAAAATCATTTTCATACCACATGCTGCATTGCAGTTCATTTCCATATGCTCTCATAAGGTGTCAAGCTTATAAAGTCTCCTGGGCAAAAGGATGACCAAAGTCCCAATGCCTGGAAGGAAGCTCAGGGGAAAGACACACATTGTCATACTATATGTGATAAGGTCTCCACATTACGAAGTTGGCAGGTGGGAAGTAAGAAGGCCCTGGGGATTTTGACTATATTTGTCTCTGCCACACAGTTAGTACCTGAGATTTGCGATGTTTTGTTGGAGATGCACCTGGGCTATAAACAATTTGTTAATAGTGGACATTCAGTACACAGCTACTGCACTCACCCTGAAGCTAAGCAATGGTGAAGTAAATTTTCATGGCCCACACTTTGCAACACATTGTAGCTGAGACTATCTCCTCATTGCAATGCAACATAGAGAAAAAAATTGCATTATAGCCGCATTAGCTAATAGGTCACTCATAGCTTGGGTGCAGCATTGCCTTGACAGTTAGATTGACTCTAATTCCAGCTCTGCCTTTTTCAGCAGAAATAAAAGACCCCTAGGGGAAGGGCATTTGCCAGACATCCCATCTTGGACTGGGAAACAAAACTATTCAGAATGCAAGTAGGGGCACCAAGAGCAGTCTCCACAGAAAATTGATGTCTGAAAATTATACAACTGAAGAAATACCCTGGGGAAAAAAACCCAACCACCAACCAAATTTAAAAAAAAACCAAAACCAACAACAAACAAACAAACAACAAAAACAAACAAAAAAACCAAAAACAACAACAAAAAATCATCTTCTCAGAGGCAGCAAATAGCTTTGTAAAATTCACTCAGGTTTTGTCTCTTATTTTGATCACCTTCGAATTCACTAAAATCAGACCCAGCCATTGTAAGGTGTTAGATGAATAAATATTTATTACACACAAAACTGATGATCATGCTTGGGGATCTTCCTAGAGGAGGTAACAGAAGAAGAGCAGGGAAGGAGGCTGACAAGAGAAATGGGAATCAGAAACATGGTTAGTGGTATATGGAAGCAGGAATTCTTACAAGAGGAAGGAGTGGAGAGAAGTGGGAGCAAGAACTTGGTGAAGCATGTGGGGAACACGTGCATTGTCAGAAGTTAAACCTCCAGGCTTGTAGGAACAAGGCAAGATTACAAAGAAAGGTATTAAGCAGTGAAAACCACCCACTGAAGAGTTGAAAATGGTATACAGCCAGGCCAAAAGGGTCCTGAGGTGCACCAAAGGAAGAGTGGCCAGCAGGTCACAGGTGAATTTCACCTTGTACCTCACTCTCATGAGATCCCACCTGGAGGGCTGCAGCCAGCTCTGGGGCGCCCAGTGTAAGTCAGACATGGACCCATTGAAGCGAGTCCAGAGGAAGCCACGAAGATGATCAGAAGGATGGAGCCCCTCTTCTGTGAAGACAGGCTGAGAGATCTGGGGTTGTTCAGCCTGGAGAAAAAAAGGCTTCAGGGAGACCTTAGAGCACAATCCAGTGTCTAACGGGGGCCTACAAGAAGGCTGGAGAGAGAATTTTAACAAGGACATACAGTGCAGGACAAGGACAATGGCTTTAAACTGAAAGAGGATGAGTTTAGATAATACATTAGGAATAAATTCTTCCCTGAGGGGGTGGTGAAGCATTGGAACAGGTTGCCCAGAGAAGTTGTACATGCCCCAACCCTGGAACTGTCCAAGGCCAGGCTGGATGGAGTTTTGAGCATCTTCCACTGTTCTAGTGTGGAAGAAGGTGTCCCTGCCCAGAACAAGGGTCTAGATAACCCAAATCATTCTATGATAAAGACTAAAAAGGACTAAAACAACACAGAACTACAAGGAATAGTGGAGTTATTAGCTAGAGAAAATTAGCAGAAGGGCAAGTGGCATGTTCCTCCTCAGCCTGGATCACAGAAAAGGAGTCCTGAGGCTCACCATCCTAAGCCACCCACAGATCTCCACAACATGGAGACTGTTTCATTCCCCTTTTGGGGAACGTGCTCATTCACATAGGGAAAAAAGATCTGATACCTTTGTTCTGCTACCAGGCTTTGGAGCCATCAGCCTGAAGGGCCTGTTTCCCTTGATGGTTTTTATAGTTTTCTGTACAAGGGTATATTACAAAAACAAAATGAGGGAAGAGAAGGGATTGCTATTCTAAGTTGCTTAAAAACACATCTTAAGTAACAAGGACTCTACTAAAACAGCATTATTGAGCTTAAAAGAGTCAGTCCTTATTACTTAGAAAATCCTTAATTTTGGGAATTTCAATTCTGAAATGTTCCCACTTATTTTGACCATTATAGTAGCATTATCTGTGTATGGTAACTCTGCATGTTGCTCCTATGAAATCATATTTCATCCTACTTTACATCTCCTAGGGCAGGAAGAAATGGGGGGGGGGGGGAAGCAAAATGTTGAAGAATAGTGCTGATGTATACATATCCCAAGAGCAGGAAGTTTTGAACATACCCATTTTAAACTGGCAAATTAGCCATTCAGTTATGCAGACTCAGAATGTTTGCTTCCAGGACAAACCTAGAAAGATACTGGAACTTTTTCACCTTGGTGAAAACTTATATCTCACTAATTCTTTGAGGTTCCTCCATTTCATCTCAAATCATTCATCTCCAAACACAGCAAACACAGCAAAACCTGTCACAAAGGCTTGAAAACTTATTTCCTTTGGGTTTTTGTTTGCTTAACATGGTCTGTCAAGGAATCAATACCTATTCTCATATGCACACAAAGACAAGTAATCTTAAGCATGCATATGAATAAAAGACAAGGAATAGATTTTATGCAATTGGGACACTGCATAATCTAAGTTTGTAAACCCCTTTAAAGACCTTTGTAGAACTAATTACAAAGGTAGAAAAAGATCTATCTCAATTAGGACCATACTTGCTTGTGTAATGTTTTTGTGCAAATATGATGACAAGGTAAATTTTAAACTCTGTGTGAAGCCAATATATCAGAAAGGAAATAAAATGTTCTACCTGCAATGCTGCAGGAAAGGCCTGGCCATTGAGGACTGACAAAGTGGTTGACAATTTTTTCAAAACCTCTATTTTCTTCTGTTATCCAGAATGATAGATTAGAATTCCCAGTAGCATTCTGAATACCTCTCACTGCTTACAGGAATTCTCATAATATAGTCAAGAAGTGGAAACAACACTGTGTGATTTGTTGCTATCCCTAAATGAGAGATCAAATTTCAAAAACTACACTTCAAATACTTAAAATCAGCAAAAGACTTCAAACACTCCCCCTCCGAAAAAAAAAGAGCACTTCTATGAGTGTAAAGGTTACATTTATTGAGCATATTTTTGCATGCTATTATTCCCCAAGACCTACCTTATTTAGCAGAAATGATCCATTTGTGTCTTCTTTATAAATTTTGCATTGAAGTCCAAGTTCATGCACATTATGATAACTAATATCTTCTTTCTACTCCTGGAAGAGAGACCCCATAATTATATCATTAGCACAGTGAGCGTAGTTCCATTTTTCTCCAAGAGCAGTACTGCATACATAAGAGTAAAGTCTGGCTTTACTTCCAGAATCTCAAGAATGTCTCTGGACAAGAACAACTTCTCACTACACAAATGTGAGAGAGGTAAAGATTATACAGAGATGGCATGAACTACACTAAGGTTAGGCTAAGTGATTTCCTGCCAACAGGGTAGACAAAGAAACAGGAACGGATGGTGAGAATTTTCATCAATAGACTTAATTAGCTTAATAGGATTTAGATGTTCTATACATATAAATTATGCCCACATGTTCATGGTGTGTTGCTGGTCAACAATTGCATGAATATTATCGGCAGAACCAGGGCCTGCAGCATGTCTTGAAGTAATAAATGTGGAGCTTATGAAATGGTTTGATAACGAAGGAAGCAAAGAGTTACTTCTCTTTTAGGGACCAAGAGAAAATCAACTGTTTCATCTTGATCTTAACACACAGGAATGACCCATGCAAATCAAAACAAGGGTAAAAGTTTACATGAACTGGAGCACAAAGAAGTGCTGATTTTTTGCATAAGTTTTATAAATTAACCTTTTTGTGCTATGCTCCTTGATAACAAATTGTGGTATGTGGACTCCACTTCTGTAGTGCATCAGTGGTTTTGACTGTGAATTACTCTGGTGATCCACAGGTCAGTAAAAAGCCTTTGTTCTCTATTAGAAATGTTTTACTGAGACATTCAGCACATTTCCAGCAATAAGTAAATAAAACCTGTAATTCAACTCCCTTCTCTTTTAGGCCATGAAGAGCCACTGACCAGGATTAAAGATGTCAGACTGGAATTTTATATTGTACCCAGAGCAAACCAGCCCCTGAAGTGACAGACACCTGAACCAGATGCCACATAGGCAGCACATAGCAGTATACCACAATTGTTAATCAAGGAGGAGACAGAGAGCTAAGATACAAGTGCACTCAAACATCACCAGCAGAATAAAAGTGTAATACAGCAGCCAGTTGTCCTAAATTGCCAGTAGTTTCCTCATTTGACTTGGAAGCAGTGGATTCTGCTGCCAGAGTTTTGATCCACCTTGTTTCCTCATTTAAAAGAGTAGGAAAGTTATACTGAGTTTATTGTAGCATAGCACAGAAGTTAATTTATGGCAAATGGCCTCAGCAAATGCCTGCAATCAATGGCTTGCGTATGACTCAATGTATTTTCCCTCATCAAGGGTGAGTCCCAGAGCCTGGGTGAATATTTATGTTTAGCAAATACTACTTTTAGCAATGACAACATTAAAGCATGTCCTTTTTATTATTCCCCTGCCTCTATGCTCTCTATCCTTTCCCGTAACTCATTAAAAAAAAAGAAAAAAAAAAAAAACAACAATCAAAGCCACCAACACTTTTCCACACAAAATTTTCCAAAAGTCCAAACTCTGAATGAAGGTCATCTTTCACGTTTGCAAGTTTCAAAGCAAACGTGCAATCTGTACAGTTCCTTTATACCCAAATAAGTTACGCTTACTGAAGTCTGAGTCACATAAAGTCTTTCTGTCAATGCTGCACGTGCCTTTCAGGTACAAACACAGCCATCAAACTAGAAATGTATGGACTGAACCTTGCTGCTCCTTGTGCCAGGTGAAGTTCTTTAGCCTGTGTCCTGCTGACACTCAGTCTTCTAGTCCCTAAAATTCTCAAAACTATCATCAATAACTTGAAATTTAGCTTGAAAGGCCTACTTTAATTGAACTGATCAGAAGAAGTCAAAGCTTTTAATTAAGAAAAAGACAAACAGCTTTTAAGAGTCTATAAGATCATTAGTGTGTAAGAATCATTTCCACAGACTTAATAATCTAGTATTAATTTAGAGAAACTGCTTTGAAACCATAGTTTGAAACTGCTGCTTGAAAGCCATGGTCATTACTTCTAAATTTTAATATTTAGGAAATATAAATAAAACCAATGCAAGCCAATGCAAGAGATGAACCTACCAAATTTTTTAAGCATTATGCATAGCTTGATATGATAAGGCCACCCACTCACCAGCTGCAGCTGAACAAGCCATGTGCTAGCAGAGACAAATAGATACACAATAAGAGACAAGTACGTAATCCAATAATAAATAACTACACCAAAATCTTAAACCAGATAGTTTTATAAGTTTGAAACAAAGTTACGATGGGGAATTATGGATTTTACCCATCCTCTTCTTAGGATGTAGAGTCACATTGAGCCTTACTCTTGCAGAGAGATTGACCTTTGAATAGAAAGCCATTTGTCAGCAGCTGAAGCTTCACAGCATTACCATCTAGGGTTTGGCACATCAGTGGGATACTGACAACTGAGGCATCAGAGGCACTGGGAAATGGCAGGAATACTGATTCTGGAACAACTGCATATGGAAAAAGGGTAAGGATTCTAGCCCATAGAGAATTTTTATGGAAGCTATATTCTGCTGGACCAACCTTTTATTAATGATGTAGCCGCAGGGGCTCATTAGGCATCTGCAAACTACAAGGATTTTATATATAGCCCAAACAACAGGTAGATGTAAATTGTAGCATTTTCCTTTGTATCGGGAAACTGGAATTAATTCCACCAGTCACTGAAAACTCAGGCTGCCAACCTGTTCTTTGACCTCTGCTCCCCTGACCACAGCCATGAATAAACTTTCCCTCTTTCTCTGTCAACTTTCCATTCTAAGTGCTATTCATTACATAAGCCTAAAATTCAGCATCTCAACCAAGAAGTGAGGCTTTCAGATTTTAAACAGGACTTGCAATATTTAACAGAACCTACCTATTTTGTGGCAGTAACTGCCTGCAATTGTCATTGCTAAGCTGAAGCTCATTCATAAATAAGCTGAATAAGGGACTATTTAACAAAACAATAATGAAAACACGATGGCATGTTACTGGCAAAGGAACATGGAGAATTTCATGGTGGATCATAGTAGAAACATTATTCAGTATGGGAAGTCTTCCCAGTTTAGGAGGCATGTCCTATTAAGAGATCCATGATTTATTTCAAATTCTGATTGTCTTCTAACCTATGACTTTAGTCTCATCATATCAAGCACACTGTCTGATAACAGAGAGGAACCAGAAGAGTTAATTGAACAACCAGGTGATGAAGACTAACAAATCCCTGGATTTCTACCTGGTGAGAACATTTTAATAGGTAAAGGGAAGTAAGCAAAAGCCAGGCAGGGTGACTCATCAGTTCTAGCAATGTAAGAAAATTAGATTTTAAGTGGGAAAAGATGTTTCCTAGGAAACTGCATGATCTGCTTGTGAAACATCAAACAAGAGCAATTTCCTAACAACAGCCATGGCTAAATTGATCTACTGCACCTCAAACAGCTTTATCAGTGAGAGAGAGATTGAGTCCCTTTTAAATTTTCTTAGTTACCATCATCAATTTGTCTATTATTTGACTCCTTCAGCTGTTACCTTTCTGACCCTCCACAAGTACAAGTATGATATTTGCCATTATCTAATTGGAAAGCACATTTTGCTTTCCCTCATCTTTTCTGTCTCTCTTTTTTGCACCAAGCTCTAGATTCCACTGTTGCTGCTGCCACCGAGACAGAAAGATGTGAGCACGTACCATGGTATGCAGCAAGTGTTCTGTTTGAAACCCTCCACTTTGCAGCAATGTAAAGTGAGCTGCAACATAAGCAACCTCCTGGGCTCCCTGCTCTGAGATGTTCAATGTACAGCACATTCAGCCCACCTATGCAATTTACACTGGATCAAAATCGATGTCTTTCCCATTTTAGTACACTGTCTGCATTTTCCTTCTAATAAATTAAAACCCTTACATTTCTGTGAAAGCATATGACACTGTGCATTATGCACAAAAGACAGCAAGTATTTTAGATGCTAGGGAGGAGAACATTTGTTCTCCATGATCATTTCCAATGCAGATTGTGCAATATGCATAAGTTATAGCTGATGCAACACAGAGACTGTCTTCAGAGCATGACCATGGATTTCTGAGCATAAATCAGTGCATGTGCTGACTATCTGCAGTCAGACAAGGAATTCTAGTACCAGGCAGCTCCTCAGTGCTTGTGCTACACACATAGCTCGTGTGTGTCCTGGGATACTAAGCAGCAAATGCACATCTGTTCAGCAAAGATGCTCTCAGAGCACTTGGTTTTCTGGACGTGCCTCTGTGCATTTAATATGCACATCCACACTGAATCCCAGGTATCACAAAGCAAGCACATTTACTCTAGATGCGCACATAGAGATGCATCCTACCCTAATGCCAAGGTGTCGCTGTTGAGCAGCTAGCAGAGTAATGAATGCATCAGTTCTCAGTGGCAAGAAAGAATGACCTTTACTGTTTTGATTTCATCACATATATAGAGTTCTCAAAAGTCACCCAGGCCTGCACCGTCCAAGTTCTGGGACACTGTTCCAACAGCATCCAAACTTTATCTTTATTTATAAAACACAAGAAAATTTCTCATGGGAAAAACCTGTGCTAGCCACACCAAGGCATTCAAATTCCTCCTAGACAAAATTTCGTGGCAGAAAAGGAAGATATGTCTGAGGAATCCCAAGTGCCTGGTAGCTCTAATCCTGGCCATTCTTGAGCTATCACAATGGATGAAGACAACTGCCAAAATGAAGAGCCAAAATTTAAGTAGGCTGCCAAATTCAGCATCACTGAAACATTTTCAAGCATACTGATTGCACAGAGAGCTGAAAATGGAGAAAAATACATAAGATCAAATCCAATCATGCTTACAAACTTGTCTACTGTGCAACTTGAGAGGAAATAAGAAAAAGAGACATTATAGGTCTCTTCCACATCAGTGTTGCACTCAGCAAAATGAACTAACAAAGTATTCTACCTACTATAAGCCCGTGTAACCAAGGTTTTATTATTACTACTGCTACTAATTTGGAGATTCAGATGTAGGCAGAAATTATGAAATCCCAAATTCGGAAAATCTGTTCAAGTACTTGTACTGCCTAAAATAAAGCAGCATGTTCCAGAAAACCTGAGTTCTCCTGTGTCTGAATTCCATAGCCAATGGAAGCTGTCCTTCAATGTAAATTTCTCCACTACTGGCTATGCATCATCAAGTGACACATGGAACAGAATCCCAAGTGAAAACCAGATAAAGTGAGAGAAGATACTTTGTGTTATGGATTTGTGACTCCTGAGTATTATAAAGAGATGGCATGGGGAGAGTTATCCCACTGTAACTGATTCTTTGGATTTGCAGCAATTATTTTATTGTCACCAAAACAAAGCTGGAAAATCTCTTTTCCAGCCTACTAAACAGAAAAAAAAAATCCAGATCTTGGTGAAGCCAATGGCAAACTATTTAATATCAAGAACTGCACACCCCATACCACCATCACCACTCCCAGAGAGCTCACATAAAATCTCAACAAAACTTTTATTCCTGCAGTGTTTTCACCAACCTTCACCTTCACAATGATTAAAAAAAAAAATCCAAACAACTTCTTTTCCTTCCTCTCACAGTTTACAGCTTCGTTCTTAGCTTGAAACATATTTAGGATTAATGCTTTTATTTTAAACGAGTAAGATTAAGTATTTTTAGCCCCTGTGAAACAAGATGATGTATGCTGCAATTGTCAAGTCCCTGTTAAATTGCATGTAGCACATTCTGTAGCTCATAAATATTTAAGATGACTAAATAATTATCCTAGACTCCTCAACTTGCCTTTCTTTATTAGTTCCATGGGGAACAAGGAAAGCATTTGATCTTCTTTAGCCATATAGACCACTATTATATTGCAAAATATCCTCTTTTTGTTGGTGGTGATGCCGCTACATGATTCTCTCCTATTGTAGTGTGAGGGAATTTGCTTCTTTCAGAGGACAAAAGAGCTCCCACCTCCTCACCAGATCAACGCAGCAAGTTTGGGAAAAGTTTCCAAACATCTCCATCAAAGCAAACCCTATCCCTCTTAATTCTATTCTTAGACTCCTGTTTCCAGTAGCAGAGGGTAAGAGCACCCTGAATCATACAAGATCCAGAGTGTCAAGCAGGGAAGCGTCTTTGCATGGAGTAGTTCAGTGGGGAAGTGACAGGGGCTGAATGGAGGCAGGTGTATCTATTTAAACCAGTCACTGTAAGGACTTGGGGGAAGAGGAGGGTGAGCCAGCAGCCCTCTCACCGTGGAAGAGCATTGAACAGAATTTTTACTGTTGCTTTACAGCTTATTCTCCTCTCTGCCTCTTTTCAATGCAGCCATATGGTAGCAAGCAGATACTCACAACCTAATAGCAGATGAAGAGCCTGCACACTCTCACAGGCAGCAGCCCATGCCCCAGCAGTCGGAGTGGCAACACCCACCAGCAAAGCCAAGGAAAAAGAGCTGCCGCCCAGATGGCTGGGATGCAGAGCTTTGTCTCAAAGCCTAAGCTTCTTGCTTCTGCAGCTGTCAGATCTGTCACCATGGTTCACTACCCGCTGCCACCGCCCCCACCCCCTTCCACTCGGGTGCAGAGCAAGAGAAGTAGAGGAGCACAACACCGACCTCCAGTGAGTTCCCTGCCTTTGGAGTGCTCTTGTCACGTTGTGCTGGGATTAACTTGCCTTAGAATGCCACTGTAAAAGAGGGTGCGTGGCATCATGTCAAAATAGCCCAAGTAGTTGCTGTAATGTGCATCTGTGCTGAACAGAAATCTACAATTGTCTAGGAAAAGCGTGATGGCAGAGATCTGCCACTGCCGTGTTCAGAATTCGGCTTAGACACAGTGCTTAGACAGTGAGGAAGATTAGATGTGTAAGAGCTGCAAACTCTTGAAGCACTTTTCTAGCCTTATTTGTGTTTTTTCAGATTCCCCTTCATTTTTAAATTCAAAATAATAACAATAACATAGATGGGACAGATCTAGGTGGGGGACCACTGAGAAGTTAAGGAGTCCAAAGGCGTGAAATTAGCATGCAGAAACTAAAGCATGTTACATACCTATGGGAATGCTCTCATTCAGAAATAAATTGGCTTAAAGTTCACTGTGGCTTAATACTCCCTGGAAGATCATTATTTCCAGTGACTGGGAAAACCAACATGTAAATCAGCAAATTTTAGGGTGCAATTTGACAAGATTGCAAAGCCTGTATAGTTTTACTGCTACCAAAATAGGTACAGGAGCAAGCAGCTCCCTCCCTTTATCCCGTCACACTTTGCTTCCCTTCCTTCTGACTCTACACTTCTTTGACCCCTCGATGGACCTGTTCAATTAGCTAATCCAGCAGAAAACTAACAAGCAAAAAAAAGAAAAAAAGTGGTAAGATGCAATAACCTGAAACTAATTTTGCAGTCAACAGGGGGAGTTTTATATCAGGTCCTTACTATAAACTTTTGCTAGGATAGGTTTATGAGCTATAAGCCTGCAGGGAAAAAATAAAACAAGGGAGGTAACGGCAAACTGAAACCAACCCCCACATGCCCAAAAGTAAAGCAATATCTGCAAAATGTTAGAATTTAGTAAGGCTGCATCGGTCAGAGATGGCAAACAGTTGTGCTAGAACTGTCTGCCTCCCTTTGTCTGGGTGGTAGCGCTGCAAGGAGCATTCTGCCAATGTGGTTATAATGGTGAGTGCAGCTAGAGACAAGCCTTTGCCGTCCCATCTCACTGCTAATTCCCCAGGTAATTAATAAGCCCAAAAAAACAACCAACCAGCCAACCAACCTACCCACTCACAAAAACAAAGCAACAAAAAAACGGGGGGGTAAAAAAAAGTTTCTCATAGATAATTCAAGCTTGCATGCTAAGTTCAGTATAAAATACGTGACACATACTATTCCAAAAGTTCAGGAACTAAGAAAAAACAAGTTCAATGTAACATCTAAAATTAATCCAATAAAAAAACACTCCCTTAGAGATGTAGCTAAAAAATGGGAGGAAAGCAGCAACAGTAACAAGGAAATCATTTGACAATGAATGAGGATTTACAGTGACACTATTCAGATATATTTTGATGAAAGGGAGTGTAATTACTGGTACAGCTGCCATATAGAGGGCAAATATTTCACATTCTCCTCATCAATATTACTGTCCTTGTGCTCAGATTAAACAAGTCAGGCCAGATCAATACATAAAGTTTGAGACTGCAGTATGCAGTGCATAGAGCAAAGAATTGCAGGGAGGGGAGATTTTGGACAGTGCCTACTTTGAAAATGTCAGACTTCTGCATCCTACCTTTTGCTCTGAATCTAGCAAAGATTGAAGAAAATGAGCTAAATTTAATCCAGATAAATGTGAGATTGTGGATTTGAATCAATCAAATTATCTGTACAAAAGCAGGAATAGTTTTCTATACGACAGTATTACCTCTGTTTAGGAAAGCTCTTGAGACCATAAACCATTGGAAACAGAAATTACCTGGGGAAAAGAGGTGAGGAGGAACAACCATTTTTGTATGCCTGCTTTTGTACATGTGATTTTACTGAGGCATCGCTACTGACCACAAACAACTGGAGACAGGATCAAGGGGCAGAGGGAGGGACACATTGCCTGACCTTGGCACAGCTGTTCGTAATTTCTTCATGTTGTAGCTGCTTCCCTCGTTGTGTTAGACAAACTGAAGTCATGGAAATCTTTTTAGAACACGGGGTAGAAGAAGCATTTCAATAAGACAAGCCTTCATTTTACATAGATGTGTCAATCATATAATCCCTTGAGGAACATCTAGGCTGATTTAGTGTCTTTGGATTGCCAGCGACACTTTTTCAAAGCAAACAACCAATTGATGATGGAGATTTTGATCAAGTCGTTCTGTTTGACTATAAAATGTACTTTCATGCAGAACACCGTCTTGAAAGGTTGCACCAGGTGTCACAAACTGAAGATTTGTTGCTGCCAGCTTGGAACAGTTTATGCTGCAGAGCACTTACTGTTGATAATAAAGGGGCAAAATTACAACAGATTTTTGTCAGCAGCTCTGTGTCACAGTAGACTGTTTCAGCTCAGACCCTGCAGAAGTCCAGTTCTATTAATTATTTTCATCAAAGGGTTAGGTCAGCACACACAAAACATACAGATGACATCAAGCTGGAATGGCTTGCTATTACAGTAAAAGAAAGAAGAGATAATCCAATGTCACCAATGAAAAATGTGCAAAGAAAAAAGCAAAGTATTGCATTTATTAAGGCTAAATCAAGTGCAAAACTGAGAAATTAGTGTAGGCAACAATTCTGAAGAAAAGGATTTAAAGTGCCAGACGAACACAGACCATTGACTCATTTCTAGGATGATACATAAAGGCAGCTATCACTTTGAGATGCATTAACAGAAATACCCTATGCCAGATAAGGATGACAATTATTTATTCTGTTCAATACTGTTGAGATTTCAGTTGCAATGCTGCGTTCAAATTTGAGAAGGATGAAGCCAAATGAGAGAGCAGAGGGGAGCTACGTGAAATAAAAGATCTGTGAGGAGAAAAAAAAGGAAACTAAAGAGGATCACAGGAGAAGCGATGACAGAATGTAAAGGGTTGCTTTGAAGAGAAAGGTAACCAGTCATTCCCATGTCTAGTGGGGAGACAGGACAATAAAAGATTAGCTAAATTTCAAGCAGATAAGGTTTAGGTTAGCTACTGGAAAAAGCTTTTTAACTGCAAGGATTACAAAGGATTAAAAAAAGATACTCAGGGCTCTACAGATTTTCACCTGTAGGTATTTTGGGAATAGATTTAACAAACCTTTGCCAAGGTGGCGTCAATTCTAAACACAACTGGTAGATTCAGAACTTACAGAAGATTCCAGAAATCTCACATGGCTAGAAATTTTTAAATACCATGTCTTCCCTGCTGGGTTGATGGAAAAATCTGTATTTAGATATTTGAGATTTTTAAGTAGAAAATGAACTAATAAAGCAAGCTTCAAATGTACATAGGAAAAATGTCACTCATTCACAAGAACAATTTCAAAAAAGATGCTGAGAAATAAACATAAATGTGAAGCACATTATTTATGACAATCTAATTTGGTCTCCTGTGGATGATATGAGTCATCTGAGTGGGCTTGGGGAGTAATTTTAGGTAAACTCACAGCAATTTATTCTGGAAAATAATGTTCATCAATATAATATTTACAGCTAGGTGAAAAGAGAGATGATATCTTGCTCTTTCATTTCTAATACTGAATAGCTATACAAGCAGAATTATATTTTAAATACCGAGCAGAAAAAGACATTTGGTATTAACATCTTACAGGAAAATTCAAGGCTTGCTAGTGAATGAAGAAAGAGGCTACAGTGACAGTTTTCTTTCTTTAGTCAGTAATCAGGGCAGCTCTGCTCAACCAAGTACCAAGGTCCCTTTCCAAAATTCAAACTCAGCCAGACAATGCAAAGTGAGTGCTTCCACTCAAAACTGGTTATAAAATGAAATATAATTTTTAGATTGCATTCTCTCCCTTTCAGGAGGGTTTGCTTGCCTGTAGGCTTGCATTTTTGAATACCAGAAGGTTAGAAAGAATCTCAGATCCCACAATCAACTCAGCTTCAATCATATGTCCTGTTTTTCTAAGAGCCCTAGAACATAATTGTAATACAAACTGAAAACTCTGTTTCTGGAGTTCAGAAGTCAAGCCAAGTTGTTATATAAGCCCATGTATTGCTGTCCTCTAATTCAAATCTTTGTTTCACAAAGAACTAATTATTAGGAAAGAAGATAGACATAGGGAGGGAGAAATGCTCATTACCACTTCCTCTAGATTAATTACCAGATAGCTCCAGCTATGTCTGAAGCACATGGAGAAATGTCAGTCCATTCTCAAGAAGACCGAAGTAATATTCTTTGGAAAACAACAAAACATAATGATCTCTTCTGCACGTGCATATACATGAGTAATCAGAAGTCACTTACAACACTCAGGTGAGCAAATTCATATCCATCAGTAAACAAAGAAAGAAAGCTCCCCAAAACAAAAATAGTGATTTTTAAAAAATGCATTTTTCTACATTCCTGTCAAAGAGTTTCCTTAGTGACTGCATGCACAGTTTTGAGATTGTCCCAAGGCATTCCAAGTGAATCATTTATAATAAGAAGGGTTAGGAATGTGCATATTCAAAAACAACCACGAGCTGTGTATTTGTTTAGAACTATGTCCCCCTTGTGGATGAGTCAGGGGAATACAGACATGGATCAAAGGCAAAAAAAGGGGTTTTTTTAACATCAGGCAAAGGCTGGCTCCTACCATATAGAAGTCCCTCTGCAAATTCATAGCAACTTGTGTAGTGGGAAACTCAAGCTCAATTCTACTTTGAAAGAAGTGTTTAGTTCTCAAAATCGTGTTTTTCTGTAGTGTGGAAAGAAATTATACTTCTTAAAATAAAAAAAGAATATATGATCAATAATAATAATGAAGACAAGGTACACTCACACCAGGGATTCTGCCAGTCAGATATACAATTTGAAATGGGGTCCCCAAGAGCCACAAGCGAACAGAAGCACTTCCTTCTCTCATTATTAGGGTTTAACCACAGGGTTTAACCCCACACTAACCTCTTCAGCTTTATTAGCAGTTTCAGAGATATAATCCCATCCTACAATTTCAGTTCCTCCTGAGTGACATCAGGGAGATCAAAGTGTCATGCTGAATTTTCCTGCAGTTTGTTACACATCAAATCTAAAACAAGTAAAGCCCATATGACATACATGAGACATGCAACAAGGAAAAGGAAAAAAGCAAACACCCTTTAAACGTCCAAGCCCTCTGCCCATAGATAACCTCCTCTTCAGAAAGAGAACATTAATCGAGAGAAACAGCAACACATTTGTCTACTGCAATCTCAATGCACCCTCAGGAAAATCCTCCCCTCACACTACTACCCCTCACTAAGTACAGCCGTGTTAGACCAAATTATGTTCCTGTCCGCAGCAGAAAAAAAAATTTACCTCTTTTTAAAAACTACCTTATTAACAACCTGATTTACCCAGCTGCGTACTACATGAAGCAAGATAATAACCCAGTATTTACACATTACTGCCCTTGCTACAGCCCTTTTGAACAGTAGCATAACAATATTGTGAATCTAGAAAGGCCTGGATTTTATAACGCTTGCATTTAATTCTTACAATTAGCACCATATAAGCAAGAGTACTCTTATCTTGATCAGAGTTGTTACAAAAGTAATTTTGCACTTTTCAAACAACTTCTCCTGAATAAATATTGATGATTGGACCAGTTTCATGCTATGACATTCAATTTAAAAGAACATGGTAATATTTGTGCCTCCAAAAGCACTAGATGAGAAAAAAATTCATAAATATTTGGTGCCTGGTTAAGTACTTCTTGAATGAAAATGGATAATAATTTCATAACTACAGTTATCAGTTCCAAATAACATCACTGTATATTTCCCAAAACTATGAGAGATTTTATGGGCTTTTTCCTCTGTTTGTCTTTTTTATAATTGAATTTTATACTGTATATTGATTTAACAGAAATATGTGCAAATTACAGCACATCTAGAAGAGAAATTCTAGAGAGGAACAGATTGCTTTGAAGATGCTACCTTCATTTAGATCCCTCTGAAAAGGTTTGGAGAAGACACACTTCCATAGTTAGAGTTGCACCACCTTTCCAACATTTATTATGACTCTATGTGGAACAACAACTTATAAGTATCATTTTACCTTACAAAATGAATCAGGAAACATCCCCTACTCAGCTATGCTGATGTATCAGCACAAATTCAGAGGTAGAGGCTCCTAGACCAAGATCAGACTTTAGGATGCAGACAAATAGAAAATACATGCACTTGGAGAGAGTGCATGACCTCTGAGTGGGTCAGCAGCCACGAGCATACAGCAAACATGGTCAAATGTCCCTGTCCTAAAGCTACTTCAGAGCAGCTGCACTACTCTCTACAAGGAGGCTGTAGCCAAGTGGGGTCAGTCTCTTCTCCAAAGGAACAAGTGATAGAATGAGGGAAAATACCTCAGGTTGCACCAGAGGATGTTTAGATTGGATGCGACAAAAAATTTTCTTGTGGAAAAGACTGCCAAGCATTGAAACCGGGCTGCCCAGAGAAGGGGTTGAGTTGCCATCCCTACAGGTACTTAAAAGTCATGTAGATGCAACGATCAGGGACATGGTTCAGTGGTGGATGTGGCAGTGCTGGGTTACCTGTTGGACTTGATGATCTAAGAAATCTTTTCCAGCCTTAAGGATTCTATGATTTTATGTCTGTCCAGCACTGCTTGAAACCAGTGACACCCCAGGGTCAGTATGTGCAGGGTGCAAGCTGTACCATTTCAAAAAAGATACAAAGGCAAAAAGTCTCTAACCCACCACACTGCATGTCTCAGATACTTTCTCTCTGCATAGCTCCATATTTGTTAAAGCTGTTTCAAGCTCAAGAAAAAAGGAGAGCTTTTAAAACTCTTTGTCATTTGCATGTCTTTAGTTGTGCTTATTAGAATGGTTATTGTTTCTAGATCTAATCCACAACTTCTCACTCTTGTTCAATCAAGTTCTAAATGCACATGGAAAAGCCAACAGAGAGAAAGAGATCTCTCATGAAAATGACATTGCTGTTATTTATTTGATCGCTGCTCTCCTTCACGCAACACTATGATGCAAACCAACTGCTTCATCCAACATCTTGGAAAAATAAAACAGCATTTCTAGCAGTTTCTTTCAAAAGCCCTTTCTCCACCAACAAAACAATTCCAGAATTCGCCTTTGAACAGAAAGCTGCGCTGGGAATACCACCTTCCCTATTTTATGCTATTGCTATATAAATTCAAAATGCCATCTTATTGTATATGTACCCATATAGATAGGAATATGTGAACATAGGAGAATATGGCTATCATTTGGTTATTAGTAGGATTTTTGACACTTTCTCAGCTTCTCATATAATGTTTTTATATTACATGACTAAAACCAAAACAGGTTAAGTGAAATTATTATAACTATATACATATATAGCTATACAAGAGAAGACTATGCTCTAAATATTATCAATGGCTCAGCATTAAAATAAAGTATAGCAGCATGAAACTTCAGAAGATATTAGTCTTCTTCCCATGCCACTGAAAATCACAACTGATCAAATTTTTAAAATGCAATAAGTATGCTCATTAAACATGCAAATGGCATCAATGTAGAGCTGACTTAAGCATGTTTGAACCACTGGTACAGTGGTACATTGGTACAGTTCAAAAGTACTGGAAAGCTAGAATTTAAAAACAAAAGATACTAATCAATAAAGAATTTCTTACAAAAATAAGCAAACTCTGCAAACATAGGAAAAGTGATTTATTGTTTTGCAGAAGGGATAGAGAGGACGTCAGTGATTATGAATTACAGGCTAGAGTAAGGCAAGAATGTTGTGCTTTTAAGAAAAAGACAAATTGTCTCTTTACATGCATAAATAAAACTATTGTTGGTAAGTCATACACAGTAACCATCTTGCTTATTTTGACACTAGCAAGATCTCTATTACTTTTTCCATTTGGACAAAGTCCAGAAGAGATCAGTGAGAAAGTGAGAGGTCTGCAAAATGCGATCTATATGGAAAAAGGGAAGGAATAGTAGTTACCTAATGTAGACAAGAGAAGGCTGAAAAGTGGGATAATATTATAAGCACAGCAGAAAGGAATAAAAATAAATTGGCTTTCTTGTCCTGATTGCAGATGGGGTAAGTGAAAAATTGAAATTACAGTAAAAAGGGGGGGGGGGAGAGGAAAAAAAAACCAACAAAAAAAAAGCTTTGTAGCAGCAAGGGTGGTTACAGATTTTACAGATTGCTTAAGACTTTATGGAATCTCTAGCTGGAAAGGTTTTGGTCCCAAAAAAAAAAAAAAAAAAAAAAAATCAGATAAAATTCATTCAGGAATGATTTTAAATTGTCTTGGTGTTCTTTGGGGACAAACAGATTGTTTAGATGACCTTTTTAAGGTTCTTTCAGTCCTTTGATTCTCTTTACATTGTTGTTGTGCTGCCTTTTTGAAACTTAAGGTGAGTCAGAACTGGCAATTTCATGCACTACAGTTGGTACTGCAGCTAAAAATTCTGGAGGATAAGCAGTTGCTTTTTCAGCACTTGTTACAGACAGATCAGAAAATGGTGCCTGTTGAATTTTTGGCTGCCTTCAAGGCCATCTCTTTACATCCACATTCCCTCATCATACCTTCCCAGAATGAGTAATGGTCAGTTATGGTGCTGTGTACCATCATGATCTGTTTACTCTTTATAATTTCCAGTTCATTTCATCAGTCACGCATCACTTGAAGTAGAACTTCAGTTGACCTTCAGTTCACCTTGAAGTGTTCTCCTCAAACTTATGCTTTGTTCTTCAGTTTATCATACCACAGCTTCCTCAACATTCTGATATTTTCCATTCAGCATACATAACTGACCCAAACAAATGAGTAACTACAAAGTTTTGCATCCTAGCAGAACAGAAAGGCATCATCTTCCTGTCAATCTTAACTAAATGTAGGAACAGCACCAGTAAGCTTTCTGCCCCGAGGAAATTCTCAACTTAAAAAAAAAATATTTTAAATACCAACAGTTACTCACAGAAATTAAAATTCTTTTTCCTCAAATTGTGTGTAAATATTCTGCATATTTAATAATGAAGCCAGTCCAGAAAAGTATAGGTTTTCTTCCTGCTCAATAGAACTAAAAATATAGTATGCCACAGTATAAATACAGTTATAAAGACATCTTTTCAGGCAAGATTCCCATTCAAATAATTGACATCAGATCTTTTTGATGTGACATAATATGATTTATCGCATTGGAGTCACATTGCTGCATAAACATATAGATTACCAGACGTATTTATTATGTTTGGGGCTTGCAGGGCGATTCTGAAAGGAGGACAATATTGTTTTCTTAAGAACTCATTCCAACAAAGAGAGGGCAGCTCTCAGGTCTGTAATGTTAACCCTCTCTCCTAGTTATAACATACAGCATAGAGTGTGTGAAATAAACTTGTTTCACGTTCATTCTCATACTCAGCCACTTAGCAAAGGTGCAAAATCTGGTGTAACTGCATTTTTCAGAATGACAGTAGGAGGCCTACAGTATGTCATTACTAATTCTGACAATCACAGCCTACCTGCAGTTGTCATAAAAGTTAATGATGGATTGTTAGAAATCACTTCAGCCTCAGGCAAAGCCCTGGGATGTTAACTACTAGGACAATCTCTAATAAGCTGCAAAAACCAGTTTATGGGCTATTTTGGGGATTAAATTTACTTTTTCAAATAAAAAGAAACTTTACTAAGACATCACCTAGTTTTTAAATCAGGCTCAAGTAGTAGCACAGAGACCAGGTCAGAGATCAGTGCATTTCCATCCATCACATAATTATGACAGATAGCTAGAACACATAGGAAACATTTTACAATTCATATTTATAGTTATTTTGAATTTATTTAAATTGCGAGAAATAGCAGGTAACATTGCCAGAAAATTTTAGTGAAGGTCATATGCAAATACCACTCTGCCTGACTATACTATGACTTCTTACTGAAAACCAGCTCTGCACTAATGACTCTTATCATTAACTCTTACTGGAGACAACAACTCTGCCTCTAATCACAAAGCAGAATATTCTGGTTTAAGTCATGAAGGTCTTGTCTGACTTTATGCATTGGTGGTCACTCATTATAGCCAAAATACAGTTCGCATTTTTTAGTTTGCCCAAACTGTGAAATTCTTTACTGCTCTAACATATTCAATATTTGCATTGCAAAAATTCCTTTGATCCACAATGAAGACAAGTGACCCGTTGTGCAGATGCTGTTGAATAGCCTGTGAATGCACAGTGATTTCATATGGGCATACAGTTCACAGCTTGTAGAGGACAAAAATTCCCTAAACCCTACAATAGTGACTCCAAAGTCTGTTATTTACAATGTTTTCCTCAGTTGATGCAGATGTCAACCAACAGTAAATGTGCAAAAAGCCAGTGTTTTTCAGAGCTGCCAGCAGTGCCAGGGCTGCCATGTAGGTTCACTTTGTTTCTTTGACAACACACTCAGTACCTACTAAGTTATTTGCCTGCAACTCACTCCTATGGTTTTTCATCCCCAACCAGTTCTATAACTGAACCTGCTGACTGTGTACCCTTAAGAAAAATGGCCTGAAAACTATTAGTAAATCAAGATGGCAAGAAACTAATTAGTGGAACTCCAGGAGCAGCTTGAAGACACTCATGTGCCGTTGGCTAGTGAGGAAGGATGTCTTGCTTCTGATAATGAACAGAAGAAAAATAAAAAACAAAAATCCTGGAAAAAGAGGACTCCCCATGGCTTACAATTGGTTTGGAGTTTTCTAGACATTGGTTTTGCTTTTATTGGAAGACCCTTATTACTCTTATAAAAGCCTAAGCACAGATTAATCCTAACATGAAAGCACTTTGAAGGATCCAAATTTATCTGGCATCAGCTCAGCTTTACATATAGTCTGCAAGTCAGGTCCTCTTTTCTCCATGGAGGCAGGAAGAATATCTCAGTAGATACAACATTAAATTGCCGTTCTGCAGATCTGGGCTAATTTCAAAGTTCAGTCGCAGTTACTGGGTATGGAACTAGAAAGACCCATTCTGGCTAAAAGCTCAATCTAATCTCTGTTCATAAAAAGCTCTAGTGTAAACTGAAGTGCAGTTAATAACTATTTAGTGAGCTGGTAAAAAAAAAAATCTTATCTTGCAAGAAAGTACTTTTGAAGAGCTAAAAATCAGTGCACCATAATTTACCTTCAATACTTTGTGCTACTGCATTACTGGACAAATATTCTAAGAAATTAAGAGTTATTTTGGACTCATGTTGATAGAATCGAGAGAAGACTTTAATTCTTTATTAACATTCTGCTCAAATATTAATAGCTTTAATCTTATTAAATCAGATTATCCATATTTTTGAAGACCAAGAAACATATAAAAAATGAATTAAGCCAGAAGTTCATAACTGAGCTAAAAATTCAAGAACTCCTAGTTGCATACTCCACAACAATTGAAAGACTAATTCCTTTCATTTTATTTCTCTATTTGCTCACATGTGTCCTCTTTGTTCAAGCTCCACACTAAGTCTACACTGTCATGAACTTCAAAGCTGAGTGGAAAAAAACAAGAACAAACCTGAATTACTTGTCTTTGACATTTTCTTTATGACTGGAATATCTGTCAAAGACAAATAAAAAGAATGGGGAAAGCACAGGTCCTTCCTTTTTTCTAAAGATATAATTCAAAAGAATTTTTCAAAATTCTATTCAAAAGAATAATTTGAGCCAAAAAAGACCTGCAAGATTGAATACAACCATAAAACTAACACTTCCAAGTCCACCCTTAAACCATGTCCTTAAGTGACACATCTACGTGCTTTTTATTATAATTTACAGAAAGACTAGTGAGTCAGATCTACATTTGGCTGGGAGATTACCATAAGCAACATTGGAACAGATTTTGCCATAAGCATCACTATGCACTTAACGAAGGTACCAATTAAAGTAGTAAAAATATATTTGAGATGTACCTACACAGTAAAACAGCATTAGGAAATGACCAGCACAAGATTCCCATCATCGCCCTGCATTACATACATAACTTTGGGTTTTCAAGACATCTCCAGTTACAACGCTAAAGCCTGACAATGAAAAATGTACTGCTAAAAGATTAATCAATTTCCTATCACATGTCTCTTATCCAGGGATCAGGTCAGGCATTGGAACAGACTGCCTAGCAACATAGTGGAGTCACCATTCCTGGAAGAGTTCAAGAAGCCACTTGATGTGGTAGCACTTAGTGCTATGTTTAGGTTGACATGGTGGTGGTTGGTAAAAGTTTGGACTCAATAGTCTTGGAAGGCTCTTCCAACAATAATGATTATATGACTGTTGTAAGATACTGCTGCCGAGGTGGAGAACCTGGTACATCACATGGATGCTCATGTACCAAGACCTGGGCCACTGAAGAACATCAGAATAACCAACAGGTAGGTCAGGCTGCTAAAATTGAAATGGATCAGATGTATCATAAGTGTGAATTATTTCTAGCTCAGTGGGCCCATGACACCTTGGGCCACCAAGGAAGAAATGTAACCCACAGATGGGATCATGACTGAGGGGTAGAACTTATCCATGGACACTCTCACAAGGGTTATCTGTGAACGTGACACATGAGCTGGAATCAAGCAGGACAAGCTTAGATGGAGGATGGTGCCTGCAGTATAAACATGGTACAGCCTGGCAGATTGACCATGACACACTGCCACAAACCCATCAGGGCCAGGGCCATGTGCTTACAGTGTGGAAGCAGCCACTGGATGGTCAGACACAGATCCTGTGTCCCACTGCCAGAACACTATCCTGGACCTTGAAAAGTGAGGCTTATGGCATAACATCGTTCTGATACTCCAGAAAAAAGTGAGACAATCAGACTCATTTCTAAAACAACTTCATAGACACCTGGGCTAAAGAACATGGCATGGAGTGGGTGTGTCACACACACCTGCCTCCAGGAAAATCTAATGATACCATGGGCTGCTAAAGATGACACTGAGAGCAATGGGTGGTGGCACCTTCAAACATTGGGATACACATTTAACAAAACCCATTTGATTAGTCAACACTACAGGATCTGCCAATCTGGCTGACACTGACCTATCAAAACTTTTATATACTGCAGGAGGGTATAAAGTTCCTGTAGTGCACATAAAAACATGCTGCATTATTCCTGCCTCAGGCAAAGGCAAGCCCATCCATGGGATTGCTTTTCCTCAAGAACCTCGGTGCACTAGGTTGGTAATGCAGGAGGATGGGAGTCTGATGTGTTCCTCAAGGGGATTTGATTTTGGGTGAAAATAACCAATAAATTAAACCATATTGTATTAACACCTATATAATGCTATATGTTATCACTTTTATGGTGACTAGTTGCCCATCACCTCGTGGTACCTCTCTCTGCCACTCCAGACTTGGGGATCTGAACCCAATTCCTTCTAAATCACCACATATTACTTAACAATGGACTTTAATGAAACTGGACAAATACAACTGTGATGGAATCAGAACTGGCTTCAGCATACAAAAACCCAACGCTACACACCACCTTTCCTGCCCTGAGACATTGCTGACAGATAGAGCATGAAGTGGTGGACTAAATCGACTCAATGGCATTTTGTAAGGATGGTCCATAAACTAGGGGAATGATACCTGTGTGTATATAAACTGAAGGACAGGAAAGGTGATGGTGTACTGGAAAGCATGGAACCTGGCATGACATGAGTGGTATGGAATAAGAGGTGAATATGGTTGTGGTTTTGTCTGTAATAGATTTGACTTTTTTCTTAGTAGCTGATACAGGGCTGTGTTTTGGATAAGAATAATGTTGATAACACACTGATGGTTCAGTTGTTGCCACGCGGTTGACCTTAAGGATTTTTCAGTTTCCCATGCTCTGCCAGAGAGCAGGTGCAAAGAAGCTTGGAAGGAGCATGGCCAAGACAGCTGAGCTGTACTAGCCAAAGGAGGTAAAGGGGCATTCCATAGCATAAAACATCTGCTCAGTACATAAACTGGGGGGGGAGAGGTGGCTGGGATGTGCCAGTCTTTGCTGTGGTACTGCCTGGGCATCCATCAGTGAGTAGTAAGCAATAGTACTGCATGTCACTTTTTTCTTGGATTTTCATCATCTCTCTCCCTCTCCTTTTCATTACAATTATTACATTTTACTTTCCCCCTCCCCTCAATTACTAAACTATTCTTATCCCAATCCACAAGTTTGACTTTTTTCTGATCTGTTCCACATCCTAAGGAAGGGTGGGGAGAGGGGTGTGGGGAGCAAGCAAGCACCTGTGTGGTATTTAGTTGCTGGCTGGGGTTAAACCACAATGGTAAGATAAAGCCTGCATTTTTGTGTCTGACCTATTTTGAACCCATATAGGGAACACAAGAGAAATAAAAAGCTATAGTCCAGGAACTTGCTGTAAAGCTATTTCTTCCTTAGTAGTTCTGTTCTTCAGCATTCCCTCTTGCTTGCAATTCCCTGTGGTTTAATCCTTTTTTTATTTCCTTCCTTTTCCAAAAATACCCTCCTATGTTACCAACAGTTGCCAAAGGCCAATTGTGCTGAAAATAGAGGCTATTACTCTCAGAGGAAAAAGCGAAAGGAGTTGTTTTATCTAACAGTGCTAAATTAGCCACATTTTTCTAAACTGTTTGACAGATTTCATTCTCAGTACATGACACTGAACTTCAATCACTAAGTCTCCAATAGGGTAAAAATAGCAGTCAAAGTAAGTTCAGGCCCCTTGGGGTCATCTGTCGTTCATGTTATGGAGGAATCTAGATGAATTTAGAAGAATTAAACAAATAAGGTTACAAGGAATTTACCCCACAATCAAGATAAAACTGGAGAGTAATAACTTTAAATGGAGAACTAGAAACAACTTTTTGGTGGCATTTTAAAAGTGCTTTAACGTTTTACAAGATTCTACATTACATTTTATGATGCTTTTCCACAACAATCTAATCACAATAGCAAAAAAAAACCCAAAACAACAAAAAAAAAACCAACACTTCTTTCGCATGACAAAAGAGGCTTCTCTGCCCTTCAGAGCTTGCTCACTGAAGACTGAGAGTGCTGCAGTTTACTTTTCAAATTCAAAAATTAATCCTGAACCACCTATGTCCACTACTTGCAATCTTGAGGAGAAACATTTTGACCGAATAAACTCTGAGTACAGTGTTAACATTTGCAAGCTAAGTTCAGAAAAAAGACAAGGTATGATAAAATTAAAACCTTGCTGAAATGTGTCTATCAGAGGCAAAGATGCACCTCCTATTGCCAAATTGTATATGGCCCTAATATCCAGTTCCATTTCCATGCCTGAAAAGCTCTGATAACTACTTTGTAAAAGGCAGACAGGTACAAGCTTGTTAACTCCTTGTTACAGTATGGTTCTCTCTCAGAGCCTTACCTATCCTGCACATCATCCTCTTCTTTCAAATACATCTTGTATCTAGTGACAGACTTAAGGGTGGATACACCAAAGTATAATGGTAATCTTCACTCCTGACCACATCTGCCACTTGCAACAAAAAAGCAGTAAGAAGCACACTTCTAGCCCTAGAACCCCTGCAGTTCCAAATTCTTCATTCCCTAGCACCACAGCATCTCCTCATTTCACAGCTGTCAGAATGCTTACACCTGACAATCAATACCACTTCATAGATCGAACATATGATGAAGCCACTGTGAGGTTTTTCTTACTTCAATGCTGGAAAAACAGGGAACCTTATAAAAACAACAACCACAAAGCAAAACCAAAACAAACCTCTGTTGCTTAACCCAACAAATATAACTATAGTGTTGCTGTTTTCTCCTGTAGCCATTACAGAAGAGAGTGGCTTACAGGAATAACATACAGTTCCATTGGTACCAATCCTATATTTAGTGCCGATCCAAAAGTCTCATTCAAGTCAGTAGCAGAGCTATGGAAAACCAGCAGAATTAGTTCCAGAGACCTTACTCCAAAGGTAGGATTCAAAGTGACATAAACAAATATATAACCCATTATATCATAAAATCATCTGCAAAAAAAGCACCACAACCATTGGTGGGAACAGCAGCATTTATCAAGAGGGCCTTCACTGAACCATTACTTGATGGATTTTAAAAGAAGACACTCTCTATTAAGATTTCCTTATGAGGTTTTTAAATACTGCAATTATCCAGCACAAAAAGTAAATATCCAACAGTAGATTTCCTCAACTGATATGTATGGGTTGGATAGTTTTAAGTGGTACTATTTACCTCTTAAGGAGCTTTTCTAGCTCTGGACAAAAGTAACTTTATATATATATATGAAACCAACCTCTTTTCTTCCTGAAGACTTTTCTACAGGCTTCAGCAAACTTTTCATTAGGTTGATTAATAGTAAAATCTTAGAGTTCATACAATGGTGTTGCTGAAATATGGCTCCAGGTAGTTAAAGAAAATTCAGTCCAGAAACAATTAAATTCTATTCACAATTTTCATGCAGAGGAAAGCTGTTGAACATTCCCTTCTACTTGATTATACATTACTTCAATGATCCCATTGATTAGGTGACTTTTTCAATCAAGTAAGGATGTCCATTTCCAACTGTACTTTTCTGCACTTGATGATTCTCTCTGTGCTCTGATGCATTTATTTTATTTTAATTGAAGAGGCAGGTTGTTAGAATTCCGGGAAAGTGTTTAGACTATATGAATCTTTAACAATGGTCAGTGATTAGCAAGGCCTTTTACATATTTAATGATGCAGTTACTGATAATGATACGCTGTTCACCATGCACATTGAATGTTGAAGTGATTACCTGCATCTAAATGTTTTCCTGGTGAATTCAGAGTGATCCATGCAGTGACTGGGCATGACAAAACTCAACAATCAGGGTTGGTTTGGGTGACTATTGAAAGTACTTTGAGACAACTCAGAGTCAGAGAACAATTTTAGGTTGCAAGAGACATCTGGGAGACATCCAGCTCAACCTTCTGCTCCAAGCAGGGCCCACTTCAGTGTTAGATCGAAACTCCAGTATGAAGACTTCACAATCACTCTGGTCCCTGCTCCAGTACTTAACCAGACTGATGGAGAATTATTTTCTCTTTAATCCAGATGACAGTCAGTTAGGCTTTGAAATACAATCACTCTACTGAAGCTGGTGAGCCAGCCAGTTTCTCAGCCACCATGTAGTCCACACTTGCTACCCATGTCTCCTTGGTTTGACTAAAAGAATACTATGAGAAAATACAACAAGGGTCTTACTAAAGCTATGGTAGAAAACTTTTATTGCTCTTGCCTTGTTTGCAGAGACAGTCCGATCCTGGCACAGAAAGCAGCCGTGTTAGTCAGGTGTAGTTTGCCTTTGTTACATTGATGATAGCTGTCCCCAGTCAGTCCATGTACCCAGAGGTGACTTCTCTAAGGACCTAACATTTCACGGCATAAAGGTGAGGCTATTTGGACTGTGGTCATTCTTGCCTTTGCTGAAACTGGGAAGAACATTCACCTTTTTCCAGTCACGATGCCCTCTTTTTTGATTTTGAATGCTTTTTTATTTCCCAGCTCTGAAGAATTTGAAGACAGGTTCCTCCCTCCTCACTGCACCCTGCCTCCATTTGGTAATTGCTATTGGAAGGAAAGCAGCGTCTTTTTTCCACCCCACCCTCATATCTTCTTCTTTTGCGTGCTGTTATCTATTGTTTATCACCTATTTATTTCCTTACAACTGCAAAGACGATCTGGCCTTCCCACTAGCTAATTGCCTTCTTCAGCCCATATTTATCAGGAACAAATCTGCAGTGACTTCTGTGTGGTATAAGACCAAATTCAGTAAAACATATGAGATCTCAGGACAAAACAGCCTCTTGCTACACTGGAAATCTCAAAATCAGAGTAATCTAGCTGAGCTACGTGCTCTCTCAAGCCTGATGAAAACCTAACAGACGCACACAAAATATCAGCCATACCCTAAAATAAAAATGGTAATGCAAAGCAGCACAATGCTATCAATGCTATTTCTGTGCTCAACTTATTCAGAGAAATAAATGAAAATCAAAAAGATCCACAGACAATTTTGTAACAATGAACCAGTGAAACACTTGGCATATTATATATTCAAATCTAGCGCAAAATAATAGCACTCTGCTGACTTCTTTCTGTGGCAGCCCCTAGAAAAGAATAAAACATGATCATTTTCACCAGCATGTCAGTACTTTGAGGAAAGCAGAATTACACATGTCATGCCCTGATAAATGACTTCTCTCCAGATGAATATTATCCTTTCATGTTATAAGACTTGTATAGAAGCCCCTCTCATTTACAATAAGACCATGGAGAAAGCTCTGTTTTCACAGCCAGCTTTCATACATGAATCACATCTGCCTTCCTTGCTAGAAGTGCTGTCACCGACTCAAGGATTCTCACTCTTTTTAAGTCTTAAAAAGTGTTATGCTTTTATAAAACTAGATTTTTATTTTAATAAAGAAGATTCATGCCGCAATAATGTCCTATTTGAAAAAGCAGCATTTGAAATACATAATTCAAATATATTGAAGGTTGTCTCCTGCAGCTTATACTAAAATATCTGACTGATGTTCTGTCCCTGACATCCAATAATCCTTTCAATGGTCAGCAGCTAAACATATTTATTATGTGACATTGAAATAAAGTCTGTAATTAGAACTGAATTTTTTCTATGGGTTTCAAGCTAAGCAAACAAGGAAAGGTATTTCTGGGTGCATCATTTCTATGGAAAGAAAAATTCAAATAAACCTCTCACTATGTAATCTTAAATTATACTAATTAGACACTTACCTGGTATGAAAATATAATTTAGGAAAGATTACAAGTCTATTGCCAAAACTGTTATGAGAAAAACCTCTTGAAGGAATAACCTGGCACATAGGGAAATGATAAGGTTCATTAATTGAGAGAGAGGATTAGGCTGTCTTGGACGGTGCAGATGTAGAGGGGACTTAATTATTTAAGAGGTTATAAAAAGAGCTCAATCTCTATTATATCCAATTTGCCCCTCTTTAAATTTGCCAGAAGGTATGACAAAGAAAAGATATTGAAACTTACAGAAAGAAAGGTCCTAACCCATGAGGACGAGAATGTTCTTCACATTCACAAGAAAAAGACCAAGAGTAACAGTGAAATAATGTACATACATCTAGGGAAATGTTTCCTTCCAGAATCTTTCAAAACATAGAAAATTTATCATTGTATTATCAATAGACAGTATAAACAAGACAAAGCATAAAGTGAAGTTGAAAATTATCAACTTCAAAACCAAAAACATCAAAATATTACATATGCACATATCACAAACAGCTTCTTGTTTTTAGTAACCATGATCTGTAGTAAGTGTGAACACTGCACCCTATCCCCTTGGATAACTTCTCTGAATTTCTTACACAAAATCTGGTCAAGACTTTCATAAATCTATTCTTTATTCCTATTTCTGATGTCAGTGCAACCCCATTTCTTTAAACCATGGTGTTAAGGAGAATTTACTGTGCTACCTTTGAGGTCTTTTAACTATTTAATGTTTAACTTCACTCTTTCCTAGTCTCAGATTTAATTATATACTTTGCTGTATTTGACTTCAGTGCAATAGTTCCATCTGTCTCTACATCACATCTGTACAACTTACACAGCATATTTTACAATGTCCTGTCATGCCTTGTGCAATAATAAGTGCAGATACCTCATGGAGAGTCTGACACTTTCCAATTTCATTCCCAAATTCACTGCTCCTTTCCAGATCAGGATTCCCAGCTCTGTATTATCCCAATCCCTCATAACCCCAGATAAACACTTCTCTTCATGTTTTGCTATGTTTCTACTATCACTAAGAATCCAATTTCATAAGAAACAATGAGATTAAGCACCCAGTGCATCTAATTAAAGCCAATCTGGAAAACAATACTTGAGTTCTCTGGAAATATTTTAAATGTGCATGCTAATCACCCTACTGCAAGCAGTGTAACACTTTCATAACTAGGAAGAGCTATAGAGCATGGTGAATAACAGAGAATTCCTGAACACCTTCTGTATCTGTAGAGAAAAAGAAAATCTGACTGCTTTTCTAAGTAATTTATAGTCCTTCCTTTAATCACCTTCTGTTAAAAGATGAAATTATTGAATTTTTTTTAGTTAAGCGTGGATCCACACAAAAGGATAACATCACAGGCACCTAACTTTAGCAATGAAAAGCCAGTATTTCTAATATTCATACAGAGAGAGAAAACCAAATCTAAACTTCCTGGAGCTTCTGTCATCTAATACTGCAAGTGTATTTTCAGCAAGTCCTTGTATATGTGCTCATACATGAATATGTGCCAATACGCACTTACATAAATCCTTCCTTAGTGAAGAGGGAGGAAAATTTTCTCTAAAAATTTTCCTTCAGTTTTTCTCTGCCAGCTGGCTGGGTGAGCTGAGGACAGCAGGGAACATACAAGGATTTTAATATTTTAGGGACCTGTCATTTCAAGGATAAACTTTTCATTGCACTATTCTGAGAGCCAAAAATGAGATCGGCCCTCATGCACCCAGCAGTCAGAGCAACAGCACCACAGCAGAACAGGCTGATCCCTGGCCTGTCCCATAGTTCCACAGCCACAGTGCTGCCCCAGGAAATCCTGATTCTTAGATGGGACATGAAAATTTTTCCCCATACATTTGTTTGTATGCATAGTCACGGATAGTTCCAGATACAAGTGTGGAAGTTTGAGAAATCATAGCTTAAGTTTACCACTATTCCTTTTAAAGTATAATTAAGAGGACAAGCACATGGGTCTGCCATTAACAGATTTTATTCCGATCACAGAGAGCACTTAAACTGCAAATTGTGATGGTAGCAGGGACAGTGGAACTAGTTCAGCCCACTCTATTTCCTAATATAATGCAATCATACCCTCGTGGTGCAATGTCCAAGGAAAGATGCAGTGCTGAAAGGTAACAACATGAAAAGACAGATACACCTATTTCAGGACCATTTTGGAATCTGGCAGATCACTGCATGGATGCACAAGGATTTTGCTCCTTTGGCTTGATCCATCTCAGGTACTTCTGCATGATCTTCACTTGCATGGTGCAGGCATTCTGAAAAAAAAGTTGGTGTGTAGGACACTGAAAGAATTAAAGCTAAACCTCTTAAATGAAGCAGAAGAAAAGGTCAGCACATGAATTTCAGGGAACTGAGCTGACTTCTATGTGCAGATTTCAAGCCTAAACAGGATCCTAACTGTCTAGTTTGAGACCATTTCTTAGAAAGGCATTCACCTTTTGGAAGGGAGCTGGTGGCAGCAGAAAGAGACAGACGGATTGGAAGTCAGAAGGTCAGTGGCTTGGATGAGACTGGCTGCCAAATGAGGTCAAACTCTAGGCTGTTTGTTAAATTAATTTTGAATTGTTCTAAAGGTCTTTCTCATTTAATCAGATGGTTTTCAAAGAGCTTTCAGTGAATCCTTCAGTGACAAAATTCATATCCACTGGTAAAGCAAACCATTTGCAATTTTCATTAAAGATTTACTTATGCTCCCTTGTGCTGAGCAGTTACCAATTCTGATTAAAAAATCCTTTACTTTTAGTGACATGATGAAATGGAGTCTCAACAGACCATCTGCACAAAAGGACAGCATTACAGCTTCTAACCTTCCAGCAGAAACTTAAGGGGAAGTTCTAACCTCAGGTTATGTAACACATGAGACAGCAGCCTGTCTCAGAAAGATTGCCACACTGAAATATTTGAATCAGCTTTATGTCAATGCAGGAAACAGCAGGGTTATAGCCATGAAGCACTCTTGCTTAGTGAAAGTCTGATTTTAATATTTGAGATTGTTTTGAAGCAGCTCAGTAGCCTTAGATGAAAACTGAATTTTGTTTAGAAGGGTCTGGATTCAGAACTTTATCCTGCAAAACTATTTCAATCAGTTACTGTGACATGCTATGGAGAAGGAGGCATCTTAAAAGTTGGCGTTTTCTAGAATCTAAGTGTAGGCTATCAGGAACCTGCTGGGGGCACCTTGAAGCCAGCAGACATCTACAAACCAGGTCTCCCACATTTGGGCATGTACTGTAAGCACTGCATTATGGTAAAGTACAAGCCTTCTTTCAGGAATGTTTTAAACAAATGACTCAATCCTATCAGTATATTTTAAATCCCACATGCCTTCTATGAAAGATATACTTTATGGATCTTGCTTCACAGTGCTATACACAGAGACTCAAAGTTCAAAACACTCATTTCTTGTCCTATAGAGCATAGATAAACAGTCCAGTGCTTGATAAAACCCCAGAATATATTATTTCCAGAGTACGGCATCTCAGTGGACACAGTCAAAATCAATGCATTACTCTGCTAAGTTACTTCAGCTGTGTTAGACAAACGTTGTTGGAGATGTCCATGAAAAGATAGCCAGAAAGATGTTGTTACCTTCCTGCTAGTCCACCCCAAGAAAAATAGGGCTGCATAAGGTTGGTCTCAGAAAGCTACAGCGGGATGACAATATCTGTTTTATTACTATAAAAATTTCTATCAGGTTAGGGGTTTGTTTGCTTGTTTTGCAGAAAAGACAATCACTTAAGGATAAAAACAGAGTTTTGCCCCAAGGAAGACAAAACAAACTCAGTGAATAAGGATAATGCAGGTCAGGCCCATATACTCTGTAACTCCACCAACATTGTAAAGGATTCACATATTTATTACCTATTTGAATATTTTCCCAGGGATTTATTCCTGCAGCCAAAGCTGCCCAGGTAGTTGTGAAAGTCATGGGATCAATATGGTCACACATCAAAAAAACCATTAAATTTCTGGGTCTCTGCATGTATGACAATGTATACACAGCTGCACAAACATCTCTCAACTGTATATCAAGAATTTTCTTTTGAAAGCCCTGCTTATAAATTAAAAGACCACAAGTCAGCAAATTAGTAAAAGGCATGGGGGGGGGGGGTTGTGGAAGAGAGGGAATCTTTGCTACTCCTGGGCAGCTGCTAATAAAACAAAGGATTAGCAACAAAGCCAGGCATTTTATTGCTTATTCCCTCTACACAGGCACTAGTTACTTAGAGGAAATTAAAAGAAAATCTTACATGCTGCCAAGTTTGCTCAACAAACCTGCGAACATCTAACATCAGACCCACTGCTCCTATCCATGGTAGTAAAATAAATCTCTTTCAAAAGTCAAGAGCAGGCTGGTGACAGAAAGCTGCTGCTTCGTGGTTCTGCAAAAGGATTTTGAGAGCCTGAATATATTTGTAGCTTTTGAAATGGGGCGGGATCTACTGATGGGAGCTTTCACATGACAGTGTATCTAGGCAGAGATAAGACTGACACCCATTGTTCAGGAAACAGAAGAAGAGCTGAGATAAATAAAGTGCCTAAAAATATAATTTAAAAAATATTTCCAAAAGCACGTAATTCCTATAAGGCCTCTATTTCTTTGTTCCTTTTTGCCTACTTTCTGCTCGTTACATTAATTTGCAGTGTCTAGCCTTTGCTGCCCTCTCTCAGTCCATGGGACCGAGGATTACCTGGCATCTGTTTTTATCTTCTGTAGTTTTGAAATACAATCAAATCAGAGACACTTTGTTTCAACAGCATCAACATGATTTATACTGCAGTATGTGTCCCTCAGGATAGGTATTCAGACTCCCAAAGCTCCTGAACCTGGGCAGATCAAAAGAGGGAATGAGAAGAAGGGGGTAGGTATGAGAAAAGTAAGTAATTTTGTTCAAAATTTGAAAAAAAAGAAGCAAAAAATATATCAAAAGTGTGTCAGATTTGATATATCTTTTACTTTGCAACCGAAACATTAACTGGCAGAGTTATTTTCTAAGCAAGATTGTTTCAAGATTTCAGCAGTGTTTTACAACTGATAATGGAAATGACAATTAAAAAAGCTCTATTCCAGTTTGCATATAGGAAACAGAATTAGTATATGGTAACCCTAAAGTGGGAGTTCTTTTGCATAAAAAGGCAATAACATATCCTCCCCATTAAATAGGAAATAAAGCTTAATTCTTTTCAATCATTACAAACACAGAAACACTAACATAAAATTCCAGCCCAGAAAAATAAAATCTTGTAGAGCATTTACCTTCCTAGAGAAAAGATTTTTTACTCAGTACATTTCCATTTGATTCCCTTTCCTTATACTCTGCACTATCACCTCCATTCTCAGTAGATAGTTAAATCTCAACTACATGCCCATCAGTGGTACAAGGAATCAGCTAGAATAATTTGAGGACAAAAATGTCAATGCATTGTGCTTTGATTTCTCCCCAGGGTAGCTAAACATTCACAGATTCATTCAGTAACTGTCTCAGCCCCAAAGTAACAAAATTACAAACTAAAAACTGTCTTCTAAGTTTGGAACGTCTAATTTCCAAAGTCAAGTTTAATTTTTTTTTTTTTTTAGCAGCACCAGCAGCAGGCTAGTCTTTGCTGCATGTTTAATGAAAAAGGCTTTTTGGGGTGTTTTGTGATTGTTATTCTTCTTGGTGGTGGTTGGTTGCTTTGTTTTGGGGAGGGATGCTTGCTTTTTACAAAAGCTATTAACATTTCCTAGATGTGTGGTTTCTAATCAGTCAGCCTAAGGTTTCCTCTAAGGTGGGGGGGTTTGGTTTTTGGTTAAGTTCTAATACCGAAAACTTGAAAATATGGAAGTCATTAGCCAGACACACCCTTTCTTGATTTTCAGTTTGGCAAGTGAGGCATTCATTCATTTCCATTTGAGTGGTTCTCTTCCTGGTAGCAACTCGAAGAAGAACAAAGGTACAGAAAATCTGCTAAGCCAAGGTCTGTATTGGCAGATGTAGAGAAGAGAGAACTGTACTTAAAATGTGTGCAACATATGGAAGAATGCAACCAGGCATCTCAGCTGCTCCTTCTTGAACAAACAGAGCTGGGAACCCAACAGCCCCCATCTGACCTGCACGCCTGCTTATCCCCCACCCCGAGTTAGGGCAGTTCAACATGCAAAGATCCATGCTACAATATTAAAAATTCAGAGCTCAAGCTCATCTTCTGAAGGCAGATTTCAAGGAAAGGGCACTGAATATGCAGTGAAAAAGGTGAAAACAAGTGTATGATGTTCTAACTCACATAGCTTTCAAATGTAATTTATGCCTAAGTTAAAGTAATATTGCAGCTGTAAAATCAGGGGCAAAAAATTAGGAAGTGTCCACACTAAACCTTTGCCCCCTTACAACCTTTTCTGTCATTCCATGATCACATGTCATTTTCCCGTCCAACTAATGGATTCATACAAAACCCCATTCAGTGCCAGACCACGAATCTGCTATTTTGTAATTTTCGGGTACTTAGTTTCACAAGCCAGATAATGCTTCTTTATCACACTGCTTGCTCGCAATCACATTTATATTGCCAGGCTGGAGGTGCATTAGGGATAGCAGTTCAGCACACCTACATAAAGAAAGCGTGCTTACATGTAGTGCTACTTGGAGCAGCCATATGTGAGTCAATGTGTTTGATTTTAAATGCATGAAATATTGACATGCTTTGCTCCTCCAGCACTGCTGCTGACTGAGCTACATACAAGCAGGGCCACAGGAGTCACCCTCTCAACAGTAAGTAATGTATGATGACAACACAGCAGTCGCCAGCCAAAGAAAGGAGTGAGATGAGCAAGGGGACTGAGAAGGACAATTATTTCAGCCAGAAAAATAAACAGAGCAAGAAAAAAGAAAAAAAAAAAACCAAACCATTCAAAGCTCCTTTTTTGGGCCCCACAAAAGGTCCGAGTGTACTGCATTTGCCTTTTTGTGAGCTCTAAGAGTTAAACTTGCAGAATTCATAAATTCATAGATGAAACCAGGGGTGATGGGGGGAGGGAGGATGTAGGGGAAGGATAACAAGAGAGGGACAGCACTGTGCTCACCCATTCCCAGCAGCACAAAGCTCAGGACTTGCCTGAATAAAACTTCTACCTGAATTCCTTGTAGTATATTTCACCATAAAGGCACTTAGGAACCTATGCCACTCCTGTTTTTTCTACCTAACATTGTTTCTACTCATTTAATTTATAGCACAGAGGCTGATGCATTAAACAAGCAGCTGATTAAAAATTGAAACAATACAAAGTTTGAGTATTGAAAATACACAAATAAACAAAATAGTTTACACAGATACTCCATCAATGTTCCGATATTCTTCCCCCTTTCAAGGCAGGGTTCATGCCCTGTCTCAATTCCTGGTCTACCAACAAAGACATTTATTCTTTTTAAGATTATATATATTTACTGTGGCTTAGAAGTAATATATTCTTCACAAGGTTTTGAAAGTAACATTTGCTTCTCATTCCCATGGCTCACACTTGATTGTACTGGCAGGAAGTCAAGGCTCACAAAGCAGCCTCCTGTCTAATCAAAATTAATATACAGTAATAATTGGAAGGGCACTGGAACAAAACACTGAATAGTGCCAATAAGAAGCAAATATCACACTGAGCGCAACGTGTATGTTTCAGAAAGGGCTGGGGAATGCAGCTTTATTCTCTGTGTCATAGCAGCAGGCTTCTTTTCTGAACAGGAGCAAGAAAAATGGCTGTAATGCCTGTCCTTCCCTCGCAGACTGCTGACTCACAGGAGAGGGTGTCAGTGAGGCAGGCAGCAAACACATATGGGGGGCCTGGGGCAGTGAGAAAATGCAAAATTCTGTGTGCATGTGAGCATGCATATGTAATGAAGTGCTCTGCGGAATAAAACTAGAATGATTTTCTACTGCCATAAGGATTGCCTTGAACTATTTTTTGCATGTACAACATATGCCAGAAGGACAGCTCCTGACACGGAGCAGCTCTGCCTCTCCAAAGAGGAAGGGCTAAGTCCATCTGAGGAGGAGGTCCATGTCACAGGGGGGATGCCTGGTGACAGAGGTGTGGCCAAAGCCAGTAGCACCACCACTGTGCATCAGGCTTGATCCTGAGGAACTTCTACCTGCAGCTTAATAGAGAATTAGCAACCTCCACTGACAAAGATTCTTCCTGAAAAAAAGGGAAAGGTGCCTCCAAATTTCCAACAGGATATATCCCAAATGATTTAGTGTTTTACATTGACTGAACTTTGTAAGAAAGCCTTGAAAGTGTCCTGTTCCTTCTCCCTTCTTAAGGATGTGCGTCCTCTCAGAATGCTAATGATGTAACATGATTTTGTTAAAAGTGAGAGCGAATGCAGTGGTAACTGCTACTCAGACGGGATGAGGACATTCCTCCATGAAAAAACATGAACAAACAAAAAAAACTAAAATGGAGACTATTAATAAAATGTATCACTCTCTACAAAGGTGCCAAACATGTTTCATTTTGTTTGCTTTCTTTTTATTTTCCCAGAAAAATTAAATGACCTATTTTGAAGTCATGGATAGAGACTTAGCAGATATTCCAAGAGTCGCTTAATCAAACAGTCCAGTCAGCTCTATAGCCTGTATCAAATAACTCACCACAGCAAACCTTGCAAAGTCTCCAGTGAGAGATTTGCACAGAGCACAAGGCTGCAATGCACAGCTGTGGGTTTGGACACAGGACAGATGAAGGAATGAAATCCGATGACAAAGAAGTAAATATAGCAATGTGCGTGAAGTACAGCTGTTCGTTTTTCTACATGTGTGTCCTTAAAAGTCTGAAGGTATTCACAGAAATCTCTCCAGAAAAAGAAAAATTTGAACAAACACACACAACCCCCCGAAAACAAAACAAACAAACAAAAAGCAAAAAAACCACACAAACAAAAAAGAACCCCAGTAATTTCATTTTAAGCAAAATCTGCTGACAAACAACATGCAGTACTTCTCTTTCAAAACACTTACAAATCATTATTTACTGATTTATTCAGTATCACTTTATCCACTTCAAAGGCACAAAACCAGAGGCAGACTTTTACTGGGACCTTGCAACTCCTATTATGTGAAGATGAGCGTATTCATTACTAAACCACATATATCCTGCACTGAACCCTGGAATAACAAGGACTTTGGAACCCCTGACCCTTTATTTTTAATAAAGCAGTGATTGTCTCAAAGATATTGAGTTTCTTCACAGTTTTTGAAAACAAGCAAGCAGATAAATGACAAGCATTATTACTACCCTTGCCCAAGGAAAGACTGAAGAGTGAGCACAACTTATTTACCACTGGAGAATTCTCACAAGAAAGATCACAAGTCACCTAGCCCCAGGAAAGCTGCAAGTTCCCTTTCTGTTCTACTACAGAGACTCCAATCACAACCCAAAAAGGAATTCCATAAGAAATTTTACTTTGTTAGTTCATTTTCTCAGAGAAAGGTTTATTTTCAGGTAGCACAGCCCTTGGAGGAGCCATATCCTCAAACTTGTGAAGGAGCTTGTCAACATGCCCATCATTTTTCCCCCCACCCACCAAAATCTCTCAGCTCTCAGATAGGCTTCTGAATTTTCAACTAGTATCTACATACTGATATTAAAAAACAAAACAAAACAAAAACAAAAAAACCCCGAAAACTGCCCCCTTTTGAAATCAGTTGTCACATGACATTCTCAAATAGCAAAAAAATTCCAAAACATTATTTTACCTGAATGAAAAGAGGAACACGTTGGTAGCAGCCTGTGAAGTTGAGGAAACGAGCTGATCCCTCTCAATATTATTTGCAACAAAATTAACAATATATTTCAGTTATGGTAAACCTTCTTCAATTAAAGCTGCTGCATTTGTTTCCAGGGAGATCTCACTATATGGGTGGGTACAAATCATGAAAACAAACCTTTTTTGACCCTATGTGTGGCAAAAAATATTAAAATGCAAAATGAAAACAATTTTGGTTTTAATTGAATTTTAATTTGCAGTATATTCCTAGAGTAATTTGATTTTATTTCTCAAACTCTTTTGCAGAAATGTTTTCCATTGATTAATTTTGTTCTCCAAAGCAAGATTTTGGGGTTCCTTAAAGTAAAGGTTTCAAATTATGGAATTTGGCTGCAATATTAGCTATGGAAGGGCTACTTTAATATTATTATTACACTAATTAATTTGTAACCTTCAGCAAAGTACTTTCAGTTCTCCATTAATTCAAGTTCTGATTAACTAACAGATGTTCCACTGCAACAAAAATTATTATTAGCACTTATGTGTTCAAAAGTTAAATGCAAACTCCAAGTCAGACTGCAGTCATTTGCAAACCTCACTTCGATAAAAATTGCATATTTATTCTCCATTCCTCCTTCTCTCTCAGAACATTCAAGCCTGCTTGGTAATGGCAAAACTCCCCAAGATTGTGCAGCTATGCAGCTGATAAGATCACAGCTAGTATATAGACTACATGATGCATTAAGTGTCAGAAAAATGTGTCTGGAAGACACAAAAGGCACCTCCTAGCTTTTGCAATGGTTTTGCACGGCTTAATCAGGACCAAAGATCCAACATGGCAGAGAAGAAATTAAAATTACAGGTAAGACTCCATCTCAGAGTCATCTTTGATAATAATTCAGTTACATTATTATGCAATCACACTGAAACAAATTTTTTCCAATAGCTGTATCTCCTCTTTAAATATTCTTAATTTAATAAGAAATAAATAAAGGAGAGTAGCAGAAGATGTAGGGCAAGTAGCAATTACAGCAGCAACAAGTAGGTTTAGGCACTGCAACTGCAAGAAAAAACATACTCAGTTCCCAATTACCATTCTAATTAAAACAATATAAGTGAATACAACTGGACATGATGCACTAATTAAATGACTCACATGCTACGTTGACCTCAAGCACATACACTAGCATTGTTCATAAATAATTAGGATTTAATAATATTTTGAAGGATTATTAGGACTTTTAGATGAGCCTCATTACACTTAATGAGAGTACTGTGTAAGGGACAGTGCTCTCTAAATTAGTATTGTTCCACAGCTGTGTCAATTCTGGAAAGATGCACAAACCCAACCAAAATATGCCTTCACACATACACACACACACAAAACATTTAAAGTAAAAACATTTAGTCCTCTATCACAGCATTTTTCTTCTGTTTTGTAAGCCACAGAAGCATTGTTAGTATTGAAGCATTTCAGTTAAAATTGAAACTTCATTATTTATTAAAGCAAGGTCACAAAATGAAACAAAAATTTAAAAATTCAGGTTAGATCAAGACTTCCTAGAGGGAAAATGAGTTTTGTTTTTTCCCTGTTTAATAATTTAACAACACTTTCTGCTTTGAATTTCTTAGAGAAATATCCAGTTTTCCTTTCAGACTGGTTCAGTTAGTTCTTACAAGTTTCTCCCAGCTCAACTAAGTCAATTTTATTGCCAGTGCAAAAAGTTGCCTACTAGAAAAAGAGGGAAACTTCACGATACAGCTATAATATCAGAGCCCAAAGACTGATTTTTAATAGCTCTGTTGTGACACAGTAAACTTGTTCATTTGTTTTTAGAAAACATTCTTCTTTTAAGAGATAAAATGTTGGAATGGCTTATCAGCAACACTTCCAGCTCCAGCAAGAGCAGCACTTTGGATTCAATATTGTAATTCTCTTACATATCCCATATCCTTGGAAGTTTAAGAACTGCTCTCTTTGTTGGGAAACAGTAACATTTTCATGAGGGCCTTCAAATACAATCTTAACAGCTACAAAAGCACTGGAAACTTTGGCGAAAAAACAGAACAGGAAGCTCTGGACAAGTTTTATGGTTCACAGTTTTCCAGAATGGCCTTTCATTTCCCTTCTAGGCCTCTTCTCTAGTTTTCAGGATTCCAAGAGAAGAGGAGACATGGAAGGCTGCAAGGAGCCACACTTCACCTCAATTGCTGTCCTCCCTTTGTTGTGTCCAACTGGTTCCACTGGCCAGGTGTTAAGACATAGCTGTTCAATATATAGAACTGACATTTTGGATAAATGCTGACCAAGCCTCTTTCTCCAGACCTTTAGAGAGCTAAAAATTCTGCTCATTACTCTGCCTCATTATTTCTGTTCTTGGTTGTGGCTATGCAAGGACTATCTTTTCAAAGTTTCTAATTTTATACATGTAGAAAGCATTTGCAAGCTCAGGATGATCTCTAGAACAGTACAGTTCATCCAGGTCAAATATGAACAGATACTAAATCCAATGGTGGTTTTATTTCATACTAAAATATGAGAAAAATAATATTGTATACGAGTTGGCCTCTATTTAGAAAAAATAGTTATATAGCAACACTCATAAGCATAACATTGCAGTGCATGGCTGTTAGAATGCAGTCTATGCCTGTCCCTAGAAATCTGAAACCAAAAGTAGACAGCATAAGTTTATATCCAAAACAAACAGCATAAGAAGATAAAGATCTAATCTCTGATAAGAGCATGATGCTCTTTCATCATTTAAATCACAAGTCATTTTATGGAGGCTTAAAAGACACTCACAAGCTTCCTGAAAAAAAAAATGTTTTAAGATTCCAGACTGCAGTTATTTAAGAAGAAAAAAACCAAACAGCTCAGATATTACAACTTCACATTCATCCATCCCACTGAGAATAAAAACACAAGATGCTCACAGGTAATTCAATTAATGGTGCAGGAGACTGGGAGAAAAACACAAGCTGAATTATTCCCAGAATCCAAGCAACAAAAGGTAACCTTCTCACAGAAATACAGAGAAGATTGAGGGCTCCTCATTGCTAAAAAGAATTCATTACGAAATTCAGGAAGGGCAACTGTAATCCAACACCACATCAGCCTAAATTTTCAAGGCAATTAGGAATTAAAGGGCCTAAGAGTAAATAAATTAAATCTACTCTATTTAAAGAACAAAGGTATCAAAATAACTAGGAATTTTTAACATATGTTAATGTACACATCAAAAAAAAAAAGTAGTCCAAATTTCTCTTGGTGAGATTTAAAGTGCAATGCTTGAGCACTGGGAAAGGATTACAATACATGGAGAAGACAAAAAAGATAGGGAAAAGCAGGGAGTACAAATCAACTGTACTCTTACTAAGATGGCACAGAGAAGACATTGGAAAGACCAAGCCATGATTAACAAAGCCATGCTGAGAAGCCACCCGTATGTTCTCTCCTGTAATCAGAGGACAACAGCAGGAAAGAGTATGCATCTATTGCAATAAATATTTTTTTCATCATGAAAGGGCAAATGAAATTATATATAGCAAAACTAGCCAAAGAAATCAAATATCTTTGAATGTTGTGTTCAAAATGTTTACCAAACAAAATAAAAACAAACAGAAGACAAACCTCCCCAACATCCTCGATCCCTTTCTCTCTCCCCCTTACTCATCTTCATTTATTTGACAGTTTGTTCCCATTGGTTTGATCACTTTCCTCATGGTCTCAAATGACCTTTTGCACATTGCAAAAGAATAGTCATCTCAGTTTTGTATTTGCACTTATTCTGCATCTTTATTAATGCATTTAGTTCAAGAAAGACATATTGTGACTACTTTTTTTGATTCATTATTATATTTCCATTTGTGAAAACTTTTATTCAGGAAATAAAAGCCAGCCTCACAAGGGACAAGCTAACATCCCACACTAGCTACAATTTGAGGGCAAATGACAAACATACTTGTAATGTCAAGGATATCTAATCCACAGCTGAATGAAACATTGAGCAACAGCCACAGATTCACTGCTGCTTGATGTCTACTGGGTCATTAAACAAAGGAGAAATTTGGCAGCTATATGTGATGAACTCTGGCAATCCACACAGCAAGAAAGTGTTCCAGTTCTGTCCCCTACTAATCTGTCAAACTGCCCTGTGTGCAGCTTGTGTTTCCAAAGGGAGTTTTGTTGGAAATATCTCCTTTCCTCACAGGTACATAGCTGGTCACTTTTAGTGTCTTTACAAAGCATTGAGTTTTCTCCACTCCAAAGTGAAGGAAACACAGGAAAAACCTTGCCTATCAACCCACTCATATACTTCTCATATATAAGTATGAAGTATACTTTTATACTTTTCAGATGGGGACCTGAAAAGTCTAAGCTATAAAAAATAGAAACTCTTCCTCTCCTACCGCAGCTATACGCTCAGGTCATATCATGCTGCTTGTGTTTAAGTCCTACAATTCCAGCACTCACAATCTCTTAAGGACTTGTCCTCTCCAGAGCTGGTCTCCCAGGTCATCTTGTAAGGCAGCCAGAGCACTGCATTATTTGATCTGGGAAGACTCAATTTGAGACTTTCTCTTGTTCTCACCACAGGTCCCATATAATATTCAGAAATCATTCTCAAAAATTAATCTGAGCCTACTAAGACACTCTTTGACAAAGCAATTCATCATAACTCCTCTTAAGCCTTATGCAATTAGTACAAGGTAGATTTTCAGAGAGGGCATAAAGCACAGTATTCAGTGAGGTGTGCAGATCACCCCTCTCAGTTCTGATTACCAAGTGAAATAATCTAGGGCTAATTTCTGGGAAGACTGATAGAGAATAAAAAATTTCATTTGAAATCAAGTATGGATAATCAAAACTTAAAAATGCCAATTAATTTAAGGAACTATCAAAAGCAAATGCTTAAAGTACTAGACTGAAATAGTGAGCATCATTACTGAAATGGTAACAGATAATAGGTAACTCTTTAAACAGTGGTGAATTAGAATTTCTAGTATGACTTCATATGATCCAAATTTTAAGTAATCAACCAGTTATCAATATTTTCATCCTCTCTCCTCCTAAACAGTCTGATGCTGTCATCAACTCAGAAACAATGCAAAGCAACCCTTTGCTAGATCTGGTCTGCTCCTTCAGACAGGAGAACACTCAAAATCTAACACAAGAACAACTTACTTGATATCTAACAGCACCAAACTTCTCTTGCCTTTCATATTAACTTTTTTATCTTCTAATGCTGAGACACAACACTCAATAAAAACAGAGACTTTAAGATTCAGATCTTCCAGTTCAATGGTGCAGATCAAACAACTTCCAGCAATGTTTGGAGAGCAAGCTAGGTGGGGGTTGAGTTGGGTGACCACTCCATTGCAAATTTCTGACAAGTAGAGACAGAATGATCCTTTTCCTTTGCTTTAATTAAATAAGTAACTTTTTTTTTTTTTAGGATTTAGTAGTTCTTAAATTAGTAAGAAATAGATAATCCATGTCTTAGTCATATCATTCATAATGGCCTACAAATTTTGGGAACTCTTTATGCTGCTGATATGCCTGTAATCAATGCAGCTGTGCTAATTTATGTTGGCAGAAACTGGCCCAAGATTATAGATGAGCATTAGTCAGAATCCCAGTTTCAAGGATATTTGGGGAGGGCAAAATTAAAGCCATATTTACACCTGTAATTAACCTCCAGAATTTATATAGAGTGGCATAAGCTTGAGGTTCTCTCTAATCAGTGCATAATAAAGTTATTTCCTCCGAATATACTGCCATTGTTGTTTCCAAAACAAAAATACTTTTGTTAAAATGTATTTAATTTTTAAAGACTTTTTCAATTTTAAGTAAATTTCAGTTTTATAGCCTAAAGACAGAAAGTAATAGAAGAGAAAAATCAGTGCCGTATGATTGAGTTATCTTTGAATGCTCCTGCAATGTTTATATCTCTTAATTTATTTTGATCACACACAAGATGGATGGAGATGTCACAAACTACCTATAACAACTATTTTAAGCCTTCCAAAAAACAGCTGTCTTCAAAAGGGATTTCAAAGGATATTTTGCTAAACTCTGCTCAATTCCAACAGGCTGATACTGCAGGCTACTGTATTACCTAGTGATCTCTCTTAAGTCAATGAGAGATGTAGCTGCCAAAAACACCTCAAGACCTGGCCCAAAAAAGAATCCTCGATATGTGGTTAAAATAACACTGCCACAATGAGGGAAAACTTCAACTGGCATCACAGTTTTGCTCAAATTAGAAAGACTTTGTTGATTTGTGTACCTCAATGATCAATGTAAGATCAATGTCAATCCTTTTGAGTATCTACCTGATTAATAACTTGTATTCAATTTTATTTTTTAAACACAGTGTGCTATTTAGAAATACATTTTTGATTAAAAGAATTCACAAAGATTTTTCCCTAATTGAAAATGTATGACTATCCTTAGTGCAGAAGTAACTGTGAGCACAAAGAAATTGTGACAAGACATCATGCACTGAAGCTTGAAGCTGTGACTTTTAAAGGTGACTGTAAAAGTATTACTTAAATTAGGATTATCTGTAAACTGATATGGTCCAAATTTAGCTCAGACACCCATAACACACCTCCAAAAAGAACATGCTGCTTGTATGTCTTCAAAGCTGCCATTGTCTGAAATATTTGAAATTTTTTTTCAGCATCTGACTGCTATAAAATTTGCTAAGGATACATATATATTCACTGCAGAAGCATATTCACAGCATCTACAAATATTTTCCTCATTCATGTGTATCTGAAATGCAGAGAAGCTATCATATTATGTGTATTTGCACTAGGATGCCTTGCTTTCACAAGTCTTATGGGGAGATTATTGTAAGAGTATGATATGTAGCATTTTAGGCTATAGAATTTAAGATCTTTTGCATCTCATAACTTTGTGTGGAGACAAAAACACATTTGAGTGGCATGGACTCAGGTAGAAATAGTATTTTCTTTACACATGCAAAGAAAGCTCAGTTTACCTTTCAAAAATAGGATCAATCAGAATTAAAACAAATACTAAGATAAATAATAATAGCACAGTAACTAAGACATCCTTGAGTCTGTCTCTCCCTTTGGGCCAATAATTCAGGACATAAACCAGAACTTATCCATGTCTAAAGCTCAGGAAGCTTATTTTTGCCAAAAAACAGGGATTGCCAATTGCTTCAGCAGAAGTGATAATTTTAACATACTCAGCAGATCCCGGTGTGAAAGGTCACTGTTATGCCTCTACTACATGCAAGTAATGTTTATTATAGCTTAACTTTTAAGATACTTTCATGATAAAAAATGGACAAAGAAACAATAACATGCTCTAAAAGGTTGCCCTGTATTCTTCCTCCCATGACCAACTTGTGAAACTGCTACCTAGCAGGTCTTTGCTACAAAGAAAAAAAATAGCAAGCATTACGTTATCTGTAGCTTCCTGAAATTAATCAGAATTCCATTTTTGCTTGATTCAAGTCACAGGATAGATGGCCATTACCTACAGGAACAGTATGTTTACATCTAATAAAATAAAAAATAAAATTTAAAAAAAAAAATTTCTATTTACAGCCACACAAACACCCATACAAATAAACTAACAAAAAACGAACGAAAGAGAAGGAAGGTTCCAGTCCTGATTTGGAGAGCCCCAGTTGAGCTGGTAAGAGGGGTTGCAAATTTAACCAAATCATAGTATCTTCTTTCCACTCTTCATCTTGCTTCTTAAAATAGAGCACCAGCTGCAGGGCTAGGATGTAGCAGAGAGAACTACATCCACTTTATATAGCTCAATAAACAGTGGGAATGAGGGGGCAGGGAAGAGACACAGAGAAAGAACAGAAGATTTTGCTCTTTAGTCAAAAGGGGAACACTTATCTTTCCCAGCATCATTTTCAGAAAGCTCCCCAGCAGCTGGTTAAGAGTTCTGAAACTCAAGTCCTTTCTTTTTCTTACTCCTCCTTTCTTTCCCTCCTATAGTATGGCAGGGTGGTAAGGCTCATTTTACCTTCACCAGGTGCCCAAATGATCTCCTGAAACAGAACTCAGGACCCCAAAGCTATTTCCACATCTTAATACTTTCACCTTTGGTTGCAAATTGGAAGGGGCTGTGGCTGTCTGGAGGGTTTTCCCTTGGGCTCCTGCACTTCTCCAAGTTGAGCAATGCTGGCAGTTACACCAGTCATCCATCTACAAGCACCTAGGACATAAAACCAAGCAAGGAAGCCCTAAGAAGGATAAATCCACTGTTTAATGTCCCAGGCGAGGCAGTGCAAAGAGGACAGACTCTATTACCCAAACCTAGGAGACAGGCAGATCATATCACACACTGGAATGCTTCACCAGCGTTAAAAGGAAAAGTGAACTTCAAGAAAGGCCATCCTAGGAAAGGAAATCTAGGGAGGAACTAGATAGGAGAAGAAACGGGCTTGTTATTTTGGCAGGGTTTTTAAATTGTATTTCTTACTTTTTCATCAGACTTCTCAATGATGATTATTTATTCAGTCTCCCTTTACCAGCCATGCAGCATTTTAATTCATTTCTATTTTAGATTTTGCCAACTGCTTGCTTGTTCTTTACTGCTCACCTCTGTCTCCCTCACCCTTCAATGTATTATTTTCCTGTGAAATGTATCCCCTCCTTAATAATTTTTGTCACTGTTTTCCTCAGAAAGTCTTAATTTTCTGCCATTTAGCAACATGCTACAGACTCCACGATGCATGAAGTGTCTGCAACTTTGTCCTTCTAGCTGGCCAAGTGCAAAAACTATTCCTTAGGCACTGCTCTCAAACACCATAAAAACAAATGCCATCCACAGTGCTCTCTTAACAAGCATTGTATTCAAAACAGCCTTTGACATGCTGACAGTAGATCATCTCTGATAACATCTGTATTTGCTTGCATCATGCTTGACTAATGGAGATGCTCTTGATGAAGAATGACATATTGAGTGATGGAACCAAAAGTACCTGGGAATTCAGTTATTTCTAAACATCTCTAAACAAATTGTTTAATTTGCCACAAGCATTTTTCTTCAACATTTTTAACATGAAAAAAAGAAACATTTTGAAATGAAAGTGCCTTTAAAAAAGAGGTTATGACAAAATGGTTAAACCACTGCAGAATAAAATGTTTCACTTCATCAGGCAAAGGATTTCAACTCAGTTCAAAGTGGGCTGGAGGGAGGAGAAGGGAAGTCAGGGGAGTGAGCAGAGTGGTGCAATATTAAGTGAGAGGAAGTGAGATACCCACCTTAGAAGACGTTCCTTTAGATTATTCTTGGTTTAAAAGAAAAGAAAATCATCATATCAATTCAATCAGAAAACTGGAGTGGCTATTATAAATGTTTATGTTAGCAACACTTGACTGTGTGGCTGTCTTGTCTAACATTCACACATTTTTTCTTTGCTAACATCTTCCCCGGAGAGGTGCCTGGACATCTCTGAAGAGGTCCCTGGATAACAGATCTAGAGAGAACTGGCTTTGCCCTCATAACAATTTAGGTCTCTATAATACAAATCTTTTACATCAGTTAGATGCTGTCCTCGATATCCTGCTTATCTATTATCCTCTAAATACCAAAGGCTTTGGGAAGGAGATGACGGAAGTTCACAGCTGGGGCTTATCTCTAAAGGCAGTTTCAGATGCCAGTTCAAGGTCTTGACTTTAATCTTCAAAGCAATTAACAGATGAGCCTCTGCTACACTGGAGACCAAATTGCTATCTATACATTTCCTAAACAGTTGTGCTTCTTTGGGACAATGCTGATCACAAAACCCAGACCAAAGTTCACAAGAGCTGGAGCAAAACATTTTCTGTCATAGGAATCTAGCTATGAAACAAGCCTCCATGGGAGAATTCAGAGCTTCACTCCACTGTCCTTTGTACCACTTTAAGCCTTTTGCTACAGAAACATCAAAATATTTTCCCTACCCTATCCCCAAAATAATTAGGAAAAAAAAAATCCCAAAACATGGGAAGTGTTTTTATTGAAACGAGAGAAGAGCAGAAAATTTTTAAAGTATTCAGGAGAGTTTTAGCTAATGTTATTGTTGTAGGAAGAGGCAGCAACGTGAGCTACTCAGGATTCAGTATGCTATGCACTAACATGAGCCACTAGCTTTGTGTTAGCCTTGAAAACCACAGTTTGGAAAACACAGCACCAATAACTAGATTCTTGAAATAAACACACTGTAACTAAATTTTCTCTTCAAAACAGAGGCAGCCTACTTAACCAGAAATAATACATTTCTACATGGCCACTCTATCATCACCTCAAAAACATCTTCTGTTTTATGCCAAACTCACATGCATAATCAAGATTATTAAACATGAAAAAATATGCCTTTAAAATACTGTTTCTTTTGATACACCGTCCAAGGACAGAGGTGCATCCAACAGGGCACAGAAAATTAAACAGCTGTAATCATTGCAAAAATGAGCTGAAATAGTGAGCATGAAAAGGCAGAAGAAAACTGCATGTAAGTGCATGGGTGAACATCCAAAATTGAATGCCTGAACTCTCCAATCAGGAATCTGTTACTTGCTAGGCTGCCACCAGTATGGGCTGCTAATAAACATGGGATTGACCCACCAATTAAGAGGCTGCTCCTCTGCTGTGCTTCTGCACCTACTCCATTTAGACTGGAAAAACTGGGAGGTTATTCCCAAAATAAAAGATATCATGCCAAGACATGGGGCCCTGGAAGGAAACCACAGTCTCAGGAAGCAGGAGGAGGCCAAAAAAAGGTGAAGATACTGGCCCAGGGAGAGGTCCAGGGAAAAAAAAAGGGGCAGATGCTGGAAATTATGGAAATGTGGAGACCAATGGCAGGGCATGCCTATGAACCTGGGAAAATGGTACCCAAGACCAGTAACTACAAAAAGCATCGTAGCAGAAAACCAACACAATTTTCTGTCCAACTTTCCCGGGTAAACAGTGACCTCCCTGCAGGGAAGGGAGGTTAGACCATGGGAATAAAACACAGGGTCTGTAACAGCCACAGAGAATAAACACAAAATAAATGAAAAATTCCCACTGAAGTTTTTGCAGAGGTGATACTCCCTAATTTCTCAAGGATTCTGGATGAACCTTAGAGCGCTATGGGATGAGAAGGAAGCAGGGAGGAAGAAGTGCTGCTGTTAAGTTGGCATTCATTTGAAGGAGCTGAATAAGAGCCAGAAGTAGTACAGATGGCATCTCAATTCCCCTTTCTTTAGAAGAAAATTTATTTTTAATACAGTAACTTTGTGTTTCCATGAAGGCATTTTTAGCTGTAAAACAAGGACAGTTAAGAGCAGTAGTCAAAACCTCGGCTTTTAGATAAGAGTTCTTATCATTTCACAAAGTGATGGCTAATGATATGCACACATAGTTTCTTCAGAGCCATAACTAGCTGCTGGGAAGTAAGGATGCAGAGGGTTGTCATCAGGCATCCTGGGGTAAGAATGCAGAGGGTTGTTGTCAGGCATTCTAGGGAAGGACACTGAGCAACACAAAAGAGACCATGCTGTTGTCATTGCACAGGGCAGGAGGGAAGTGTGGAATTTATATAAAATTATACATTCTACTTTGTTCTTTATGCTGAATACCAGCTCTAAGACTCCCCTGCTACACAGCATTCCAGGCAGCTGCCTAGCTTTCAGACACCTGAATAAAAGTCAATCTGACAGCGATCAAAGCTTCAAATATGGAATTTTGACTGCATCTCAATGATTCATCTCATGCAATGAGTAGCACAAGGACCTGCAAGGGACACAGGTGGAAAAAAAGAACCCATGGTGGCAGTTTTGGAGTTTGTCACCTTGTATAGAAATTCAGTCTGTGTTTAAGAGCAACATTTTGTTCTGACTAGGAAAATCAGTCAAAACCACAAGCAAAGATTTGCAATAACAACTTAGCAGGAAAAACTGGGCAACAAAAATGATCCAGCACAAAATACTGCTGGAACATTGCCACATTAAAAAGGTCAAATTCAGATAAGAAATTAATTACCTCGAGGCATGTTAAAAAGCTGCCATTTGAGTGCATTTGAGTTCCTATGGTAAGATACTCTTTCTAAAACTGCATTACTCAATTCCCTTGCATTATCTTAATTTACTTTGATTCCCAGTGGCTAAATCCTAGGGCACCACAAGAGAATGGAACGCAAATGTCTTGGGGGCAAGGTGAAGATGGAAAGGAAGTAGCGCTCAAAACACAGCAGGCATTAATTTAAATAATTTATTAAAACAGACTGAGTATTTGGGCTCAGTTCATACCCATGACTGAATGTGACTGACTGGTCTAGTGCAACAGGATAGGGGCCTACACAGTTTAAGCGATTAAGCTTCCTCAGAAGTGGAAACTCTACCAAAGTCCAGTGGGTCCTGAAGGACACAGAAACTGGCATTGGCAGTACTGCACTGCCTTATCAAGACCCTGTTTCTCTCAGCTTCCATATTCAGTTTCCCAAGCTACAACACTTTGTAGTGGGCCAGTTCTGCTTATTCCTGACTGCTGCAGTCCCCAGCAGCATCAAAGAAAGAACAGCATGAAGCGGTGGAACCCAAAGCTAACATCAGTCTGATGACACTTTCTAACAAAAGAGCATTAGTTATCTCTGTTAGCACACAGGCTTCCAACTGTCTTCTCCCTTCCTCTGTGAGGAAGAAGCCTCCAAGAAACAATGATCCCAGAATCACAGAATGTTCTGTGTTGGAAGGAACCTACAAGAATCTTTGAGTCCAGCTCTTAATGAATGGCCTACAAGGGGATTAAACCCACAACCTTGGTGTTGTTAGCACCTTGTTCTAACCAATGGAGCCAATCAGAGGTACCTCTTGATGCCCTCAAAAAAAAAAAAGGGAAAAAAAAAAAAGAAAAGAGGCTGAAACACATCACACACATTGTTGAATAACTTCTTTTTCTGCGTGTCTCATGTCCATACCAAGTTCACATCAACACAGTAATCTCTTACCCCGTGACTGTGTGACACAACCATCTCCTCCCCTCCCACACCCGCAGTGAGGTGATAGGAGTGCCAAAACAATGCATATCCATCATGAATACGATTGACACATTGATGACTGACAAGATTAGTAAAATACTTTGGGTGGTAATGTATCAGCACAAGGTGTTCCAGATTGAACTGAGCTTTCTGACATTCATCAATTCCCCTCAGCTCCTTTTTATTTTAATGGCAAGCAGCACTTCATAAACGTGGTCCACAAGACCACAAATTGCCATTCCAGTTAATTATAAGTACTACCAAGATCAAGAATTTATATTACCAATCCATATGTGAAATTATTACACAGTTCTTATGCTGCTTTTTGATAGCTTTGGCTATGGTCGGGATATGGAACTTTGGGCTTAGGGACAGGGATAAAGTTCCAGAATGATTCCTTTCATTCCAGTTGGCGTTCATCATTGCAGCTTACCAGTGACAGTTGAGCCTGCATATAAACACTGAGCACCCAAGATATTTCACTGGGCCAAGTTCACAGAGCTGCTGACGTTGCAAATGCCTGTAGTTAAAAGCCAGCCACAACACACAAGGTAGGGAAAGTGAGTACGACACAGCCTCTGCAGACAATTTATAAGGTGGACAACTAAAAACCAGGAAAGCTAACGGATACAGGGATTTTCCTTGATTCTCTGCAGGATTTATTAAATCCTTATGTTTATTATTTATTTACACTCCAGATGCAGTTCCTGAATTCTATCAGGCAGTCACACCCCAGTATATCTCTCCTATTTTTAAACACAGTTGTGAATAAATACCTGAGTCAGCCTAAACTCTAATGACAAAAAAGTGAATAAACACCCTACAGTCAGAGAATATCCGTGCTAATTGGTAGCCATACATACTGTTGGAATAAGAGCTCCTTCAAATCCTTATGGATTGTGTTATCTAGCCAGAAGTCTAATAATCCAAACATAAGAATATGTAGAACATGAATATCTGACTTACTCTATAAAAGGTTGTTTTAACTATCAGAGTATGTAAGCAGACCAAAATTCTAAATTCCTGCTTGTGGGAAATTCCAAAACAAAAAAGCTTTTATTCATGTGAATGCATAAAATGGCAGCTCTGAACAGAAAACTGTGCTGATCTTTCAGAACTTCCAATTATTTCTTCTACATTTGGCAGGGATTCACATTATTTCACAACAAATAAGTAGCACTGTATAATTACATATTACTGTTATTGATGCCAGTACATGGATGTTCCATTATTTTCGCATTGTCTAGGGCAATTTGTAATTAGTACTGTTTAAAGAATCTCAATTTTTTTCCTATTAAATTACTTGACACAAAAGCATGTAAAATAATATTCCCATATCTGTAGCAGCAGACAATACATTAGGAACAACAACAAAAAAATTAACATGTTTCAGAAGTTTGTCAGTTTTTGTTTGGGAAGTTTCATGGGGTTTTTTTTTCTCTAATATATTATTAACGCAGGCAAAATTTTGTCAGGAAAATTAATAGCAACAAAACAAACATTTGCTTAGACAAGGCTGATACCTAAATAAATCCAACAGTTTCATACATCAGTCAGCAAGGAAAGCAGAGACACAAGCACAGCAAACACAAGCAAGACCTCTCAGCAGATGCTAATAACCACTGGGCAGAAGGAATTCTCAGGCACTTTACAGTTCAAGGGGAAGATATCAGCTCCACATGCACGTTCCAAGACCTCCCCTCCTTCCAGAAACCACTTGTGCAACCAGACTCATGTCCTAAATACTAAATGAAGATAAACTCCAAAACTATATGCCACTAAATGTGTTCCTAGTTGTATGCAAGCTACCACCTACTCAGCTTGTTTAAAAACACATTTACAAGAGCAGTGCAGAACACAGGACTGGGTAAATGACCATCAGTGCTCAGGTATAGCTTCTATTCACATTAAAGTTCTAAGCAGCAAAGGGAAAAAAGCCTAGAGCTTAGATCTTCAGCGAAAGTCTCTACTTGATTTGAACAAAACAGGCTCAGCACAAACCAAAATCCTACCTCTCCCCAGATGCTGCTCTGCAAATGAGGCACAAAAACCAGAGGTAGTTAATGAATATGATGCATTATTTTTTGTCTAGAATCAGCACAATGTTGCTTGGCACAGGTGCACATTAACAATGATGAATCTGAAAAGTTCACATTGATTAATTACTCTGATTTTCACATTCACCACCTCAAACAAAGGGAAGGGGGTATAACGATGTTGGAAATATTTCTCCTTTTACCCCCTGGATATTTTGTGCTGCCTTTTTTTTTTTTTTTTTTTTTAAGGAAACCAACAAACAATAAAACCCTGTTTCTCAGCATCTATTTTTAGCTGAAAAGTTTTGGGGCTTAAAAGAGGAATCGGATTATCTAAAAACATAGCTCCAAGGAAGGCAGAGAAGAATTAGGAAAGCTTCTGCAACAGTCAAGTAGCTGTTGAAAGAAAACCACTTTCTTAACTAGCGGGGATGTGTAGACACAATTATTGCCAAGATATTAATATTCTTCACAGAAGTAGACATTTTTCGCGTCTCAGGCCAAGCATATGAGGAGTAGGTGATAAGCATTTATACTGGAACACATTCTCAGAAGCCAAAGACTTACATGGAGCCCTTAAAGTGCTCAGTTTCAAGGAACTCCACATCAGATCTGATCCACCATCAGTTCACCAGACCCATCACCGAAGTGATATCAAGCAAGTTCAAAGTTGTAACATGTTCTATCATAGTATCCACAAAATACAGTTTTCAGTACATAAACTAATAATTTTGAAACTGCTGTCAAAACTTAGACCTGCAAATCCACAGCCTACATAACACAGATGAGTCTAGAAATCAGATCTTTTGAATCAACTGTTTCTAAATTCAAGGTCATCTACATCCATGCTGTCATGTTCCATATAATGAAGAAACATTTCCATCCTGCATAGAATAAAACCCAACAATGGCTCCTCAACTACCACTCTCAAGTTCAAAATAAACAATCCACTAGAGCAAGACAATAAATAAAAAGGCAGATGGAAAGCATGCTTGCCTGCTTAACAGCACCAGCATCAACTAAGTATCCTTAAATAAATAAATGTGGTTTTCTCATACATTGTGCCATCTAAGCCAGCCAACAGTCATCAATTCAACCACAGGAAGCTGATGAATCTGACAGTACCATTTCTATTAGCAAAGTTACTTAGCTACCAGTATTGGAGCATCCTGGCTGTTGAATCACACCAGCTCCAACTAGACATTTTGGAGGGGAATGTATTTTGATTTCCACCATCAGCAAAAGATAAAGAGCTAGACACGATGAAATGATTTTACAAAATTGCAAGAGGAATTGCACAGTATAGATGACAACATATAGACAGTACCACCCAGATATTCCATATACTTCTCTCTAATTAGCTTTTTTGGAGCAGATTGCTTTCAATAGGCTCAAGAAAATTGATTCACTGGAGACACTCTGGGTTCAGTTATTAACCTTTTAGCTCTTAAACAAGGAAAGGTCTTTAAAGCACACAACATGAACAAGTGTACTTGCCAATAGAAATCAAGGTAACATCAATATGTGAATTTTATTTATTTACTTTTAAGTAAGAAAACAACTCAAAGTACATATTTTGTCACTGATTAACAAAGTCAGTTATAATCTACCTGAATAAGCCTGGAGCAGATATATCAAATTCTAATGTGCTGCAGCAGTTCCTAAATTTGGATTAAACTGACAATACTATTAAACAAGTGCAAGATTTATCCCCAGGCCCCAGGGATATTGCTGGCCAGCACTTGGTGGGGGAGGGAGGTAAGAGAGACAGGCATCCCATGTCCATGCCAGCTGATGTGATTAGGGCTGGTCAGCCTGCCCATTCCTGCAGAGGCTGCATCTGTTCCTGAGACCAGTTGCCTTAACACATGGAGTCACATTCCTGCTTACCAGCTCCAAGCTCCTTTCTAGTTGAGGTGAGCCAAGTCCTGATAATTCTCAAGCACCTCCTGTTGCCTCAAATGACACTAGAAATGGGAAGAATATGCCCGTTCCAGAGATCAGAGGACTGAGATAATCAGGTAGAACCATGTAACAATTTAATCAATTGTTTTAACAGTTGCAGAACTGTGTTTCTATTTTCCTTTGGAATCAACTTTTATGTTGTAACACAGGAAAAAAGCAGATGGGAAACCGAAAACTTCTGCTGACTCAGACACACTTAGGATGTTTTAAATTTCCCTTTAGGAAACACTGATCTTCCTCAGTATCAGTTCAAAACCAAGGCATAAAAACAAAGTTATCAAAAGAAGCAAAACATTTCCAAAATAAAAATATAATCTTAACATAGCAAACTATATGTAAGATAAATTTAAGCTACATTAAGAAAACAACTACCTAATGCTGCAAAGATTGATTTTGTTCTATACTTTGCAGTTTTCATCCAATACAATTAAATTAACTTATATTTTTTCTTTTTTATACTAGAATATGATAGCCTTTTTAGTCTCCCAAGGTTCACACAAGGTATAATGACCTATTAAAATCAATTTTATGGTCTTCTATTACTCAGCTATTAACAGGCACAAGCAATTACCATGAGCCATGTAGCTCATAGAGGGGAAAGCAAAACCCATCTCTGATTAGATACTAACAAGCTGGGGAAAACAACCCCAAAAATATACCAACAAACTAAGTAAGCTCCCCCCAATAGAAATAAAATAACTTTTGAAAAAAAAAAAAAAAACACCAAAACACCAAAAAGAGAGCACCTCAGTCTTTATTATGGTTTTGGCTGGGATAGAGGTAACTTTGTCCACAGTAGATAGTATGGGGCCAAGTTTTGCATTGCCTTTGGGCTGGAAATAGTGTTGATAACACAGGAATCATTTTGTTATTGAGGACCAGGGCTTACAGAGGGTCAATGCCTTTTCTGCTTCTCACACAGCTGTGCCAGTGAGTGGGCTGAGGGATACACAAGAAGTTGGGAGGGGACACCGCCAGGACAGCTCACCCCAGCTGACATCATGCTCAGATTATAAAGCTGGGGGGGAAAGAAGGAACTGGGAGACATATTTGGAGCGGTGACATTTGTCTTGCCAAGTAACATGTGATGGAGCCCTGCTTTCCTTAGCGTGGCTGAGCAGCTGCCTACCCATAGGAAGCAGTGGATGGATCCCTGGTTTTACTTTGTTTGCCCGCACAGCTTTTTCTTTACCTGTTGAACTGTCTTTATCCCAAGGAGATTTCTCACTTTTACCATTTTAATTCTTTTAATTTTCCTACCAGAGTAAAAGAGCAAGCAGCTGTGTGGGGCTGAAGTGGCCGCTGGGGTTAAACCAGGACACTGCTGCTAACAGAAAAAATGCCATTACCTATGTTATTTACACATAGAGAAAGGAAAGATTTGGAAGGTGTATACCTCTACTACTTTCCCCATTGGACATTTATTCATAACTCTTAATGCTTTTATAGCTGTGTGGTAAAAGAATTCACCTCATCAATCCAACAGGAAACTAACCCAATGCATGCAATGACCATATTTCTTCTGACTTGGTGTGTTCAACTAGCTTATGGCAAAGTCACAAAAAAGGTAGAACTGTTCCAAGACCACAACAGCCCAGAGTAGGGCCCAAGGACAGAGAAAGAGTAGAAAAGTATTAAAAAAGGAATAGTCTGCCCCACTTCAGTGGCTTCAACCCACTGCATCATCTCAGCTAAACAGTCTTACCACCCCTGCAATTTCACATCCAGCACGCAAAGAGACAGAAGGTTGGCTTCATCTCAAAAAGACTTTATGCCCTAGGAGGAAAAAATATTGTGCAGTCCAACAACCAGCCCAGACACTATCAGGACCAGAAAACAAAATTTGACAAGAGACTCACTACAGAAAGTCCCATTGTGAAGATCAAGAAAACCCCAGAATTCCTGTCAATGGCTGTCCTCCAGATCTGATACAATTGAATGATAATGCAGAGGAAGAGAATTAAGAAAAATATTTCAACTTGGTAACTGAGATATTTGTCTAATGGAAATCCATACACATCCTATAATAAAGTTTCAGTAGTTATTTAAGTGCCATACTCTCATCATACTTTGTGGGATTATGTGAACCCATTTTTAATGCATAAGGAAATAGCTCACCTTGACATATGAGTAAGAAGGTACCACACAACAGTAGAAGCAAGAGACAAAATAGGTGAGTCATTTGCAAGCAATTTAAATGGATTAGGAGCTCTAGACTACTTCTCTCATGTAATCACCAAAACAGACCTCTCAATCAAGAGCTGTGACATGAGTCACAATAAGCACATAATCAGAAAAGCAAGAAGAGGGGGTTGCAGCAAAACAGTCTTTCAAAGTAGAGTGATCTAGCCAGCTCTGGAAAGGATGGAGATGCGCTGCTTCAAGCAGGAAAGGAGAATACAGTTCATCTAGCTTCTATACTGGAATTATTTTCAATCCTTTAATTACATTATCTTGATCATGTTTCCAAATATACTGGTGAGGGGCAGGGGAGAAAAGACTCCTGATAATTGACAGCTTGTTAACAGCAAAGTAATAGGCAGTAACAGGAACTAAAGATGAAAGATTCTTGGGGAAGGACAAACAAAGAGTGCTTATGTCTTGTTTGGGAAGTGGTAGATACGGTTTGGTTGGGGCTTTTTTATTTTATTTCTTGTTTTAAAGTTCCAGCTTTGGTGTTTTTAAGAAAGCTTGCATCCTTCAGACAGTAAATTGCCTACTAGAAGCACCACTTTTGTACTCCAGCCTGATTTCTCAAGCAGAAAGTATCCACATTTCAGTAAACACAAGAAGATAGATTATTAAATAATCTATTCAAAGCACAAGTTTAGAAAAGCAATAAGCCCTGAAGTCACCTTTACAGGCAGAAAGTTTTAGTTACACAGAAATAAGTAAATTTTTAAAAAGTTTCATTAACTCAACGTATGATATTAATACGCTTGATATTTGTCACATCTTGTGCATTCCTACACTCAACAGTTCTTTTCCCAGTAATCTAGAGAAATTACAAAAGTAGGTAAATTGACATAATAAGAGTTATCTTTCTCTCCCAACTTCTAGTCACTTATTAAACTTCCATTGCACATTAATATGAGCTTTCAGTTTAATATTGTGTCAGTGTCCATGAACTCTGTCATGAATGAAACACTATCACCCAAGAGAAGATGTCAAAGACCTTGATCCAAGCCCTGGCAGAGAACCCTCTCAAGACAGGTGGAACTTCAAATACTTGAAAAGTATTTAAGTGTCTGATCCATACCTGTCTATGGCAGTGAAAGACACTGGAGCAGTGAACTATGGCTGTAGGGAAGGCTGCCACCCTGCCTGCACAGTCAGCAAGAGAGAATGTGTTCTCAATTCTCCCACTTCAGTGCAAAATCTGACGGCTTGCTTTACACTTCTGAGGGGTTGGAGCAGGGCTGCCAGACTTGGTGCTGAACAGCCTGAGGCTCACAGACACATTCTGTTTCTCTGAGTCTCCTCATGGGAAGGATGGACACCTGGGAGAAGTAACTTCAACTGCTACAGCTCATCTGTCAACACCTTGGTGGGAAGACATGCACAATTATTCTACTTGGAAATGGGGAGGGGTTAAGAGTACATGACTGCAACTTTAGTAGGAAGCTTTTTTTAATTATCCAACTTGACAGTTAATATACCAAAATCAAAACATAAATCATATTTAAGACTCAAAAGTTATTGGGGGAAAAGCAGAGTTTGGAGTAGTTTACTATGAGGCCACATATTATAGAAAAAATTCTGGAGCAGAATTTACCTACCTTTCAAAAAATTAATAACATTTGTTTTCAAAAAAACACCCTTCCAAATTTAAGTGAGGTTGTCATGCTGCAGCCAGCTTGGGAACAATAGTGACTCAGTCCTCCTCAACCTAGGGAGCTGATAAACTACAAAATTTGGCAAAAACTCTACTTAAAATCTGGCCTACAATAGGAGGTTACATGTCCATCTATGTAGGAAAGCCAGTGTTGAACATCACTGAATACCAATTGTGATGACTCCTAAAAAAAAAAAAAAAAAATCCACCTAGAAGATGAACATGACAGGTTTGAACACAATGGAAGTGGAAAAAACCTGTATCAAGCACCATAAAGCACATTACTAGAAATGAAATCCTCCTGAGGGGACCACTGCTTGGCAAACCCTCAGGATCTTTGCAAAATGCAGGATATCTTTTTCCAGCACTGACTGGCAGTCTGAAGAAGCTAAAGGATATATATCAATTCCTATTGATTTATTTTTCATTTGGCACAAACGCTCCTTCTGCATGGACATTATGATGCTCTATGCCACACTTCAAGCCAGCAAAAACCCTATCCCCACTGATATCTGAACTGAAACTTAAAATGCTCAGACTGCTTGTAGACTGCAGCATACAAAGTTAAATATGAAATACCATCACAGGAATTAATAAGGGATTTTGAGCCATTCCTCCTACTCTCACAGTACCACAGGAACCAGAAGCCAAATTTGGTAGAAAACTGGTGGAAGAAGGAAGCTGACAGATTATGCGTGCCCACATGCCAGGGTCCCTCATTCCAGTGGGAGTCACCATGTGGCACTGCACACAGGTTTACAAGGCCTCTTCTCAAGCACCTGAGCAGTGCTGTGGGAATAAAGCACTGCTACTGCCCTGGTATGTGGCACTTCTTCAGAGAGTGTAATGGCAAGTAAATTAAATCCTCCTTCCCACTTTAATTTTCTTAGCATGGATTAACTTTACCTGCAAAGTTTTTCATTAAAATCCTGTGGCTCAATTTCCTGCATCTAGGCATGCCTTGACCTTATTTCCAGGAAGCAAGTGAAATCCAGTTCAGCCTTTTCTTACTAATTTAGACTCAAACACTAAACAAAACTAGTGAAAAGCATCATTTAGGATGAGCCTGATAAAAGCATCAGTGAACTGCCTGGCTGCCATACATGAATTTCAGGCTTTATCCAGAAATGAAACAACTATTCATTGAACTACATAAAATTAATTACGTTATTAGGTGATGTCTCTTTTTTCAAGAGCAATTCATTGAACTGTACTAATGCTATAGACTTTTTTGCCCAATCTGTTAAGTAAGAGCCAGAAACCAGCTCTTGATTATTTCTGACTGAAATTTCTGGCAGGCAGCAAGTGACAAAATATGAGGTGATTAATTCCAGCAAAAGTAGGAATAGATAGATTTTTTTTTTTTTAGGTAAAAGATAAGTTCTGAGCTAAGAAAAAAGCGATAGCTCAATTATATGATCTTCAAGATGGCAACCAAGAACCACCAAGGCCTAGAAAGCCTTTGTAAACTGCAGTAGATTGGATGATACATAACACACCCAGCTATGAACAAGCATCTCTTTATAAATGCAAATAGGGCTCTTTCCTTCAAGGGCAAATACAAAACAGAAAATAAGCATGTCTGTGTAGGAGTTGGACTCATCTTCCAAACCATCCCATTTGACTTCTGTCATATGAAATAACTTCCAGTTCTTTTAGTGGCAATCAATAGTGCCTGTTTCAATTAATCTGAAGCTAAATCAAATTAGAAACAGTGTCACTGGTGTAATGACTGAAAACTGATCACTTCAGTATTCCTCTGATGCTCCACAGTGGAAACTACATGCAAAAAAGCCAAATGTTTCTTCATTCTTGTATGCTTTGGCTTGGGTTTTTTAACTTCTATTGAAGAGAAACCTTCTCTGAAATTAATTTTTCTTTAATAGAATTGTATTCATTACTTAAGAACAATCATTTAAATGTCATTCACAAGAACCAGAATAATGTCACCTATAACTAGATGAAATGAAAGCATTTTAAATCCAAACACTTCAGGAAATTCACTAAAGAAAAAGTAATTCCTAGCCAAACCTCAAATTTTTTTAAAGGCATAAAAACAGAGAGGGGCAGAGTATCAAATATTGCATCTTCACAAGGTCATTCATCATGTAGCACTTCAAATGACCCAATAAATGACAACTGAGATTGAAGAAGGAGGTGTGTCCTTAAAAGTTTATCCTGTCTTCTTAGAGTTTATCTCTAGGGGGATTCAAGATGGTAGTAGTAGAGGATATCTCTGATTTTTTTTCAAAACAGAAGATTTTAGGTTCTTTTTATATCAGTATTTGTGTTCCAAGCTGTTGTGGTTTAACCCCAGCAAACAACCAAGCCCCACACAGCCAATTCTCACTCACTCCCTCACCAGCAGGACTGGGGAGAGAATCAGAAGGATAAAATATAGAAAACTCATGGATTGAGATAAAGACAGTTTCATAGGGAAAGCAAAAGCTGTGCACACAAGCAAAGCAAAACAAGGAATTAATTTGCTGCTTCCCCTGGGCAGGCAGGTGCTCAGCCATCTCCAAGAGAACAGGGTCCCATCACATGTAACAGGGACTTGGGAAGGGAAACACCATCACTCCAAACATCTCCCTCTTCCTCAGTCTTTCCCCCACTTTATATACTGACCATGATGTCATGTGGTCCCTTTGGTCAGTTTGGGTCTCCTCTCAACCTCCAATGCACCCCGAACTTCCAGGCCAGTGTGGCAGTGTGAAAAGCAGAAAAGGCCTTGGCACAGTGTAAGCCCTGCTCAGCAATAACAAAAACACCTCTGTATTATCTAACCTGTGTTCAGCGCAAATCCAAAACAAAGCCCCACACTAGCTATTGTGAAGAAAATTAATTCTACCGCAGCCAGAACCAGCATACAAGCATACCTCCATTCAGTTTCTGATTTAACCAAACTTAAAGAGCATCCATGCCATTCAATTACATTCTGGCTCTTAAAAGTGGCTGTCTGCTTCATTAATGTATGAGACTTTCTAAAAGGAAATAAAAATCCCTAAAGAATAAGAGTGACTTTATTATCTTCCCACCTAATTAATACAGCTGTAACTCCATTTAAACTTGAACAAAGCAAATTAATGATGACAGTTTAAATTCATTTGGAATATCTGTAAAAAAAACATTATTTAGGTTCAAGATAGCATTCGTTTATCTCACTTTGAGCTAAAATTTTGGTGAAGAAAGATAAATAAGCTTATGCATGTTTGAGATGCATGCTGTAGAATTTCTGCTACTCAGACAAGGGATAAAAAATGGAAGAGAGTTGAAATAATACATATGCAACTTGTCTTTTATTGTATTTTAAAGAACAGGTATAAGCTAGATTGAAATAAGTTCTTCATATTAAAAAGGAATATTCTTTTAGCTTAATGCACAGATTTTACTTCCAAATATCACAGTAGCTAGGTAATGAGTTGGAGAGCAGGCACTGTAAGAAATAATGCTTGCCCCGTGGACCTATATGATCACCAGACACAGTAATCAGCAAAGGACTTTAGGAGATCTTGCTTTGTTTTAAGTGACCTAAAGCCGTTTTCTGATCTGATGTCTGAAAGCCTCCAACACTTGCTGTCAAGCAGCTACATGATGAACATTGACTCCCAAAGGCAATAAAAGACAGCTCTGCTGGGACAAGGTGCTGCTTGGTTGGAGCAGCAGTAGCAAAGCCCAAGTCTGTGATAAGTCAGAAGGCAAATACTCTCATGAAGATCTCTGGGACTGAAGCTTTTTCTGATGCTCTATTAATTTGCCTTAAAGCCATGTTCACATAGGCACAAGGAAAATACAACCCTTGAAGAGAGAGATACACTTTTCAGTAAACTCCATTCAGGATCCCTGCTGGAGTAATTTTCTCTCTTCCTCTACCACCTCTCAAACAGAAAAATCTATTTATCATGACATGTTGAATTTATTAGAAGAAAAAAAAAATCCATGAGGAAAAAACTGAAAAGATAAGTTCTTGTCCTCCTGTTGGGGAAGTTGTGGCCAATTTCAATCTGACAAGTGGCTTGCAGGCAGGCAGCCATTGGACTATGGCAGTTTTGGTAGCAGATACACAGATTCAACATTGACAGAGCACAGACAGCCAAGGCATTTAGCCTCTACAACAACTGAGCCTCCATACTTTTCCTGGACTTTGTCTGCTGAGAGGACATATTGAAAAGGGCCTCCTCCAAACAGGCAACCAACAAACCACAGCACTTCATTTAGAGTTCTTTTGAAACTGAGTTCAAGAAGCATTCACTTTTGTCATAAAAGATTCCAGGTTTTACTTCAGACCTAGTAAAACACTGTGGAAAATTCAGCAAAGGGCAATAAAAATTATTTTTAAATATTTAATCTTCTAAAAAAAAACCCCACAAACCAAAAAAAACCCCACAGTTTATTTAACTGAGAACAGTAATTTAAGGATGACTTCTAACTAGCTGCAAGAAGCCTTTCACCTACAGTGAAAGCATCTCAATCCAGCAAACAAGTATATATCAAGATCTAAGAGCAAGAAACAGAGCCAAAAATCATTTCAGAAAAGGAATAAAGCCCAAATGTTAAATGAAGATCATTTGTCATTGGGACACTTTACTAAAGTTTATGAACACTTTAAACCAAACAAAACTGGAAATTTTTGAGCCACAGATCCCTGCTAACACTAAGAAACTTCTTTCTGTCCATCTGGTATGCAATTCCTAGGCTTTTTTTAACCTTGCCTGGACAACTGTGGGGTGCAGTGTGTAGACAGATAAACATCAGGATATCTTCAGCCTAGTAGAGGTTTTCTTTTATCATAACAAAATTACAGTTAACAAAGCATCATCATAAATAAAGCTCTGGATAGAGAATGCATTTGCATATGTATGCATTTCTAAGTATTTCTGAGCAAGTTGTCTATTGGAAAAGGCTAAATCTTCCTGCAAATTCTGACTGGAGTTTTATGCCTGTGCACATCATCACAATCATTGACACAAGGGTCCACCCACGTATTTCAGACTACAATAGCAGGATTTCTGTTTTTGTCTAAATTAAACATGACTCTACATCACTCCTCCTTTTGGTAATGGGTTATTGTGTTTTTATTGTTGTGTATTTCTATACCCACTTGTATCTGCTACTATCTTCCCCCAGCGTCTGGAAGAAAGAGAACAATACACATTCACTGACAAAGAACTGAAAATTTTATGTCTTCAAAACAGTTTAATGCTTTTTTCTTTGGCATATTTCAATGCCAAAGGAAAGCTCACTGTTCTGGTAAATACAGAAGAAAAAGATATTTTTGCTTTTGTGGGAGTTTTTTTCCCCTCAGTTTTGAATTTTCACCTCGAGCAGCAGTCTGGTGTTTGCATTTAGCATCAGGCACCAGCAATTAACCTGAACGAAGATGCCTTCCCTCTGGTAGAAGAGATGATGAGAATCATTTCATGTCAATGGAACCAAACATTTGGAGAACAGCTTTTAATCAAGATCGATACTTATAATGAGAAAAGGGCTTAAAACCTAGCAAAGCAATAATGCACATATTAGTTTTTTGATTGAACATGCTGATAACCTCAGAAAAAAAACATTATACCAGTCAACCTGCAACAAATATAATGGGACTGCCACTCTCACAGGGGGGTTGATTCAATCAGTCCCAAATCTTCACAAAGGCAGACACCAAAACACTGTGCACCCCCAGCTACATCACTGCTCTTTTATCCAACACATTTCAGCAGAGGCTTAGTCTCAAAACACATTGCTAAATTTTTTCTCCTCCTTATTTGAGGTATAATTGACTTTTCTAAACAATATACAGTTATGCTAACCATTTCATTTTGTAGGCAAGAGAATAACTACTGTGTTTTCATTTTAATGTATAATTCCAGCCCAATAATCCTACAGGGAAGGTTTTTAATAAGACATGAAATTTCAGAGGAAGTGAAAGCAATAGCATGAATGGCCTGTTCCTACTACAGTACTTGTTTTCAGTATCTGAGGTAAGAGACATTTAATGCCCTTTGGATTTTATAATTTATTTTACAATTTCCTACTAATGAGTATCAAGGAATGTAGCAATGTCCAGATATAGTGCTAATTAACAGGGCTACTTATACAGCCAAATTTGGTCTGGATCTCACTGTAGTTTTCTGCCAAGACATAATTCAGTTCTCAAACTCATGATGGCTCTGTACATCTGCAGGTAATCCAAATTCTCCCCCTCAATTCCTTGGTCACATAAAATTTGTACAGTTGGAAATCCCTATTGGCTCAAACTGGGAAGAAAGAAAACTACAATTTTCATGATCTAACCTTTTGAGTTTCATGCCACAAAGACATGCAAATGGAAACAAGGTGTTCCAACAATCTGCTGCCCAAAATTTTCAATGAAATAGGTCATTTCCCAGGAAATGTTTTGATTTTCTGAAGTGAAAAAACATTCAGCTGGAAAATATGCAACTAACTCTATCAAATACCATGAAAATCATTAAAATATTGATAACTCCTCTTTGCATCAGTTTGTTAATCAGCACCAAAGACATATTCTGGGTGACTCAGCACTGACAATGAACTATAATAGTATGATATCAGACATCTGCACAGTGTCTGAGGGATTTCAGACAGAATGTAGATCACAATTCAAGGTCCACTTTCTTCCCAGAAGTCATTCTTACATGCTTCAGCTCTTTTCCCTCCCTCTCACATCTTACTTTCCCAAAGTCAGGATGAAGCTATATCAGTACTTCTATTTCTGGAAATACTTTTAAACTGGACTTTCCTCTTCATTCACACATACTATATCTGAGCTCAAATTGTTTGCAATCAAGCAAACATCTTTCAAGGAGTAAGTGTTTCACCTTGAGCAACAATGCTGTGATAAATAAGATTTTCACAAGACCTTTGGAAGCTTAGTGAAGTAAGTTTAAGGATGCAATGAGGACAGAGAAGTTCATCTGGGAAGACCATCTGAGTTAGCTCTGTGCAGGCAGTGCATGTCTCAACAGCTCCCAAACCCTCTAAACCTCAAGAGGCAGCAGTAGCAGCTCTACATATCCAGATTTCATGGGGAGCAGGCATTAGAGGGATCTGACTCAAGAGTGCTCAGTGCCAGAAGAGAGGCATGAAATACTGTCCTCAGCACCATACTGCAGCTCCACTCTGCTTGATTCAGTACCTGCCTAGGGACCAAGGGGCTTAGGGAGGCTTTTGACTCCATTAAAGGCACCCTCCCTGTCACCTCAGACAGCAACATAACAGGACACTGAAGTCAATGACAAACAAAAGTAGTAGTTTCTTAGGTCCCTTCCACTGTTCCAGTTTTTGCCCAGGAGCTCCAAAACAGAAAAGTATAGCAGAATGCATCCTAACACATCAGTAATCTGAACGGGTACCAACCTTTTCATTTTAAAAAATATGGTTGTAATCATTTAGTCTTTAGAGAAGTACATGCTTGCACAGGATACTTTGTGATCGTCGCATGAACCAGCCATCTAAGGAACCTTATTATTAAGTTGTATAATACACCTAATTTGATAAAGAATTCACTTGGTTAGCAGTATAGCAATACTATATTCAATTTGACAAGAAATACCTACAAAGAGTCAAAAATATCTAGTATTTTTTAGTTCTATGTAAGTGTGAGTTCTACTCACAGACAGAGGTCTAAACAGTTCAAGATTATTACTATAAAGTGCATAACAGCAGTTACATAGCAAGATTAATTTTTCTTCCCAAGCTTTATATGAGTTTCACTGAAATGGACAAAGAAATGGCAGAAGTTCAAAAATAGAGATGAAGTTGGGTTCTGTTGACTTCTCGGTATTTATTGCACAAAGAAGGAAATATTGACAAGGATTAAGACAGATTAGAAGAAGGTTAGCAAGTCAATATGTGCCTTGAAGGAAGAGAACACTTGGTATTTATTAAAGTCAGGGTATATTAACTAGAGAGGACCTTCTTTTGGCTTTTTTAAAGGCAAAGAGTACTGGCTTGCAAAGGACCATTTGTTGCGATCTAGCAGCTCATTTGACTTTAACACATGTTTTTCTATGTTTTGAAAAAACCCAAATATTCTCCCTCTGGATACTTACAGAACATTATTTCCTTCTTGCCTCTGAGCCAAACAACATGTGCCCCTGTGTCTGTATTTTTATTGGCACTGTTGCTATCACAAGTTCTGAAAAAATCCTTACTGTTTAAGCACATATTGAGGCCTGTCCATAATGAGCAAAGCATTTCAGATTGTACCTGCATGCAAGAATAATAATTTCATTCTTTGCTGAAAGAAGGTTTATTACTTATCACTCTAAGCTGGGAGGTAAGTCAATCATAAAAATGATGGTATTGTGGGAAAAAAGCCCTGTTTCTCTCCATTTCCTTCAACCAAGGTCTTCCAAGTACTAGATTCACCTTCAGGTTCAAGTTTACCAGCAATATCAAGTTTTTAGTTTGAAACCATTCTTTCATGCTTTAACAAATAAAAGTTGTTTTTATAAAGTTAAAGCATTATGAGTTGCCAGATTGAAAAGTACACATTAAGCTTTGCATTTGGTTTCCGGTTTTGAGACCACACTGCAAACACAAAATCTGAAAAGAATAATTTATGAACATTTGCATATTTGAAGACTAAAAAGAAGGTGGCTTGTTACATAACAGATTCTCAGAGATTGCAAAATACCTTGTCATCAAGATACTGCTACTTGAGTCAAATGAGTCCCATTATCAGAGATGAGGTCACATGAGCATGTGTGAAACCTAAGTCACAGAATGGGTTACGTTGGAAGGCACCACAGTGGGGTCATTTGTCCAACCTCCCTGTTCAGGCAGGGCCATCCCAGAGCACATGGCACAGGATTGTGTCAAGATGGTTCCTGAATATCTCCTGTGAGGGAGACTCCACACCCTCTCTGGACAATATGTTCCAGTGCATGGTCACTCGCACAGTAAAGTTCTTCCCCATGTTTAGAAAGTTATGCTTAGAAACTATATCCCTGGCTTTCAAATGGAAATCAAAGGAAGATAATGCCAATGTTTGACCTAACCTTGAATTTCTGCTCAACATCATAGATTTTGGCTAAGAACAGCATTCATTACAGGGAGCTGCAGTTCCTTAAAGGAATTCTTGAGCCATTCCTAAGGGACATCACAGTAACAATAAAATGCTCTAAAATAGAAAAGTTTATTTCTTCTAAAGAAAATGTTATAGCCTCAAGTTTCAACAGCTTATTGTGAGCAAAAAGCAATAAGATATCTATTTTAAAATACTATAAACAAAATATAACAAAGTCTTTCTCCAACTAGAAGTTTACCAACAACAAAAAAAGTTTAAGGTGCTCTTTGATATTTAAAGTTATTATTTGTGCGATACCTCCAGAACTGATCCCAGAGAAGTGTAGAGAAATCCAGTATGCATAGACAAGAATACAAGCAATCTTGCTGTACTGTGACATACTGTTTGGGGCAGACAAAGACAGCCCTGTTGCCCCAGAACGGATTGGCTAACTTCTTGTGTCAGAGTTGGGTTGGTTTTTTTGTTTTGTTTCAGTTTAGAACAGATTGTTGCCCTGTCATTTAGCTTCTAACTGGGTTTCTGCTTTTCCCTGGCTGTTCTCTCCAGCTGACTCATTTGGCCTAGTTGTCCAAGTGACAGAACTGAAGAGTGCCCTCATCAAGAAACTGCTATACATAAATGAAATTAGACAATACCCTGAGGATGCAAAAAAGGGCTAGTAAATGCTGTAAAATACAGTTTCTTGCAAATGTGCAGTTGTAAGGAACCTCTTCTCTTCAGGATTAATGTTTGAGGCTATACCAATGTGTCCAAAACAAAACACCATACTTCTCAGTCCCACAGTATATCTTCCTAAATGTCTTTCACCGAGCTGCAAGGCCCCATGGGGAATTCTAGGACAGCATTTCAGGCTTGGATTTCAGAAGTGCTTTAACTGCAGGTCAACTGTGTTCAGAGCTATATGAAAATCTATCACAAATGGTGTCTTATCTTCAACACTATATTCTCAGTGTATCTTATGGTAACAATGTACTACAGATATTCCTAAAGCTGTGATAGTTATCTAAACTATTTCAATCTGCCTTTGAGTTTCCCTGAAACTATATTCATCCTGTGAAATGTCTCTTTTACTGATAAATACACAGAATAACTTTCACTGAAAAGCTTTTACTGTAGTTAATCAAACTCCAAATTATATTCTTGAAGTTGCCCACAAAATACTGCTCAAGAAGAAAATTAAGAGCTCATGAGGAAACATCCTAGATGTGAACTTCAGTGTATGTCCCAAAAGCAGCAAATGAAGCTCATTGCCTGAGGAACCGTTTTGCAGAAACACAGATTCAAGACTGCTCAAAGAACTTGCCCTTACAGTGGTCAAATAAGAATTGAAGTTGTTCAAATAATTCTGCAAAATCATCCTGCATGTTGAAACATAACTGAAACTCAATGAAGTTGCAGAAGTTTAGTTCATGAAGTGTGGGTATAAATCTTATATTCTCTGATGGAATGATCAGAGGTCTATCAGTGATAACCCCACTTGTCCATTATCCTAACTGTGATCTGAACTTTTTTTTCCCTTTACAGACACTGCTGACTTATACACACCACCCCAATGTTCTGTATGTCTCCTATTATTCCCTGTGCAACAAAAGTCATCCCTGTCTGTACAGTCCTACTTTGGCATCCTTCCCTCCTACCTCAGGCCATACAACTGCCAGCTCACAGTTTCTCTGGTCTCAGTTCAGCCACCAAACCACAGGGCAAGCTGTAAGGCCTGAGCAGCTTCCAATATATTTCCTTTTCCTTGCGGCTCTCTGCCTGGGCCCTGCATATTGAAGAGGCAGCTAACAGCTAGCCACCAGCAATCAGCTGTGCACCACCTGCTCCTCTAATCTCCTGACCATCTTCCCTGGATTAAGAAGTAACTTGATTCACCCATAAGCAAGACAGAGAATGAAAGGCTGCTGGAGACATCACACAGGCATAAAACAGACCACCACAGTTCATGCACATATGAAAGCAGGCCTGGTAAAACTGTCAAGTTTCCCCTTCAGAGAAATGTCCTCTCCATGGCAGAGACTCCCTGAAACTTCAAGCAAAATGTGCAGAATGAGCTGGGACTTCAACTTCCCAGGAGGCTGCAGATTTACCAGCTGAGTTCACAGTTCGCTAAAATAGGATACAGTCATATTCAGCAACAGGGTTTAATTCCATTAAGTAATTATTTCACCTGTGGTCTAGGGTATTAATTTTGATAGAGTCTTATAAAAGAAAGTCATTACAGATGCCTTAAAGGTGAACATCTACAAAGTGAGTGGCAGCTATAAATCCATCACTATCTAATTGTTGCAGTCCATATGCCAATGTATTTTCTTGCCCTGTCTTCTCCTTCCTCCTTTTTCTCAGTCAAAGATTTACTTTTCCCAATAATTAAATTAAATTAGATAAATTTGAGCCTAACTGAAACTAATTTTGTATAATATCCCAAACCATTTGCATAAGGCTTCTAAAAATCTCCAAGCTATTTCTCTAGGCAGTGGGGTAGCTAATTATCTACCTCTCCGAGCAGCCTTCAAGGCATCACAGATCATATGTTTAGAAGACAGAACAATTTCATTCCTTTGCAAAAAAAAGTGTCCATTACAGTCCTAATGCATCATGAAAATTCCATGTTTCCACAGAGATTAAATCACTCACCCTCCATGGAATATATTTGATCATATAATAACAGGCAGACATGATCATTATGCCCTGAATATCACCATTTAGGAAATCAATTCCTGAACTTTTGGGATATGCAAATCCAATTGATTCTTGAGCTGTGGAGCTCTCAAAATGAACTAAGACTTTTGGCAGCATGCAAATATTCACCATCCATTTAGGCTGGGCCAGTATATCTGGCATCCTCTCCCACATAAATAGATTCCATCTCAACACAGTAGGATACCTTTCCCTGCAAAAGTTTGGCTTACAAAAGCTAAACTACACTACAGAAGTATTCCAGTTATGATCACTGTTCAGCAAGGATAAGTATTAGAAACAAAGAAATTAAATTTGAAATTGTTATTCACAGGCATTGTCTCTTTGTTCATTCTCAGAATACAGAGTTAACTATTCAAACAAAAATCAGTGCCTCGGCCACAACCCCTCACCAACACAGTGAACATCTGACTGGGGCTGACTCACAACCTGTTGTTCTGAACCATGGATAGGCTGAGCTCTTGTTTGACTATATATAAGAATCCTGGTAGGACTCACCAAGACCCAAAATATCCAGATCTCTCACGACTCTTTCATAGTGGAAATTTTCAACTCAACAACAACAACAGAATTAAAGTGGTGTGTTACTAAAGCAGAACAAGCAAACACATACTGTACTATATGCAGATTCTGAGGCTTTTTTCCAAGCACCTAAATATAAAGCTATTCATACCCCAGTCTAAGACTACAGTTCTCACTGTACTTTAAAATTACAATCTCTTTAAATTGTAGGTGATCACATTTTTCCTGGAATCTATATTCAATCAAAACTCCTTTTAAAATTAATGTATTCCAGCGATTAACAAAGAATTCTCAGTCCACAGGCAGCCAAGGGTTGCAGGCTCAAGCCCACACCCCTTCAAGGCTTGCCTAGAAGCCAGGGCAAGAGACCACGGATGACAATAATGGATGGGGGGACAACAACTTGGCATCTGATGTGAAGGAGACTGTTACACTTTAGAATAACCAGCCAATCATGATTAACCCAAGTGCACCTGCCAACATGTTTTAAAACATTGCCCATCTTCAAGATAAGGAAAGCATTAACCCCTAAAATTAATATAAGGGAAATTTCACAGAGTAATTTTCATCAGCGTTTTGCCCTTTCCTTCAGTGCTGAAGACACCCCAAGACAAAGTGCTCAGCAGAAGACTATTCATAATTGAGAGACATGAGGGATTCACATCGTGAAGTCACAATTCCGATTTCTGTACTAGCCTGTCTTAGGAAGAGCCTAAACCCTAAACAATTCACCAAGGAACATCTACCACATTGCATTTAGAACCACAACAGAAACATTTCTAGGTCCCTGGAGGGCTCAGTTATAATCCCTCACTTAAGTTACAACTGCTCATTTAAGTTATAACGTGACTCTCACATCCCATCTCTCTAAATTACTTACTGGGGCTAGCACAAGTCAACAGCAAACTCTCTGGTGCCATACTGAATCCTCTTCCTTTGGTGTTCCAAAGTGGTCTAAAATACAAATATTAAGAGACCCAAACAAAATATAATGCAGTGCAAAGGCAGATTATAAATTATTTTTCTGAAGTTTTGAAACCCTTGAGTGCATTTGCACCCAAGAGCACCAAACCCTTTGCACCCTCAAGCATGCACACAGGAAAAGGAGCAACCGATGCTTTTGAATACTCCTTGTCCACTTTATGGCTAGGACCTAAAGACTATTATTTCTTTCACAGAAAGAGACAAAAGTTCTTGTTGTTGTTTTTATGCAGATCTTTTTTATTTTGAGGATGGAGAAGTACTTCCTCCGGATACTTGAATATTACAGTTTAGACTTCAACTCTTTTCAACTGTCTGTGTAACTACTTTTCCTTCTATTACCCACAGGTCCACTAAGGCCATGCAATCTGCAAATAGCAGAGAATAAACTCCTCTTCCCTATCCTGCATTTCTGTGGAGCTAAAAAATACTACACAGCCAACAGCTCCAATAACAGGAATCAGTTCAAATCTCATTATCAAGGCGCTGATAGGAAGAGGTAGGATGCATTTAGGGCTCGAAGACTGAAGAGAAAGAAGTCAGAGCATTATCCCAGTACCTGGGAGTCCTCTTCTGCCAAGGACTTCCAAGTCAGTCCTTGATAAATCACAGCAGTTCTCCAAAACCAGGTTCCCCAAACTGCCAGTTTCTCTACTATCCATTCCTCCAGCATCCTCTAGTATCAATTGATAGAACAGTTCCCCCACAGGTTCTGATAGTAAAAAATAAGCAATGCTGAAGTTCAATGGTCAAAACAGTTTAAACAAATACTCTCTAATCAAAACATGGATTTGTATTTGTTTACCTGAATAACCCCAGCATGCTACAAGTATTGTAAAATCAAAACTCTTTATCAAACTCACTGATGACAATTGAAAAAAAAAAAGAAAAGCCTAATAACCAGAGCAGGCTTTAGTAAAAATACAGTATTAATGAAAATACATATGCATATCTAGATTTCTTTGAACTACTTTGATCTGGAAAGTAGGTTGTATGGCCTTTATTGTCAAGCTTTTTAATGAGGTTTCTAATAGTTCACAAAAATAGCATCAACCAAAAATACGAAAAACAACAGTAACTCTTAGTACATTTAGTACTAACATATTCTAATTTATATATAAGATATGATTTTAAATGAACTTTAAAACAATGCAGTACTTATTAGTCTGAGAGGATGTCCAGAATCTACCTGGAATAAAAATAACTCAAATCATAAATAAAGTGGAGGACAGATAATCACGACAGCAACGTCCATACACGAAGAACACTGAGAAAAGATGCAAAATGAAGAAAATTATAGTAAAATCATGCACCTGTGTCTTTATGGGTATAAAGAAACAGGCTAAAATACCAATTTGATTGACAGAAAAAAATTAGAATTTGAGAGTGATCATAAAAGAGACATTTTACATTAGGAAACAAGGAAACATTTAGAATATCAGATTTCAGGTAGCAAATTGCCAAGTAAAAAGCTTATTTAGAAACAGCAGAATAAAGGTAGTAATTAAAATAACATTTGAAATTATATTTTCTGAACTATTTTAGCAACAAAAAATGCATCATTTACTTGCACTGAATATTTTTTGCAATGCAGCTGCCAGATTCGTGCCACACTGAATTTATTCAATATCCTTTTAAAAAAAAAACTAGACTGATACATTTTCCATGAAGTTATTTAAATACCACCCCAAGATGCCAAGTTGGCTCTGTGACTGCAAAGATATATTTTTTAAAGAGTGTGAAATAATTCATTAACATATTCATGAAGGAGTAAAAGAACTGCAGACTTCAGGTAAAACAGTAGCTTAAGTATCACCAGAGCTAAATTGCATCAAAAGGTGCTTAATCTGGTGAACGTGCTTGCTATAGCACCACTGAGACTTCTACCAAAACAGCCAAGTGTTCATGTAAGTCCTCAGGAGCTGTTCAACAAAGAGGAGAAATTTGGTTTAAATGAGGACACTGGCACAAAGAAGCCACCATAAGAGAGGGGAAGGAAAAAAAAAAAAAAACTGAGGAAGAAATAAGGGAAAAAAAGCAGCAGGGGCATTTCCAGTCAGAAAGTAATGTTCTGGCAAACAAGAGGGAAAAGTTGATTTACAAACTGCGTAGTAACTTCTTGGTTTGCTGCAACTGCCTCCAACCTTACCACTTAAAATAGACTATGAAATTCACACACCACAGATATGTGTGACCAAGTACTGTACATGCTGGCTAAAAAGTCAGTGTTGTCTGTACAGCATTTTCTGAAGTGGAGACAGAACATCCAGATTAAGAGCATGGCAAAGAACAGTGAGAGTAATCATTACTTTAGGACCTGACTGATCTATTCTTATTCCTTTAACTGTTTTTTGCAACATTTAGAAAATAATCATTTCAGCTGCAATCTCCCAGTCTTGTTACTGTCTAATGTTCCATGTTAGTTTGGAGCAGAGAACAGGATTAAGTGATTATCCTCTTTTCTTTGCAAATATTTCCTCTTTCAATTTTGATGTCATTGTTAACATCTCTCTCTATTCCTGACTGTACATGTGCTTTAATGGACTCTTGTTGGCTTGTCTGCAGTTCCTTTATCTGTCTGAAGTTCCTTTATCTTCTGTTAAAAATATGTAAAAAGAAATTAGTCTATTAGCCAAAATGCAATAGTACCAATTTTGTAAACAGCAAAATGGAACAACAAATACAGAACAATTCCTCTACAGTTAAAGAAATGTATTTAAAATAAACTGATTGTAATTTTCCAGGATGTACACATTAACCTTAGGTCTGTTTTAATTCAAGACAACTGCACTTCCCAATTAGTTGGTTTGGGCTTGTATTTGTTTCTTCCACCCCCCCCGCCCCTTAAAGTAACTGCCTCAAAACAACACATGTGCCCCAAATAAAACAGCAGCTCTGCACAGACCTCTTGCATCCTCCCTTCCCATGCATTAACTGTCTTGTACTGTCCATTTGAACGTGGTGCAATTGAAGATCTATACAAGATAGCATCCTTCACGGGGGTCAGACTTGCTTTCAACTCTTACACACGAATTCATACATCATTTGATGTGTTTGCTCTCACTGGTCCCTGTCTCCCTCCAGTGGTGGGAAGATCAGACCTCTCTACACTTTAAACAAGATACATGGTCACCCTCTGATTAAATTATACAGCTAAGCCTTCCTCAAACTTTTTGTCACCCCACTGAATGAGGACTCCCAGAAATACTTGTTATTTTTCCTCCAAACACACAACTTCTTGTGATTTTAATACAAATTCCTTTCCGTCTCCCATTCAACACTATTCAAGGTCAATTCTGGTCTCTTATGCAGTTCCAGCTTCAAGCCATTAGCACATTCTTGTTTTTATCCTACTTCTTGGTAATTAGTGACAATAATAAATAACAACGTCAAAGCCAGTCCCCAAGGAACTCCACTAATAACCTCCCTCCAGCCTCATAGCTTCTTTCCACACAGTTTCTTGTTATCTCCTTCAGTCATTCCCAAAGCATTTGTACTAACAACTTCTCCTCCAGTTTAGATAGCGTTTTTCCCACACAGCACCATATGGAGTGCTCTGCTGGGGTTGGGGCAGACTCAAATCTTTCCTTTGCTCTCAAGGCGAGTGACATGGCTATGAGAGAGACAGAGGGCACATTGCAAGAGGTGTTGTCAGGGAGAAAATTAAAAAGCCATCATATGTGGCCCTCATGGGACTTTATCTGGAAGGTTATGTATAGCTTTCCATTTAACAATAAAAAAAAATTAAAAAAAAAACCTGAAGGAGAACAATTAGAAAGTCACTCATGGAAGTCAAATAGAAGGATTTGCTTTTGTATCTTAGCAGAACTATTTGGTTTGTGTGGCTAGTTAGGGTAACAAGGGGGCTCCAGGGGTGGCTTCTGTGAGAAGGCCAAGTTCATCAGTAGTGGCAGTAGTACCACTGGGATAATACATTTAAGAAGGGGGAAAAAAACCCTGCACAATTGCAGCTGGAGAGGGAAGTGAGAATGTGAGAACAGCTACACAGACACCAAGGTCAGTGAAGAAGGACAAGGAGGAGGAGGAGGAGGAGGAGGCACTCCGCCCTGGAGCAGATATTCCTCTGCATCCCATGGTGCAGACCATGGTGAAGCAGCTGTGGAGCCCATGGAGCAGACCATGGAGGTTAATAATGGAGCAAATAGCCTCCTGCAGCCCATGGGAGACCCCACACAGGTGTGACCCAGGAGGAAGCCTGTGCTGTGGTAGACTCTTGGCATGACCTGTGGACCCATTGAGGCAGGAGCCCATGATGGAGCAGGTTTGCTGGCAGGACTTGTGAGCCCACAGGAGACCTATGCTGCAGCAGTTTGTTCCTGAAGGACTGCACCCTGTGGAAGGGACTGTGGAACTGCTGGAGCAGTTCACAAAGTGCAACCTGCAGGAAGGGTTTGCATTGGAGAAGTTCATGGAGAGCAGTCTCACATGGGAGGGACCCACGCTGGAGCAGGGGAAGAGTGTGGAGTCCTTCCTCTGAGGAGAAAGGAACAGCACAAACAACATGTGATGAATGGACCTCAACCCTCATTTCCTGACCTCCTGTGCCACTGAGGGGGAGGAGGTAGATAAAATCAGGAGTAACGTTAAGCACAGAAAAAAGTAGGGGGGGAGGTAATTTAGGATTTAGTTTTCTTTCTTTGTCATTATCCTACTCTGATTTGATTGGTAATAAATTTAACTTAATTTCCCCAAGTCAAGTCTGTTCTGCTCACAATGGTCATCAGTGAGTGATCTCTCCCTGTCCTTAACTCAAAATCTTTTCATTATATTTTCTCTCCCTTGTCCAGCTGAGGATGGAGAGTGATAGAGCGGTTTTGATGGGAAACTGACCTCCAGAGAGGGCCAACCCCTCCACATCATCTCAACAATAAATGCCAGAGCTAGAGGGAGAAGACTCTAGAAAACAATAGAACAATGATAAAAATTTCCATGGACACATTCTGTCTGGAATTCATAATAGCTGCAGATCACGAGAGGCATAACTTTTGTGATTATACTTGCATATATGAGGAGAGAATCTAGAAATGGTTCCTTTTGCAACAATTCCATTTATGAGATGTACAACACAGGTATTGGCACTATCTGAAAACAGTAGGCTTGATAACCCAGTAAGCTCCTTCTGCTACTTCCAAATATTTTTCCTTTCCAAAGGTCCTCATTGTTGACCTCGTTATCTCCAGTGCAAGGCAGAAGAATGAGATGCACATTTAAATACAGCATTTTCCAAAATCATCACTCTCAAAGTCAGGCTCTAAAGGATAATGTGCAACTAGAATTGAAGACACAAGATATTTCACCTGCATAAACATTCCTAGATCATTGCTGCCTTTAGCTCTTTACTTACATCTCCATCTTTATAGCTGCACAGACCAGCTTAATTCCCTCCTTGTCCAACCAGGACATGCTCAGAATTCACTTACAACGGCCTCACCAACATACCAGCTCTCAGGCTGATCATGAGCTCAAATTGATACTGGGATACAGAGTGCCAGAGCTACTTTATTAGTTTTATTATCTTTGTCTGCTCTCAATTCTAAACAGAAATTTTAGCCCAAAGGGGATGGCAAGATGTAGTGGATGGTATTTTACTGCAAATAAGTCAATGAAGGAATGGGAGGAAAAAGAGGGAGGAGGCAGAAGCAGGGTGTGAAGGGATATTTTGGAATGTCAAAGTCTGTTATATTGTCATTTGCATAAATCAATATTGTATTTAAAGCTCGAAGATCTCATAACTACCATGAAGAGCCAGATGGTTTCAAATCAGTATTACCTCTGACATTTATGAGCACTCTTGATAGGTACAGCATTCAGCTTGTGGGGGGAAGGGGTATTGGTGAGGTTTTTTTATAATTTTGGGATGATTTATCATTTTGGCCCTTTATGATTTATCTCTTCAATACCCTCATCAATAACTTACTCCATGTATTAAACCACAGTATCAATTCAATTAATATACATATATATCAATAACATTATAAAAATATTTACTCAGTCCACTATAAATATTCTGCTGCTATTGTTCTACTGACCTTTACCCCTATTACTTTTTTTTTCCTAATAATGATACCTAAAGAAAGGAGAAAGGATGAAGTTTAGTCTGTGTCAGTACACCCAGCTGTGACCCCCACCTGCACATCCATATTTGTATTAACATGTAGGTATGGCTGTCATCAGCACAATGAATTCACTCAGTTCTAAAATAGAAGCATGCAATGCTTCAACAACAAAATTTTCCTACACACAATTCACAAGCCCTTCTGCTTGAATAAAAATGAAATAACAAATAGAACATGGGAACAAAAGCAGTTTTCCATCCTGCAGATAACAAAAAAAATCCCATTGCTTAAGATTTATCTGAAATCAAGTGTGTCAGAAAAACAGATCTGTGTCAGAATGATCAAACAATGAAGGGGGAAAATAAAACAAAAACCAGAAGAGCCCACTTCTCCTTTCAGAAAAGAGGGCTTGACTAGCTCACTCTTGCCACACTCATTCAGGATGTGGGCCAGCCATGCTGTAATCCCTGCTTTACCTGACTGAGCAGAGGCTCAGTGTTCAAGGAAGCATCCTAACTACCAGGCAAGAGACTGATAAGAAACAGCTCTGGGAATGTTTAGCTCTTCACATAAAGCAGGCCCACAGCCAACAAGAGTATTCGTTTCAGTTCTGAATGGTAACTGTTCCAGTTGGTGCCCTAGTTGAGGCTAGAAGAGTGTGTTACATGCCTGGGTTATTGTCTTCTCTGCCACTTCCTCATTGTCACTTTGGCTCGAAAAACCTCCCATTTCCCAGCAAGACTTTCATTAAGACACCTCTATAGGTATCATTTTCCAATAGAAGTTACAATTCACCCAAGTGTTGAGGACCAAATCCATTCAACTACACAGGAAAGAACATCTAAAATGCTAAAAACTGAAATTTAAATCTTAGTTGTAGACCATTGTTTTAATAGTAGTGATTGCCTAAAACCATCTTGGAGACTGCAGAAATAAGTTGGAGCACATGGATAGATTCACAATACTTTTTGGTCTGCACATGACTAAAGACAAAAGACAGTTCTTCTTTCCATTGGGACCAAAGACTAGAGACAGTTCTGCTTTAAAGTAGGACTCAAGCCTTGAGCTTGATAGCACTACACTAAATATAACCAATTTATCACTAACAAGTGAAAGTCCATCAGTAGCTAATTCACAGACGTAAGGACCTAAAATAAAATAGCATTTGATAGGTCAGTTTTATTCAAGGAACCACTTGAGAATAACAGCACTTGTCAGAAAGTGAGAGACATGAAGAGTTCTGGAGTTACCACTCACATAATACAGGTTTTCCAACATAGCCTAATTTTCCCCCAGGAAATACATATTTTTTGTCACAGTATCAGAGAGTACTTTCAGAGGTGAACCCAGGCACGTGGGCTACTGTGCAGTACTAGCTCCCAGCCTTGAAAGGCATTGAAGCAACACACCACCACAAAGTCTGGGGGAATGGCTGGTCATATGCCACAAAACTTACTTGTTCAAAGCCAGCAAGTCTAAACTGTTTGATAGAATCAACCAACAATTCCTAGTGAACAACAATTTATTTGCTTTCTCCTCTCAAGTGGAGAATATCTGACCACAAAGCCGCCACTTAGCTCCTCCATTGTCAACTCAGGAGATTATCTACAGAAATAGAGTGAGAAATTTGAATACCTGTGTTTTCGTGAAGTACAGAAGATGACAAGAGAAGGACTCACTTCATTACATGGGACACAGCAAGTCAATTTAACTACTCGATCTATATTTCTATTAACACTTGTAAAATATTTCCTTTCCTGCGTTAGAAGGCTGAGTGAATCATCAAGGATCACTACATGGAGCCCTCCTGCTTTTAAATAAGGATGCTTGTGAAATAATTAAGTACACAACTACCATGTGGGAGCCAAGTACTTCAACTGCCTTTGCCCTCAATTCATGGCATACTTTTCCAGAAGAGTAACAGTTTATTCCTCCCATCATTCTAGCACAGTTAATCAATCTTAAAAAAAAAAAAAATCTGAGAAAAGTGAGTACTTTCCCTGCTTTTTTCTTTTTCTGTGAAAAAATGATTGATTGGGAAAGGACACACAATGGAAATGCTACTGAAATGTCACACTCTAATTTTTTTACAAAATATCATTTAAAATGTTATTTTAGTCTGTGCATTTGTCACTCACTACAACATGTTCATGAGCAAAGCTTATAAAACAGACCATCAAAAAATTAAATCTTGCAACAATTTCCAAGAGAAAAGGGACAATGAAGTTAAGTCCTACTTGTTTCCTCTCCAAGTCAAATTTCATTGGTGTTGGTGTCCTGGAATGAAAGCAAGGAAGTTCGTGACTGAAAACAGCTTTCTGGCTGGGAGCAGGCTAGACACTAAAGCAGACCTGGACCCAGTTCAAGGTCACTTTTCTTTCTCCTTGTACACTTTCTGATGTGTCACACAGGAAATCAAATTTTTGGTACTGGGGCAGAAATGAAAAAAAAGCAAAGGCTTGTTGGGTCCCATGTGCCACTGTTTCATATTCCCAGAGCTTATAAAATGAGGATAATTAAATATACGAACCTCCCAAGAGTATTGTGACTATTAATTACACAACAAATTTAGAGCACTTTGAGAATGAGAAGTACTCTGTGTCAGTATTTATTGCTATCTTTATTCATACTGAAAAAACCCCAAATATTTTTTTTTTACATTTATAGGAGTAAATGCGTTAAAATGCTCAAATTCAAAGTAGGAACTTTTCAGAATTATTTCAAGAAACCAAAACTGTAGCCTCTTAATACAGTCTTTATTGAAGATAGCAACTCTTGAGCTCAGAAATTAGGTACAAGAGCTGTTAAAAATAGTGAAAGAAATCAAACTACATTTGGAATAATAATTGGCAAACTTTTCTAGATCTGTGAAGAGACCAAATTTATCAGTTTCTATCCAGGATAGCAAAAATTATTAAAGAGAAATAAAATTCAGCATATTCGATTTTGAATGGACAAATTAAACTGTTAAAAAAAATCCTATTCACTGACTGGAGATCATTAGTGTACATAAAATGGCCATGAGCAGATCAGGTCCTTCAACTATTTCACTATTTAAAACACAGAATCATGGAACTGTAATGGTAGGAAGGGACCTCTGGAGATGTTCTAGCTCAACCCCTCTGGCTTAGAAGGGTCAAAGAGTGCAGGCTGCTCAGGACTGAGTCTGGGTTTTGAGTAATGCCAAGGATAGAGATGCTACAGACTCCCTCCCTGGGCAGTCCATCTAACAGTCACCCACCCAGCTCGTATCTTGTTTTCTTTGCTGTGTTTAGAAATGGCTCCCAGGAGAATTTGCTCTCTTTTCCCAGGGATTAAGGGGAAGCTGACTGGCCTGTAGTTTGCCTGATCCTTCTGCTGGCCTTTCTTAAAGATAGGAGCTCACAGGACCATCATCTCAAACTCCATGACTTTCCAAAGGCCACCAAATGTAACCCCATGATACAAGCCAGCTCCCCCAGTACTCATGGGTGCACTTCTAACAGGTCCCATCTACTGGTGTATGTTCAGTTTAAGTGTCTCCTAACTTGAGCCTCCTCCACCAAAGGTAAGTTTTCCTTGCTCCAGGCTTTCCCAGTAAGTCTCAGGGGACTGGGACTCCTGAAGGCAGATTTCCCCAGTAAAGACCAAGGCAAAGAAGGCATCAAGTACTTTGGCATTCCCAGTATTCTTTGTCATCAGGGCATTCCATTCAGTAGCAGACCCACATTTTCCCCAGTTTTCCTTTTCTAGAAGTCCTCTTCATTCCCCCTCACATCATTTGCCAGACTAAACTCTGTGCAGGCTTTAGCTCTCCTAATCTCATTTTTGGCACTCAGTTACTTTTGTATTCCTCCCTAGGTCAACTGACCACATGTCATTCTTCCATTTTATATTTCAGTTTTGTCAGGAGAATCTTGTTCATCTGTGCAGACCTCCTGACACCCTTGCCTGTTTCCTGCAAATCGGAATGGATCATTCATGAGATTTGAGCTAGCCATTCCTGAAAAATCATCCAGACCTTCTAGATCCCTCTTCTCTCCAGGACTGTAACCCATGGTATTCTTTCAAGCAGGTTCCTAAACAGCCCAAAGTCAGCTCTTTTGAATTCCAAGACTATCATCCTGCTATTTGCCTCAATCTTTCCTCTCAGGATCCTGAGCTCCACCATTCCAAGGTCACTGTCACTGGTCACTCCTGACCGGTTCTTCCTTACTCAGTCACCTCAGTCAGGAAGTTATCATGGCTGCCCACTGGAAAGAATCCTCCTGGATCAATTGTGCCCTGCTGTGTTGCCCATCCAGCACTGATAGGGGTGTTTTATAGTCCCACAGCCTGTGAACATGAGGCTTCTTCCAGATTTCTGAAGGCCTTAACTAAATCTTTTCCTTGATTAAATAACCAGGATATCATCCACATTGGTCCACCTGCTAATACCAACCCATAATCCGTCAACTGGCTCATCCATAACAAGACAGAGCTCTGTGTGTTCCTCCTACCTTCTCACATAAAGGTCAGCTCCCCCACCTCGCTGTCCTGGCTTGTCCTTCCTACAGCTCCTGTATCCATCCACAGCAATGCATCGCCTGTGTGAGCTATTCCACCACATCGCTAATATCCCTGAGACTGCAGCACTACAAACACAAAAGGACACTGTTTCCCCTGCAGCAAGCATTAGTGTACAAGCACTGGAGAGAGGTGCCCAGTTGAGCTGATTTACTAATAAATGGATGAAAGTTTCTTTCATCATGCTGTCATCTCACTGCTCCCTTATTTGTGTGCATACACTTGAAACAAGCCCACTTTACCCCTATTTTGTTGATTAGAAGGTCTCTCTTGTCCTCACTTGCTTATGGGTCAGCATCTCATTTTTCTGTCAATCCTAGTTTATAGCTGTCCTTTTACTAGGTCAGCCAGCCTGTAGGTTCTTTATGGTCTTCAGAGAGTCCTAGGGTTGAGAAAGTACGTCATACTTTAAGGCATTTCCTATGAAAGAAGTCTCTACATTCGGCCATCACACAACATACACATTTCTTGTGTAATAACTATCAGTTATTTCTTGCGAAATAACTATCAGATCCTCGACAAAGGAAGGAAATCAATCTTGAAGAGACCCCCCCCTCCTCTGAAAAAAAAAAAAAGTGTTTGGAGCACTGTCTTCAAATTTTTTACAAGAGCCAAGTTGTTACTGATTTCACTTCATTCTGAATGATTCTATCTCTACCATGACTCTTCTTTCCTAGAACCTGACCTTTGACTTCACAAATCCAAAGCTTCAAGTTTAATGATTAAATGGATTCTTCTGCATTTATGAAAAATAAGTTCAAGAAATCCAGTTACCTAAACAGCTAGAGAAAATTAATACATAAAATATAAGCAAAAGCTACAGATTTTATTTAATACACTCTGCTTTTGGGACACTCATCCTTCTGCCCACTAAGTACCTCAAAATAAATATTCTGATGTAATATTTCCAAAACCATCCCAAAGATCTATAATTGTAGTACTTATTTTCAGAGAGGAGTTATGCAGCCTTGTTGATTTTCAAGACAATTTGGACTCAAATAGTTTGCAAAAATGGGGCTAAGATGCATTTGCATGTCTTTTAATATTAGAAGAGACTGAGGATTTGAGGCATTCAGCAGTCGTAAGTCTAACTAAAAATTTATTATTCAGATAATTTCACAACAAGAAAGTCTGGATCTTGAAATTAACAGGCCAAAGCTGGATAGTAACCAAAGAACCAACCTACAATTGTAATTAAACAGTTTCTTATAGCCAAGAAAACTCCTAATTCTTTATTTCAGTGAAAATTCATTTGACTCCCTTGTCTTATTTCAGGACTTTTCCTCTTTACACTTGTCCCTCAATGATATTGCACCTGCACACCAAGATCCGTTTTTGCAAATGCTAAGCCAATTCATTTATTTATCAAGGACTGCCTTTCATAAATAAGGAATCATTGGAATTATACATATAATAAATGGCATGGTGGGAGGAGAAATCCCTCAGAAAGCAATTTGCCAGCCCAGGATTTAATACCAGTTGAGCTGAACAGCCAATCTCAATTTAGAGAAAGTATACCCTTAAGATGCTCAGCCCTGAGTACAACAGAATCCAACCTGAGCCAGTTACAAACCTGCCACTACCAACTATTCCTGTACAAACAGCCAGACTGCTGCATGCCTTTTAAAAGAAATCACTTGGCAAGAACTTTATGATTCACAACATTTAAGGCCTTATGAAGGTCCATAAATAGCACAAGTAATTTTTAAAAAACCTTCCTCTGTTGCAGAAAGAAAAAGATGTCATTATGGACTTTAGCAATGTCAGCAACAGCATTGTGTGCTGAATAAGAGCCTGACTGGAGAATGTTCAAAGAAAACCAGGTTGATTTAATCATTCCATGCCAGTGTTGGATTTTTTTCAGCACAATATACACAGTTGGTAACTGACACAATAAAATCTCCAGTTTCAAGGACTTCAATGCATTTCAGGTTGGTTTTGTGTCAAAGAGATGCATTTATAGAAGCTGTGTATAGAAGCTGCAAATTGTGAAGTCGGAATTGTATTTTGAGCCCACTGAAAATTTTTAAATGGATTTCTTTTTAATTGAACAACACTTCATTGCAATGCGATAGTCACAAAGCTTCGTTAGGTAGTATAACTTTTCCCCCTGCATCTTCTATAGCATGCTCCTCTAAACAATATTTTAACCTGTGTGTGTGTCTTAAGAACACTAATTAGGTAGGATTGTTTGGCTGCAATGTGTTAGGCTTAACATGGAGCCCTCTAGTTCCTACCTGCACTGATCTCCACTCTGCCAAGCACCAGGAAAACCACTCAGTCCCCAAGCTTACATTTAGAGCCCACAGTAATAACCACCCACAGCAAAGAGGGAAAGGGACAGAAAAGCAAAACAATTTGGTTTTGTTTAGACAAGCCACCAGAGTCAGAAACACTCAAAACTCTGTACTTGAGAGCAAACATCTCCTCTTCTCCTAGAGCAGGAGAAGTCATTTCCTAAGGACTACCATTGCCTGCATTTCTTAGTTTAAGTGATAAAAGGAAAAATTCCTAAGCCTACTTAGTGACAGGTTTCTTCTTCCCTTCATTCCTTCCCCTCTCCTTCCTTCTTTTTTCTCCAAAAGATACTTCACATACTGCCAGATCTATTTTGTGCAAAATTACTGCTGTAGCTCTGTCAGGTTATATGGGAGAGAGAAAAAAATTGACAAAAGAAAAAAGCTGATTAAATAAAAACTATCACTCACAGACTCAAATAAGTATTCGAGTAGAATTTGGGGATGCAGATTACCAATGCTTTAAAGAGGCATATGAACCACAGCATGTACTTTGAAACACCTGCTTATTAAAGAACAAAGGCTAAAAGGGAATTAAAAACTAAATCACATTTTTAGCCTGTGGAAGCAGCAGTTGTGGTTACTCCTATCCCCACACATGCAGCAAGTCATAAGCACATGCTCCTGCTTGCATACCTGAGCACACTGAGGCACAGAGCTGTACAGGCACAGGGTGCCACAGGGAAGGTGATGCACCTCCACTGACCACACCTATTCAAGATCTCCCAGTAAGTCACAAAGATATTTGTCTTCTTTCCAAGACACTGAGGAGCTGCATGTCTGAGGTCAATACAGCATAAAACTCAAACTAATAAGGACTAATGAGTTAAAATCATGTTACTATGGACTGCTTCTAGGCAGAAATAAACTTCTAGGTTTTGCCTGTTCATCCAAAGAGCAGATTGTTCCCAAGTGAGATGCAAGCAAGATCAAAATCCAGATACAACAAATTTCCTATATGATCTTTATTCCATCATAAAACTACAATTTGTCAAAAGCTAACATTTTGCAGAAACACTTCCTTTTGACAGAACACAGAAAGAGGCAGGCTGGAAACCTGCTGTTTTGTAGCTGTTTATTTACCTGTCTCCTCAGCAATGAGGAGCTGGATGCCAAGACTTGCAGGTTTCAGAGCCACCTGAGCTCCCAGCTGCCTGACTCCAGCTTGTGACTCCCAGGACAGCCTCTCACTCACCAGGGAACCCAGGGAGCCCATGAAGCTGCTGAATAAAACTGCTATAATCCTTTTAGTTTCACTAGCAAACCCCACTGATTAACAGCAGCAAAACTGTCAAACCCTGTCAGCTTCACACAGCAGCAGCCAGGGATCCTGGGGAGCACACCGGTTTCATAAGCAAAACACTGTGATATTTTAATAGCATGTTTTGGGGGAGAGGGATAATTTCCTATCCCAGTTTAGAATTGTGACTGTTTTGGACAAAAACTGGTGAATAAAAATTTGATCTCAAAGCCAGCTCTGCCAGAACCAAGTGAATTGCTCCTATTTGGATACCTCATCATTTCTGGCAAACAACAGTGTTGTTTTTCTGTAGGTTACTAGTCTGAATCAAGACACTCATGCCAGCATAGGAGTACACTAAAATCCTTTCTCTGTCCTTCCTACTACAAAAGAGGAACTGTCAATGAGATATATTTTATATACATATTCCAAAGTTTGCCAATATAAACACTTCAACCAGAGCGGCAGCCTAAGTCAGTGAATTATCTGCTGAAATCTAAAAAGCATTCACTCATCCAACAGATAATCCAGTCTCTGCACTGGATGAGCTGAGGGGACCCAGCTGTAACTTGTTACAAAAATGATTCCCATACACTGCAGGAGAATGCATGCTCTGTGACAGTAGGACATCATCTTACTGCATCCTTGCTCAGCAGCTCATCTTATCCAGCTTTGGTCTTGACTGGATTTCCCAATACAAACAGATATTATAGTTTTAAGAATGGTCCTAAGCCATCATAATTTAGTAATACAGATACACATGGGAGGAAACTTTGCACCATTTTTATAACCTTAAGGCTTTTGCAAGTCCATTTTTCTTGTCAAGACATTAGGGAACCATTATGAGAGAAAATAATTAAAATCTGATTTTTACCATACTTTTGTATATGAATATGAGTAGCATTTTCTTTCAAGAAACGCAGGTTGATTTGAGACTGCTCTGAAGCAGTGTATTACCATTGTATGCAGGCCTGCTCACTAGCTCTGTGGAAAATTAGCAAAAAAAGATAAGACTAGACCTGTGGCTAACACAGACATGGCTAAGGGCTTGTTTTACACAGTGCCAAGGTTTCACTGTCATGCTTAAAGGCCTGGAGTACTCTTGAAATTAAATGGAGACAGAGACAGCAAGGTATGTTCCCCACAGCCAGAACAAATTACGATCTCAACAGAGTTAATCATCAATTAAAAACTACTCCACCTCACATCATAATTTTCCTCCTCTGCAAAGTAATCTCCAGTCCCTATTTCTCACTCCACCAGCTTCCTTACAAACCCACATGGATTATTCTTTTAGAGACCTCCAACCTGCCCAGGATCACATCTTAAGTAAGACACTCACCTAGCCTGACTTTTCTTTCTGAAGTTGTCAAGTTTCAGTTATTGGAGCTGTCAGCCTGAGACACCTAAGCATTAAAACTTTGCCAATTTTCTTTAAACAAATTTACGACATTATATGCAATTTGTCCACAGAAAGGTACAAAAGTTTTAGGTAATATGCGTAAGGAGCTGCACATTTTGCTTGACAGAACTTGGAGATGATGCCAACAAGCTGCTGCTTTCAAGGATACAAGCCACAGCTGAGCCTGTTTCAGAGCATTATACCCACCGTGGCTTTGCAAAGCCCAGCAGCCATTGCCAACCCCAGCTCTGTGATTACATGATTTCTATCCATTTTGACAACATGGAGTTTCTGCTGGCATTGTCAATACTGAATACAGAAGAGGCAACTTTTTTTCCTAAATTAACTGTAAACAAACTGAAATCTTTTGTGACAGCTGGCCTGGGAAGCTAGCTTAGGTGCTGCAAAGGTGAAATTCTACCTTTGCACCTTCAAAATTCTTTCCTCTGCAAAAAAAATCATATTTCAGCACAGTATCTCAGCAAGACAGCAAAAGAAGCAGTTTCCAGAAAGATTATTTTTCTTTGTTGTTGAATGAGCTATTATGAGTGACCTACAAAGATTTTTAATACCTTCAGTCATACCGCTTACTAGTATCCTTTCTTAACTAAAAGGTGAAAGAAGTCCTTAAGCCAATTGTCCTGAAGATTTAGGGCTGTGGGAGTTTATTCTCCTCTCCCTTCCCCTACACCTATTTGTCTCTCACTTTGAAAAAATAAAAATAACATTAATTATATCTGCTTGCTGCACTGAAAAATCTCACCATTGAATTTAAAAACTGATGTCTATCTATGGCAAATAGCATCTTGTAACACATTTCAACACTAATTTTTAACAGGGTTTAACAAACATAAGTCAAAGATGAAGTGGTTAAAGGGGAAAAGATATATAATTTGAAACCTCATTTCACTCTGAGCCACTTTTACCTACTCTTTCATGTCATGCATCGAACACTAGCATCTCCTTAAAAGAATAAGAGCAAAATGCTACCCTTTTCCTTCAGCCTATTGCAAGATAAACAAACGATCACAAGCAGTTCTTATCACTTAAGCTTCTAGAAAAAAAACCCAGACCAAAACTCCTCGCAAATAAAACAAGCACAACTGGAAAAAAACACAAGACAACACCAGCAATCACTACACACACAAACACACCAAAAATGCAAAAAAATGCAAATGTTTCCAAGCTTTATCATTGGGGCTGAGGAGATGACTGAAAGGCTTAGTCCCTTTACAGGAAAATGTAAAAAATATTCTTTCTAATTACAGGACAGTTTCATTCCAGCTTTCTCAGGAACACAGCCATTACCATGGGAGCATGCCCAGAATATGGAACATTGTATATTGCAACAACATATACAAGATATAGTAACTATATATAGCCACGATACACAAATATAACCACATCATATGTTGTTAAGGCTTTATATGAGTAGAACCTTAGCTTTGCTGAGGTCCCTGGCCACTTCATACTAGCAGACAAGAAGAGTTTAATAGTACGAACAGCTACTGAACACTAACAAAACTAGATCTCCCAGGCTACATTCAAAAGGAATTACGGATTGTTGACAATCTTTACAGAAAATAAAATATTGGGATCAGAAGCCACCAACATTCTCTCAGCCAAAAGGAAATAACTAGCAGACACATTCAGAGATACATAATTCTGTCCAAGACATTAGAAAATACGTGGCAACTGATCAGTTCCTACATCCATATTTAGGAACCTACTTTCTCACACCACCGTTAGAAAAATTAAATATTCTGCAATACAGCTGGAATAAAAGCCTTTAGTGTTATGACAACACTCCCCCAAGCAAATATTGAAAGGTGCAGGTCTGGAATTAGTGGTCTGATCTTGGATTCCCAGAATTAGGAGCAGAACAGTGACAATCATTAAATAACACTGCCAGCTGAAACTGCTTGACTTATTGAGTCTGTCAATTAATACTGTAGCTTTTTTCACATTAAAAATATCTTCTTTTTTTAATTGAGTAGCTCTGTTTCATAGATTGTATAAGAATCAGCAGTATTCCAAATAAAATAAATAAAAAAGTTATGTTCTGAATTTCTAGCAGAAACAAGCAATCACAAAAAGTTCAAACTTACTGTTTCCCAAATATCATTTGGTTCTGCTTGGATTGCAAAAACACTGAGAACAAACAAAACAAGATCAAAGACAGAGTCCACATTGCAAAAAATCTTGAAATAGCACCAGAAATCTCAGAAGCAAGAAAGAAAAACCAAACAATAGAAAGAAACAAGGATGGGATTTGGAACAAGTCTAAAATATGAGGCTTTTTGTGTATCAGCACAAATGTCTTACTTGTGTTTTCCCCCCAGTAACATTATTCCAGCTCATGCTGAAACAAGCCTGGATTCAGAGCAGCTCACATCAGGTGCATCAAAAAATCCAGAGGAGGAAAAATAGGAAAACTGTTTTGATGGCATTGTCATCAGGAGTCTTATAGCTACAAACATACCACTTCGTTCATTTTCATACCAGAAGTTAATTCAGTCATTACCATTCAGGAGAAAACACTGCGAGGTTAACTCCCTTCCCCTCTCCCTACCCCTGTTTACTAGCAATCTCTGCAGGCCCACAGCACAAACAGGTTTGCTAATAAAGTTTTGCACAGAATTAAAAAGGCAGCTCGATTACCATCAGCAGGCAGATTTCCAAAAGAGAGCCATAAAGCAAGACAGTGTGTTGAGATATCCTGGCTGACAGTGGACAAACTCCGTCTGTGCCGGGCAGAGAGAGTCCCTGTTCCCTCAGACCTGGCTGGCAGGTCAGGCACCTTGACACTCCCCCAACCTGCTTCAGGCAACAGCTGAAAGCCACCTGCTAGAATTTAAAATTAGGCCAATTAAGTTCGACCTGGGGGAGGGCTCACTTGCATCAGCCACAGCCTGACCATTAGAACAGGAACTGGTGGAGACAGGAAGTAAGCTTGGGATCAATAAAATCTATCAATAGCCTTGTAAGTGTGGGGCAGGTCTCTCAATGATGGGACAAAGGGCCAAAGTAGCTGTCAACACAGAGCTCAGAGAAAGGCCTTGGGCATATGTTGGTCAGTCAGTAAAATTAAGATACAGATGGCTACAGCAAAGCAACTCAGGGTCTCGAGTGAACAGTGCTGAAACATATTGAGCCCAAGGCCATTACAAGGTCCTGAGGATGGAGGATTTGTCTGCAGCACTTGTGAACACTAACATGCTTTGCAGCCCAAACATTCTTCAGACCCACAGCACAGGATCAAAGGAGCTGGACAGAACAAAAGAAGCTGGAGAACACAAGAGTTTCATTTCAGCTATGAAAAAGTGGTAGTGACTCACACAAGTCTTTTTCTCTATGAGTGAGTACCATACAGAATAAGCAGTGGTTCAGTAGCTAGAGCCATGGATCTGCTGATTAAAGCCATGGGTTTTTGTCAGTGCCCTGAAGCCCCATCAGCCCTTGTCTGTGCTGACCAGGATACAGAATGAGAGAGCTGAGAACCTGTACTGCAGTTGTGTGGGAAATGCTGGGCAAAATAGCAGGCAAAGGGTTAAATGCACAGAAAGAGTGCAGAGAAATTAAAATACTTGGTCCCAGGAGGGTGGCACACATCCCTTAGAAACCTTCAGCCTGTTCTGTAGCCAAATACCAAATGGCCACCTTTCTTTTCTTTACTTTTATTTAGAGCAGACAGTTAGTTCACAGACCCTTAGAGCAACATCTTTAAAGCTTGGTTTAATTTCCTATGTGTGAACAGTTCCATGGCCCACTTTATAATTGCTGCATCTAATGTAAGTGGGAAAGTAAATGAAAAATGCCAGCCTTTATGAGACAGTGATGCCTGTTAAGTTCCCTATTGTTTTGCTATTTATATGCACAGTGGAATGACATAATTTGCAGTGCTCCACCCTGACATGCGCATTCAGAATAATTTTCTTTAATAGATCACTCTTAAGAGTACAGACCCATCTTGTATTTTAAAACACTTTATTCACTGCTTTTTCATTAGATACCCTTGGCAGGCTGGAAACCTTAAATCTAGCAACAGCTGAGAGCTAATCCTGCCCCACAGAGCAATATGATAAACCCCTCAGACTCCTCTAGAAATTGCTTAAATCAGGAAGAGCCTGGCCATTGATTTCTTGGATGCTCTATAACAGAATACAGCTAACAATTTGCTTTTGTAGAGACCAGTTCAAATTAGCCTGGATGGAATTTTGAGACATTAAAGCAGGAGAAAAAGGAGTAATGAAATTAATATTTTAAGAGAGTGACTAACTATCATCTTTCATTAAAAAAAACTGTAAATTTGTGTGCCTGAAAAAAGAATACACAGGACAAGGTTCCTGCAAGCACAGGAATGATCTAGGAACACAAGTGGCACAGCTCAGCTCCGCAGCTAATGTTTACAGGGGCTGCTGACCATGTAGACATGTTGAACTACCTTTAAACTCAGTAGCTAAGCTTATTTTGGAAACCATGTTCTGGCAGCAATTTCAGTGGTCACTTTTTCCACAGGTGATGACCACAGGCACCTTTGCTGACTAGTGTTTCACTATTTGACAGCAGGATAAATAAGGGATCCCATTCTTTTCCTTTCGTTTCCCTCAACAGATGAGTACTGCCTTCAAACAAGCCAAGATCAGCTATGTGCAGAAACCTCCATGCAGATCTCAGCATCCAAAACTGCATTCCCTCCAGGAGTGGAAAAGTATTCTCCCCTTTCAAAAGACTGAGAATACAGATTTTAATTTTTATGTATAAAACTTCATACACATACAAGTTTTTTATCAAAGGCATCTCATTGTAGGCTAGAAAAAGCATCTGGAGCAAGGCTCAGAATAGGTTTTATGGCTGTAAATCAATACCTCAGTAGAGAACAGGTTTATTCCACCAAAATTGCAACTCTGGGTAAAGGAAGAGCCCTGCTCAGCTCTGCCTTGGTTACTTGCACCATCATGAAATTACAAGCTTGCATTTTGTGATATGGTGAATCATAAGATAAATTAGTTAATCTTTTGAGGGAACTGAATATCAAAATTTCCAGGGAAATATCTTGATTATTAGGGCATAGGTTACCTCCCCCCTTTATTCTATTTGGTTTCATGGATCTCTTCTCATTGCAAGCACTTCTCTAATAAAATCAACCCAACCCAGAGCACTGAAAGAACTGAAGGGTGCCATTCTCAGGAAGACAGGTAGTTTTCAGCTTTCTCAGACAGGAAGGAAAACCAAACTGACATCTTTCACACCCTGACAAAATACTCAGATTTTTTGTACAGGCAACAATGGCCAGCACCTTCCCCTCATTTTCCACATTTTAGAAGACAAACAGAGGTACTTCCTTACACTCCTATCTCCTCTCAAGCAGCTCTTCACCCAGCATACTGTTTTTTTCAGAGGCACTGAGATGTAGGAATATGGGTGCCATTCTGGCACACTGCAAAATATGTTTATACACACCCCAGAGCTGTGCACCCTCTGTGACCATTACCTACACAGCAACTTGTCCCTAAGCAATATCCCTCAACATCCTAATTTCCCTCTAATTTCTATAACCTTGCAATTTCAGTCTCCCCTCAGAGCAAGAGAAGGGACTCACATTCCTGTATTTCTCTTTTAAAGGTTAACTGCAAGGTAAAGCATAGCTGCAGTTCCACAGCACTGCAGGAGGGGAAACAACAAGAACGAATGAAAATAAGACCTGGGAATAAGAGGAAATCCCTTGATCTAGTTTAGCTTGTTTCATCTTTTCTCCTGCTGCCCATGAAGAAAGTGATCACCTTGGGGGGAAAAAATAATAGTTCAATAATCCCAGTTTATTAGTGGGACAGGGAATGAGTCTCTAAATTATTTCTTGTCAACTGGATGCCATTAGACCACTGCCAGACAACCTGTGACTAATATAAGGAAACGCAGGTGCAGCAATCCTCAGCCAGCAGGCACCAAGGCAAGATGGGCTTGCTGCTCCAGAAAGACCCTGCAGAAAAACATGGATATCATTTCACTCAGCACGATGGTGGGAAAAAACAGACTGCATAAAACTGACAGTCACCTTTCCCATACCTAGACTGGTCCTAATCTCTAGGGACATGGTGCTCTCCCCTTCCTGTCACCTTTATTTATAGGGTCCAAACATTTACTTGAATTGAGGTTATCTCTATTATATAGAGACTATACTCTGGTCATTCAGTTTAATCTCAGAGCTTGGGGCTTGGGGATTTTATGTGCATATGCATGCCACCCATTAAAACCCAATTGAAAATAATGGGGTTTGAGAGTACAAGAGCCTCCGTTTCTTCAGACTAAAATTGTGAAATCAATCCAAGTCTGATTTCTTGAAATATTTCTACTTCTGTATACCAGCTGCTGAGATCTTCCTTTAGCACTAGTGAACTATCCTGAGTATGTAGGGAGCACTCTGCATTTACACATTTTAGGTAATGTTTTACCTGTTCATGTTCACAGTGTAGTTTCTCCCAGGACCTTTAATGTCTTCCCAGGACCTTTAATGCTGTTGCTGTTCTCTTACATAAGAGGTGTTGCTCCCCTGCCACAACCCCTTGCAAAACGTCTGTTGCTTATTCTGGATCAGTAGCATATCCCAGGAAAGTATTTCCAATGCTGATCCCAGTACTGGGATTAAGAATCTTATTCTTCTATCACAGAAAAATAGGAGTCCTTTCATCCAGCTCCTGATTCTTTAATGCACTGGCACTATTGAAGATTTTCCTATATGTTTGAGGGCGGAATCTCTTTTGTTACTATTCTTAAAGGTAAGGTTCTTGGACTCTCCTTGCCAACTTGAAGCAAAACCACAAAGCCATGAGGAAAAAGCCACCAATGGCATGCAGAAGGTCTGATTATTCTGACAATAATAAATTCAAAACTGAACTCTTATATAATCCATAGCTATGGTAACAATTCTACATTGAATTAGTCTGTTCTTTGGGCAGTGGTAGGGACCCATCAGGATTATTTAACCATCATTATTTTAGCATTTCAATTGTTTGATTTTTTTAAGTACTTCCATACACAGAAAATCTGCATGAAGAGAAAGCCATTTATATATAGATATATATGTGTGTCTGTGTGTGTGTATATATGTGTGTGTGTACACATGCATCCAGCATAGTTTATCAAACATCAATGTTATAAAATTTCTTAAAAGCACAGCAGAAGCCTGTCAGTCAAATAGCTGGAAAAGACAGATTTTTATATTTCCCCCTCACTAAAAATGAATACATCACTTTAAGACAAAAATAATAATGCCTTGCTTGGCTCATGTTTTATGCAAAAATCAGTTTTGCTGGATGAGAGAGTTTTATCTAAGAATTAGATTTAGTAAAATAGCTAAATTCTCCTCCTAGCTTCTAGACTTAAATGACCTTGTACAAATCGCTTAACCTCCCTGTAGCTCCCTTAAAATACCAGAGGCAAAAAAAAAAATCTACTTTTAAAGACTTCCAGAAATCTTCATGTAGAAAGACTACATATTTATTTGAAGTTCAGTTTGATGTCACTGATATTAACAGGTCATTGTCACGTGTAGACTTTGGAAACGGTTACTTCCATTACAGTTGTGCCTCAAAATAATCTCACGATTGCTCCTCACATCCCATCCATGCTATCCAGCAGTGATTTAAATCAAGGCAGAGGACTTTGCACTGAAGTAGATTAGAAGAGTCCACATTACAGCAGCTCTGCTTCAGGGACGAGAGCTAGTAGGCAACAGTCACGACAGACGTTCATGTTCTCATGGGTCTCTGCCCTTTGATCAGATACAAAATATGATACACTAGGAAACAAGCATTTCCTTCTTTTTTCAATGTCAGTGTTCATGAATACTTAATAGGAAAGACTTTGCATCCTTTTACACCATTAAGCAAGGACTAATGTTTTTTATGCATATTCACTTCCATTGGGAGGAAAAAAAACATTAAAAAAATAATTTTCTTCCATTAACATGAGCTTTCTTAGTATATTTTCACACCATTTGGGATTTTTTTTTCTAAAAGCACTCTGATTATATAGCTGGCTTGCCTGAAACAAACCCCTGCTGTGAGCTTTTTTACATAAGTAGTTGAGTATTTCTGAATTCTTTCTATCCTGTGTCTTTTACACCCACATGTGAAGAAAACACAGCTGCTAAAGTACAGGAGAACCCTTCCCTACCACACCCTGCTGTTGACCCATGCAGATATGACCAAGTTTCTCTCATCATTAAAAAAGAAGCTGAATCTGTGCTGCCATTTCTCCTCCCTGGCTGACTTCTTGTATATACTCAGAACTGAATCCAACACTTCCATGGGAGCCAAATACCACTCTCCATCTCAGAGAGTTACTAGGAGAAGTAGAAAATTGTGCAGCAACCAAGCAATATTAATATATAAAAATATCCAGGCCAGGGAACATCTCAGAGTTTCAGGACTGTATGGTATTTTTCAGAGCAAGGCTGAGTGCACCAGGAAAGTGCATACTAGTAATATCTGAAACAAACTTTTACATGTAACACCAAGACAAAGAATAAGCTTTCAGCATATTTTGCTTCTGTGTCAGAATATACAAGTAACAATAGATAACATCAGCCTGAACTTTTAAAAACGGATAACTGGTTTAATTACACTGATATTTTCTAATCTTTCTGAAGAAACAATATGCACAATTACTTCCATGAATACAAAACACGATATTACTTGTCCCCTACTATAGTCAAGGTCAAAGTCAAGGATGATGTAAGACAAAAGCTCAATCCTCCTTAGTCCTCATCCTTTAAAGCTTCTAAAACTGATTGTTAGCAGGTTCTGATGTTGACATTTTGGTATCAAATGAGCACACAGAAAAAAGTCTCATCATAAAAATTTTCACTTTCATATTCTGCTCTCTTGTTTTTCACGGTTTGCTGTTGGGAAGTAAAAGAAGTTGCTACCTCCTTACCAAAATGGGTTAGTGGCTTTATGTCAATTCTTGTCCCTTTTTAAAAATATTTTACTCTGTAAGATTAAAAAAATAAAACAAGTTCAACATGCTGGCCACGTGGTAATTCTAAGACAAGTGCTGCATGAGTTCTGAACCTGACATACAATTTAAAGGCCAGGCTTTTCACACAGCTTTCAATTCCAGATGAACTGGATTTTTTTTTTTATTAAGCACTCAATTTTTGCAAAAATATTTCATCTAATTAAGCTTCAGAGGCATAAAAGCTATATTCTCTTCCCCTCTACAATTTGAGAAATAAAAACAGCATCCCTCCAAGATTTCTCAAACCATCCGTTAAGCCTTCTTTCATTTTTAGCCTTACGTGAAAAACAAACAGCAAAAGAGCTTGAAAGGTTTAACACAAGAGTTCTGAGTTCTCCTGCAGAGAAGGAGGAGGATGAAGTCAAGGTGTTTGGCAGAGTTCATGTGTCCTGCTAGGTAACAGTGACAGAAGGCAGCACTGCCTGAGCCAGTAGCAGGCCACTGCATCCTCCCTCCACAGAAACGGCAACAGCACAGGAGACATCATGGGACGTGCCTGAGCAAGAATGGAGATAGTGCAGGAAAAAAAATTCCCTTTTGGTATGTATGAATTGTACAAATGTACAATAAGAGGAAAAGCTATTGAATGAAATGGGAAACATGCATTTGTAGTCCAAGTGAAAAGTTTCAGTAAATGTGAAAGGTTTTTGTTTGGGCATTATATGACCATCTTGCTTATTGCTTTCCTTCACATTCTACCTAGGTTAAGCTTTTTTAGAAAGATAAAAGCTATTTTAAAGCAAAAATTTGAAAGGACTTAAAAAAAATAAACCATTACCAGGGAAATTAATTAATCTTTACAAAATTAGTCATTTTAACATTTCTAATACATGCACCTTTTCACTGAAACCATTTGCTGGTTTTGACACAATTTCACAAGTAACACTTGTTACTTCTGAAATTTCAGTATTGAGCACATTTACCCTTTGTCAGTCAAATTTTGAAGGGTATCACCTGGAGGTGTGGATGCCCACAGACCCCAAGGACCATTCCCTTAGTTTTGGAGGAAGGGCAATTTCTGTGAAAACAGAGGCAAAGTCCTAGCCCAGCTAGTCTGAGCAGCACCACAAGTACCCTGCCATATCCAAACTCCAGCAGGTCCTGCTGCTGACTGAGAAGGTATGTTTTCTATGTTCCCAGGCAGATTTCTTGTGCCAAGCGTGTCAGCAGCTAGGGAGCTTTGCAAAGTTCAAAACTGGAACAGTAAAATCAAGGTCAAGTCATAAAAAAGCTGCCACCACACAGAAAGAGAACTTTATCTCAAACTCAAGAGCAGTAGCTGAAAAGTCTTAAAAGACAGAGAGAGCGCACAGAGAGATGACCCAGAGCTCTCCATAGTACTCACAATTGTTAAACAAGCTCAGAAAAAGTACTTTGGGTTTGCTGTGGTTTTACTTTTAGTTGATTTCTGTCTGTTTGTGCATTTGTTTGTTTTCAGATTTTTCTTCCAAACACACCTTAACTTTATCTGCTTTTCTTCCTTTCACAAGAGCTAATGAAGTCTGCTCAGGCATGTAACTGGGCTTTCTATTTTGAAACAAAAGCTTTTCTTCTGACTCTACCATGACTTTTTTTCTACATGCCATGGCAAATCTCTGTCCAGATCCTCTGATTTATCCTTGGCAAAATGCTCAGCAGTGCAGGAGCCATGCCAGTATGTCTCCTGCACCGCAGTGGTTTTACAACATAGCAGCTTGTTGGGCAAATGCACTAGATCCTACTGGTTTCTGGTTTTGCCAAATGTTAACATAGTCAGAACCAAGGAAGGGATGGAATCAAAGGGAAAGCAATGTAAGGTGCTATGCCATGTGTAGCTTAAGCCATCAAGTTAGAAAACAGAGCACTTGCTTCAGAAATTAGATACATGTCATCTGTAGTCTCTCTAGACCTAAAAAACACAGGTGAGAGGGAGAAAGGTGTTGAAAATTATCTGTCTCATAGAAAAAAATTGCTTTCATGAAACCAGGGCCAAAAAACCTGAGAGCATTGAAATTAGCCACCAAACTCACAGAATTGTTACAGTTTACACCCATCAAAAATTTTGTCACAGATTGTTTCTGGTTTGCCACACCTCTGCTTGCAGAGAAGCCTCTTCTGCAGTATGCATGATGAATGCATATCATCACAGGATGGGCAGAAATCCAATCACCCAACATCGGACAAAGCACAGAGAAAAAACATTTTCATTTCTTGCATGCCTTTTAATATATTTGTATTGAAATAATTATAGTTTTATTTAATACTGTAGCTTCACAATTACGACTTTTAAAACAATGCACTTATTCTCCAGAGAAGCAGAGAAAATGTTCATGTGCATTCTACATTTATGGACTATCCAGTCACATCTCTGAAAAGGCAGGCAGAGGGATTTGAGGATATTTTTCTTAAATGCTTTAAACAGAGGCAGCAGGAAATAACTTCTGTACTCTGTGCAGCAAAAACAACAACAATAATAATCATAATAATAACTCTTATGTAATCCAACGTGAAAACTGTGCATGGATACTGGCACAGGAAATTAATTAGAGGTCTTTGCGGGCCAGATGAGCTAAACAAAGATCCTGTACAAGACTATGCAAAGACTATGGTCAGCTCAGAAATGTTTTGTGACTACCTCTACAAAGCAGGACTCTCCTTGTGGGCCTGATGGGAATGCCCTAGCATCTAAGAAAGATCCAGGTGTGTGAACCTGGGAATATCCCCTGTGTTGCTTACCATTACCAGAGGGCATAAAGACTGCTGACCTATAGGGTTATTTCTCTCTTGTGCACGTTTTTAAAGTAATAAAGAATTGTTTCCATTTTCAACAAAGCTGATGCTAGCAGTAAAATCACATATCAGTGTACCTCTTTCTACTCCCATCCTTTTGCTGGTCAAAAGGCAGAATTTACCAGAAAATTCATGAACTTTCAACAACAACATGCTCTTAACTGATCTAGAGACAGCTGGAACCATCAGAGCATGGGCACCTGGGCTCACTGATTTAAAAGTAATCTTTGCAGTTCATCATATTCCAACTAGCTGAGCAGTGGTGTAGTGTTGAGACCAGCCTGGGTGTATCCAAGCTTATGGCAGAAAACAAAAGTCACGCTACTCTAATAGTAGCAGGGATCTTTCACATGCCAATTTGTATGTTATGTCTCCTTAGGTCAGCACCTGTGCCTATGCATCAGCCCAAAACTCCAAAGAAATGCATTTATATGCCTACAGTTTTTTAGCCTATGACTGAATCACTAAACTGCCAGCTTACTTTTGTGCACCATGACATGGCAAGCTTCTCATTTGAAAGCAATTTGGGTACTCAGTGAACCACAGCACACTTTCTGCCAGCTCATGCATAGCACACATATTGTGTCAAATTATACATTACAACTAACCATGGTACCTCTCATTTATAACATCACATTGCATTATGTCAGGTTGCATTGTGTTGAGCCACATAATTTTCTATAAAGGAAACTCTGTCAGACACATTGCAATGATAACTTCCATTCTTTTTTATATCATTTAATATGAATGGCCCATCTATAACAACACCAGTGACCTCACCCTTCCACTTCCAGCTTTGCGGACCTTTCAGAGATTTTTATTTTCTTCATAAAAATGCTAGAATCAAATATGTAATTTCTCATCTCAAAAAGCATGCTGCCAGTTTAATAAGGGCCCTGTCGTGCAGTCCCTCAGGAATGTCTCCTGAAAGAGCAGGAATTCAAAAAGATACTTTATTATTTCAAATCAATAATATTAATATTTTCTGTTCCACAGTGCATCCACATCTCATTCAAGTGTATTACAGCACTTGGAAAACATTAGCTTTTCAAGAGACCAGCCTGAAAAAAAATGTGTTGGGACAGCTGCCTTGCTTTACTGAATTTGTTCTGGAGCAATACAGAGTACATGCATACTGCCTGACGCCACAAGAAGTGTAGATTTGCTGGAAGATCTGATAACTACTTTGTGATCCTTCTCACACCTTGTGAAATAGTCAGGACATTGAATAAGGGACCAATTTTACACTGGGCATCTGGCAAAATGAGGTGTAATCTCCGTATCTGACCCACTGTAACACACTGCGTTGCTGGAGATACCAGACCACAAGGATGTGTATTTGTGAGCACAGCTGGATTGAAGCTGGCAGGCATCTGCCCCAAATTAACCGTGTACATAATCTGCTTTTTCCTCCATCTGCAGCCAGGCTGCAGCTCTCCTTAGCCTGAAGGCTTCATTGCTGTAAAGCACTAAAAGAGGAAACATGGTTCCAATACAGCTTTCTCCAGAAGGAGAAAAATCATCTTGAAACCCTATAGTGATCTTCTTAATACGATGCAACCACTCATTCCAAAAAGGTATGACAGACCTGTGCAAAAAGCAGTTGCTGCCACCATGAATGGGAACCCCAAAGGTGTAATGAGGGCTCAGCAGCTGGGATCCCTCATCTTCCATGTGGCACACATCCCAGCCAGAGCACCCAGGCATAGTGCTAGTGAGTGTGCAGGAGAAACCCACGAGAAAATGGCAGCGACTGCCATCAGCTGTGTTTAAGATAACTATCACCTTAATTTTCCATAAGGTCGTGCACAGAGTTCTGCTACATTAATTTCATACATAACTGTGAAAAGCCTCAGACTTTATGCTCAGTATGCTTATTATACTGACAACTCAATAAATTTCCTACTTGTAATATTTTCCAGTAATACATAAATTTTATCTCTTATGAAATCATACTGTGAAGAATCAGAGATTACTGCAGTTTTTATCTTACTCTAATAGGGCATGGCATTCAAGTAAAAAATATGGTTTATTACAGCTAAAATATTAAATAGTTTCATTGTTTAAAAGGAATATATTTTATGTACAAATCTAATTCTATAAAATTCATTCTTTAATTAAGGCCCTGATGCTTGTTCATCCAACCAATATAATAATTTATCTTACAATACTAAAAAATAGCATTCCTTCTGAACAGTAGGGAAAAAAGACAGCTGAAAAAAGTCCAAGAAACATGCCAGTTTTGCTCAAATAGTATAGTGAGGATGATGTATATGGTACCAGTTTTTACTACCTATCACTTTACCATATTAGATTAAATACAATTCCCATTCATAGAAATCACTTCTCATCTATGACTCCCAAGAGTCAGAAAAGAGGAAAAAATTAAACTTACTTTTAAAGCTTCAACCAGTGAATATTTGGGTCCAAAAGCTACATTCACATTTTATAAATGGAGGATGAAATATATCTTCCATTATATGTTTTTATAAAGATATGAATATAAAAGTTACTACGTATACATATATATATATATATATGTATGCACATAGAGATGCCACCTCAGTCAAGACCACAGAATATAAATAATTTGGAAAACTTCACCACAGAGTGCAAATTTGAATTTACAGTACACCAAAACAAGACCTGTGTCTTTTAGTGCTCCCCAGAAAGATGTGAACGTTTATTGTAAATCTGGAACTACACATTTCTTTGTTTATCCAAAGGGTTTTTTTTTCCTACAGAACCGCAATAAGGAGAGGTTTATAAGCAGCACGCTTACAAGAGATTAACTCTTCCCCAACTGTAGAAGGTTTTAAGTAAGTAGAGAAATAAGAGGACAATAGCTTTGGATAGGAGATTCTCAAAATGAAATGTGCACCCAACATTTGGTGGTACTTGCTGTACCAAGGCTGAACAAGTGTCTCTTCAGGAAACCATGTGCCTGTAAAAACTGCACTCACCCATGGAGGGAATGAGACTAAATTTACATCTGCTTTGCACTTGCCAAAGCATTCCCATCTATGCTGGCCACATTGCTCAAAGAGTTAGCTAGTGTCAGTACCTACATGATGATTGTATTTGTATTCTGAGTACCCATTTTAAGATGCACAATATCAGATCTGCAGAGCCCATGATCACCCAGGACTGAAATTAATCATAATAATAGTAATAGGACACATTTCTATAAAGTCTACAATGGAAACAGTCAGTCCAGGACTTTCAGGCTTGGTATCTCACATTAGCATATACTTAAAAGGACATGGTGCAATATTTTGTTTTAAAAACATTAAAATAATCTCTACTTTCAGTCCTGTGTTCTCCAGCATTAGGGAGGAGGCACTGCCTCACCTCTCCACACCCTCATGAGCAGCAGCAACCAATTAATACTCAAAAGTATTTAGACACAATCCTGAAACCCCCTGCCATGTTCCCAGTAAGAAGCAGCCATGCCATACTGGGAGCAGGGTTTGGCTGGGGAGCCCTGAACACAGCCCCACAGTCATGTGTGGGCCTGACTGGAAGGAAATACTGAAAAAGCAGCTATTTGGTGAGCAAGGTCAATTTGAAAAATTATTACTAGCCAAACAATTCCTATTTATAAAGGGTGAGAATGGCATCTCCTAGGTCTTGAGGAGTTACCCTTGCAGCCTTAACTTTTTTTTAACAGGTGCCTCCTTTGCTATTTAGTGATGTTTCCTCAGTGTCCTATCCAGTGGGACAGAGCCCAGCGCTGTGCATGAGCCCCTCCACAGCACAGCCCTGTCAGGAGGGAAGCACTTGGCCTAGCTCAGCTGTTATGGGGCCCACTGAGGCTTACTTGTGCCACCAGGGATTTTGGCTTTGAAATCAGAGAGCTGGGGAAAAGGGAGAAGTGTTCTGGGGAAAAGCAATGTGTTTCTTCCAAATTGCATTCTCTGGCTGTTTCACCTTCATTTGCTGCATTCCTCATAAAAACATTAAGCCCAAAACGGAGCCAGCGCAGAGAATTTAAGCCTGAAGGGCTAAGGTCATAAGCAGTGGACAACAGAGTCTGAAAATAGGAATTCTTTAGCCAAACATCAAAAACAGCTTCTTTTGTGGCATTACAAAAAGAAAAAAAAAAAAGGGAGTAGTCTAATAGTCTCATTTCTTTGAGAAGGGTTATGCAAAATAACATCTTTCATAGCATCACACTGCTAAACGAGCCCTGTTTCAATTCTGATTATACCAGTGTGGCTTTGATGTAATGCCACTGCCTGATTTATTCCAGTTCAAGGGAAAAATGAATCCACCTATGTGAGTCTGGACCTTTTTGTTACTGAACTCTATCAGAAAATACATCAAAATGTTGGGACCATATCAGCCTGTCAGCTTTCTTCTCAAAAGCCAGAGCAGTGCCTGAATTCACAAAAAAGCTTACAGCTCAACAAAATTCTTCTTTTTTTCAGGGCTTGACTCTTTCCTGATTCCCTCAGCAGCCTTTGTGCGTGGTTGCTGTTAGTACCAATAAAGCCAGCTGTAAAACTGGAGTCACCCAGTCCCACATTCCGAAGAGGCAGCAATGGAAGCAGGCAGTGGGCATGTTTGGCTGCTCGCATCTCCCAGCTGCGCCTCCCTCAAGCCTCTCCAGCAGAAATGGTTGTGGGACAGCACTGACTCCATGAAGCACTCCTGGCAAAAGCCTGATGATTTCTCAATCAGGTTGAAAGGCACGGGATGTGATTATCACATAGTAGCTCTGCAGTGGCTGTTGAGCACTACCAAAACCAGCACAGCTTCCTACTTTGCAGAAAAGAGGGCCAATTTTTTTTTTTCTTTTTATAATTTTCTGTGTGGAATTAAAATTTTAGTTTCAGCTGAGACATCTGAAGAGGAAATCTAGCAAGGAAAAATCCAGACTGTGTCTGAAATTTGGCAACACCGCTATGAATATATGCCTAAGAGCTTTGAGCTGGTTAGGTTTTTCTTGTTGATGGTTGTGGGGTTTTTTGGATTTTTTTTAATTGTTAGACACATTAAATTTTTATTTTATCTTTTGTAAAAGTGCAATAAAATTAAAATGGCAATAAAAAGAAATACAAGCATGTTATGTTCCTAATAATGTACTGGATTTATTCTGCAGCAACATACACACTTAGCACCCTAAACAGTATGTCACCTGTAAAGGACATTTTGACTTTGAGACTTTGAAAAAAAGGAGAAAGGTAGTATTATCTACTAATGCATTTCTTCTGTGATCTTAAATTTTAACCTTTACTTGCTATGATCTATATATGGACGCAGGTTTCTATATAATGAGCTGGAATCTCAGGAGATTTAAAACAGACATAGTCCACAAAGTTGAGCTGAGCTGTGCCAATTTATGCCTACTGACACTCTGGTTCCCTATTCATAGCCCTTTCAGCAATTTCTAACTGGCTTAATACAATCTTTCTCTGTTAATCCCCATTTCTGTAATGAGCAGCATACCAGAAAGGGTTGAAACTCCATTCAACTGTACCACATATTCGATAAAATTCTTAGCAACATGAAATAATAGCATGAGCCCAGGACATCCTCACTCTGCCTTAAGGTCTAATAGCTTATGTGGTTATGTGGTTACTTATAATGTGGAACTTGTTGAAAGGATACAGCCAACATCTGACACTATCTTTGACTTTCAGCCTGGTCACACTACGAGAATTTGCACAACTTAGTGGGATATTTCATATATAATTGGCAGGCTCATGCTTTTCACTAGGAGAGGGAAGCTGGTGAATTACTCCAGAGACTTTGCTCTAAAAAACTACTTTTATGTTACTAAAACTTGATGTTTCAGTATGCTTGTCTTCCTGACACATTAGCTATACTAGCCTTACCACAAGTGTATTCGAGCCTATACTTCATGTTATTGCTCAGTTTTGGCATGGACCAAACTGTAATACCCATCCATTTCAGCCTTGCCACATGGAATCCTAAATACCATACAAAACAGAACAAGTTATCTCAAATCTGGGTATACTTGCCAGAGATGATATATTCGCCCATATTGTTAGGTCAACATTCCTAATAACAATTCTTATTGTATTTCATATCTGTTATTATAAGATTATGATCTAGCAGTGCCTGGAGGTCTCAGAAGTAGCTGGCTCATCATGCACATAGTTTTATACTCCTGGAGAAACCATCCAAAATGAATTTGGGTTATTTAAGCAGCTGCAGTGTACTTTCTAATTTCAGCCTCTGGACTTGCACCAGACGTCATTTGGAGACAGAGAGTGTGAGATATAGAAGACCATTTCCCAATAGGGATATTAGCTCGGGTTTCTAAAGCAATTCTTAGTGCCTCCCAGACTAAACATCTTTAATAGCTGTCCCAGGAAAACGAATGGACCATGGGCAGAAATAAGACAGGTTTCAACTGAACAAGGAAATTGTATGTGAGTTTGAAGTCATTTGAGACCCAGATGGAACTGAGGGTTTAGGAATATGCCTCTGATCCATGTTTGTAGTTGCATAATTGAAACTGTAATTCTGCTGGGTTTCAGCGCTCTCTTGTCATCTACATTTAATTTCACTCTCCAGGGTTCTCACAATAGTGCTAAAAATCCATACTAATCGGAGACTTTACAGACAATACACTATAGCTCAATGAGAGACCCCAGAGCCGAAACCACAGAGAACTTTTGCAGAAGGAAAGAGAACAATGGAGAAGCTTGTGATACAGCTAAATCACCCACTGAATTCTGCAAAATATATGGTCTGCCTTACTCCTGTGGGCTTTTTATTTCCCAAACTGAATAGAGGCTGCCCTATTCTGCATATTTATTCCATTGATATTGTAGATACATCTGTCAGAATCAGACATGCATGTGTAAGAAAACAGTATTTTAATATATGTCTTTAACACTTCTAAATATTTGCAACAGCAACAAAAATGTGAAACCATTTCTCCTTTTGCCTCTGATGCTAGGGCATAAGAGTAGGTTGATATTAGGTTTATATAGGGATTAGAACAATATTAGGATTATATATACATGTGGTAGTTATATAAGAATAGGCTAATACTGGAGAATAATAATAGGTTAGCCCATAATGCTGCATGGAAAATCTTTCAGATATATCAGGAACTATTTTCATACTATGTAACTGTAACTGCTGCAGCTTGTGTACAGTTGTCTATACATGTAGTACCCACTAGTCTAAATGGCTTCTTGCCCCATCCTTCCCACAAGAGTTCAGGGCCACAGACATGACTTAAAGCATGCCCTTCGTTCCCTGTCATTCAGTGTTTTTTTTTCTGCTCAGCCTTTGACCTCTACTCAAAGCATCCTGCCTCATTTATCGAGTACATGCACAGCATGTGTAGCACATGGGCAAAAATAATGTCCTGTGTATGCACTCCATAGTGCATATGAAAATATTTTTCTGCTACTGAAGGCAGACCAGCCTGCAAACAGCAGCATGGGAGAAATACGACCATCCAGTGAGAGAAGTCTAATGAGAGCTAAGGAACTTCCTCTATAAAGTGGTTTCACTCAATAAAGGTGTTAGCATGCTGCAAGAAAGTTTTGTGCTAGAGCAGAAGTGAAACTAAACAACTGGTTTTTTGTAAAAGATCTTCCCATTAGCAATCTCTCAACAGAAATCCCCAGAGGTGTTAGGAATCTGTAACATAAACCTGTGCTTAAAATGAAATCTTTAATAATCTTGTGTAAGGCTTTACTTGGTTTCAGCTGTGGCAGAGAACAGCACTTCCTTCCACAGCCACTGTTTCTCTCTACACCCTTAACAAGACCTCAGTCAAATCTTATACACATCTCACTTGCTCAAGGCACTTACAGACATTCTTAGGAGTGACAAAAAAGCCTTGGTAATGATACTGCTGACTTAAAAGCAGATTGATCAGTTCAGTAAGTGCAAGAAATGCACGTGTGTTTCTGAAAGGTTTAAAAGAAAGCTAACACATGCAGACCTGTTCTTAAAATCTAAATAGCTCATTCAGGTAGCAAACCAGTATAAGGCAAAATTAGTATTTTGCCCTTACTAGGCTTATATTTGCCTACCTACTCAGTCATTCACGTGTCCAAGTGTGCACAGACATCTCAGGAGTGAGTCCTTGGTCTAGTCTTAATTATATCTTGTTTTGCATTTAAAAGCTTAGAAACATTATTGTGAGCTATTCAGAGATTGCAGCAACTGTATACTGAAGGAGAAATTAGAGCCCTGCTGAAGCCAAAGGGAGTTTTGCCATGAACTCCTGTATCTCAGCCAGGGCACTCACCGTGAGCTAAAGTGAGGCTGCAGTTATTGCTCTGGCAATTTGTAACTACACAAAAGGAAGCTGGTGGCTAAAATGGAGTAGTAAGTGCCAAAACTCACAATTTGAGTTGTTTCTCAACTATGTCATGCCCCTCCAAATACTGTTCTCAGAGACACTACATTACCAAAGTCATTAACAAGTCATTTTATTTCCATTATATCCACATTTTGATCCTGAAACAGAGGAGAAAGTTAATCAGATGTCTTGCTCACCTACACACATTGCATGTTAATGGATGCTTTCTTAATGCTAGACAAAACACTCTGGCACTTTTGAATAGCACACTAGAGCCATATCAATTGTACATACACAGAAATACAAATCTAGCCTAAACTTCCTCTGCTTTGAGAGAAATCAGAGTCACAGTGCAGATCTCCAGATCAAGTCCTCTATTTACCTGCTTACACTGTGTTAAGAAAACATTCTTGGCATCTTGGAGAAATCTCCACTGCTAAACCTGCTGGTCAAACTTGCTTGAAGCAATGTGAAATGAGGGCATTTACCCAAGGCCAGCCTCTGTAGGAGACAGTGGGTAGGTTGCACAACTAGCTAAAAGAATTTGCTGTCCTGGGACCAATGCAGTCTGGTGTCAGCTTGTAGTTTGCAGGGTCTACTCAGCTGCAACTGAGACTTTAAACAGACGTTCGCTTTGCATGCACTGATAAGTTAATATAGCTCTTTAAATAATATTTTCACATAGTTTAATTTTATTTATTTGGTTTGGCATATGACTTAGGCTTCACTAACATCCTCTTGGCTACATAAGGTGACTGGCACAGTTTAAACTGCCCATCCTTTGGCACAGAGGTATAAAGTCTCTGTAGCAAAGTGCATTTTCTGAAAGTGCTCAGTATCTGCTCAGTGCATTATGAACCAACCAGTTCAAAACTCAAACAAAGCAGGGTGGAGCTAACCCAACCACTAGTCATCTTAGATAAATTTTGCTCTTTCACTTGATCAAACAGATTCAGACTGTCACAGCCCAAATGCAGAGGTGGCATAGCCTAAATTAAAACATTTCTGAGTATCACGTAAATGACAAACAGAACCTTATACATATCAACATAAAATATATGCAGTTAATTAACTTAATGCTTGATAGACTGGCACTGCCACACCAATACAGGGAATCAGCCACATGAACATAAATGAAACATCGACGTATGAGAGCACAAACATTATTTAAATGAATAGCTTCAGGTGATGACAAAAACTTGCTTCCACTTTATGTCTTTGCATGTCGCTTTTAAGTCCCATACTAAGTAAATTCACAGTGTCTGTGAGATATAGCCACTTCTCTGAGGCAAATTGCACCAGTAACTATGGAAAGCACCATTTATTCTACTTATGGCTGGTCACACTTCAGAACTTACTTGGGTAGGTATTTTTCAATGAAAAGAGTTTGCTTTCTGTAAAAACACACAGTTGCTGAAAAACACTGCAACTGGCAACTGCTATCATCACAAGGAGGCAGATTTGAGTCTGACACTGTCAGGGCTCCCTTCCCAGTAGGAAATTGAACAAGGAATATGTAGGAAATAAAAAACTCACACAGCAAGTTACCGGAGTGTACTAAGTGGCTCTGGCAGAGTAAGCACAAAAGGAGCCACCATGGAGCAAACCAAGTGATGTATTTTTAGTATCAGCCACAATAATAACTGCACCATATGTGCAGCTTCACAACCCACATGATAAATTGCTACAATAGGTGGTGTTACCTACACCATGGAACCAGGTTTCTGGTCAGATGCCAGCTGATGTCTGCCAGGGTCATATCCAGACTCCAGTCTAAGATGAGACCCCATCCCTATTTCATATCTAGTTTCCACAGCTGGAAGCTGATCATATGGGTTGGTGCAAATCCAGCACGTGCCAGCCTGGCCTCTGAACTCCCTTGTTTCAGAAACCAGAAGATCACCTTTTGATGTAGCCTGCAGACCCAGACTCTGATATTCTTACTCTTTCCCTGCTTACCTGCATTAGGTTCAGACTGCCCTCCCAAGTACAGGCCTTTTACTTTCTATAGTATAACCGGTCTCAAGGGATTGTGGTAGTATCCCAGATCTTGAAACAGCTGCAGAGGAGCTGGTTTTGCACTGCATGATTTCATTTACATTCAGGATTGCAGCACTAGAAATAAAAATAGATGTAAATAGACAAAGACATCAATCTTTAGGTTTTTTACTGCAGCCTTTTATAGGAGGCTGGCTAAACTGTTTTTACTTTTACCAGATTTCCCAGTAGAAACCCAGCAGGCGCCAGTAGTAAGAAAAGATGTGGTTGTTCAGCTGATTTCTATTGTCTTATAACAGATAAGGCTGGGGATCCTCAAATTCCTAACAGTCACCAGGCCTTCCCTCTCAAAAAAAGCCAACCAATGCTGCCTTTCACAGAATACCTGTTTACAGATTTTGTGGGCTTAGTTCCCAGAACTTTATTGATCTTGCTTACTGTCATTAAAAATTTGTCTGCCACCTTTCATGGATTGCTGACCCCACTGCTACGTATTTGTAGAGTGCCCTGGCTCACTGTATTAGTAAACACAAACATTCCACATTCTATCTGAAAATTTCTAGCCTTGCTGCCTTTCCAGCCTTGGGATACCACACACATTTACCAGTGTAACCATGCAACAGGAGATTGTTTGGTAACAAATTCCCAAGGAGCCAGGAAAATCATTGCAAGCTCTGTCTGAACCACCTAGACACCCCGGATTTGAGTCACAAGTAAAATGGATACAAAACTTCTGGGACTGCTTTTGCTCTCAATCTGTCAGTCTTTTAAAATGATTATATTTTTTTACTGTTCAGAGCAGAATACTCAGGAAGCTGAATTCTAATTCATTACTGAGGCATCGAGCATTCAACTGACAGGGATGCAGGCATGCCTAAATACTTGGAAGATACTTGGAAGACAGAAAAGAGAAGACATTTTCCTAACTGCTTTTTTCACAGTTCTGTTATGTTCAGTGGAACAGATAAAAGTAGAACAGTCAGTGGGGTTAGACTTGCTGCAGCAGAAAAATGCTAAAAGTCTTTTGGGGTAGCCAGACACTGGAGTGGCCATTTCTAACATGTTATTAGTGCTCACATCGCTGATACAGAGACCACTACAGGCAATTGAAAGACTCTGACTGACTAACGGGATTTGGAACAGCCCTGAATGTACTCATCCCCACAAAGATTTCTGTTGGGAAATCAGGGTGGATGTATATGCGAGTCCACAGACAGCTGAGAGCCACTGTGATGAGTGAAGTCCTGCAGCTAAGGAGTTATTTCCACTTTTATTGAAGGACAAATCTTGAGGTAAAGGAAAAATACTAGGTTCTTTTCATTCATCTTCTGGATGGGGAATGTTTTAAATCATGTTTTTAGGATTTTTCCCCCATTGTTTTCTTTCTTTCCTATGCAATCTGAGATTCTTTTATAATGGCACTAAGTATTAGTGGAAAATAGCACATATCTTTAGACGTTCAGTAAAATATAAGAGCTAACAAAAGTGTAGTCATCACTGAGAAAACCTTAAGGACGCCCTTCACCTTCGCCATTTGCATGCAGCACTTACCAATGTCATAATATTCTTAACATGTTAGACTTTACTGGATGTGGTTCCTCTTGAGTAACTAACATTTGTCTCTTCCAGGCAGCTGGTATAACATAACGCTATGGAGTTCAAGATATTGCTCATTTAGATTTCCTTATTTAGCAGCTGAGCCTCATGCCTCTGTCATTTCTCCTGGCACATCTTACAGTGCTAATAACTCTCGGTGGCTTACTTTACACAGGGTCCATACCTGAGTTACTTCTATCCCCTATATCTGTAGTTCCCTAGTCAAGCTTCTAACCTGAACTAGGAAGAAGCTTTCTAGACCCAGATTCTGATGGGCTTTTTTGGCAGAACAAAGAAGTCACTAAACAAATGAATATTATATTTCAGTATAATATTCAGTGCATGGTTATAGGCATAGCTAGTTCCTTCAAAGGCACTGGCAGTTGCAAATCTTCTGTGACACTTCACAACATTCTTTCTCCCCAAATTACTTTAATTCTGAATTTACAGCTGTAGGCACAAAGACGGGAATGTTTTGTGATGATTTCTTCTGTCCTCAGTTAATTAGCATGTGGAAAGACTGGCATCCCTGGAGCATGGATGGCTGGTGTCTGGAAGGCAATTAGATTTTCTAAACAAGTCCAGCTGCAGATGGGCCAGATAAATTTTTCTCTGAGTTCAAATAGGGAAAAAACTACATGAGTCATGGAGCTGCTGTATTTACAGATGGTCCAAATGTGAAAATCCATAGTGCTTCCAATAGCATGGCTATAGAACATACAGCTCTTTCAGGGGTCACTGTGTCTTAATGACTTTGAAGTGCCTTAATATCTGTGAGCAGCATTATTGACAGGCATTCAGCCATTAATTCTGAGAAATTACTGCCAGACAAGAGCAGAATGCAAATAGAGCAAAATTACTTTTCTAGACTACTGCAGGTAATAACAATACTGCACAAGGAAGGTGCCTACCACCACCCATGCCCTGATGTTAGAAATTCCTATTTATAGTAAAGATATAGGAAAGATGTCATGTGGAAAATCTTTTTCTCCATAAATTTAAGTATCCAAAAGGGAAAGAAAGTATCCGTGGAAAAGGGCTATCAGGTAAAGGACTTTTTGCTGGAAAACTTGTGTCTGTAGATCCAGGCTTTTGTAGGCCATGGAGATAGACTTCACCTCGTCCATGATCCACTTAAAGTTCCTGTAACAGTGGTTCATATCCCTACTACTGCAATCCCATCAGCCTTAGCACTTGGAGACTACTCAGCTTACAGATGGGAGACTAATGCTGCTCAGAGAAACAGCAACTTACATCTTGCTGTGTGCCTCCTTGTTGCCCTTGGAGGTAACTGCTTCCAGTGCACAATCAAAACTGAATCCCAGGGACCATCACACACTCCACATTCCCCATGTTGGAGGCCAGGAATGAGCCAAAATTAACATATTTGAAACTATGTGTGCAGAATTACATGCACAAACAACAAGGCAATCCTTGGAATTTCCAGATCCCCAACACAGCTGTTCTCAGGCTCTCTATTATATATAATGGAAGGAGCTTTTCCAGGAGAGTGAAGCCATGAGACCCTGATATGTGATGTTGATGGTGCACTTGTCCAAGCCTGGGCTGGAATCTCAGTGCACCACCAGGTCTGAGACCTGCTGTGCCAGGGTGGTGCCCAAGCCAACTTAACCTCCTTGTACTAGAGCTGGATCTAGAGGGAGGCTCAGATCCTGAACATCTCCAACAGAACATATTCCTCTCAGATGCCCACTGAGTTCCCCTCCCAGGCAAGCACTGGAAGTGGTCTGTTGCAGGAGGTGGGCAGAGACTTGTAGAGTTCTGGGGTGCCCTGAGCAAGGGTCAAATGCACTGTTACAAATATATAAGCCTGGCATAAAAGAAGCTCAGTCTCATTTGTTTCCACTCCCTTGGCTTTCCCTTCCCACGAAGAGCGCAGAGCCAAACTCTGATTCATTCAACACAACACCAACAGAACACAGCTGGATGTCACAGTCATATCTCTTTATTGGGATGCCCTGTTGGATATTAGCCTACAAACTAGACCTGACAAATGCATATTGTTATAAGCAAACTGACTAATGAAGTGTTGTCTTCTAGTTACCTGCTGCACTGCTGTCACAGGCCTTGTCTAGTTAGATGGGAGTAAGAGACAGGAGACCTGCTCCTACCCTGCCCTTGGTCTGCCTGTGACTCCAGGCAAGCTGCTTTGCTAAAATGCTTCTAGTTCTTCTTCTTTCTCCTATTACCTTTTCTTTTTCCCACATTCAGACATAAATTTTTCTGTGAATGATACAGCTGTACTATGAATTAGAGCAGTGCTCAAGTCTTGCAACAATAACTTTAACAGCAATTAACAAAAATCCTAAAATAGTTTTACAGTTAACCCAGGTTTTTGAACTTTTCCACAACAAATGTGCTTTGGATTATGTGCAAAATTCAATCACTTCTTTCATTTAGTTAAAAAATTACAAAAGAAGGAAGGAATCGCTAACGCTATTGCACTAACTTTCCTCTTCTTTACATGAGTTCTACAATATCTTGAGTTCAGCAGAGCTGTGTCTGATTTACATAATTTAAGTGAAAAAGGATCAAACTCTGTGTCTCTAGAAGCAATCCAGCCACGGTACTGGATAATCGCCTGAAATTTCTATGGCAACAAGGAGAAAATTGTTCAGCCTACTGTCTGGGTATTTGAGAGAGTGTTATGTCAGAGACAGGGAGAGAGAGAATATTTAACACATAATCAATTAAATTTCACCTTTGATCCAGTCAGTTGTTTAGAAACATTATCTTGGCATTAGTGAATGATTTTTCTCATGAGCTGACAAGGTGCCTGTTTATTTTCTGTAAGGAATGATTAAGTTAGACATTCCTTTTCTTCCTATGAATGAATGATGAAAAATGGATTTGGTATTGATTGGCCCACTTAGTAATGCATCTGGATCTCTGTGCCTCAGCTCTTTGTGAAACTATAGCCCTGGAGAGCATCATCCCCATGCCTGACCTAGCAGGATTTTTCTGTCAGGCACAATACCATGTTTTGCTTGGCCTCTGTGTGACTACTTAAGGAAGAAGCAGAAGGAGGGGGCATAGAGACTTTCACAACTTTTAACAGCTTTCAAGGGAGGAGAAATGCACTCTGTACTCTCCCTACTGCAAGGGCACCAGTGCTGTCTCATCCTGTCTCCTCTCAGCATCTCAGTAGAGTTCAGCAAATTACACGAGATGTGCAGCAGATAAACTATTAACCCAGATGTCGCTTCTTAACATGCACTAAAGAAGCAGCAAACAAGTTCCTCAAAGTATAGTGCTACCGGTTTCCCCTTCTGGGATAAAGGCCTGTGGCATGGTCAGACCTGTGCCTTAGCTGAAAAGCTCAGTTAAGCTGAGTAGATTCTGACCAAGACAACTGAATGGGCCAGACAGCTCCCAGTAAATTCTGTGGAGTTTGTGTCAGGCTCACTATATTGATTAGGGCTCTAACACAACATGAATTTAAGTTCGCCAACTTGGGCTGCTCTGTGGCTCAAGATCCAATCTAAACCTAAGCATATGCTGAATTTGCATGCACCATACATCTTCCTATTGAACAAAAGCAAGTTCCACAGTATATAGAACTGAAATTAGAAATTGTTTGTGTAGACAGAAAACCAGTTTGGTAAAATCCAGATCTTTTCACAGCTCACACAATGGAACAATTCCTTCAAATGGGAAAGACTGTCTTATGATAAGATGCAAGCAATAAATGCAGCTAAATTTGGCAATATTGTGTTTCAAAACTGCATACTGGTAAAAGCAAAGTGACTAGGTTACATATGGATGCTTTATAAAACCATTTATATGCACAAAGAGAACAGTTTATGCAAAACAAGACATTCAACATTTCGTGGCATATCACTTGCATGTTGTTTTGCTGGACAGTGTCACCTAGATTTTACAGGGTGAGGCTACTTCAGTCTAGAAATCGTAACCTGTCAGACCTCGAAATGTGTGTAAAAACTCCTCATTTTTTGGCCATGCAATCAGCAGTGATAGAAAATGCTCTAATCCCCCTAGAATAGCATTGCAATGCAATACAATCAAGTGCTTAGCACTACTAGCATCTATCCTTCTGTATATGGTTTTAGGCATCCTAATTATGTGATGTAAATTACCTCTGTGCAAACTTGCAGTGCTTTACAAAAGATTTTCAATAAATGCTAATAATGCTGCTGAGAATATTGATAGCTTGCTATTGAGACAGAGCAAACATCTCCTAGCCCTAGTTCTTATCCTAATAGTGATGCAGCAACATCTATTTTTCCAATTATATATTACTGCCTGATAAACAAGCTTTGTTTCTGCTAATCTAGAAAGTCCAGTGGTCTAAATCAGAGGATCTACTGCCATGAAATGACACCTGCACTAGAGCTGTGGCTATTCACCCATGTCCAGGATTAAGATTTCTCTGAATTACAAATCTTCTGTCCACCAGCATTGCCCTGGAGTCGATGGATCTGTGAGATGATTAAAGTGAATAAATAAAGTGAACAAGCCAACACACATTTCACTCTAAATAATAATCAGGCAGCATGGTCTGACAAACTAAGCTGAACATATGCCTGGGAGTCAAATATTCCTATGGTTTAATTGCAGTCTCCTTGGACAGTTTCCTTTACCTCTTTTGCCTTGCTTTGCAGCTTTCCCTCCCCCTTTTCTTTTTTTTTTACTTTTTTTTTTGGTAAATTATTTCAAAGAGTATAACAGCAATTTAACACAGCGCCATTACTCTTCTGGAAGTTGTGTAAAGTGTTGCCACATGGCTACATTTTTGGAGCATTTTTGGTGCAACTTCCTCCATCAATATCTTCCCTCAATGTACCTCTACACAGTAGTAACATCTACTTTCACTGAGACAGTGCTTTCTGCCTCATGGTAGCACTGGACTGTGCTGGCACAACCGCCATCAAGGATCAGGTTGTCACCTGTGGGGCACTATGTAGCCCATCACTGTAGGCCATGTGATGGGGAGATAAATAATCTATGGTACAGGAAGGACAGATACCAGGTTACAATTTTCCCAGCCATCACCAGCAGCTGGAATTGGTAAGCACTGGTGGGAAAGCAATTGTTTTGGTGCTGGCAGGTGAGGGAAAAGGCAACCTGATGATATTGGGATTTTTTCCTGGTTCACAAAATCAAAACAGAGAAAGCAGAGTTCTGGTCTAAAATTCACAAATGCTCTTCCTGCAGAGTCTCTAAACAATGCTGAGGGGAAGGAGGCTGCTTACCGAGTGCTGCTCTTTTCCTTACGTATGGTACAGAAAAGATCAGATTTAAGCAGACTCAAAGCAGACTCAGAATACAGGTTCTAATTCAGACACTTGTTTGTCAGCCTTCACAAAGAGAACTCACTGACTGGGATGGTATAACAAACACAAATGTTGGAAAAGTCGAGATCTGGTGCTGAATGTGTAGGATACACAAGTGTTACACACTCTATTTTCTTGATTCATGACAGGACAGATCTCAGGTCAAGAGTTTCAAAATCACCCACTGAAACAGTTGCCTTGGCCTTAACTCAGCACCTATTTGAGCAATTTCATTTGCAAAATTGTCAAGTATTCAGTACCCCTGACTGATCTCATGACATAGGAAAGAAATATGGATGCTCAGTAGCTCAGAAAAAATAATAGTATTTACTATTGATTAGACAGAATGTGAGTTTAAATAACCAATTTGCAAATATTAAGCTTAATTTTGCAATGTCACAAAAGCAAGCATGTTTAAGGCACCACCATTTCGAATGGTTATTGTTACTTCACATGAAATCTAACAGTATGATCCTTAAATGCAAAGTGATATACATTTCCTCATCCATAAAATCATTAGCACAGTTGGTTAGAGCATGGTGCTTATAACACCAAGGTTGTGGGCTCAATCACTGTATGGGTCATTCACTTAAGAGCTGGACTTGATGATCCTTGTGGGCTCCTTTCAACTCAGAAGATTCAGTGATTCTGTGATCTAGAAAGGACTTTGAAGAATACCATTACTGTGCTGCACCTTGGATGTCTTTCTGAGCACCTGAGCATAACAGAAGTCCATGCATAGAGGGGAACTAATAGGCAAACTTTGTCAGGGTTTCAAAAGCCTTCTCTCTTTATTTCAGTTAGAAATATATAGATTTATTAAAATAAATGAAAATGTGATACAGATCTCATCACGTTTTTGTTGTTTAGCAGCTGAACAAATCCCATGCAAGTGAGTTCAGCATGGTAGACATTTCTTGCACAAGTCTGTCTCCGCTGACAACATTCCAGCTGTTTCACTAATACAGTTACTTGGAATTTACTTACATTTCAGATTGCTTCTGGACAAATAGTCCTAGAGTAAGAAGTTGTCTGGCTCCTCACTGACAGTTTGATACAACAAAAGTCTGAGAATGCTGAGGCTGAGCCCTGCAAAGCACTTGACATAAAGTATGTGTTTTATTTAGCATGTCAGAGGAGCAAGCCCCATTCAGTCACCTTCTGTAGCAGTGATGAGTGCTAGCTCTTACCTATTCTACAAGGGAGCAATTTCCACTAAAACCAATGCTAGTTCCACTTCCTCCACAGACACCAAACATGGGAGGTCAAGATCTATGAATAGCACAGATCACAGCATCCCCCTGAGAACTGAGAATTTCAGATCCGTGGTAGCATTAATATTTGCCTCTGAGTCTACAAGCAAAGAACCTGACCCCAGGAGCACAGTAACACAAGCAATCCTGTTCACTGTAAATTAACTTCTTCTTAATTCACTATCACCCAGCCAGCCCTAAACTGCCACCACAAGCACAAAGGGGTCATATACATTTGCCTTCCCATTTGTGGGAAAGTTTATTACACACCTTGTATGCATGTACATGAAGGAAAGATTATTCTCTACAGTCCAGTCCATATTTTAATAAGTTCTGTGACTAATTTTGTAATATGTACTTTATTAATATAGTCAGCATCTGACAAGCCTTGTTTTGTTTGTATTTGCATATATTTTCCTTAGGTTGGTAGCATCATGTGGCCCTTTTCTAGGGGCCAGAATATGGAGTAAATCCTCCCAAGAAGAAAGGACCTCACAATCTGCACTTTTAATCACACCAATGAATTGATTCACTATGTGCACAGCATAATAGTTTTCTAGAGTAATTTCTTGATCCTGGTGTCATAAGAATGCCTCCAAAAGCTTTAATCCAGATGCCAGAAATTAAACCAAAATGACTTTTGGTCCTGTTTTTTCATCTGTTTAAAGTAAGATTCTATGAGCCAATGCTAATATGCATTCATAAATTTGCATGGGTCAAAATTTCGTCATCAGTGTTTGTATATTTCTTCACGTCTCAAAAGGCACTGACTGTCTGAATTTTAAAGCATTCATTTACATCCCATCCTTAATTTGCTGATGCTACTGAGCAATGTAATTATCCAAGATCAAAAACTGTTTTGCTTTCTTTGAAAACTGAGTGGAGTGAGAAGTCATTAAAAACAAAATCAGTAATTTAAGGCACGCAATACAGGCAAAACAAAATTGTCTACTTACAGCATAAACAGGTTTTTTAATAGTTCTATTGGTATACTTGGAAATAATAAAATATCCCTAACCTGGCTTTTGCCTCTCACTGGTACAATAGGTTATTGAAAGATTAGATGTCTTCACAGCTCCATGTAAAGTGAAGCCTTTAACCTTTAAAGTGCTCACTCTAATGTCTATTTTTGACCTCAGGCAGTAAACCAGAACTAAGTCAATCTCTATTCCTTCCAAAAAATATTAGTAGAGTTAAATGTATAGATCTTTTATTACTCATCCATTTGAAGAATCAATGAATGATTCCTCAGGCAACTATTTATTTGTAGCTTTCACAATGTTTAAACAGAGCATGACTACAAAAGCCACAATGGGAGCAAACTTACCTGAGTAATAAATGAGAAACAAGAAAATTGGTGAGATTTCTTGGCCCGTCAAAACAAAATAAATCATGAAGAATTGAAAATGTTGATATGTTCTTTGATGGTCTTCAAAGTCTGCAAGTTCTTAGTTTGTCCACATTATTTTAAAACTAGAAGGTATAGAATGTTCCTTTCAGTCTGTATTGCTTATGTGAAACTACCATGGTAGAAAGTAAATGTCACTCCAATAAACAATCTGGGTAAAGACCAAAAAGACTAAGAGTACAAAACAACAGTTAGCTGAATTTCTCAAAATTCTGGCTTTTATTTAGGGGGGGAAATGGCTCAAAGTTCCCCAATTTTCCCCCTTTTTTTTTAAATTTAAATTGCTCGTTGCACATTAGAGTCGGCCAAAAGTTTTCAGCCTCTGGGAGGGAAATAAAAATCAACATTTAACAAGCAATATATTGCTTTCCTTCTTGTACAAACTCCTATGCTCTATATTATTGGACTATTTAGATAAATTAACATGAGCTGCTGTTCAAGACACGGTGGAGAATGGTATCTTCCTAGTGAGCCAAACTGAATGGCCACAAGAAGCCTAATTTCACCATAAGTCATGGATTTTGCTTCAGCTGCTACTAACCAGTGCTCTGGCACCTGGTATTGATGCCATGGTTGTGAATGTGGACGCTGAGGCACTGTTTAAAAATTCCTTTCTGCAAGACCAGCTCTGTAACTCAAGCACTCTGCTTTGGCTGATTCTTCAACCAGCCTCCTCTCAGGGGTTTAAAATCTAATGCAGTTGTCAACAGACAGGCCCACCTGCCTGAAGCAATCAGACAAAAATCAAGGGAAAAACAGCGTAAGGTGAACCAGACAGGGTCCTTTTGGGGAGCCAAAGGGGCAGCCCCAGCAGACAGCTTTTTGTTTGGTTTTCATTAGTGCTTCATTTGCTGATCGCATTTGCAGAGAAAAAAGCACTGAATTCATGGTCATCAGGCTCAGCCTTTTGAGATGCACCCTTTGGCCTACTAAGAAAAACTCAGGCAGTTCAGGGAAAACTGTTGTATCTTCTCAGGGAAGGGGAAGAGGGATACTATTCAAACGAGAACTGCTTTTATAATTAATTTAGGAGATTTCCCCCCCACACTTCCTCTTCTCCCCAACACTAGTTAGTTGCTATTTTCACCACCACCTAATTACTTAGTACTGGTTTGTGGGAGGATTCAGCTTCGCACGGCATCCCACACAGGTTGTCATTTTGTCAAGCATTCCTTCATTAACAAGCTGTCAATACCCTGCCAACAGCCACCATTTGGTTTGTTAAGGGACTGGGGGCTCTGGAGTGAAGAGTTGGCTCTGTACCCTTTCCTTTTTTTAAAAAAAAAAATAAATAAAGCAAGAGGCAGATGTCTGCCAGTCTGTTCCTTTGTGACACATTGCAGCCTTTTTCCTTCTTTCTTTCCTTTTTTTTTTCCCTTGGTGAAAGAGCAAGGCAGAGAAGCAGGGAGAGGAAAATCACACAGACTGCGTAGGTTGTAGCTCAAGTTACTGTCTCCCCATCAGGCTGCTTCCTTGTGAAGTTGTCTGGGAGCTCTTTGCCCCTCGTTACCTCCCAGCCCCATATGCCCTCCAACATGCCCCAACTTCAGCACATAAAGGAAAGCTCTAAAGGAACACAGGCACCGTTTTGCCTGCAACCTTTAAAACAATCATCCTAATGAAACATGAAGACAGCCTGCCTGTCACATAGGTGCTTCCAGAGGAGTTTGTCCTTTCCAGCTAATTAACTGGATTAACACAGATGCTGACAGGCTTTGCCAGGTCCTCCTATCACTACTCTTTTGAGATACTGATGATTAAGAATGGCTTTGTGCATCTCCCTCGTTGAAAGTCGTATCATATTTGCACAGTCATCTTTTTTTTTCTCCTTTTAGCTCCCAAGATCAAATCTCAGCTTGATTTCACTGATTAGTTTTTGATTGCACTGTGCCTACCAGGTAGAGTTTCAAGGTTAGCACAGATGCTGAGAGAATTGGGGCATTTGTCCATTGTCTGGGGCATTTCTGAGAACCTGCTGTTGCAACCAAGTTTCAGCTATGTCAAGCAGGAATTTAGCTGGGTTGTCACAGATGACTGCAAATTAAAAGGCAGACAGTGGGACAGGGAGCAAAGAGAGACAGAAGTCTCTGTTGTATCCAGAAACTACAAAAATAAAGGATTGTTCAGAGTGACAGAGGATGAAGTAAGTGTTGTCTCTGGAGGTCTCTCTGGCAGGTTTTTGGTTCTTACAGGCTAGCGAGGCTATCATTATATTCAGAAGACATTCTGAGGAATTGAGGGGAATCAAAGAAATTTTTCCTCCTTTTGTTCCTGTCTAATAATTATCCCTTAACTGTGTTGTAGACCCTCCTTTCAGCTACAAAATCATGTATGCAAGGGCCATATCTGTAAACAGAACACTGATACTTATTTGCCAACAATCTTCGGCATATGCAGCTGCCCACAAATACAGGTTTAAAATGCACCCAGATACACAATTCATATTATGCTAAAAATTCAGTTCCAGCCTTTATTTTGAAGAAGTGCAAAGGTGTCTATGGCCCTGTAATTCTCAGATACAGAGAATTATAACAAGTATCAATGACAATTATACAAGTTACACAGTCACAATTACAAAAAAATGATCTCTGAAAGTTTTGCCATCTAATGTTTGCTTTCTCACAGATACCTTTTGCACAAAATTGCCTTGATCATGAAGGAAGCAGCAAAGATCACTTGAGATTCCAATATGAAAAGTGAGTTTCAGCTACCTCAGATGCAGCTCTGAAGTTGCTTTATAATATTCAAGTGCAATGTAAACATAGCTATCTGTATAGAAAAAACTCTCCCCTTGTCAGCAGCAAATAGATCCTAAACATAATTTCCATGGAGTCCACATAAGTGGAGTCAGGGAATAAGCAGAAATTAAGAAAAGCGGGTTGGATGCAGTATGTGGCAGTCATCCTCTCTGGTTATACTCTTTTATCCCCTTCTCCCATCTTCTTTTCATTCTTTTGTTCTCTGCTTGTTTAAAGGGGCTTTTTTCTGTCAGTTTGTGCACTACTGGACCGTGTAAAAGTGGGATAAACAGAACCAGCTTTGATAGCCAGACTGTGTGCACCTTGAATGTATGAGTGTGCATAGATTAGCTAGATAGATAGACAGATAGACAGATTTAGATTTATACACACCTTCACCTCTGCAGACCTTTTAACCTCTTCAGGGCCCTTCAAGCTGTCACCTCCACTGGATTAGCCCAAAGCACTGGTGATCCCACTGCCCTCTCTGGTGACAGCAGCCATCCAGGTTCAGCCAAAGGCCTCCACATGGGTGTTGTCTCAGAGGCCTCCCAGGGCAGGTTGGCAAGGGTCTCTCTATAGTTCTGAAAACCTGCAAGAAGTATTCAGTCTGTATTTTAACTTATCAAAACCCAGATCCTCCATTTTACCTGGGGGTTTCTTCTGTGTTTATTCCCACATTAGAGAAATTAGACATAGGAGCATCCTGTGTCATAACCAAGGGATTTTGTCTTTGTTCCTCCCCAAGGATAAGGCCTTTCTAAAATTTGGTTAGCAATTCTGAAATAAAAACTTTAAATAACACATTGTAGTCAGAGGAACCAGAGGGAAGCCAGAGGCTTACATTTCAGAAGGCTTCTCAGCATGCAAATGAGAAAGATTCCTCAGCTGATAAACATTTACCTGCTTCTGCTCTTCAAGGAGAATGTAAATGAATCCAAGACATCTAATAAATAATGTTTAGAAGAGGGCCAAGATATGTGTTTACAGGGCCCCAAATGACATGTTGTTAGAAGAACCTTAGTAGAAGACATGTCCACACAGTCAGTAGTGGGAAAACTAAAGCAGTGGGAAGCAGGATATGACCTAGAAATCCAGCCTCCAGGAGGACTCTTTATCTACAGCAATTTCCATGAGTTAAATGCAAAAAAAAAAAACCTGAGACGGGTTAAAAAAGAGGAGCACTGAGCAGCACTTTCAAAATCCTGTGCTCTGTTACAGAGAGAATCACCTACATTTTTAAAGTGGTACTTGAGGATGTGGCCATATGGTTCCCATATACCTTAATGGGACTCAGGCAGCCAAATCCCTTATGAAGCACTTCAACAATGCTAAAAAGTATGCCAGGCTCTACACCTGTCATTGTTATTTGCTGCAGAGCATTGAAAGATCAGCTGGATTTAAAATGTTTCTATTACAATTATGTTTCTTTGAACAACTGAGAAAAGAGGGACCGAGGCAGAACAGTTACTTTCAGGACCAACACCCTGGTGGACCACGGTGCTGCTGCACAGCAAGTACTGTTATCAAACTCTAATGTTATTTAAGCATGGGCAGGGGATAACAAAATAAAATACCAGTTCTTATCTTTCAAAGCACTATTAGGAAAGAGTTGATCCTTCTGATAGTGGAAGATGTAGCATTATTCCTTCTCCTTTTCATCCAATAAAATAAAATAAAATAAAATATTTGTCATTACAACCTGGGTTATTTCAAAGCCTCAAACATAACTATTTTCATGTAGGATTTCCTGAGCTCATTATTTCTGCATTAGAGCAGCTATGCTTCTTAAGTATCTGTGTGGACACTGAATGACAACATGCTAAAAAAGGTTTAGAATATCTCTAAACAGTTTCTTCATACTGCATTGAGCATCCAGTGCCCAGAAATGTCTCTGGGTTTTGGTGGAAAAAAAATCCCCAAGCATTAGCACAGATTCTGGAACTGAGTGGCTGTTTACTTCTTCTTGCAGGTTTTCTGGTTTATGAAAACCGCTGTTTTCTGAGTAGGATGCCAGCCATGTGAAATAACATTTTCAAAACTAGACAAGAGCAAACTCTTCTACTAAGGCAAACCTGCCCTTGTTAGCTTTAATAAAGCAATGCCAGTTTAGGTTGATTTTAATTGTGGACTCAAAGGTCTTATTTCATTCATATTGATATTTGTACAGTATCTGTCTAAATGGAAATATAACAAAATCCTCATAACAAACTTAGCCCAGGACAAAGAAGCTGAATTATCTTTCAAGTTTAAACATTTGCCACCTTTAAAATGTTTTTAAAATAAGTGATAGATATGAAAGGTTTCAAGAGTTAACCTAGTTTCTGGGAAGAGCAGTTAAACAATGACTCTGATGAGATTTGAAGCCTACATAATTAAGCTTTGCATACATGAGCCTGGAGTTAATTTTTTATGCACCCTAATGCTTCTGTAGAGAGCTTTATTGGCTAGCTGTGATGCTTTAGCTGCACTCTTTTCTTGCTCACACAATCACAAAATGTATTGTATCTATGAAAGTAAGACCCTGTCCTGGTACCGGTTATGAAGCAGCTTTGCGTTCACAGCATCAGTTGTACTGGTCTCCAGAACCACCCCACACAGGGGTTTGGAATAGGAATCAAAATACACAAGAACTAAAATGCTTTAAGAGTTTCAGAGAACTATTTGCCAGACCAGCTTCAGCCAGGGGAAGTGAGTCTTCCTCAGTTCCCTCTAGAGGACAGAGGCAGACTCTTTGGAGCAGCTCATGTCAGCTTAATCTGTGTCTCCCTCAGTTGCCTTAAATCTTTTAGAGGGTTCAGTGCCTGCAGTACTATCAAGTCTAAGCAGCTTAGGGACAACTCTAGATGCTTGTATCCTCCAAAATTATAGATAAATGCCTGAGAAGATTGTTAAATGTCTCTGGCCAGTTTAGTGTCTCCCTGCCATTGATCCCAATGGTTTCAGTCCTCTCTTTGTCCATGTGCCAGACTTTCTTTTCAGTCTTTTTCAGCCCAGAACATTTACAGTTTGATCTGCAAAAGTAAATAACTTAGACTGCAAGTCAGATACCAGGTTTCCATTCTTGAAACAATTTAAAATGAAGAGCTTAATTAACTGGTGACTTAGAGGTTTAGGTAACTAGCTTTGCACTTCTAAAACAACTCTTACTAATGGCAAATCTCTGTCTTAAGTTACATAAAAACCTCTAAATACTGCTCCTCATCCAGAAAAGAATTTACAGGAAAAGAGACAGTGTGTCATACTTAGACTTCAGTATGTGGAAACCATTAACCAAAAAGGGAATTCAGTCACAGTGGAAATAGTCTGCTTATTTTAAATACAGATGTTTGAATAATTTCTCAGGGCTTTCATACTGGTATTTCTGGTAACATTTATTTTAACAGCCATGGGAAATCCAAATTATAAAAATTCAGTACTCAAGCAATGTTTCAACAGCTAAACTGAGGAGACAAGACCTGAGATTGCACATAATTTTTCCTTAGAACAAACCAAACAATAGGAGATTTAACCATTATCACACTTATCTCTGTTCTTCATTTAAATATTATGCAAACACATAGTCATCCTAGGTCCTAGCACTGGGCTAGGACTGGGCAGTTCAGTTATAACAATTTGTTTACCCACTTTGTTTGCCTCCCTCAATCCCTGGTGTGCTCCCAAGCTGCTCAGCAGTGAATTCTGCTCAGCCACTTGCAAGGCTTCTGTGTGAGTCAACTCCGGTGTGACCAGAGAGTGATGTGAGATTTGACGTGCGGGACACAGAGGGGGATCACAGTACTTTTGGACCAGATCTAGAGGCACAAATCAGTGTGTGGCAGGACTTTGACAAGCTTGTCAAGATAAAATACCCATTGATATTTCATCATTTGGGGTGATTTTAAATCCTAGACAACTTCCATCTATGTTTTAGGCACATTTTAGGGATATGTATAAAAACTTGTGCATACACATGTGCACCCAGAGGCCTGCAAGGCATCAGGTATCATTTTCAGTGGTCCCTAAGGCTACCAACACATAGGAGAAGGGAAGAGCAGATCACATGCTAATCTCTGCAGCTAATCGCTGCACAGGCAGACTATGCTGAGAGGCTGAAAGAAAAAGCAGTGTGGCACACAGGAGAGCAGGAAGTTGACGCATGACAAATTCAGTCCCGGTTAAGTCACAGGAAAGCCGACTGATTTCAGTGCAGGGCCAGCACACTGGCAGAAGCTGCATCATTGATCTACCACATTTTGAAGCCAGGGCATCTTGGCTTATCAAAGAAATACACAGCATGTGTGATTTATATCCTTTGGGCTCCTGAAGATGTAAAAGACTCTCGAAACAGAAACTTTTGAATTCCCATGCTTTGTATTGGAAACCTGATCATGACTGTGGGACTGTAAATTGTACTGAATTTAGCTGCTACATGCTGAGCCAAAGTCTGTCCTCGTAAGTCTATAGCTTAGCTGGCTTTCATCTTAAGGTTAGTTTTTCGAGACAAAGACCTTTCTCCAGCACTGGTAAATGGAGCCCATCTTATCAGTTGCCAAATTGATGGTGTCTTCCTGTTTAAATACCATTATTTCAGTTTAATTAATTAATCCAATCTCATTGTCATGGCTATTAACTGTTTACCAGCAAAGGCTGCTTTCATTTTGCTTTTCAGATGATGCAATGCTGCCTGAGAAAATGCAGTTTGCAGCTACTGATATTTATATATGTGTGTATGTATATTTGTGGGACAATACATGATTCTTAAACAGATCAGGCTCCTCTCAGCTCCCTTATGAATATCATTAACTGTGATCAAAATACTGCTATGGAATTTGACTGTCCACTTCTTGCATATTGTGCTACTCCATCACACAGATTTGTAGTCAGGCAAACTCAGCAAAAATATACGCAAATAATTGACCACATGGAATGTTTGCAACCATTTACACTGTTTAGAAGTATTTTCTACTTACCCTCCATATTTGCAAAAGACTACAAGCAGTTGAGAATTGTTGAGAATCAAGATATTTATACTGGTGATGTCAATGAAAAAGAAATTAAATTTTAGTCATCTGCTAAAAAACTGTTCATCCTTGGTAAGCATGTGAATGCATTCTTTCAAGGCTACTCCAAGGAAAAAAATAATAGCTTAAAGCTTCACTGCTCCAACTGTTTTGTCATTCCTACAACTAGCAACTGTTGAGATTGAAAACTGTCATCTGGAAGTTTTTCCTGTAAAAAATGAGATTGTATCAAGAACAAGATTTGGCTAAGAAATGCTATTTCAGCAGTTTCTTTCTTTTTTTTTTTTACAGGATTTTTTTGTATAAAATTAAATAACCATTCGTGTTTCAGCAAGTTTCAACATTCTGATGACTTTTCATTCTATTTTTTTTTAAACTATAATGATTTGAGTGAAGAGAACTGATTTTTTTCCCATCTTCTGAATCATCAGAGAGTTCAGCAAGACTGTTAAGACAGAGTAACAAAAGGAGAAATAAATTTTTAAAACCCAGTCAATCTAAGTTTAAAAAAGTTGAGTCCCACAGCTGGAAAGTGTAAACATTTTAAAGAGAAAAAGAGAGATGAAAAGTAAAAAACAGTAAAGTAAAAATTTGTGAATAATACACTCCAAAACAAATTTAAAAAATAAAAGTAGGGAAACATTCTATTTTAAAACCTGAATGTGAGATTCTTAATAAGAATAGAACATTTCTTCAACTTTAGTTTCTACAGCAACTCTAACATTTAACCACACAATTAGAACTTGTCCATACCTACCTCATAGTCATATTGTTAAAGTATTCCGATTTTTAACACTCCAGTAAAATAAGGGCTTATGGTTTCCTGTCTATTATCAGGGGAATCATGATGATATAGCAGTTTTGTGTGAATTAGGACTGGAGAATATACCTTAAAATTAGTAAAAGAATGTATTTTAATTCAGTTTTCAAAAGGACTGATTATTAATATGTTTCCTCCTTAGAGATCTATTTATGCCTAGAATTCTTCAATTTGGCACATCTATGGAGTTCTAATGATAGTTATTTCTTCATAAGCAAGGACAGATTAATTCCGACTCAAGCAATTAATTATTTGCCTCTACTCCCAACTCGTTTTGCAAACTGTGACTCACCACTGTGCCTTCAGTGATATTTTACAATCCTAAACTGAGTGAATGCTATTTATTTCTGTGAATACGGACTCCGGTTCTGATAGGTATGTCCATATCAGATGTCATCACCTTGTTTTTGGTGATGTCAGTGGTTTTACATGATGGAAATAGGTCTTTAATCATTTATGAAAACCATGCAGTTCAGCTGCTGACTGTATGAATTTTATGGCTAAATGTAACAGCAGGCTCTTGGAAAACAAGACTTCTTAAACATACAATGGAAAATTCTGTGTCTGACAATCTCCTGAGGATCCCACTGCATTTGTAGTGGACAGCCAGTCTCACCTAGGAAACTACAAGCTAAAGTGCTTTGTCTGGGTTGAAATTTGGTTGAACAAAGCTCCGTTTGTAAACAGGAGAATGTCTGTGGCAGATTCACAGAAAAAGTGCCTGATGGGGAGCAAGAAGGAAGATCTTGCTGAAGGGTTTGAAGAAGGCAGACTTTTCCTCTTTTCCCAGAGTGAATGGTTTCAAGTAATGAGAATCATGGGGAAGACTTTTTCTTACCTCACAACCCCATTTTCTTAAATGGATAAGGTTTGCTTCAATATAGCTTGAAAATCTGTGTATCACTGACAAATGTCATTTACTTCTCCCCAGAAGGAGATGGGATCAGCCCCCACCAACAAGGCTGTGACTGAAGCTGGGGTGCAGTAACTGAGGCCCAGCCTGATGCTGGAAGGATAGAGGAGAAGAAACATGAAATCTGTGTGAACAGGAAAGAAAGGAAGAAAAAAATTAACCAAAAATATAGAGTAGTAATCATCCTGCCCTGCAGCCACATAGCCATGACATCAGTTGTCAGAGACGAGGGAATTTGCTGATCTCTGTTCTAGTCAAATCCAGAAACAAAACAAAACAAAATTCTCCAGGCATCCCCTGTTAAGGGGTTACAGGCCTTTTGCCCAGCTGATTTAACAAGTAGCACTCAGTTAAAATTCATTTTGCACTCAGCTAAAACTTGCAATAAATATGCACTGGGCTATTCTAAGGTTGACGTGAGACATAAATGAGACGTTAAGAGCCCTGAGAGAATCACTGGCCTTAGCCTCTTGTGACCTGAAGCACTCTAAGTCTACCTGCTGACCATTAGTATTGGTCTCTTATCACCTCCATTTCAGCAGGCATTAGTGTAGATTTAAGTACAATGAACTGTTTCTCCTTGCCTTGAGGTTTTTTGTGTTTTAATGTGGTATATTTTTTTTTCCCCCAAGAAATGAAAACTTTTATCTAGAAAATCTTCTTTTGGATTAGATTCTGTTGGTGATGCCAAAAATAATACAACTTTTAGATTAACAATATTTTTCAAAGAGTGAATCAGTTGACTGATATCTTCATTTAATAGCCTCTGTTAGCTACTTCGGCTTATGAGAGGACATAATTTGCGTCTCTCTCATTTTATTTTTGGGAAGTTTAGCAGTGCAAGAATGCTCCCTTAGGATCACAAAGCAAAGTTGGAAACTAGAGATGCAGAAGGAGTATTTGTTAAAAAGTATATAATTGCAAGTGCCAGTTTTTCTATAAAAAGGAAGCTGAGAAGCATGCTATGAATGTTCATTTGCAAAGTCTCAAGCTGTGACTGGGTAGCTGTGAATCTCATTCCGCTATTGTCAAAGCACTGAATTGGTAATTGGCAAGAATGGATGGCTGGCCACATAGAAAGTAACAAAAGTTACAAGATCAGCAGCAACTAAATATACTTGCTTCTTCTCCAAAGTGTATAATCTTCTTTTATTCTTTTTCCTCTGAGAGCTGCATGATAGGTGATAAAGTATGAAGTTAGGGAATAAGGGGAAAGTGCAATCCCCATGACTTAAAGCTGAAATCCAAGCCCTCCACTTGCTTTCACCTCCTCTCTGCTCTGGAGCAGCCTGTAGTGCTGTGAGAGGGGCCAAAGTGACAGCAGCATCCAGCGAGCATTCAGCAGGGTTACCCATCAAACCCTCCAGAGACCACCAGGTGCCTGGATGTATTAAGCCACACAGTTGTATCCACAGCCGATTCTCCCCAGGGGAATAGCCTCACCAGCTGGGAGAGGGAATCTGGAAGGAAGTTCTTATTAATATCATGTGTCACAGTAGGACGTAAAGTGACACGACACACAACGTGATGGAATGCAGCTTGGTATAACAGCAGCTATAAGGGGTAGGAATTTCACCTCAGCAGCAGCCCAGACTGAAAATGTCTGCTATAAATTCCTGTAATGAAGGAAAGATGCCGTGAGTAAAAAGACTGTGCCTCTTTTTCTGCAACAGCTGTGAATAATTTGACATTTAGGCAATAGTGTAATAAAAATAATAAATAATAATTTAGCCAGAGCCTGTTGGATCCTTTAATAGATGCAACACTTGAGCTGCTGGTGTCTCTTGAGCATTTCTGAAATGTTATCAGAAAACACAGGTAAAAGAAGATCCCACTGGTAGCTCTGAATGTCCCCTAATGATTCCCTATCCAGATAATTTGCTTAGACTCATCACCTTTACTATCATAAATCAAACCTTGATGTGATTTCAAGTCCCTTAGCTACCCACACAGAAAAGATATTGTATTAGATTGTTTTCTGTTGCCTTTTATCTTCTCCTGTTCCAAGAAGTTTGGTAAATATCAAGGCAAGTTTTGAAATTATAGGGTATTTGAAAGTGTTTGGGTTGGGGGTTATTTTGGCTCAGTTTTGTCCTTTAGTTCGATGGAGTGCCTGAAGGAAAATTTCTAGCATTTGGTAGAGGAGGAGGACCTGATTTTGTGGTGTATGGAAACTGAGAGGGTTGGATGGAGCTTAAGATTTACAAAAACAGTTTCTCTGGGATAAAATGGGAAAATTTTTACTTTAATTTCTGATTGTTTTACACAAAATTAACTTTTGAAGACATGGGTTGTGCCACTCCAGCTGTAGTTCTGTAACAGTAAATTGGGTGGTAGCACCATGACTGCATTAGAAGAAAGTCACCACAAAAAATTATGTAGAACTACATCTCAGAATACTCCAACCTAAAATGGGTGCTCCTCAAAGAAGTAGGAAGCAGGAGTATTCAGAATAGGAAAGAAGTTTCATTATGCAAGGAAATGTGGATATTTCAAACTTTGTCTATTTTGAACGTGCCAAAACCAAAACTAGTTTAAGACATCAATGAATGAAAATTATGTAGCTATAAAATAAATTATGGTCCAAAAAAATTGCTTTGTCTCAAAGCTGAAGGTCTGTACTTTTACTTTAGCCCTTCTAAACTCTCTAATATCACAAAAAAAGTATAGTGCAAAACCACTTTTTTCACCTGATTGTTTTTCTTTCTGATAGAAAATTAAATTGAACCAAATTAAAATGCCCATGCAAATGGCTCAGGTTACATTTTAACATCAGAACCACATCTCCCAGTGGATTACACTCACTGCCAAGCCCTTGTGACTAGCAGAATTGGTGTGGCCATATGGAGGGCAATATGGCAGGAACAGGGGCTCTTATTCAGGAAAAGGGCCAAGAGGTGTTTTGGGAAAGATTGCAGGGACAGGGAGACATGCAGGGAGCTGTGCAAAAGACTAAGGGAGCACTGTTTAAAATGGCTGTCATGGGGAAAGGACTAGAAATTGAAGTGATTGTTGTAGGCAGATTGGGAGGGATGAAAAAATGAAGCAGCAGATGGAAAAACTAGGGAAAGGTGCTGGATTTAAAGAACAGGGGTATGGCATGATACTGACAGGGGAAAATTTGCTACAAATTGAAGTGTCAGGATCAAAACAATTAGTTACTAAAGTGGTCTTAGAGCTCAATTTTCTTCTGTGTAGTGAATGTCAGAATATTTTCAAATACTTTAATTTTCAAGTTATGTGGTTCAACAGACTGCATTTTGTCCACAAGGGGAATGAGTTATACCTGAAGCTGAAAGGCAAGAAGTCCTGTGGAAAAAAAAATGGGACCTTTGCCTTCATTCATCTGAAATGGAGGTCAATGAGCCATCTGGAACTGAGCAGAAAAGGATGAACAGCTTCTCTGAAGAGAACGTGGAAGAGACATCCTCTCTGAGCACTGCTTTCTAACATGGAACTCAGCTTGGCCAGAGGGGTCTTGTGAGAATAGTAGCAGGTGAGGCAGAGATGTGGTGGATAAGTGTGAGCTAGAGAGATATTGATAAATGTTTTCCAGGTTCGACAAAGTAAGCCTGAGCAGGTGTGTTACTCTCTGCCCAAGAAGGATGTTTTGGAGCAGAGCCCCTGCCCAAGCAATGCGCTCATCCAAGAAACACTGATTTACTCAGAAAGACTATTTTGCTTTGAAAAAACTACTGCAGGCTGTCTCTGCTCCCCATCAAGAGCTAAGTCCTCATTTTGGAGCAGCTCTAGGCAGCTCTGTGAGGGCAAGCAAGGGGCACAGGGGTCCATGAACAGGCTTTACACATGGTGCATCCCCAAAAACCCACCCATGCTGCTGAGCAAATTCCAGCTGCATCTGAATTAACAAGTACTCATGAGTCCATGCCTCAAGGCTCTGTAGGTATAAGACCCAGGGACCTGCTCTAAGTACAAAATTACTCCTCTGCACAACAAACACAGAGGCATCCTCCCTGAGGCCAAGTAGGATGGGAATGGATGCAAACCTGCCCCGTACCCCTGAACACATCTGGGAGTGCAGCTGTGGTGTGGGGCAGGGAGTTTGAAGGGCCCTCAACTAACCCTGCTAAAAACACAGGCTCATATATCCTGTATGGATAACCATCTTTTTTTCCTTCTCTGCAAAAGTCTGTTTAACCAGTTAATGACCGCATTGGCAGCACTGCCAATCCTGAAAATGGCTTGGGAGGAAGCCCTGGGAATATCACCTACATCACAGCTCATCACTGTCTCCTTCTTTCCCCATTTCTCCCCACCAAAGAAATGCTCTTTCCTAAAGCCTTTCTGTTGCGTTTTGGTTTGATTTTCCAATAATTCCCCCTGCTTTGTTGCACTGAACTCATCTGTTCAAAGACAAAAACTCCATGCAGTTAAACAGTAATTATGGAAAAGGCCAGTGCACATGGACCTACACCCACAGCAGCACAGTCATAAAATAGTTCTGTCCCAGATCCATAAGCACTGCACAGTCTATTTTGAACAGTCTCCTGATAATTTTGTGAGTTTCACAGGGCAACATAAGGCTAGGCAGGCCTTTTGTAGATCACAGTGAGTAGCAGCAAGTAATTGCTGACAGACAGAAAAGGTGGCATCTCTTCAGCACTAATGTCTGGACACTGCAGAAGACATCTCTTTTAAACAAAGAATATCAGTAAGGGAAAGTCTAGCAGCATTTGGAAAGAGCTGGGAAACATATTGGGGGATTTTATTGCAATTCTTTGCTTATTATGGAAGTGCATTTTTCTGTGCTGTCTAACTGTAGTCTGGGATTCCATTTTGGGAACTGCACAGAGCAAGACAAAGCTGAGGAGCTGACAAATGGGCAAGCAGGCTGGCACAGAGCGTAGCAGTAACACACCCTCCCCCAACAGCTGCTCTCCCTGGACTGGCCACTCCTTTCATCATAGCCCCACAGTGATGCTTCACAGTGCACATCTTACAGGATAATCTGCACTGGCTTGCCTCAGATACCCACCTCCATCAAAGCCCATGGCAAAACCACACACATATTCCCTTGTGTTACCCTGTGAGCATTATCAAAACATAAGGAGGCTAATGCATTCCTTTAACTCAATTTCCATTTTCTCTCCCTTTCAATGCATGCTGTTAATAATGTTTCCTTAGTCCCCTACCAGGACTTGGTCCTTTTTTTTTGCCTTTAAATCAGAAAAAAAAATATACTATTGGAATCGGTTTCATTTCACTTTCAGAAAAGTGAAGCATGCTGCAGCAAATATATGCAGTTGGACTTGTGTGGCTGGAACTCCCACACATACAGACCATTTCTCCTGGAAACTGAAACACTTTTACCATGTGTTGGGTGACAAAACATGTTAGTATGTTCCGTATATAGAAACGCCATATACCGCTGTGTTTTAAGCATAATTGGGTAGGAACATTGTAGCATGAGCTCTAGAAAGTTGGACTCAGATGAGTGAGCATTAATCATTCCCAAGGAAAGGACTGAGATGAGATTTGGCTTCTATGTTATGTTCTAGGGGATATGTAGTAGGCAGCTTGTATTTGCTTTGGGAAGTTTGGCATATTCCATTGCAAGTGATTTGATAGCAAAACACATGTGTCCTGCATAAACATCAAGGAAATCTGTATTTAATGAAAGCAAGGCTGCATGTGCACATACACAGAGAAGAAAGGAGGAAAAAGAGGCAGGACTGCAACTGTACTTACAATCAGGCTGCAGATGAACCCTGAGATAGACAACCACTCATCAGAAGTAATTTTCACTCCCAAAATTCACGTCTAGATCCTCTCACCTACTGGGGAAATAAGAAAAATGTCTCCTGTCTTACAGGGCAGTGGATGCATGAACCACTTGACAAGAAGATGCCCTGTGCTCCCATACAAAATTCATGTAACAACCACATTGTTTACAGGTCAGAGATAGAAGACTTGGAGGTAGACCTTTATGCCTCAGTCGTGATTTTCTTTTTTTTTTTCTTTTTTCACCTTTGGATTCCCCTTTAAAAGAATAAAGCACTTAACTCCCAGTACTTCTAATTGCAATGAAAACCTAACAGCATTAGTTTCTTGAGCCCAATCCTGCAAATGACTCTGGGAGCAGTCTTGCTTAAATCCAGGGTAACAGCATTACCAGAATGTGGAGCTGGGCTCTGAGCAGGTAAGCGGATCCAGAAAATTAGTTGTGCCAGGAAATCATCATTTATAAAGCTTGACCTGTCCTGTGTGAAATGATGAGGCCTGTGAAACCTAAATGGGTCTTCAAGGAATAGCACTAATATCAGTCCATCATTCCAGCTCTGCAATAACCAGACATGGAAGGTTTAGTACCTTAATAGCTTGTTTATGGGTTAGCCTGGGCTCCTGTGCCCTGCACACATGGCCTCATTCTGCAGCCTTGCAAGGAAAAATCCCAGTCTTTGTTCAGTTTGCTTTTCCTACCTCTAAAAGTGGTTTCTGGAGAGGCTTTAAAAATACGGCAGCAGGAGAGAGAAGCAGAATGATTTTTGGACTTGCCTTTCTAGAAGTCTTCCATCATCCATGCTGCCTGCATTCATGCTTTGACAGAAAAACTGCTCTGGAACCACTGATGTATTCTTGTCTTTTGTGAGGTGTCAGGGAGATCTGTGCATAAAATACAGGGCACGACTGTGCATTAAGCAGCAGCATTTTCACCTCTCTCTAGCTCTCTCTGCTGCAGCATCTTCTTCCTTCATCACTGCTATAAATTAAAGGAGAAACTCCTTAACTATATCTCTTGACATTTGGATTTAAAAGTTTGGGGTTTTTTTAACATCTATTGCTATATATGCTTCACTTTTCTGTTTTGTTCCTTCTCCCAATTATTTTGAAAAGAATTGTCATGGCCACATTCACTTCATATTTCTGGCATTTTGGGATTTCAAACTTGAAAATATGTCTCAAATACCAGCATGAGCTTCAGACAATGAAATAATTAGCTTGAAAGAAAGAGCCTAAGCTGTCCATCAGCAGTAATGTCAACTATGTGACAGAATACATAGAGCTTGTTACACAGGAAAGGAAAAAAAATTAATGCAGGAAATTACTAGAATGGCATTTATTAAAAAGATAAGAAAAGAGATTAATAAAATGTAGTTGTTGGACCATTCTGAGTAGAGTGATGGGTCAGTGAAACATTTTCAGTGTTCTGATCAAGAATAATGTAAGGTGTTCAGGATGTAAAGGTAACCCAGCTCAGGTTTGTGCAATATTTGTGCAAGAAAATATTTAGCCTGGAGATAGTATTTCTGAAAGACTGGTTGGTGTTATAATTGCTTCAAGCTTCTAATTATTTTACAGCTTAAGTGAAATTACTTCTTCAGAGGAAAATATTGGTTTCTTTTACATCTATACTGTGGTGTAATTCAAGAACAGGTAAAAATTGAGCACCAAATAAAAATTTAATGCAATTAGATCATCCTTATCCACAGCAGTATTCAAGCCTAACTTTGTATATCTGAGCAATTTCATTGTCTCTATTGGCAGTGCTGTCTCAACTGGATTCTTTATGATACCTACACGTACTCCTATTCCACATCAAAACAGATGATTAATATCATATTATGAAAAAGCAAAAAAAGCTTTATTTTTATGCAACTAAAACAAATAAATCTGAAATAATAAAAATGCTTCTGACTTTTCTCTGGATATGAATCTACACACAACTGCTATGGCATATGAGAGCATCCCATTCTGTGTTGCTGCAGTAAAGAACAATCAGAGTAGTTCTTTACCTTCTTGTCTAAGATTAGAGACAATTGTAATTACCTCATCCTCTTCCATTTCCCCTTCAGGAGAGGAAGCACGGAGGGCTGGCATACCTGTGCTCAAAACTGACAGATGTTTCTGCTATTATTACAAGCTTAATCATAATTCAGTTCCCCACAGTTTGTTAGTGTGTCTTATGCTGGATCTACTGAAGCTGCGGATACATTGAAAGAAAGCAGGAAAAATATTAACTATGTTTTGCAGATCAGTTGGTGTCAATAAATATCCAGATTTTTTTTCATATGACTGAGCCAACTTAAGTTGTGTTTTTATTAAATGCTAGAAGCAGAAGATATTCTGAGTGCAAAATATTGCAAACTGGGCGAAAAAAAAGGTGATTTGGCTGTACAGCCAGTCTCCTCAAGCCACTCATTATTAGCCCCGTGCTCCTTGTGACCTTTCCTAGCCCTCTTCTGACAAGAGATGTGACTACAATAGGAGGTCAGATGCTTCTTCATCACTCTCAATCTCCACTTGAATGCTGATTTTTGGCTGTAGAGTGAGTCAATTTGGGAGGAAAGAATCTTTACGTTAGAAAGCAATCATTAAGGAAAAATTAGATGGGCTGCACCGTTGAGTAGGGCATAAGGATCTGGATGAATATAGAGTCTCTTGGCTGCTGAGATGGTGTATCTGCTTTTAAAATTGGCTGTGGCAGATTTAAAGCTCTGATTACAAAATCTCAGGTACAGGGGTGCAGAGGATGCTCCACAGGGTTAATGGTCTTTTGAGAAATACATTGAGGAAATTAAATACATTTGAAATGAAATACATTTTAAACTGAATTTGAAATACAAATTAAATACATTTGAGAAATACAGCCACCTCTAAAGTACATTTTTACCAACATACAGTCACACTTCATATGCCACAACCCCACTATTTTGGGCATGACTGTGCAGGATAGAAAACTGTGCTTTATCGTCATACACAGAGATATACAAACATGGCAGGTGGGCTGCGATGACTGCCCTCCTTAATGAACAGTAATGTTTCTTACTGCCTGGTACAGTCAGCCCTGCCCCCTGCTGCTCTTCTGTGTCTGCACATGAAACTGTTCGTGATAAAGACTCTCTTTTTCTTATTCTTCTGCATTACAGCCAGCCTTCCACTAGGATGTGAGGTGATGCAAAGGCTTATGCTTTCCATTTCTGATGGGAACGGATCCACAGCCTTGGTGCAATCACACGGATCAAGGTCTGACTTGTTGAAATGCTGAATTATGGATGAATTATTTCAAGAGGGGAAGGCATTGAAGATCATCTGGGAAAGACTGTGACTGGGATGAAGACAGTGGATTTGTAAACTGGATAGGGTCCACAAGCTAGAGGTTATATCCTCCTGACACTAGGCATCCAGGAAGAAAGCTTTAAAGCAACTTAGTAAAATCAGTAAATGGAATCATCAAATAACTCTTAAGGTTTATAGAAAGCATTTGTCATTTTTAGAATAAAAAGAAGAGATCTGCGCATTACTGGCCAAAGTGAGTGAATTATTGCTGCCGTCCTGCCCTTCCTTTTTCTTCCTGCATTCATCTCCTTTGTCTTCTATTTAACTAAGTCCACAATCACATCTTCTGGTTAAAATGGGAATAAGATAGCAGTTCCCAATGAATTTAGTAGGTCCTTAGAAAGAACTTTGAAGCAAGAAGCAAGATAAGGATTTTGAAAGAACTGCAAAGAAATTTAACCTTAACATTACTCCAACTGTTTTCCACTGAGAAATGGTCACTCTCTCATAGTCCTTCTAGCACTATTCAAGGCAATGCTTGGGAAAGATAACTGCTAAATTCATCTCTCTTTTGTAAAGCTTAAATATGTGTCTTGGTGCTACTCCTTCCTAAAAGTCTATGTGGTAGCTTTATACTTACTATGCAAGGAAAAGTCATTTAAGGCAAACTGGATAGGCAGTAGCAGAATAAAATGCACATATACGCCTTAGCTGCGTTTTTTTACCAAGATCATCTCTTGTTGCTATGGAGAGACAGGTTTTATATATGTGCCAGCAAAATCCAGTAATTCAGTGCCAAGCTACCAACTATTGCAGAGATTTCAAAGATGAGCAGCAGAAGTTTCTCTCCTAAATGGGAGATTTTGAAGGACAGAGGATATTCATCTCCATTTGTCAATTAAAGGCTTGCTCAGTCATTTGAAACAACTAGATTTTTGGCACACCTAATATAATTAACTCGGCCTGAAGTAATTATTATGAAGTCAACACAACACAGAACTCTCACGTTTATGATATAATGTAGCTATTGTGGTGCTATTTTGTTTTAAATTTGATAACATATTCAGCAGATGCCAAATGCTAGAGCTCTCTTGGCACTGTGTAAGAAATCAAAATTAAATTTAAAATTAAAAAAACAAAAAACCAAAAAAAAAACCAAAAAAAACCTAAAGGAGAGGCAAAAGGCAACATGGAAGACTTACAGGGAAAAAAAGTGAAAAGCAGTAAAAGACTACCTATGAAAAGTTGAAGTCAGAATGGATACAGAGTATTCAGAAACCACTGATCACATTCTCTGATCTGATGAAATTTTATGTGGCATTTCTTAAAATGCGGCTTTGTGCCTTAACGTTCATATTTTCAAACTTCCTTCATACCTTTAGAATAGAAGAAGTTATTTCTGGGAAAAAAAAAACTTCTTCAAAGAGATACACAATGCAGAAATAAAAAATAAATAAAAAAAGACCTTAAGTGTTACTAGCCCCCAAAGGGTTATGGTAGCTGGCAACCCTCCTGCAAAAATAGCTGTTAAAGATGAAGCATCTGGCAAATTCCACCAACAGAAACAAAATGCGTTGTTAACACAGATCCAGTGTCAAGTATTCCCTGGATTTCATGAGGTTGGCAAGAAATGAACTCAGGTGCACTGGAGTTTGTGGAGAAAAGAGACTGCCAGAAGCACACAAGGCTGTTTTGTAGGCAGTGTTAATTTAAAAGATGTTAGGAAAACCAAAGAATAGCACATTCTTGTTCTCTGCCTCAACCGTAAAATGTAGATTTATTCTCATCTGCATTTGCCTTTATCAATGCACCTCTGATTTGGGACCAGTTAGGAAAATGCTTTTAACAATGGGCACAAGGAATGTTATGCAGCATTTCAGCAAACAGCATGGTGATCTGATCTCCTGCCAGAGTCCGGCTCCAACAAAGACACCCGGTTCACAGCCTTCTGTCTTCCAATACTGCATCTTGTGATCCCATCTGCTATCAGCCTGAGCCACACCATAGCTTGCTAAAAGCTTATGCTGGCCCAATGAGCATACCTAGAGCTGTCTAGAATGCAGAAGAAATCCTACCACACATGTAACACTGTTCATTAAGCACAAAGGAGTTCAGCTACCTGCAAGCTATCTACTAAGGCTCCACCAAGACCCTTGGAAGTCTGAGTGGCTGGGGTGAAGCACTGCTGTTGCACCAGGACAGCTGAAATATCCACAGCAGTTCCTTGCTTATTGAAACTAAAATTCACTTTTTTTCCCCTTATATTTTATCTTGATCTCACTCCTCTGCTCATTTTCCCCACAGCAAACACTCCTCCTGGGAAAGAGCTGGCAATCACTGGAAGAAAGCAGGGAGCAATTGACAACAAAGGAAGCTGTGCTCACTCCCGTGGTCCAGAAAAGACGGCAATCACCATTTTGATTAAAACCAAGGCTGAACCAAGACATTTAAATATAAAGGCTTGATTTGGAACAAAGACAGACCTGAAACCAGATCTAGAAGCCTGAAGTAGGCTCTTGATAGATATCAGATTAAAGAGGTGTATTTTCCTTATCAGTTTTTCCGACTGACTACTGAGTTAAATATACCTGTTTTTTTCTGACATTCACAAGAGCTGTCATCTCAGACATGTATTTCAGTAGAATTAGTAGTTCAATATTCAGAGCTGCTTTACTATAGTGTGCATCTGAATGCATATTTGAATTCTAAACAGGTAAACATTTAATAAAAAAATCTCCACCATAGGAAGCAGAATGACAGCAAACAAAAAAGCAAGAATCAAATCCCAGAGCTGTCCTCATAAATCTCCTAAAGCTCTATAATGACCTGGTGGGCGATCAGTGGTTACGTGACATGCATTTGACAGCTCAGTCTAGTTCCTGATGGACCACACTACTTCAAGTAGATTTCCACCCTCTCCACAATCGTGGCTTTGTCTTTGTGCAACTGCAGCAACTCCTGCATTCCCAGCACCACTCCAGAGCATCTGCCCAGATCTCTGCACCACAGTTCAGAGGTCCACAGTCCTCTGACCCCCAGGGAGTTGCTTACCACCCTCAGCCCCACAGCACTATGAGGACTACCTGAAGGGAGGGGGAAGAAGGCATTGTAGCTGCTCTCCTCTGGAGGTACATCCATAGCACATGAGACAATCCCACAATGGGAAATAAAGCACAAATGCAGTGCATACAGAAAAGATTGTCTAGCTCAAACAGAAATTATGGGCTTGATGCAGGAATTAGTGGGTGAAATCCTATGCTCTGTTTATGCAGGAGCTCAGGTGAGATAAATGGTTCCTTCTGGTCCTTTTATCTGTGAGTCTGTAATTGGGCACTTTGCTGGTGATACAGAACACTCTTGTAGCAAAATTTCAAGATTTCTCTTCCTTTCCCAAGAGAAGTCTTGTGCAAGAGCAAAGACAGCCTAGAATTACCAGAGGACACATTCTCCTAGGTAAAGAAAAGACTCTAAATCAAAAGTAGTAACAGGTATGATGTTTCCCATGGGAATTCCCCCATTCCATTCCCTGTTTCCACCCTATTTATCTGTTGTGGTTTAGAAGATGTTATAGCAGACTTTACCCTAGAGCTTCTCTACCCAGCCCGGTTCAGCGCCTCAGTGCTCCAAACCCTCTGTCCTAGGGCTGGACACTGCGCTCTCACCGGCCGAGGAGCCATAAGACTAGCTCTGGTTCGTCTGCTTCCACAACCGGTGGTGATAAAGGAGGCGAGGAGGGTCTATGCGTTGTGTCCATGGAAGATATTTATTCGCATGGTGCAGCAGAGGCCAACGACCTCCCCGAGGCAGAGATGCCTCGAGGGTGACGGCCTCACATGCACAGCCACATGTGGAGCATAAACACACGTGGAGCATAGACAGCAAGATGGCAGAGGGTAAGGGGTTTTATAGGGAAACAGAGAGGGGCAGGGACAGCACACTGGCCCAGTGACCTCTGGGTACAGGGGAGGTACATGGGCGGAGTTAGGAGTACAGGAACCAATAGGGGAAACCTGAAGGAGTGGCCAGGGCCACGTGGGGGTAGGGTACAAGAACCAATAGGGAAAACTGGGGGCGTGGCTAGGACTACTTGGAGTAGGGAAAGGCAGAACAATGGGTGACGGGTACAGTCATTAAGAAAGGGGTGTGGGGAACTTGCAGCTATTATCACAATATTTCCCCATTTTTTACTAAATTAAAGAAGGAAAGGCTTTTTTTAAAACCTTCATAGCAAATTTTTAAATAACAGAAAAATGGTAAAACAACAACATAATGTAAAGCAATAACAAAATTAGTTTTGATGTGAGTATGGGGAAAACGATGATGCACCTGGCTGATTTTGATGTTGGAGCTCAGTGCAGGCTGAATTTTCGGATTGCAGTCATGTTTGAAATCTGTTTTTCTTTTGCTGGGGCTGCTAAGATGAAGGCAGGGTTTACAGCAGCGATGGAGTTTTTGTTGAAATCTTTTTTAGCTTAGGAGGGGGAGAAGTCTCTGGACGCGGCGCAGCTCTGCTAGGTGAAGCAGCTTCTGCTTGCTGTGGCTCTGCCGGGTCTGGAGTGGCTCTGCCAGGCTGCAGCATACTGCCACTAGACCCTGGCACGGCTCCGGGGATCGCCCCAGAGCGGCTCCGCCAGGCTCTGGGGGCTGTGTCTGCTACGGGCAGTTGGAGGTGGGGCCCCGCTTCTTGCCGGTCAATGCTGCTCTCAGCTGAGAGGGAAACCCTGAAAGGATGAGGGGAGGGGCCCGCACCAAAGGGAAACACTCAGATGGGGAGGGATCCGCGCCCGGGTGGGAGCTCCCCGTGGTGGGCCGGGCAGACGCAGGGACACCCGATACCACGAGGAGCGGTGACGACACAGGGACACCCGATACTGCAGGGGCCGGGACCGACGCTGACCCGGGAGTTTTTAAACTGATATGAACAAAGCACCCCAGCTTGTTGTGCCACGCAGGCCGGGTCCTGTCCCGCAGGAGAAAGGGGTAACACGTGGCTTGCGCCATCTTGTAAGGAACATGAAGTCGAGGTAGGGAGGTTTTGGGGTGCTGGAAGGAGGGTGAGGGACAGGCTCGGACCAGGGTGATCAGTCCCGGTTGGAGCAGGGGATAGGGGAGAGAGAGCTTCTCCCCCCTGAGGTCCTGGGGGTTTAGGGACAGCAGGGGAGGGAACAGACACAGGGGAAATAGCACAAAAAGGGTCTGAATTTTTTGGCAGAACTGGCTGAGTCTTAGAGTTCTTAACAGACTTATAAATCACTACAAACAAAGGGAGGAATTTAGCAATTCTTTGATCCCCAGACTGTGTGAGAACTGTCAGTTTCTCCCCGATCTTATCCCAGAAACTAAGAGACTGAACAGAAACTACAGAAACATTTGGAAAGATGTTAAAAATCCATCGAACAAAAGATTTTAAATTCCCCTTAGAAAACTGGGAATTATCTGACTTAAGGGTGGTTTTAAGGGAGGTATAAAGCTCTGATTGGGGATGGGTTAACTTCCCACCCATATTCCCCAAATAAATTCTTCCCAACACAGAAAGAAAAAATAAAAAAAAACCAAAGAAAAATTCACTGGCAAAGCCTCGCTTACCACGTCGAGGCTTCCGAGAGTGTAAAAAAAACTTTCGGCATGGTTCTCTGGTTTTAGCCGATTTCTCCTGTCCCAGACAAATGGAGATTTCTCGCCTGCCTCTTTAAACAGATCTAATAAAACTTAGACCTGTTTTCGAGGGAAGTAGCTGCTCCGATCGTTATATCTATGGCATAAAGCCTTTCGAGACACTTGCAGGGATTTTTTTATGTCCCTGTTCGGGCGCCACTTAACGCAGTGGGGGGAGGAGGGGTGGAAACAGGCCTCTGCGTTTACCAAAAGTATCTCTAAGGCTATCGAGAGATCACTCCAGCCAGCACTGCTCTGGTGCTGTACAGAAAGACCCTTCTCACACCCATGCCAGTGTAAGGCACAGATTCTCACTCACCCAGAGAGCTGGATAGCTCACGCGTTACCAGAGACAAAGAATCCAGAGGCTCAATCAGCTGGATGTTCCAGATATTTATTCCGAAGGGTTCCAGCATGAAAGAGGAAGAGGAGACCCAGGTGTCCCTAGATATAGGGATCACCTGGGGTCAGGGGGGAGGAGGCCGGGGGAACACTACAACCAATGGGGAGAAGGGAGGGATGGAGTCAGGGGTTAGGTTACAGCCAGGGGGATTTACATAATTTGGGGAGGGACCTATCATGTTACTTGGATTAGGATGTTTTGCTACCAGTGAAACCCTGCTGTACTGGGACCACTTGGCTCCCCAGCAGTTCCCGAGCTGGTATCATCCACCACCACATTTATCCAAGGCATAATTAGAGAAAGTGATATTTATTGGATTAAATCCGTATCTCCATGGGAACTGAATGACTCTGAAGATCAGAACCTTTTGTATGATAACATTTTTGTATTTTGTATGGGAATTTTGTACACTAAAAGTTAATTTTTCATTTTCCAGTGGGACAGAAGCATTAGCTGTAAAATTCTTCTGTGGATGTGGTTGAGAGAGAGAACCCTATTTTAAAGCCTTTGAAGTATGTGAACACGTCTCCTCAGCAAATGTTCCACACACTTGTTCCAGTGTGCAAAGGTTCACACTTGTTCCAGTGTGCAAAGGTAATCAATTGTACTACAGGACCTGAAGATCCCCTTGAGACTTGGCTGATTGAGAAAATGCACATGTTAATACATCATCTGTTGGGGATACCCCTTTGTGGTATCTTAAAAATCAAGACCTGCCATGTAATTCCATGGCTAGCTTCAAGACATATTGGCTCCACATCCATCCTGCAGAGTATTGTGGAATTCCTCACACCCACTATCCATTAAAGAACACTCAAATCTTTGGGACTCACAGAGTGGGGGCAGTGGCTAATAAGATTTGGGTTGATAATTGCAATTTGATTTGCATTTTTAACAACTGGGATAGCTATTGATAGCTGTAAGATTACTCATTTCATTGCTTCTGCTGTTTCTGTCTTTTCTCCTACTGTCCACTATCTTCAGCACCTCTGTGGACAACCTGTGATCTGGAAAAAAATCCCCTGAAAACAGTGTTTGAGCCACTGGGTGGTGTAAGCACCTGAAGATCACAGTTGCCTGTCTCAAACATTGTTACCACAGCAGGACATTGCCATGAGAGAAGCACAGAATGGAGCAACAGAATGGCACTGGCTCCGGGCTTCGCAAGGTCTGGCTGGCACATCCTGAGTAATGCATCCAGACAAGGCTTCCCACTGTGGCAAACTGTGTGGGACAACAACTGCTCCTACCCCTGTCACTAGTCAAACAAAAATCACCCCAGGTTATTGTCCAAGTGTCATCTCAGGCCTCGGGGGAGGTAAGCAAAGCTGGGGGAGAAGAATGTATCACTGAAAATGGACATAAAGAATCCACAAGGAGAGCTAAGTCAGCAACTGTGCTGAAGTCAGCTGAGACTGGATAAAAGGCAACTCTGGCACCAACTCACAACCCACTGACTCCAGAGAAAGACTGAGTGTGATACTAAACAGTACTAGAAGCACAGGAATCATTTAACCAAGAGAATAAGAGAACTGTGTAGCCAAGGAGCATTAATTCCTTTGTTTGTAAAAATGTACAGATAGTGAAGTTTTGAACAACCCCTGGACTTCCACCACCAAGAAGCCCGGGGTGAAAAAGGACCAAAGATCCAGGAGGCCCCTGGATCCATGGGTGGTGACTGTCTTCTGCTTGATCTTTCTCCCCCTTTCTCTCTACCACCTCCCTCCCCTTTTCTATTTCTTTCTTTCTCTCGACCTCACATTTACTGCTAAATAAAATTTGTACTATTGACTTTTGCATATGGTCTCATTTACACCTTAATTCAGGCATAATCAGATGTTAACACCTTCTCAGGGCTGAACACCCTGATAAGTGACCAGTGATGGAGACGCAGGATGGAAGACTTACTGAAAATCCAACACGGTTGCTTTAAATTAGTCCCCCAGGCTGAAAAGCACATGCAAGATGGCTCAACAAACCCAGAATGAATACAACATGCTCAGTTAGTTTTTAGTTTTTACATCTCACTTCTCTGATACACAGCTCTGCTGAATACTTGGGTGAGAGAAGTGGCTGTATAGTGGCTGAGTATAACTTAGAGGTTAACTGATTAACACCTTCACAACACATAAACCAGTTTTACAATTGCTCCTTGAGCAAGTCAGAAATGTGGCCATATCTCTCTGTTTGGCCTTGGCTCCCTCATGGCAACCAGGCTCACAAGACACTGGAAAAGATGCTGCCAAGGGAAGACAGCACCAGCAGTAATGTGGAAGAGAAATCAGCTGCACTTAGTTATTGTCAGGGGAGGCAGTGCAAGCATGAAAGTCTGCAAAGGAGGTAATTTGATCTGCTCCACTCCCAAACGCATTTTCAGACATGACTGGGTTAAACTTCCCTGGAAGTCGTGTCCTGAAATAAGGCAGAAAAAGGGAGGGATTACAGTTGAGGGGAGCATGAAAAGTAGGGGAAAGGAAGATTGGTTTTTGCATTGAAGTCTTTCTCTCAGATATACAAGTAGTATCATAAAAATTCACTATGAATAAACTTGACTAATGCTCCTTCAGAAATTTTTTTTAAAAAAGGATTTTTACCCCTGTGGAGCTTTCCTGCCCTCTGATCTCATGGTCAAACTGCTTGACCCTTCTCTACAGAGAAGAAATCACAGCTTTGACAAGACCAACAAGATTATACTGAGATCAGGACCAGCCTGGAGCTTACTGCAACAATATATTTACACAAGATGTGCTTAAAAAATACTAGCTGTCATGGGTAACAAAAATGCAGAATATTTCTGCAATCTTCTGTAATAGCTCTACACTTGGGCACTTGCACTCCTGTCCTCTGTAGAAGTTCAGCACCTTGCCACTGAAGTACACTACATTATTCAGCAATCACGAAACAGAGAGAGAGAGAATAACAATGCTACTGCTTCCAATGCTGCGTCAGATCAACGCATTAAAAAAAAAATCACTGCAATATGACCAAGAGTGCAGACAGGACAAAAGCTATGTCAAAAATTATGGTAGAAAGAGCAACTTAGCCTGGTAGAAAACACTCAGGAACGGCTCAGAAGCCTCCATTGTCATTAAGGTGTATTTCAGAGTACAAATTAATTAGCATGAGGCTTTCAGAAAATAATTGAATCCTTCATTGGCAGTTCTCAATGTGAAAGCCCTGTCACTATGGCTGAGAAAGTGATTCAGAAATGAAAATGAGAGACAGAGGGTTGCCACAATATCCAGCCCCCTCTCCAACACCAACCCATCAAGCCAGTCAGCCAGCAAATTTTGTTTTTAAATGTTATTGGTCACATACCATTATGTAACTAATATCGTATCATATTACTCCAAGCTGTGCCCTGTTGTACACCTAAGTGACAGAGCATCTCTTAATGTAATGTGGAGCGGAACAAATACAGGAAAAAATGATACAGATTTTATGGGTAGCATGGCTGCTACCAATTTACAGACTGATTATCCAAACTGATTCATATTTTTATTTTTAATACGATTACATTTCCTGCTACCTTCACCCTCCTCCACATTTTTCCCTTACGGCTCAGATGCTTTTTTTTTTAAATTCACCAAACAGATGCAAAAGCTGATATTTCTCTGCCCACATTTTTCTTGCAAAAACCCTGCAACCTTGTGCTTAATGAGGAGGAGTTTTAATAGACAGATAGAGAGGTTAAATTGCCTAACAGAGAAAAAAAGAACTGGATGAGAAAAAGATCAGGTTTCCACAGAAACAGAGCCACATCCTATAATATTCTTGCCTTTATGCATTTATTTATTTATTTCAGCTATATCTGTTTCTTAGCAATAGGTTACAGTAATGTCCAGGAATTCAGAGCTGAGAAAACTGTATTTTTAATAGGGGTCCAGATCTTCAGCTGCTATAAATCAGAACAGCTTTGCTGAAGTCCTCATTGCTAATGGCATCAGCATGATTTACACCACTTAAGGATTTGGCCCAAGTGCTCCACAGAGAAATTAAGCGTATTAATAAATTAGTCAGAAGATCTACAGACAAAGAAAGCTACCAGAAACCACCACATGGGATTATATGGAGTTTACACATTGATGCCCTCCTATGGGATGGCTTTTCAGGAAGGAAAGTATTTATGTAGGTCTCCTGCTAGTATGAGGAGAGTGAGAGAAGGTGCTGACTTCAGCCTGCAAGCAGAAAGGCAGAAGGCAGGCCTAACTAGCCACACAAAGAATAACACAGTGTTCATTTGGTTTACACCTTCATTTTCCGTACTGACCCTAAAACTCTTCTGAAGAAGACTACGTTCTTAAAATGTTAAAGATATGTTGACAAACTGATTTTCAGTTACCCATTAATCACTCAGCTGCATAGATGTTTCTCCCCAGACATTTAATGGTGTGATAAGGAATTTCATGAGGAGCAATGTATTGGTGTTATACCTGGAACTCTGTGCAATACTGCATTGGGCAGATGAACTCAGAAGAGGCTTTGGAAACTGCAGCATTGTTGTGCCAGCTAGTTCAGTGGCATTTTAAATTTCCTTCTGCAGAACTAAAATAAAAACAAAATCCAGTTTTGCTAGAATTAAAGAGAGACAAAATCTGACACCAAAACTTTCCCACTGCCCACATTTGAAGCTGTTAAATGGATCTCCATGTGGAGTTTTTGCAGCTGAACTTCATTTTCCTAATAAACTGATTAGGAACTTAATCCCAGATCTACTGAAAAAAAATTGATTTTTGGAGCTTTTGAAACCTAGCTCCAGATCCAAATCATCTGCTTCAGACCTGTCTCCTGGGTTTGTAGGAACTATTTGACCACCTAAAGGTAGGAGGGAGTGGTGTAGTGCTTTGATAATGCACAATGATAAGGAACCCTTATATTCATGTCCAGACTTGTCTGTCTTTCTGTGCCCAGAGAGCATAGAAAGATTGGGAGCCTTATTTAGGGTTTTTTTCACCACAATTCATCTGGCAGAACTTGTAGAGTTAGTTTGATCTGAAAAAAAAATTATGGGAAAGACTTTTGACTTATCTCTTCACAAAGTCCTGTTTAATACCTTGATTGATGATAAAATGGGGCGGGGGGGTCAAGTGCACCCTCACTAAGGTCACAGATGACACAAAGTTATGTGGGAGAGTTGATCAGCTAGAGGGTAGGAAGGCTCTTCAGAGGGATCTGGACAGGCTGGATCAGTGGAATGAGCTACCAATTGTGTGAGGTTCAATAAGGCTAAGTACTGCATGCTGTACTTGAGTCACTACTACCCCATGCAGCACTACAGGCTGGGGGAAGAGTGGCTGGAAAGCTGCTCAGTGGAAAAGAATTTGGGGGTGCTGGTCCACAACCAGCTGAACATGAGCCAGTGTGTGCCCAGGTGGCCAAGAAGGCCAATAGCATCCCAGCCTATATTAAAATTGCAGAACTAGAGCAAAGATTCACCTCTTATATTCAGCACTCGTAAGGCACACCTTGAATCCTGTGTCCAGTTCCAGGCCCTTCATTTCAAGAAACAAACTGAGGTGCTGGAGCATGTCCAGAGAAGGGCAACAAAGTCGGTTAAATGTCTAGAAAGTGTCCTATGAGGAGCAGCTGAGGGAGCTGGGGTTGTTTAGCCTGCTGAAAAGGACAATTGGGGTGACCCTATCATTCTCCACAATTACCTGAAAGAAGGTTGCAGCCAGGTGGGGATTGGCTTCTTCTCCCAGGCAGCTAGTGACAGAATGAGAGGACATAGCCTCAAGCTGTGCCAGAGGACGTTCAGGTTGAGTATCAGACAGAACTTCACAGAAAGGGTTGTTAAGCTCCTGGGTGAACTGTGCAGAAAGGTGGTATAGTCACCATCCATAGAGGTGTTCAAGAAACAACTGCACATGGTATTTACTGCTATGGCCTAGTTGATACAGTGGTGATTGGTCAAAGTGTAGACTCAATGGTCTTGGAGGTCTTTTCCAGCCTAAATAATTCTGTGATTCTGTGAAAGGAAGAAAATTATTTCTTGTGGCTGCATAAAGCAGAAACATACATCCAGGGAAGGATATACATCCTTATGTTGTCACTTCAGGGATCTGTTCTCGTGAGCACCACAACTCCCCACACCTTATGATGGCCACCTGTCAAGGACATCACTGCATCTCCGCAGAAGAGACCCCAGAGCACTATTATGCATATAACCCCAATTGTAAAACAGCAGACACAGCTCACCCCATCAGTCAGCCTGACTGCCCAATAGGGTTTGCTGAGCCTGGCCACAGTGGGCATTTGGCAGAGACAGAGCAGCCCACTGCTGCACTCCCAGGGCACTGCCTGCTGAAGCTGCCCCAGCAGGGCCCAGCCATGCTCCCCTCACTGCCCAGCAGGCCAGCTGCCAGCACCCTTCATTTCAACAGGCTTCTCTGCAGATCTCGAGCTCATTCCTGTTAGTGTTTCCCTCTGACAAGAAGGTGGAGCATCTCTAACATGCAGCAACAAAGGTGGTGTCCACCAGGGAGGCCAGAGCAAGCAGGCAGGCAGAGGAGGCACAGTGGGGAGACACCTCACCTAGAAATCAAAGAACTTGTAGGAACACTGCAGACCGCCACCTCAGCCACACGCAGGCAGGACTCAACTTTTTTTCTGGCCACATCCTCCCTGTGATCAAAGGTGACAAAGAATTGCCTTCAGTAGAAGAGGTGGGTGAAGGATTTTCTATCGACTGGTTGCCTCAGCTGCTGTCTCCTGTTCTGCGTTTCATCACTTCAGGGGAGAGAGAGGGAGACAACAGGGAGAGAAAAACCAGAAGAAACTCTTCCCATATCATTCTCTCATTAAAAGTTTGGATCTTCATTGTAAAGCTGCATACTCTTTGTTAAAAGAGCTAATAATATTTGACAGCAGAAGTAAAAAATTTTACAAAATAATAACAATATAAAATCAATGTTTTATCCCAAGTCACGCAAAATTATTCTAGTTGCACAACACAGTATTTTTTCTTTGATCAAAGTCTTACCTGATTTCTATTTTACCTCAACTCTAACCAGTAATACCTTGCCACTTTACTAAAAATTTTATCCTGCTCTAGTCTGTAAGTCTTACCATCAGTGTCTCACAATAAGCCATGAGAACTTGCTGGATTACCCCAAGTTCTCCTGGAAGTCAAAGAAACACAGAAATTAATATATTATTATTTTCATCTGAGATTTTTTCTTTGATTTCATTTTTCAGATGTCTCTGTCTATAGGCTCACAATAATTATAATAATCTTTGCTCATTGGTAACTTAGTGCATGTGATTATATTCTTAGCAGCAGTACTTTCCTAAATGCTGACAAATCTATTTAGTATTATAAAACTTTTCATATGTATTATCTAACCAAGATTCCTACAGCAATTAAGGAATTAAAAGCAAAAATAATTTTTTAAATGTTGGAAATGTAACTACATGTTTTTTGTCAATGAAAGCATGTAGATTGGCTGTAAACCTCTTTGAAAAAACTGCTGTTTCTCGAATTTATAATATCACAATTCTACTTTTTGGATTCTCTGTTGATATGATAGTGCACATCATTCTTCTCCTTAGAATCAATATTTTGAATATTTTGTGGGTTATAACTGATTTGCAGTTAGCATCTGAGTCACTAAACACATGTTGCTTCTTTTTGCTTCTGAGATAATTTGAGTTCAATTTCCACACAGTGCTCTTTGGTCAGGATGTTACATAGTAATTCTTGTAAGCATCAAAAACTTTTCTCTTTAATGTGCTTATTTTTCTCATATTTTTTGTTCAAGGATGTATTTAGGCTTGGCTTTATTGATCCGCTGGAAAAACAAAAAAAATTGTTCCTAGGTGTGGGTCTTGCTGTTATGTTCATGAAAAATTATTTGCCTTGGATCTACTTTGCATCTCTCAGCAGTTTTTATCAATATCTCCTGGTAAACTTTAAAAGTTACACCACTTCTGCAGGATTTTCTTCATCTTCACATAGTGCTGACAACCAGGCGCAGTCCATGAGCTGTGAAAATGCTGTTACCACCATTTATTCTCTGCAGCAGTGTCATCCTAACTACATGCCACGAGGGTATTTTCAGCAGCACCTGCAGTCTGTACCAAGTCTCTCTTTCTTTGTGTGGTTTCTATATAGTCATTGAACCACTCCAGTGCCCAGAGAACAGATCATATTGAACACTTTGCTCCATCTTTGAACAACATTTACCAAAAAATCAGAATGTGTTCTGCATAAGTTCATTTTGTATGATTGCATCAGCTGTTTCTGCTACCATAATGGCTGCCTGATCCTATTTCACTGGGGAAGGGTCAGTTTCAAAAGCATCACTCTGTTCTTCTTGAAATCACCATGCACTCACAGCCTTGTTTTTGTTGCTGTGAGTAGTTCATCAATATCTCCTCCCTGGACTTGCTCTCCAGCAGTCAAATAAGTAGGTTATATCTATCCGGCTCTTTCCAGGTCTAACCAACTGTTCTCTAGCAGTTCCAATGATAGCTCAAAATCTGGTTGGTATTTCTGGAGAGCTACAAATCTGCTGGAATAAGAAATCGTTCATTTTGTCATGCCTATTTTGTCATACAATGCTTCACTGCTCAGCAGCAAAGTAGTACCTTCTGACAATTCCAGTTCAAAAATAAATCCCTTTGTAACTCTTAAAATAAGTCTGTGTCTGGTCTTTTACCAGTTACTAATCTTTTTTTACCAAGAACACTTCTGTTCAAACAGAATGTCTACAGTTTTTGTGATGCATGTGGGCATTTGGGAAGCTTTCTAGTATAGATATGGTTTCTTATGGTACAGAAGTTCAATTTATCACTTGCAGAAACAGACTCATAAAAGAGAATTCTGTCCCATTCTCTTGCTAAAATGTCCAAAATAATCCCATCATAATTGGACTATACCAATGTCAGAAATACAAAATTCTGGCAAGTTCCACTACCAGCATTTTCCAGGTAACCATGTTTTTAGGTAGCAGACTTACACTCCAAGGCCACAGTTGATTTGTGAAAATCAGTCATTACAGCAAACTCCATTGAAGTGCACTTGGCATTTGTCATCACATGCATTAGAGATTTATTTAAGTGCTTCTATTCCAAGCAGACAGCTTTCAAAACTGGAAAGTGACAATGGCTCTGGGCAGGTTTCAGAAGGCCAGTCTGCAAATTCATGCTCTGCAGTTAGCAGTACATTGGCACATGGATCTTCTGAAGTTGTGTAAATCATTCCATTTCTTCCTTGAGAATTTGGAAAAATGTCCACTGGCTCCCTCTTCTTCTCTGCTTATCTCCATAGATGAGACATTTCTTCTTCAAACCCCCAATAAAACAGTCTGTATTGTAAGCTGCACAACAATTCAGCAGCTCAAGTAAATAAAAACAGTAGTAGCAGATGTACAAATGAAATGGCATCCAACTTCACTTCACCAACCATCTTGGAAAAGCAACTCATGCAGAAAGGTTATTGCACACAAAAAGACTGAGTTACATAGATAAATCTGTTTGACTCAGAATTAGCAATCGTTATCAAGCTGGTTAAGCACTGCTCAGTAAACACAGTTGGTCAAGTGCCTAGAGCCATCAATTTTCCCACCATGCACAGTGGGATCAAGCCAGTGAACAGAAATGGAAAGGTAGAGGCTCTTCTTTTCACCCAAAATTATGTGCTTACTCTTTTCCATTTCTCCTGTACAGATGCTTGGAAAGTAGTATAGAAGGGCAAGCTCTCACATATTGAATCTGCAAGAACACATTGTTTGATTTCTTTAAAGGGTATGAAGGCCTTCTCACAAAAGGGCATCCTCTGGAATTTTTTCCTGACTGCTTTTTATTGACTTCCTGGATAGAAATGCAACTCCTCATTTTCTAGGCTCTATTTTGGTATTAGAATAAAGAAATTTGAAGTAAAATTTCTTTAAATTGGAATACAAACACCCTCCTCAATGCTTAATGCAGAGGAACAGACACAGTTTTAAAGCACAATCACATTCACCTTTCCTGAGGGCCCTCATGCGGATTGCTGAGCTTTGCACTGGCATAGCCAGTTCAGATTTCACTTGTCTGGAATTGTTGGAAAACTGCAAAACAACCAAAGCACACTGAAACTTGATCACAATAACCTGATAACTGCAGGTGTAAACCGACATGGCAACCCATCCACCTCTATCTCAGCCTTCAGAGGCTGCATCTCTACAAACACAGGGCCAGGGCCAGAGGTAACTGGTCATGTGGATCACCATGAGTTCTTTATGAATTAAACTATACATATGGTGACTACATATTTTCTTCCAGTTCCTACCCGGGTGCTTTCTAAATCAAGCAGATTTTAACCCAGTGTAATTTTTCCAGAATTTTATCCTTCAGAATACCTGATTAGCTCCTACTCTTCTGAGCTTTTGCTTCTGCTGTTTCTGTTAGGGTTGCACTGCACCAACATTGTCAACCAGACATGCTCTTTCCATGCACAAGATAGTTTTCAATACTGACTTTTTTCTTCAGTCATTCTCTCATTTCACCCACAGAAGACACCTACAAGTAGCTAATCTGCACTCCACATTCCTCCATTTATGACCCACCATTTTAGGAAAATTTCTTTAAGTCCTTCATATGCCATCAAAGAATTATAGAATGGCTTGGGTTTCCAGGGACCTTAAAGATCATCTAGTTCCAACCTCCCTGCCATGGGCTGGGACACCTTCCACTAGACTGAGACGCTCATCCAACCTGTCCTTGAACATGTCAGGGATGGACATCCCCACGGAAGAGAATTAGTTCTTTTTAGAGGAAACAGCTTCCAACTTTTCTCTTGGTAACTTGAGTACAGCCAGATCCAAAGTTTTATCGTGCTTTTTATCTTTCCCTGCAAATGGGTCATGATTTTCCCCCAGTAACCAATTCATTAAGTGCCTTTCCAAACTGGTGTATCTGTCTTGGCTCAGAGAGGGCCATGCACCAGGTCCAGGGCTGGCACAGCAGATTATGTGAGTCACTGTCCTGCCAGGCAGCATGGCAAAACCTCTATTAACACATCTTGTTAATACACATAGAAGTGTCTCCCAGGGTTTTCTTTCCTATCCTAATATGCCACTTTGCCTTTTATTCCTCACTGCTTCCCCTTCCTGCCCTAGGGAAATATCTTATTCTGACAATTCCTATAACTATTTAATATCCTTGACCTTTTAGTTTGAAGATTTTGGTAAAAGGGTTAGGTATCACCACTCACTCCAACTAAAGCTCATTCCAGTAGTCCTGATTCCTCAGGGAAAGTGATAGCTCAGAATCTGTCCAGCATTCACAGATCTTAGGCTCCACCCATGGCCATTATTTTGTTGTTGTTGTTGTGAAACCCTTTAACCATCTTGAAGCTACAGCAATTGACGGGCCAGATAAATTTATGCAGTTTCCCTTGGAACTCCAGCAGAGAGCTGCACAGATGTGCCCACTGCATGAGCAATCCCCCATTGCTTTTTGTTTGTTTTGAGCCATGCTCTCTTACACCTCACTCCATGCCCCTTAGCTCTCCCACTGGCACAAACAACACACAATCAATTCTCATAGGCTTTACTCTGTGCCTTTCAAGATTTCGCCATGACTTTTCCAGACTGAAGAGTCCTAGCTTATTTAGTCATCTTTGCCCACCCCCATTGCCTCTGAATTCTTTCTAGTTCCACTACATTCTTCCTGAGACAAGGAGATGAGAAATGCATATGGTATTAAAGATAGGAGTGAACCAAGGTTATTTTCTGCTTTGTTCTTTAATCCTGTCTTGGCAATTCCTAACATTTTAATTGGTTTTCCATAAAAAAAATTGCTTATAATTTGAAGGATCTGTCAGAACTCCAAGATCTTGCTCCTGGGGGCAACAGTTAGCTCAAAGTCCATAAATACATAGCCTGATGTTGGGGTTTTTTTCCATGTATACACATCTTTCCACAGCCTGCAGTGTCAGAGCTACAGCAAATAACATGGGAGTCATTGCACTTCTAACTCTCCATTTCTTCAGTGTGCTCTTACAGCATCCCAAAAAGGGCCAGAAGTGGGGGTTGCTTCTCTCTAGCTCCAGCTGCAGAGTAAAACAAATGGACTGACTTCAACCATGGATTTACAGTAAAATGGGGTGCAGCCACAGATTTGGGTGTCAGGACAATTCACATTCTTCTCTATCAGGTGATACAAGAGTGAGCAGATTCCACCCACATGCCACCACTGCCACAGAGTTCACCAACTCCTGTGTGGCAGATATAAAACAAGCACATCAAAGACAACCTTTTGACTCAAGAAGAGTTTAAATTCTTAGGAGACAAAGAAATGAAAGGAAAAGCACACAGAGTGAAGTGAACTTACAAGGATATGCAGAAAGCCAGAGCAAAACCCTCTGAGAGGGAGAGGCAGCTCCACCCCTAAGCTATTTCAGAGTCTTGTTTGCTGCCTACTCTAACCAGAATTGAATAAAATATTAAGGGAACCATTTGTTCCTCTAAAAACAAAAAACTTAAGGTGATAAATAAAAAGATTCCTACACAGGGGTTGCTTTTCTGTTCTTGCCACTCAAGCCTCCAGCCAAAGTCACCCAGAGCCGATCTCTGCTCTCATGTCCTGCTAGACAAAGGATTGTCCGACACACACCAAAACTATAGATCTGGATAATGAATGGAAACTTTGCCTATAGGCAATAGGAGTGAGGCTAGAAAAATTTTGGAAAGAAACAAGCTTATAAATATTTGAGATACTCTTTTCATTTCATGCTTTTTCTTTTCTTTTTTTCCTTTTTCACCTCTCACTCTTCTCTCATCCCCTCCCTATCCTCCCCCAACTCAATATACTTAGCAAAGCACCCATGCCAAGCAACTTCAAGTGGAGCCATGGCAAAAATTTACAACATGCAGGAGCCAAGAAAACATCTCCATTCCAAGCTGCATGCAGGCGTGGGCGGACTCAAGGTGTCATATCAGGCTGTCGAATAAAGTATGAGGGGACAACACTGAATCAAAACCCTTTAAATGAATTGTTTTGTTTTCGTTCAGTGCCTGGTAGGTGCACCTGTGCTCCAGATGATATACATCTTTGTTTTCCTGCTTAATATTCAGCACATGAGACACACGCATAGAAAAATAAATAAAAGGGAGGAAAGCATGGAGAGAAGATAGATTTTTTTTTTTCTTAAAGTGCCTTCAGAATTAAATCTTAAGGGTAAGGTCATGCACACAGGAGGCTGGAAAGACTGGGCAATTGCCTGTAAGGCTTGCAAAATAAATAGAACTGGCAGGTAGGAGATGGGGGCACTGAAGACAGGAAAAAAGGCTGTATCTCACACACTGCCAGGGGGACTACGGGTGTTTGATAGCATGAGCAGGTGCAGGAGTGAGTCTTAGAGTCTAATGGAGAAAAGGGGTCTCCCTGGTGTCTCTTGTGACTGTAATGCATTTCCCCCAAGATGCAGCTGAAATATATTGTTGCTTCTGTTGTCCTGATGCAGGTGAACTTGCATAAAAGACTGTAAAACTAGTCAGCTATTTCACAGGCTGGAATCTTGGCAAAACAAGCTGCCATTGCATTGAGTGAAAGTAATAAAAATAGGAGAGGGAGGGAAGAAGGGCTTCTGCAAACACAGGCTCCCTCATAACCAGTGAATCCTTTTTCCTCTTTTCTTTTTCTTCTGTGCAGTGTCAGGAATCAAACGGGCAGCAGCTCCTGCTAGATGTGAGCAGTGAACTTGCCCTGCCCTCCAAGATAAAAGTTTGAAAAACTGAAATGGAATCTGCTCCTAAGAGCACAAGCTGTTAGAGCAAACCAAACTGGAGCTGCTGTGTTCGTTTTTCCCTTTAGAATATCACCCCGGTATTTTGCAGCGATGGCTTCGTACCCTGAGGCCCTTGAACAATTGAGGCAGGGATCCTAATTTTTCTATTGACTTCAGCAAAGCCCTTCTCTGAATTAAACCTAGGAGTTTAGTTGGCTTTCTGAAGAGGTTAGTAAACTATTTGCAGTATGATTACTATTTAGCTCAAACTAAGCTCCTTTAAAAGCCTTATATAAGAACAACGTTTTTAGGCTTTGATTCCCTGTAGCCTCCATACTGAAAGCCGAAATCTAACAGGGCAAGTGTAGGCGGGCAGTGCCACATGTGAGAAATCTGTCCAGGGACTAAGGAAAAAATTGTCTACAATTACAGGTCTTTGTTTTGATACACACTAAGTTAATTAGTCCTCACGTATCCTAGTCCTAGATATCCCACCAAATCCCTAGTGCCAATCTGGTTTTTCTTTCTGGGACCCTTAATAAGCACCCACCCACATCTCCCCCAGCATCTTATGCTTTTTCATGTGCTCACCTCTCAAGCAAAGGACTGGGTGAAAGCCACCAAACTGTCTAAATTAACTGCAGAGAGCAAAAGAAATATGACTGAGCATACTCTACATTAGGAGCAGGTAATGTTTCTGGCAATATAAAGGCAGAAAGATTTAGAAGGGATGGAGTCACAAGTATTCATCTGGGAATGGATTGCAACTGAAGCTTTGCCCTTCATCAATGTGCTGTGTTGAAACCAAAATTGGTAATTATGAAGCTGATCTGTGGACTAACACAGTAGAAGTCACAAGCATCCCTATTACATTCAAATGGTTGCTACCAGGCACTTGGTGATACTCGAACTTTATTTCCCTGTCCACTCCTGAAAGGATCTTTTGTCAGGGAAGGATATTCCATCTTTGGGAAGCTGCCTTCCATAGATACATCATGGTCTCCCCACAAAAAATTGGCATTAGCGTTAGCATTAGACCGAAAAGATTTCAGTACAGTAACAAAATACAGGGTCAGAGATTAGAGAGTTCATAGCAAGGATTTTCTCACTAGCAAAATGAAAGCTTCAATATTTCACTTCAGAGAGTAGGACCCAACAGAAGTACATCCCCTCTTTATCACTTCAGTAGGCAGAAGCATTATTAAGGTCACTGAGGTGTAAGGATGGGAAGCTGAAGGCCTGAAACTGTACCCCTGTGTATTTTAAAATGTAGGCTTTTACAGTAGTACCAGCAGATAGCAGCTGTTTTAAAATATATATATATATAAAAGGCAGAACTGAGAAGCAACATTTTAAAGAAAGACGTAAGATGAACCCAAAACAAGAAAGCCCTTTCTACCTTGGAACAATATGTGAAGATGCATTTCAAGTGTCCCCAAGCCTGTTCACTGCATTACATGATAATTTGTAAGGAAATCTGGAAATAATTGGCTTGGCTTTGGTGATGACAGAGCCTCTGGTACTGCCCAGCTGAAATTTTCTCCTTACTTTATTCTTTCTTGCTGTCTCTGGCAAGTTGTTTCCATACTTGTCCTATGATGCCTGAATTTTTCACCCTCCCCCTATTAACAGGAACACACACAACACTCAGTTAAAAAAACCCCTTCAAATCCTGTTAGAAAGGCCTTCATTAAAATTCTATTAATATCTATTTGTCTCACACTGTGAATAAATTGTTGACACTTCCATGTTCTTCTAAATAAAGCCAAAAATAAAGCACTATCTTTCTGAAAAACACTTGACATGCAAGAACAGCCAAGTTCTTGATAGAGCACACTATATTTTCACTAAGGGCTCCACTGTTGAATATTCTGGCAGCTTAAGATATTCGTCTAAACAGTAAATGCTGTGATAATGGATGCAACATTTCACAATTTAGTTGGGGATCTGCCTACATGAGACACAGTTGCTAAGAAATGGACAGATGGAAAAAACCAAAATATTTTTTCAGGCCCCTGACTTTCACTAGCTTTTCACTCCATAACCCTTGGATTGAGATCATGAAGTTCCAGATAGGTTGAAAAAGAATCAAAATTTTTTAAATATCCATGTATTTACAAGCTTTCTCCCTTCTCCCCTGTCCCTCCTAGGTAGCAGAAGTTCTGCCCGTGTCAGGGAGCACGGCAAACCTATAGAGCAAACCTAAGTGGCATTTTCTAGCAGCACTGCCATTTGCCTTTAATATTTTGCAGAACAACAGGAAAACATTCCCAAATCAAGTACCCAGCAGATACTTTGAAAAGGCTAATCTAGGCAGGAGAAACTGAATAGTAGCCAGGTGAGTCAGAGGTCAGCAGTCTTCTGCTTCACATCAGATGTAAGGTTCTTCACAGAAGTCTTTATGTCACATAAGAGAGTCTTACTGCAGTTTTAGCAGTTAAAAAAACTATGCATCTTTCCAAGGCAGAAGTTTGTGTGAAAAAATTAATCATTCCAGAGAAATGGTACTTTGCTAGGCAAAATTATAATTATTTGGCCTTATCTTTTATCTAAACAAGACACAGCTTCCCCTTATCCTTTTAAGACTTTTTTACATCTCAAATTTTTCATTTGTCCTGTTACCCACTTAGGAGAAGTTCTCTTCCACATTTTTCCCATTACCACTCTTTTCTCCCCTCTCTTCTGCTCCTCATAAGCTGCTAATTTATCATTTGTGGTGGTATCAGCTTAGCCTGTGGTAGAGTCATGGTGGTCCAAAACTGCTCCAAGATGCTGTCATGTGTTTTTTTTGGCAGATGTGTCTAGCTCTAAAGTCTGATTATTTTTATTGCTGAGAAGCTCCGAGTAGGGAGATTTCCTGTGCAAACCATTTACTACAAGCAACTGGTGCAGAGGTCTGGCAGATTTGAGGTCAGCACTGGAAACTGCAGAGCTAAAGCCAAGGAACTTTTCACCACAGATCAACACGAACCCTTCAAGGATACTTACTTTTGACCTTTACACTAACCTGAAGAATATGCTCAGTGAAGTTCTTTCATAATATTGAGCTTTACAATTTAGATCACCAGTAGGACTTTGGTGCCAAGCCAGGGAAGGTGTCATCTGACTGCTTGCCCCATTTACATTGACCTGAAACAACTTCAAATATAGGATTGCCAGGGATTTGTGAATAAACTGACACAGCTGAAGAAAAATAAAATATTTTGGAAAGCAAAAGCAAAACCATGCATGGTTTGGCTCACCACTGTCTCGAATGAGACTTGAATTCCTATGAACATTAGAAGGATGTAAAACCTCAAAAGAAATCACGAGGTCTATATAACGAGTTCTATTTTTTTCACACATATTCTGGCCTTCATTCACGAAGATGTTCCTATGCCATGTTTGGCTTCAACAGAACCATTTTCCTGCTAACACACACTGTCCATTAGCTCTCCTGGTTTATTTCCAGGCACTGCTTTGCACATGCAGACAGGTTACAAAAGTCTGTAGAGGACTTAGTGCACTGGCCATCAGCACGGTGTTTGGTTGTCCACACAGAAGATCAAAATGCATATAGAGATGTCAGGATACCAGTTCACATGCACATATCAGGGCTCCAGAATTTAATAAACCCAGTCTCCCTTAATTAAATAGAGGAAATGGTCTGGATTTTTTCCACTCTTTTCAGCTCACAAAACACTCCAAATCTCCTTAGTACTTTTAGAGTTGGTCAAATTTCTCACTGTGAAACGACCACTGCACCTAATTCCTCAAGTCTCGCAGGACTCACTGTAAACATTTCTGGTCCATCCACACTCAGTAATTTAGCCTTGGAGACATCTTTCCTCATCAAAGAATATACTGCTTCTTCTTTTCAGTGTTTCTAGATATGTATTGAAGGAGCATCCTTTTCCCAGTGTGTTTCTCAGGAAAGTTTCCTTGCAGAGGAAATGCAAGGGTGGAATCATGGCTTAAATCCTCCAACATACTGCAGTCAGAACAAAGTGAAAGCAAAGCAAAATACAACAAAAATGGAAAATACCTAACACTTTAAGCATTACAATGGCTAGCAAAAGCACTGGGCTGGGATTTTTCTGAACCTCGCAATGGTGTGGCAAGCTGCAAAATAAGAGGAAGGTATTTTGTCAGGAAGGTAGTCAGCATGGTGCTGCTCCCCAGGGACGCAGCCCAAATACTTGCTGTTGGTTGTTTGTGTGTTGTTTTTTGTGTGGGTTGTGTTTGGTGGGTGGGTGTTGTTTTTTGTTGGTGGGTGGGTGGGGTGTGTTGGTTTTTTTGTGGGTGTTGGGGGGGGGGGTGTTTGGTTTGGTTGGTGTGGTGTGTTTGGGTTGGGGGTTGGTTTGTGGGTGTTGGTGTTTGGTTTGTTGGTGTTTGGGTGTTGGTTTTTGTTTGTGTGTTTTTTGTTTTTTCACTTATTTTTAATTTCAATCTTGACTTGTGATCTCCCACTGGTTTGTTTTCAAACCAACACACTTGCCCACACAACAGCAAGGTACTTCAAATCTGCTTTGAACTGTGTTAATCAATGTATGCAAGTGTCTTATAGTACAGGCCAGACACCTCACAAACTGGCCCTGCCTGAGAGCTGCAGAAAAAACAGACCCATAATAACATAAAAATGTAAAAGTATCATTGAGCAGAGAGAGAGAGACGCATTAACACTATTTCTAGGTACATCCTTGAACAATGGAGCAAACCAAACAATTTTCCCTGTTTTGTTACACCTGAACACAAAGAGAGGGATCCTGTGAGTCACTCCAAGCACCTCCTCCAGTGGTGCCTGCGGGGCCACAGTACCATACAGAACTGAGCCAAGAGCCAACCATTAAAAGAAACCTGCTCATTAAATTTTCATGCTCATATAGTGATTTAACCCCAGAGCCTTGTAAGACAAGTATTTCAGCACATTATTTTCACACATCTCCACCAGGTCCACCACATTCCATCTCGTTATTTTTGCAAACACAACCAGTATTTTATATTCTCCAGTTCATTCATTCTTAATGTTTGTGATTCCTCTTATAAAGCTTTGAAATAGCACTTTTTCCTCAAAAGATTTTGTCTTTTTCCACTTGGCCAATAATATTTCTGCTGTCACATGGTGGGAGCCAAGACAGCTTTGGTTTGTTTGCTTTTTCGTTTATACACTAGCATCCCTGATCTGCCTTTCCTGTAGATATCAAATGAAATGAGAAACATTAGCATCTCTGGTGCAGGACACTGAAAAGGTGTGCATGGCCTCGTCCCAGGAAAATATGAGAATTTTCTCCTTTATCCTAATGTATTCCTTACATTAGAAGATAAAGGAGTGGAATTCATCTTGCCTAACATCAGTACAAACACAAGCAACTTAGATTTCCTTTGTAGATGCAGAAAGAAAAAGGCTCTTGCCTTTTATCATGCTTTATACCATGCTCCATCTTCTCCCATGAGAAAAGCCATGTTATTGAAATATGGTCTCTTTCCATTCACAGCAGCAGTCAAGGCTGACTGCTCAGATGTAAATGGTTATTTCATACTCTCAGAGTTACATGAGGTGAAGTCCAGCCAATGCATCCTGATCACATAAAAAACACAGAACACTAGAAGAAAAACAAGGGTTTTCTTGCAAAGAAAGTTAGTATTTTCAGTCTGTGTCTTCTGAAACAGTACGATGACAAATGGAGATGGCACTTTGTAAGCTTTATATTTCCACTATTTTCAAACTGGGAGCTCAGCTGATGAAAGAACAGAACTGGCTGAATTTGTATTACTACATTCTTGGACCTTCACTGTCCTCTGTTACACAGCTATTTATAGAAAGGTTCAAAAATTTAAAAATACTTTTTAAAAGGAAGGATTTTGTGGTTTTCTCTTCTGGTGTAAAATATAAGGCAGCAAAGACCCAGGCACTTGAGTTAAAATCCCTGCAGTTCTCTAGGATTTGATCTGAACTGGCACCCAGGATTTCCAGAGCCATGGAACTGCCCTGACTTTCAGCTGCCCTTGACCCCTCGGACACACTCTTGGCAGTTTCCTGTTGCAAACTCAGCCAAGGCAGGGGTAGCGCAGATGCATGGATTGCTTATTGCCTTTTCAATGGTGTTGTTTCCATATCAGTTTAGTCAATTTTCCTGTTTATTCACCTTGATTATATTCTGCTCAGTGCAGGAGAAATCACTCTGGGTTCAGCTATCTCATGTAAATGCATAGCTTACATTTTTATTTTCGGCGTGGACAGCTAACATTTCTGCAAAATGCCAATGACTGCCGCATGCTGGAGGATGCTGGCTTTTTGTAGTAACTTTCTTCAGAGAAATAGATGCATTTCCAGTTTAGTGAACTGAAAGGATCAGGCCATGTGGATTCAATACAAGGAGAGAGAAGGGGGTTGGTGACCTCATTTCGTTGCTTTGAGTGCAACTGCATCTATGCTGTTCCATAAAATTGCGCAAATGTAAACGAGGTGTGAACTGCTTTCACATCTCATTTAGGTAACAGATGAGGCATGAAATGTGTTTCACAGGCACGTGTGCCAGAGCAGTATGCTAAGGCTTGTGACAATGAAGAACTCATTTTTTCACACACAAGAACCCCATCTCAGAGCACCGGATTAGCTCTGAAAAAATGTGTGAAGAGGATAGATATCATCAAGAAATGGCACATTGTCTCTCAAAATGTTTTGGACAGTAATAGAAGCTCCTGGGGTTCTCTGTCATTGCAAAGTTTGATTTGTTTTTCTTTTACCACAAAATAAGTCACCTTCAGATAGTACCAAACAATGGAAATAAATGAGTAAACATAAAGTCTCTGCTCCTAGTAATGAGCTTCTGAGCCAAAAAGCAGATTCACTTCCCCTGAAGAGCAAGAATCTAAAGTAAAAAAACTCTTCAGATATTTTTTAAAAAAACACAGGTTGCAAGAATGTTCTTGCCAATCACAGCACATGTAACATCACAGGGCTTTTTTTACTTTCTAAAACAAGTACAGATAAGGTAGAGGACAGTTAAATCAGGTTTAAGGTAAATGAACGCAGCTATGAAAAAATTTGGGAAAAGATGAAAAAAAGAAAGCCAAAGTCATCATAAAATAAAAAAAGTTAAAAGTAAAAATGCATTCTAAATTAGAGAGACTCTGCGAAGAACTATGCAACCTATGGAGAGATATTCACCCCCTTGATATCAGGTGAGCATAGAAGGATATTTGCTGACAGAAAGTCAGAAGAAAATCTAAAATGTATTTTGATGCCAGTGGCACAGTTGAAAAGTTCAGCAAAGGACACAGTCATGAGGAGAACTTCACATGCTAAGGGCAGCAGAAATGTAGACATCCAAGAGCAGAGCAAAGCAAAACTTCCTTCGCATCACAATGATAAAGAGCTCAAAAAATGTTCTGATTTTTTTAGAAACCCACCAAAAGTCACTTCAGATGTCTTCAGCATTTATACCTTTTATCACAGAAAAGGTTTGAATGTACCTGTTCAAAATTTGAAGTACTTCCTTTTGAATTTTCTACCAACTGTGAAACTACAAAAAAAACCAAAACAAACACATTGTCCTCAGTTAAGCACAATTCCCTTGATTGATGTTACAACTTTTATAAACATTAGAAATAAATTTAAAATTAATGATACATTGTTCATTAGTAGAAATTATTCCTTAGAAAGCACTTTGCATAGACAGTGCTCAAAACCCTGTAAGAGGTAGACCTTTCTCTCCTGGTCCATAGGTTTTGTCTTACAGTTTCTTGCAGTGTCCTTTTTTAAATTCAGGTAGGGCATGTCAGGCACACACACACAAATTGACTACTGATGAATAATGACCCTACAATACTGAAATAATAGCTTGAAGAACCAAATACTTTAGCCATTACTTATGTGAAACCCTCACTAATTTGAGCCTGAAAGGGAAATCTATTTGAATAAAACCTGCATGACCAGGCCAAAAAATGCTAATAAATGAAAAGGAAAGACTGAACGGAGAAACAAGTAAAGGACTCCGAGTTCTGAACAGTGCAGAAATGACCTGGAGGAGCATTGCTAATGATTCAGAGAAGTCATTGCAAACATTTTTCTTCTTGTACATCTCCCTCCAATTTAGAGAGCATTTGGGTGCTGTTCTTTTACATAAACACTCCCTCCCTCACTCTGTTCAATCTAATTGGTACAGGCCAGCTCTCCTGGATGATCACCATCATTCCTTCAATTAAATGATTATAAATCTCTTGGCTAGCTCTCATTTTCAAGGCTGCAGACTGCCTGGCTGTGTGTTAAGTTAGCACCACTCCCACCTCCCTTCTCAACCCTTCTTCAACACCTCTCCCTAGCCTTTCCTTAGGTTCCCTGCCTCCCCTCATCGTTCCCTCTGAATGTCCTTCCTCATCTTTACCTGCAAATGGCCTGTTTTTCAAACTCAGCTGTGACCCACAGAAGACACAGGCACCCAAGATCTGCCCACAGATGCCCACAGCCTGCCACTCACATGTTCCTGATTCATACCCAGCCATCGAGATCCCTTCAAATGAGGTTTGTTGCCAATTAATTTCACTTTCAAAGGTGACTGTCATGACATGGTATGTCAGCAGTCCTCTGGCATTCATCCTCTTTTCATCTCTGCATAGAAATGGAGTCACAGGAACATAGTCCTTATCTGTCCTTTGCAGTTTTTCTCTAGATCCATTCAGCGTTTTACTCACCTTCACAGATGCACATCCCAAGGACAGTAGAGACCCTGGGCTTTACAGTGTACCTTCAAACCACCTAGTAGAAATGTCAGCCTGTGTGTCTCTGCCTCTCCTTTTCCTGTAAATGGGTTCATCTGTCTAGATAAATGGCAGCCATCTGCAGATTGTCTCAGAAAGATCACTGCCTCAAAGATAAAAGGTACAGTAAATAAAGCATTTGTAGATAACCATTGTCTCAATTCATCATTTGACTGACTCTCAGCCATTCAACTTATTTGCTAACAGGCTGGAAAGACCAGAGGGTCCTTTCAGTCTTTCTGCGGAGCGCTCAAGGCACTTCAAAATATCTCTCTCAACTTTTTCCTTTTGCTACCAGCATTGCTTTTTCTGTTGCACCTTCTGAAGGTTGTCACCTGAGAAGTGGCAATTGGGCAGCCTGTTGGCAGAAGCAAGTAAGCCAAAATCACAAGGTCTGTCTGAAGAGTCAACAGCAACCCAGACACGAGCAATGGAAAAGCAAAGGTCATGTGCCAACTTCAAGAAAGTAGCTACTAGAAAATGCACAAAAGAGACATCTTTTAGCTTAAGAACAACCAAAGTGAGCAGCCCACGCAGTGAAATATGATGAGGTTCCCCTGAGATTCACATCAACCTCTCTGTTGCAATGTTACTGAGGAGGGACTGATCAGAGTTGCAGGTAAGCAGCTGATAAGAGCCTACTCCCCACATTCCTCTCACATTCCTCTCCATAACACCTGATGCACTTCTCTCTTACCAGGACCTGTACATACTGCTGCCCTGATCAATTAGCCAATGTTGTTTCAGGGATCAGACAAAGACCAAGACTGTATCAAGGTCCTTTCTCTCTTGCCTCAGTGATCAAACAGGTCCTGATGCAATTCTGTCAGCACGTGCAGACTCTGAGTAGTTGTGTTTTAATCTGATAGAGGGATGTTAGGATGGCATTTCAGTGTCAATGGAATATGGGGCTGAATGGCTTTTAATTAGATATTCAAAGCCATTCAATATCTTACATATTTTATTTAATGGCCTAGAAAATATGCTTTTTAGCATATAAGACTGCAGAATTGGTGTCTGAGGACTACAGTATTATTACAACTTCATGCAGTGGCAAAATAGATCACCTTTCTTGTGCACTTAACGAACAAATACCATTGCAAAAGCACCACTTATTGTCTATTAGAGTAAGAGCAAAGATACTGTGCTAGTACTCTGTTATTTGTGTTTAAAGAAAAGCACGGCACAGACAATCATCCTACCAAATAAATCTATTGGTGTGGTAGAGTGCAAGTTTTTCAATGAACTGTTACTTACCTGCTGCTTTTTGACCTTTTGAGGTGTGTTTGCCTGAGGTGCTGATTTAAGGAGTCAATGAGTTTCAGCAGCATTCAGCACAGCTCAGAAATGTGATCTTACAAGTGTCTCTGTTCTGTGTTTCAGTCAGTTGGAAACCACTTTATACATAACAAAGACCATGACTGAGAAACAGGAAGTAGTATTATACTTCTGCACATATCTTTTCAGAAACCCGGTTTGTCTTGTTAAATTCTACACCTGAATGCTGATCCGGAATCCTGCCATTGAATTCAGAATTAAAAATAAAATTAACAAACAATAAAAAAAGTCAGATTCTTTTGATTCCAAAGCCTATAATTCATGATCAAACATAAACCTTAAGTGAGAAATACTCTCATTAATCTCATTTTATGATTTTCAGATTTGTCTTCCTACCATGCATATCTTTTCTTTTTCTTTCCCTACTTTTCTCCCCTGAATCTCTCAGGTACTATTTCACCTTTAAAACTAATAAAACTCTTCAATCATCAGGCTGTTAATTCAAATATTTCTTTTTCACTAGTGAAGAGAATTAACATTTTCTTCACTTTCCTGTAAGGGATTTGCAATCATCCACTAATCAAGATAAATAGAAGAGAAATCACAAACTACCCGAGGCCAAGAGTTTTGTACTTGGGTGCTTAATGACAAACACACAAATCCATATATAAGTAACCAAATAAACAACCCAATTAAAAAAAAATACAGAACTTCCAGCAATCCCCATTGATTTCCCTAGTCACTTTGTTTTCTTCATTGCTAGAGAAAAATTGAGTACTTATACACAACGCCTAACTGTGGGTATTCACATTTGAAAATATTTACTTTGGAAAAACTATTCAACTATTCTGAGAAACTTCTGCCCCAATATAAGAAATGAAAAACACCAAAATTGTGTTGACAACTGTAAACTATGGGATTAAGAAGATAACTTCTTATATCTTATATAATGTCAAACTTATTGATTCATGGTGCCACTGAGTTATGCATATTGACCTGAGAGATTTCTGGTAACTAGCAAATAAAAGTGTTCCTTATGACTGGCAAATCACGGCATGCAGGTCTGCAAAGCCTAAGACAGACATTGCATGATTTCACATTTGCTTTTGAAGCAGAGAGCAAGAAAATTGTTACTAGACTGGAACTCATAAGATTAGGGAATTCTCAGACTGCCATTTCTCGATGAACCTGACCCTATAATCCCTGTATAACTGGTCACACATAGGGGAATTTCTAAATTCAGACTCCCTAGATTTTTGCAGGCAGCTGGTTTGCATTATTTCACATCTGAGAATGGGCCAGGGAATGGTAAGCAATGGTAAAACCTAAAAAGTATGCAAGAGTGATGGCTTGCCTTCACCCATATTCCTGCTCCCAACTCTCTGAAATCACTGATACCATAGCAAAAATTCTTTGATTTCCAAAATGTAGGAACGTACCCTATTAGAAAAGCACTGAGGAGAATTCATAGCTCTTGAGCTTAGAATAAAACCTATACCTCATAAAAAATAAATAAATAAAAACATACTGAAGAATGTCACATTGCCAAGTGGTTTGGCTACTGCTAGGTTGCCGGGACATTCATTTTCCTTCAGGCATTTCCCAGGTGGCTACAGAATCTTCCAGCTGAAACCTCTGTGCTCCTGTGGCAATATTGACACATAGCAGAAGCACTGATATCCTACCTATCTTTGTGGGACTGCAAATACAGGATGTTGTTTACTCAGGAGTGTTATTAGCCATGGAGTCTCTGAGCTCCAGTTGTTAGTAAACATTCATTATCAGAATCTTCTATGAAAATCACAAGAAGACAGCAAATATGACGAGGCAGTCTTCTCAGTTTTTCTTACGCAACTGCCTCTCGGGACTAATTAGAGCTGCTTTTGTAATTCACAAGCTATAAATTCCTTCAGATGCTTTTGGAAACACTATGTGATCTCCTCGGTGAGATTCTGCTTTGTGCTGATATGGCAAGTCAGCTAAACTTCTCAAAGCATGTAACAATCTGTCTGATTAATGCAGAGAGGAAAGCCGAGTGTGGTAACAGAATAATGGCAGCTGGTTTGTTAATTTGATGTTTCCCTTCCTCACTCACTTAAGGTTAATTGTATATCCTGCAGAAGTCTGCACTCCATTCTCCTGCTAGACTTTTTTCTAATTAGCTGAATAACGCCATCTTATTTAATGACTGACCACAGATAAGAGCTAGAACAGACTATGCCTACATTGCAAAAAGAGCAACTGAAAGCCATAAGATGGGAATCCGAAATGCTGGTTAATGCTGGATACCAAAATGCAGACATTCTCTCTTTTTGAAGGAAGCAAAGGATGTCCAGCCACAGATTTTAAGTCCCACTTGCAATTACTCCTCCCTTGTGGGCAGGTAGGACCCACAGTTAGACACGTTAAGTATGGGCCAGACCACTACACCGGTATCTGCCAGCCACAGTTTTAGCAGGATCTAGCATCCTTCCAATTGTTCCTACAGGGGACAGCAAGACAGCAGGTGTGTAATGCACATTTGGTCTGAAAGCCTGGATAACCAAAAGGACATTTCACCCTGCTCTTGCTGTGTCTCCCACATTCAGATTAGAGACAAAACACAGAGAAGGTGTGTTCTGTTGGCAGACCACCAACAGAAAAGAGTTTGGGTTTTTTTGGTTTTTTTTTTTTTTTTTTTTTTTGGTTTTTTTTTTTTTTTTTGGCTGAGGCTGACACTGGGGAAAAATAAGAGAAAGCTGATCGTGAGAAAAGCAAGACAAGTTAGCAGCAGCAGAAAGGGAGTGGCAGAGCTATCCATGGCCAAAATCCAGCTGCATAAGGAAGGACTGGAGTCTGAAAGAAAATTACCAGCTCTAGGGTTAGCTGAATGTAATGGAAAAGACTGAGGGACATGAGATGCAAATAGTATCTTAGCAAGATTTTGCATGGAGATATTTAAAAGAGGCAAGATTTGAAGAAAGAAACAATACCTTATATTAGACAAGACAGATACAGGTGGGAAAAAAACAAGCAGATCTCATAGATGTTTCTTCTCTTTCTTTTTTTTCAATTATACCAGTTGACCTAATAAAAGATATATTTTCTTCCAAACCATCTCCCTCTTACATCCTGAGAGAATCACAAGTGCAATAACTTTTTACTATCATGCTGATTTTAAAATATAATATTTAGTCTTTCCTGTAAACATATTTGGAAGATGTGAAGAATGGATGGATATTATAGCTATGTTCTTATGCCAACAATCTCCTTACTAAATATTATTGAAAACAGAACTAATTGACTGGGATTTCTTTTATTTTCTTTTTTTTTTTTGTTCAATCAGCTCCTTGGTTGTAAAGTTTTTCTGTTTTGCTTTAGAAATAAAATATTGAGTAGGAAGAAGCAATATAAATGGATAATGAAAGCAAATTATTATCAAAATGTTCCCCTCTTCACTGCTACAATAAAAGCAAATTGTATTATGCTAACAAAGCCAAATTGTCAAATACAAAACTACAATTTGGTTTAATATACCATTGTGCTCTGCATATCCAAAATGTCCCAAAGTATATTATAATAGTAAAAAAACAGTCTTATTACCATATGTGTCTGATTTCGTTACCAACCAAGCACTAAATTGAACAATTAACTACCTAATATATTTATCAAAGCTTTCTGGGTTTTCTTCTCCTGCAGCTGTATACCAGGGCTGTAATCCTGAATTTTTTATTTTGTTCTGGCTTAAACCATAATTTTGTGTATTAAAGTGCAAGAACTAATCCAAAATTACATCAGCAACTCAAAGTTTAACCTCTGGGGCTACATCCCTCTCAGTGCATTAAAGAGAGTCTGTGAAGGTTCACAAGCACTGGTCAGTGATTGCCTTTTGCCCACACTCAAGCTCTAAAAGAGTCCCCAAACCCACTTTGTGACAAACCACAAGTTCTCCAGGGAGGTTACACATAGCTACCTTGTTCTGGAGTCTGTGAGACTCTAGAGGTCACAAACTCCTGAGTCTGTAAGACTTCAGTAGCAAGAGATTAGGCACTGGATAAGTTTGCTTACAAGAGCTATACCCTCTGTGTCTTTGAAATATATATTTAAAGACAGATTTTCAAAAGAGATCTACTGTCACGTAAAGACCAAAATACTCAGCTAGATTTGCAGAGTTGTACCATGAAGATGTCAATCAATTCTAAAAACCCCTGTATTTTCCATTTCATTCCTATGGGTAGGAATTTTTTACAAATCTGACCCTCCAGTATAAAGAATTCATCTGAGACTAGCTGTAATGTATATGATCTCTAAGCAAGTTTCATCCGAGTTATTTAAACTCTATTTCACTCTGTGCAAAATGAGTTCAGAAATCTCCCAGATAAAGTTTCTCAAGATTGTCTCATTTCTGTTGCATGTAACTCTTTCAGCTGCCTGATCTCAGTCCCTAACAAAGTATTCTCCAAGTTCAAATTTGGGCATGAAGTGGTTTTCTTTTCAATGCAGCCATCAAACCAAACTCCTGGGCAAAGAAAGAAAGAAACTACTAGTTTGAGTCATACCAAATTTTTAGAAGTTTGTAGCGTACTAAACTCTAACCCACCTACTGAACTTAACTCCTAATGGCACTGAAATTCACATTCACCCCTTTAAACTAAATCCCACTCTGCTCCCACAGCCAATCCTACAATATAATCTCCTGTGCTGCTTACTTTTTGAGGTCTATTCAGGATTGCAAGATGACTCTTTCAACTGCCTGTTGTAACTCAGCCTATTCAGTACTTTTGTGGACCACTGGCATATTCCTGATAAAAACAGAAGAAGAGAATACCCACCATGCTGTCTTTCTTCCTCCACATAGCTACCTCTAGTACTCAGGCAGTTATTTCCAGCTGCTGGTACCTTCCATCAGTAATATGTTTTCCTAGTATAATTTTATCTTCATTCCAACATACTGAGGTCTTGGCAACACAAGCAGTAGATGTTTGATCATGTTCAGCTGGGGATCTTTAATGTACTGGGTTATCTCGGCAAGATACTCTGCTGCTTTTCTTGCCAGCATCATGCATATGCTACCAGCCTCTAAATGGTTTCCTTCCACAGCAGTGGGATCTACTCACCTTTCTGTGACCTAGGCCTGTTGCTTATCAGCACTGCCAGGACTATACTGAGGTGGGGCCACAGAGAAGATGAAATCCATCTGGTCACTGATGTAATGTTCTCTGTAGTTCCTGTTGGCTCCTCCACTATCCAGCAGCTCCACTAAGACCTTTTGGGCCTGCCAGAGATGCAAGTTCTCTAAACATCTTGCAGATATCTTGCATGGATGTCTCTGTGATATCTAAGGAGCGCAGGCCAGGGAGTTAGGACACCTGTAGCTCAAATGGAATGTTAGTGTTATTCCACGATTACTCACCAGTGCAGTCTTATTGTGCCAAATACAACATAAAACCTTCTAGGAGGCCTTCTGTGGCCAGTTTATAAGCTCAACATTAGCCACCTGCTGTCACTGAAAAGGCAGATTATCTACTCCTGAAGTCAGCTTCAGTCAGGAAAACTCCATGCAACAGCTCAGCCCATATAAAGAAAATAGCCCAATCTGAAGCTTTCTCTCCACCTATGCTATAAAACTCATTCAGTTTTTACCTGAGCACAAATTGGCATCTAAAAACTCTTAAACAAGGGAAGTTTCAACCTGAGCACAGCTTCAGGACCACACTCATATTGCCCTCAATCCTTTCTATGTTCTCCTGGTTTTTTTCTCCCTGGCATAGTAGAAGCCACAGCTCATAAAGTTGTCCTGGTTCCCATTTTTTGGACTCCTGGGAAGTGGCCAAGCCTTACTCCATCACTTCCCTAGCACTCACGCTCAAGAGCAAGCCTTCTGCATTCTCAGATTCTCTACCTTCTCCTTGCTCCCATTAAACTTTTATCTTAAGACCTTGTACATGTTTTCCACTACTTGCTTGTCTCATTTGATCCTTTTTTTTTTCTGTACAGTTGATCTCCTCCTGTTATTTTGCCTGCCTTTCTCTAAGGCTAACAAGATTTTCTGGAATCTCTCCTGTAAACTGATGTCAGTAGTCATACCAATGATTTTCCTTGGCTCTAATTTGTCAGTCTATTATGTTTTCAAAGCAACATAAGGTGGGCAGAGATCTGAGCTTGGTAACATACACATCTATTCACTCCAGGAGCAGGCGATGAAGCAGGCAAGTCTGAGAGTCCATCAGAGACAGCACTCTAAATCTTAAGCAAGGCATCAAATAATTCCTTTCGTAAACCTATCAAACTCCTTCAGGAAGAGATTTTCTGCATTGCTCTGACAGTTGAAAATCTTATTCTAATTTCTAAATTTTTCTCATTAACAGATAGCATAGATATTTTTTTCATTTATCATCATCATTCTTTGTCTTAATGTGTTTTTTATCCCTCCATAGTGTTTACTCACCTGATGTGTGTGGATGGCAATCATCCCTGCTCATCCTTAATACTGCTAACCTAAAGAAAGCATAACCATTTAATCTCTGTTTGTAAGATAAGGATCTCCATTCTCTTAGTTACTCTAGTATCCTTCCTTCCTGTCTTTTCCAGTTTGAATTATCTTTCTTGAGTAGGGGTGATCAGAAGAGCACACAGACTTTCACATCCCTTGCAGAGAAACATAAGCCCTTCTCTCCTGTATTGGAAAGTTCTCTGCCAAGGAAACCCAGAATCACAAGACCTTTCTCAAGGTAGGACACCTGGTGTCTCACTGCCATTCTGTAGGAAGAGCATACATGGATCCTGTGTCTTGATCAAGGACTTCCACTCCTACTTCTTCATTTCCATTATGAAGCTTGTTACAGTCTTATTGGGATCACTTATGTTGAATGTGTCTGTCAGCTCTGCTCTTTCTCTGTTTCTGCATCATTCCAGGCAAGAATCTCAACTCAGTTTTCATTTTTTCATGTCTTAAGACCTTCAGTAAACATGAAAAAAAATACTATGGATTCCCATTTTTTCAATGCCACCTCCTTTGTCAACTCAGAAGGAGAACTTGTCCTTATTTCTTCCTCTTCTGTGCTGTAGTCGAGAAGTGCAGTGTCTTGACAGACCAAAAATCTTAAATGCTGCCATATCTTTTGCTTCTGTTTTGCAGAGCACACTACTAAGTGTGCTCTTACTTGACTCTTGCTTGACTGACCACTGGCAATAGGCTTCTCTTTCAGACCTCTAGCAGTGCCCCAAAGCAAAAAGATCACATCTTAGCTCTTTTCTAATTCTTCATTTTTCACCTGCCATGTCCCCCTCCAAATCCCTTGCTCACATCTACAAAGGAAGGCCACAGTCCAGCTTGACAAAGCTACACACAGCAACATGGAGCAACTCACCCAAAATGTTGTGATGCACATAAAAAGGCACTTTTGCTTTTCAAGTCTCAATCTGCACTCTAGGATACATGGGAAAGTTCCTTTACCACAATGGTTGTTTGCAGCAGATTCTCTCCAGCACACTCTAGCCCTGGCAGACAGAATTTTTCCCCAGTATTTTCACTCCTGCTGCCTTCAACAACTTCCAAACCAATCATTATGACATACATCAAAAGCTTTTCATCTGAAGTTCTGACAGATTTCTGGAGAAAGGTTGGGGGGTTGTTCATTTAATAGACACCAGGGAAGACCAACTCCAGGTTTAAAAATCTGAGTAGCCTAAATGAAGTTATTTTTCCCCACTTTAGCCTTAAAGCCAAAATAGTGTTATTTTCTTAATAGCTTACACCAGCTTGTTTTCTTTCACAAGCAGCAGCACTTTAAGTAGAGAGCCCACACTATAATAATTTACTTGGGGAGAACAGATGGAAGTGGAGAGGGTCAAGGCTGAGTTGCATGCTGTGGCTTTTTGTGTGCATTCATCTGTGCTACTTTTCCATTTTGACAATGCAGTTCTAAGACTATTGGTATTTTTTTCAGACAGTGAATTATAAAGTTAGAAAGGTAACAGTGTTTAGCAAACAGATAGGTCATAAACTAAATTGTACAACACTGTGCCTTCTTGTTTGAGTTAGAGGGTCAAATTCTTAGTACTTTTAAGGACTTTAGAGAGCAATTTGTGAGGAAAATAGGAAGAGGATAATTTACAAAATTTCTCCCATGCCCCTGGTTTGAAAATTGCATGAGTTAATCCTCTAACATATATAAAGTTGTCTGAAGACTGCTCTTCTTCCATCAACTGCCAGGAGCTTTGAGAAGCCACAGCACAGAAAGAGAAAGGAGAGGCACAGTGGGATCCCAGCCACACAGGTAAATAATGCAGTTCATTCAAAGATGATCCTACCTAATATTCTCCACTGGCTATTCAGGAGGATCATATTAAAAGAATGTAGGCATTTTGGTACAGAGAAAACTAAAGCAAATTTCTTCCTCTATTCTTGCCTTCATTTCTAGATTAGTTGTAGAGATGAGGAAAGAAATATGTCTGCAAAACGTTGCATGTCTCTCAAATATATATGCAAACTGTGAAACTTTTTCAGTCTATGCAAACCTGGTGTTCATCTGTGAGGATATCTGTCCATGTTATCCAGTCTTTTGGGATGGGCTGCCAGGGAAATGGTGGAGTGGAGGTATTTAAAAGACGTGTAGATATGGCATTTATTCAAACGTGGTGGACATTGCAATGTTAGGATAATGATTTGACTCAATGGCCTTTCCAATCTAAAAGAGTCTATGATTCTAAAAGAAAGAGGAAGACCAGCATAAGAGCATGGTTTCTGGATTGAAAAGGTGTACTTGGTTGTTATAGTAACTTGACTTTTGTAAAGCTCACTATGTGACAAAATAGAGGTCTTTTGCATTAGAAGAGGATCTTTTGAGAAAAGATGTAAAATTATATGTGCAAGATGTATAATTTGAGAAGTTACAAAAAGTCTCCCCTTTGTCTTTGTAATCAAATTAAGGCAGCAGATACTTTCTGAGTCAGTGACAAAAGCAATAGAGCACATTAGTCCAGAAACTTTTTTAAGCTCCCCATAGATACAAATGGAGGAGAGACTTCTGCTGGCTTCTCAGCAGCAGAGGTAGTTTAGCTGTTGGGGGTGTTGCAGTCTCACACACATTCAGATTCAATGTTCTGCCAAGTTCCCTATCATGTCATTTTCTTAATAGACAGGGCATGGGGAAGAGGATTGAACATTTTATCAAAAAGATTCATAGCAAGGTCTCTTTGGTTGACTTCCAAATGTCCTTTGTAAGGGATCACATGCTTCTTCCCCACTCCACAATTTCTTTCTGGAAAAGGGAGATTTAATACACCTAGGGAGACAGGAGCATGTGTGAAAGTGTTGTCAACTGCTAACAAAGCATCTTGATGCAGATATTAATTTGTACAGTGTACTTGCTTTCAGGGGAAGATCAGTTTCACACATGTCCTGCTTATTTTTCTTTGACCTTTGAAGGCTAATTCAACATGTATTCTTGATTAATTTCATGATCCTATCCAATCTGCACAAAGTGCTTTGTTTGAGCATGTGTAATTAGCCATCTTTTCTTTGCTCTATTCCTATAGTCTGAATGTAATGAGATACATAATGCTTTCCTAATGTGCTAGAAATTTTATAGAGTTTTTAACTGTCAGTTTGATTTGCTGTTACTGTATGTTCTTTTTGTAAATTGATCCATTCTTTCTCTCTCAACACCCCAGAGATTAAACCTTTCAAAAAAGCATTCTTTTCATCCACATCCAGCTAATATATAAAATGTATATATAACACCACCACGGAAAACATATGCACAAACACACACACAGAGATAATATGTCTAATAAACAATTTCCTCTCGGTATGCTTCCCCAATGCCATATTTGGGTGTTAAAGTCAAGCTAAATTCCCCAGACTAAACATTCTCCGAATCAGATTTGTGAATGTACAATCAACAGAGTGGGCAGTCAACACCCAATCTCCCACCTTATCCATAAAATACGTGTTCTGTTTCTGGGACATACATCTCAGTTTTGCAGTCAGTTGAACATGTACAAACCAACACACAATGAATGTGCCTGTGGCAGCTAATGCATATTTCTCTCACAAGAGCAGCAGAAGCAAAGATCTCCAGTTTGGCAGAAGAAAGAACTCCATTTTGAGCTGCTCCGTAAACGTGATGCACATATCCCAGTCTGGATTTTCAATGTGTCTTGAACCTGAGATAAAAGCCCTGATGGAGAATTGTGGACACTAGCAATGTGTTTTCTATAGCCTGATCATGGGTAGGGACTACAGTCCTCTTTTTCACAGCTTAACAACAATCTTTCCTGAAACATGACGTCCTTTAAGCCTTTCAGAAGAAAATGACATGGGTATCATTGCTACTGTAGCCACATAATGGTTAGGGAATCTCCACAAAAATCCTGAAGTTTATGCTATAAGGATCAAATAACAAGCCTTTCACCAGCATAATGAGCACTTATGTAAATAAAAGCCCAATTTATTTTTTCAAGGCTTCTCTACAAAAAGCCTGTCCCTTCCACAGATCTACTTCCTCACAAAAGCCAGATACATACAACAATCTTTAACATGATTTGCCCAAGACTCTATAGCCTAAGACAACATCAGGAATAAGAAATGGGACCTCCTGATTCACAGTCTCATGGTCCAGTTCATAGATCACGTAAGTAAATATATTTTCCTTGGGTTTGGGAAGAAATATTGGTTCATGCATGAAGTTATTGTAACCTTCTGAAAAATGTCACTTGTGGAAAGGACAGCAAAGGCACTTAATGAAATAAAATCTCCATTCCTCTGGAATAATGACTAAACAATCAGAAGACTGATTTTACAGTTTAATGTTTAATCAAAATGACTCATGCTCAAAAAATAAATTCTTTGTCTAATTCTTAATCAGTTCTAAGAAAGATGAACTACTCTGTACCTGCCTTCTTGAATCGCTCTTGTGCATTTACACCACAAATGCTCCAGCCTTCCTCAGGATTGAAATACGTGTTTTATCATGATTGAAGACTGCCTATCTAAAGCACTGACTACATCTGTGGTGTCCAAGGAGTGAAGGCTTTGCTTCAGCTTATCCACCTGTATGATGGTCAGATGATACTGATTTATTCATATCTTTAAAAGACTGAGGATTAGCTGCCTGGGGAGACTAAATGCTGGACTGTTCCCCTATGAAAAATCCAGCAGTAAGTTTGCAAATACTTGTTTGCTTAAGAGAAATCCATGTTTAGATACCTCTCATTTTGCTAGGAGAATTTATATTCAGGAGAACAGGGTGATATTTCTCTCTATTTCTACTTTTAACATAATAAAGTTTTACAAGAAGCAGTTAATTTCAGTGACAATTCTAGGAGCAGTGTGGACTAATGGTTCATAGGTTCCTTCTGCAGGCATTGGGAATCTACATATAGATTATGCATACGTGTCAAGTTGGGATCTTGTGACAGTGCTTGGCTATACTGCTAATTCCTTATGATAGATAAACAATGTATTAGTCGCTGATACTGCTCAGAAAGTAGATAAGGCAGAAAGGTTCTTTCAAGCAAGAAACGAAAGAAGGAATGGGAAGAGGGAACAAAAGAAAGACTATGTACCCTAAAGGAAACAACATTAATCATCACAGATCACAAAAATCTTTAGAAACTAGGGCTGGTGTTTGTAGCTACCTGCCCACCTTACAAGTTTGTTACTTAAATTACAATCATGAGCCAAACAGAGTGTGGAGATAAGAATTTAGGCAATGTCAATTGTTTCTGTTCTTTTTAAAAATGTATTTTCTGATCTGGTTTAACTTCTTATATATGGCATGTATCTGTCTTTGGTATCTCCTTTGTGCTTCACTGTCTTTCTAGTCTGTGCCCCTGTCATTTATGCTTTTCAATATCTGCTTTAATTTTACACAGTTGCTTTTCTCGCATTCTTTTCTGTCATCCTGCACCTATGCTCCTTTTCCCATATAGTTTCCAAAATGCAATGCAAATCTTCATCCTCAGATTGTGTTTGAAAGAGCGCAAAATAAGTTGCTCGTCTCTGTCACTGCCTTGAGATTTTTGAGACAGCTGAAGGCAGTATTTCAGAAAATAATATAGTTTCAGTTAGATCTTAACCCCTTTGGTCAGTCTACATAAATATCTCCATCTCTAAGTAGAGATTATGTTTCACTTCCAGGTCTAAATATCCCCTCATGTTGTCTGTGCCTCCAAGGCAGCACTAGTGCTGGTTTAGTTGCACGCAGGAGAAGAATCAGTGCTCCTCTCTGACAGCTGAATCACTTGCTCACACCACACTATGCTTTCACTTTTCTGGTGTAGCTGTCTGCAGAGGAGGAAACCATGTCAGTTCCCATTTCTAGCAGACACTTTAGCTAAGCTTTAGACCTGAATATTTTTCTTCCCTAATCTGATCCCACTCCTTCACTAAAATGCTATGCATTTTGGATTTAAGCGTGTTGGCTGTGTTACAGTTCCAGTCTGTTTTGTGTGTGGCAGAAAATCTGCTTTCATGATTTGATTAGTTCTCCATTTGTTTTCCTCTGGGCTATAAATAAACAGTATATGGTATATCTTTCTGAACCGTTCCTCCCTGTCCCATGCCAGGGACAGGAGGAAAGGGGTGTGAGGGTGTAGAGAGAATCCATCCACAACATGAGACAGGACAACTGAGAAACCTAATATAGAGGATAGCACATTTTGGGGCAGCTGGTGTCTTCAGGAACAAGATAAGGACAAATGTTTTCTTTTGTCAATCCCTGCAAATGTGATTTCACTGTCAGAAGTGATCTGTTCTCTTTGGCACATTAAGAACTGAAAACCAGGAGGAGAAACACCAGTAGAGAGTAAAGCATTCAGAAAGGGGGATGTGGAACATTAGCTCAGCTCTTTACTACATGACATGCCTTGAAGACAGACCAAAGAAGGGATTATTATTGCCATCTCACAAGTGAAACCCATCCATGATCTTCATGTGAGAAACACATTCCAAAGGTTTCTCACAAAGTACTGCAGGGACCACAACTCTTTTATAGCTGTGTGTGACTTCTCAGCTGTGAAGTGAACTGCTACCAATCCATCAGAAACTAAACAGGCAAGTGTGAAGTGGTGAGGATAGAAAACAAATGTATTAATGTAGCTGTACGCCATACAGCAATGAGCAGCAAAGAGAGATTTTACAAACTCTCTATGATCTTGAATTACATGGTCTGGGAACATGCAGGTTTTATATCTATGGAATGGATAGACAGTGGTCTTATATCTATGGAAGGCAGGGAACAGGCACACAGCTCTTCTGATACTGGAGCATGTATCTCCTAAAAGGATTTTTCAAAAATATTCTTCAAGGCTGGTTTGAATACTTCTCCTTGTTGCATTACATCAGCACTGTGCAGACCACCTTCCTTTCCTTAAAACCAAATTCCCAGTTGGTTAGAAACATTGCTCACCTGCTTTAAAAAAAAAAAAAAATCAAAGAAAACCCAAAGGGACAGCCTTTTGCGAATTTGAGGATTGTTCCTTTCAGCACTGAAAAAAATAATCAGTCAGATCTGACAAGTTAGAAGCAAGAACAATTAGGTCATTCTCAAAGAGGAAAAGATATCTTCTACTTAACTGGAGGTCACCAAACTTTTTTTTCATACATAAGTTCAGCAAGCATTAAGCCAAATTATCTAGTATTAAACACTAGAGGCTCTAATGTTTTGCATAGCAACTTTAATTTTCTGTTTCTGCTGATAACCAAGGGGCAAGGTGCTGAAAAAATCAATGAAAATCAGGCCAATTCAATGTATATCAATATTGACACAGCTTTTATGTAAGATAGGTTTCAGACATAAATAATATAAACTTTCCATGTTAGATCTTAGGGCACTTAGCTAACACTTTGGAAACAATCACTGAAGTTAGAGTAACTGTAGAAGTTGAGGAATAGAGGAGAGAGGACCCTCCAGTAAATCCTTTCAATCTCGAGATTCTACTAACTTATCCGTGACGAGATAGAAAAGGTTCAGAATTATTATCATTATCCTTCATTCATAAAACCACTGCTGGAGGGGGTTTATACTGCTCTAAAATGCACGAGATTTTATAAAAGATGCCCATACTTACAACAAAACTTCCCACCAGAAAATGTATTGGTCCTTTCCTCCCTGTGGCATACCAATTTCCCAGGTCTATCAACTGCTCAGCCATTCAATAAGCCAAATAAATGTCTGCTTAGGTCCACTGATCTTTCTCATTTTTGAGCTAAGACAGATTCAAGGACTGAGTTAAGCTTGATTTCCCTGATGGATGATGTGATGTCCATGCCCCAAAACAAGTTTCAGAAAATTCTATATTTGGCTTAAAAGTCAGTATTTCCCATATTGAAATATCAGCATTTCAAGCTGGGCAGCAAAATGAAGATTTCATGTGGAAAGAACCAAAAAAAACCCCAAAACCAAACCCACCTCCTAATATCTGTAAAATGAGGGGAAAAACCAGTATTCCTGCTCATTTCTTGACTGGCTGCTATTTGTTGTTAAAAAGCAGTGCACAGAAGAGGATTAGCCGGAGCGATTTGTTGATCACACAGGCATCCCACATTCAGTGCTGTTCTCCATTAAAGGACTAGGGGACTCTCAGAACATGAACAACAGGGCCACACACTACTGACTCCTGTGTACAAAGCAAGACTGACTTTCACACTTATGAAAGAGTAATGACCAGAAATAGGAGGAAATAAGCAATTTTTATCCAGACTTTTTCAAGTTAAAGGGACACCAAGATATTAATCTCTTATTACACTATGTAAGTGAAACAATGTTTACACAAAGAGTAAGAGATTGTGCCCCAGGACACGAACTAGCTGCTGCTGAAATTTAGAAGAAAAGTTCCACAGAGAAGCTCATCCTTAATTGACTGTGAAAATATTTCTTGCACCTTTCACATAGGCATCTGTCTCTCTGCAACCTGAGAGGACCCTACAGTCTAACTACAGCAAACGTAAGCTACTGATAAATTATTATTTTTCTTACTCTGAGTGATTCAGTGAGACTATGGCCTGAAAATTTCAAAAGCATCTTTGTGTGCTTTCTTGCCAATCCATCGATCTGATGGGTCAGTATCCAACTGTCTGTGCCCTGCATTTCTTTTCTGACAGCTGAATCTTTTCTCGTAACAACAAATCGTACAACGGACCACGTAGAAGTGCTTGGAGAGCTGTGCCGGCACACAAAAACGCCAGTCTGGTGTGACATTTATTTGCAGTTCCTAAGTCAGTTCTAAAACGCTCCGCCAAGTTTTTCAATTAAGGTCTAGAAAAACAAGATGCCCTTGCTGAAGACATAACCCACTCACAACATGACAGACAGGGGTGATAAGGGGTGTTGAGTAAATGTCCCAGTAACAGACTTTCAAGCAGCTATGTCCACCTACCATAGCAAACTTATTTGTCCCCTGAAAATAAACAATGACACTTGTCTATACAAATTGTATGTGTTCTCCAGATAAGCAATAGGCGTTTTATTTGTCAGGCCTACAGAAGCTGACCGTGGAAAACCTGTTCCCTCCTCTTACTCCCATCTTGTTTCCCCTTTCCTTACCCTTTCTCCAGCACAAACTTCCTCAGAGCCAGTACTCTCTTATACTGCATATGAAAAAGTGAAAATATGCCTCTGAATAAACTCCATCCCTTTTGCTTATGTCTGTTCTTTGCTTTAAATTTTTGTCCCTTTCCCCTCGATGCCCCTTCATCTCTTTCAGCCCTTACCAGTCTTGTTCTCTCTTACCCCACCTCTGATTGCTACCCACCCAACAGCTCAGACATTATTTTCCACCTCCCAAATTTCCAAACACCTGAATCTAACCCTTCTTCACACTTCCATGAACCTTCTTTCCCATCCATCATTTGCCTAGCAAAGAAGGTAGTAGCTACCATTTCTTGATGCTGTGTTTCCTTGTTGGAGATTTTCCACATTTTTTTCCTTTTCCCCAGTTCCTGTGCTGCACACCCACTTGGTTGTCAGCTCCAGCATTGGAGAAACCCAAGAGGAGAAGAACAGTGAACGAGAAGCCCATGAGAAGAGGCTGAATGCAGGCCTGTCTTCAATGAACACAGAAAGCAGCTAAGAAATCAGTCACTGAAAGACCAAGAATGGAGATATTTCACAAACCAGACAAAAGGCTTAAGAGTGCTTAATCCTCAGCTGAAAAGTCAAGTAGGTTTTCTTCCCAGTTGTACCAAACAGATACCAGCCGGGCAGCTCATGTAGCCATGGGAAGTTATCTCATCCAGTAAGTTCAAGAAGCTTTGTTTTATACAGGGACACCTTTGCAAAATCAAATCAGCACTTTCATTAAAACACCCCTAAATGTCCAAAAACAAGTTTCATGGAACAAAACAAAACAAAAAAAAATCCACCTGAAAGCTATCTGGGAGAGAACATGTCACAAGGGAGAAATGGTTATCACAGAAATATGCAGTAAACAGGCATCACAACTGCATCTTTTTAACAGAAGCACAGTATTAGACTACTCCTGTCTCCATTTCATACTAGCTGCTTTTGAGATCAGATGGGTTTTTAAAGGATTCAGCCTTAATACCACCAGTAGTTTAAGACCATGAAATGGAGAAAACAAACCAGGGCTGTAGCCAAAGGCTTTACGTTTTTTTTTCTGTCTACTATTAGATTTTTTAAATTACCATTGGATAGTCAGCTTAAGATCTTATACAAACTGAAGCATAAACCAATCATATCTTGTATCTTGATATTTCCATTTAGAACAAGCACACGGTTTTATGTATCCTGAGTACAGAAAACCCTGCAGAAAAAAAATATGTAACACTGCAGGTAAATGTTACATATACAGAATTGAAATAATTCTGTTATTCATCCAGATGACACAGAGCCACTTTCCAACACTTTTGTCTGATAATGACACTATTTCACAAGAACTCCCATTGGCTCTAACAGGACTATTCAATTAGAGTATGACTCCAAATATGCTGTAATCACAGCCAATGGTTGTATTGACTTCACAATTCAAATCAGCCCTTGGTAAGATAGTGTTCAGCATGAGGAGGAGTATCAGAATTTGGCTTGTAATGAGTGAGTTATGGAAAGTTAGCCCCCTTACTGTCTTCACATTGTCGAAGGTGCCTAGCTGATGTACAGGATGAAACGTATGCATCAGATGATTAGGGTGAAATCAACCATTAAATTAAGGACTGGAAGGGGTGTTTCTTTCCTGTCCATGTTGGAAAGAAACCAATAGGGGATAGAGAAGTTATTTGCTTTCCTCTGTATTATGAGATACTGCCCACTTTTAAGGAGTGCACCTAATGCCATTGCAGGCATCTATAGCACTGATGACAACCACAGCCAATTTTCTTTCCTTCCTGTGGTAGGTGGCAATTACGAGGTCTTCTTTGACTCTTGTCCCCAAGTGAGTTTTGTAGGTAGTAGGATGAATTTTGGAGGTCATCAAGTACTGTCACGCACAGGGAGACCCTTTCTGATTTTTTTGGAACTGGAAAAGTAATGAATTAGTCCTAGTCACAACCGGACTTTCTTGGCATGGTTGTACCTGTGTCCACTCTATGCAGCACTATAGAACAGGATGAAGTAGTTTGAGATGCTGTAATTATAAGTAGTTGTGTAGTCTGTGTTGTGTTGGTTTTTATTGGAAGAAATTCTTTCCCGTTCTATTTGGTGTAACTGACAAAATGAAGCCATGGTTAAAAAATAAATCAGCTCCAGTCGTCAGGAGCATTGTTATGCACGCTCACATCTTGACAGTTTTTCACAGCTTTCCAGTGTAGGAGGAGAGTGCTTGCCACTAGAGCTGTAAATATAGTTTTTAGTGAAGGTTCCTGCTACTTTTTGGCCTACATGCATTTGAGAAACAAAATTGAGTATGTGCATATTGAATTTTTGAACAGGACATTGTACAAATATGAAACAATAAGGAAATTAGAGCTCAGAAATCACAGAAAATTAAAACTCAATCTAAGCAAAGAAAAATAGTAGGAGAGGCAGAGACATATTCAATATAGAGAGCTGTTAAAGCAAGGATAATGGCTTTACAAGGAGATTTTAATTCAAAAGGATAATGAAAAAGAAAACAAAGAGGTAATAATCATCCATCCATCTCAGCACAAATAGATGTTTTGTACTGTGTGTGAAGATTTCAGCTGCAATATAATTTGCCAAACATATAATATTCCTGCTATTAATATGCAATGAGGAACAAGACCTGAAGTATAAATTGGAATATATTTTTTTAAAAAATACCTGGACAACTACTACTTGAGTCTGCAAGACCAGCAACAAAATTCCAATGAAGTACTTACAAAAGAGATAGCAAGAAGTCACAGAGATGCCAAATGCAGCACCTTTTATGTGATCTGCTCCAGCCACCAAGCACCAATGCAAGCTGCCAAACCAAGCCTGGGCAGAGCAGATATTGCAAACCATGTCACATCATTTCAGTAAAATGCTCTGTTACTGAAAAAAAAGAAAGAGGGCAGTCTTTGTGCTTTTAAATCCTTAACAATTTTGTTCACAATAACAGTAAGAAAGAAGAGTGGAAGGAAGCATGTTTCTCAGTGTTGACTTTGGGAAAATTAAGGTTTTGAAAATTCAATGAGATTACTGATAAATCCTTCAGTGCTTTTTAAACAGCTATTTCTGCCCAGGTTGTCAATATTCTAATCAATATGTCAGAGGGCAAATGCTTTGTAGCAGCCCAGTAGTACTTAACCCAATTCTTCCAAAATAAGTAAGTAGCCTTCAATCATTTTTCATTATATGTAGGTTATCACTCCAGAAAAATTGCATCTATATACCTAATGTGTATGTGTGGCGTAATGTTATTCATGGTAGTGTTTCTGAGAGAAAAAAAAAATCAAAAACCACAAAAGCTACTGAAATCTGAGGCCCAAGTTCAACAAATCATCAGGCAAGTTCCTGACTCTAGGTTCTTTTACATGCTCTAGAGCCTTGGATGCTTGTTGCTTCTTTCTTCAGGTTTTGAAACATCACATAAAAATATACGGATGGCTCCTTAGGTTCACTCTAGAGGTTCACCTCATCTGTAGCCCACTTTCAGATGGCTGCCAGAAGAAGATGATTGGGGAAATAGAGCTGTAAAACACACATACAGCAAGGTAATCCTTCCGCTGGCATATCTTCCCACCTTCTAGCTTCTTTAGGTGACAACAGATTTTGAATGGGTGTTTAAAAGAGCCAGATTTCACAGTGGTGAAATCCCATGTGTGCTGTTTTGACAACCCAGTTTGCAACCTCTGGTCTAACCCAACATGGGTAAGAAATATGACACAGTAATATAACACTGCACATTTTCTCAGTGAATCAGCACACATATCCAGGACAGGAATTTCTTGATCCTCAGAGTTATAATACTATGAGCAGAATATTTAACATCAATGTGTAATTCATTGCCCTTTCTTGGCTCGTGTACCTTTCTCTCTTTGCACAAGACAGTATCTTTTTACACTTCCATCTATTAGATCTATTTTGAATGAGAGGATTCGTGGGTTTTTTGTCTCTACCACTGAGGTAAGGAAATAAGACCCAAATAAGCAATCTTCATTGCTTTCAGTAGGATTGCTCTCTGCTTATAAACAGCAAAACCAACATTCTCCAGATGACAGGGCCTCAAAGGCAGGGTTGTCTAGTTGGATGTAGGTTAAATCAGAGCTCAGGATACATGGGTCTTCATCCTGGATCCTGGCACTGCTCTTTGCCTTCCAGGTGACCAAGGCTGAAGCTTTTTGCTGTGCCTCAATGACCTACCCAGAAAAAGGGATGCAGATACTTCTTGTGAAGTCTCTTCTGGCTTATGCATTCCACAGCAATGTGTTATGCCATCATATACTCCTACTTTTTATTCTAAGGCTTGTTGAGACCCCCAAGATATGCAACGGGACTTGGTGAGAAATGTAAGAAGACCATAAAGGGTCTTAGAGACCATGTATCAGACAGTCATCATTGGGATTCTGACTTACAGAGGAGACAATCTTGATGGAATTTGGTTGAAAAAAATAATATATTCAGAAGAAATCAGAAAAGGCAGTGTAAGGAGATGAACTCCCCATGCTCAACATAACTGCACAAAGTTTTGATGGAGATATAAAGGTCTGTGGATCTTTTAATTAATGTATCATATTTTCATGCTCATTTATTTTATGGGGGTTTAGTTGCAGGGGGCTCAAGGGGGGTTGTTTAAGTGGTGTGTTTGTTTGCTTGTTTGTTTGTTTTGGTTAGTTGTTTGGTTTTTTTGACGGGTTCAAATACATAAACTGAAAAACTAATCTGGAAAAATTTTAATCATTTATACAAATCACCATGATAATTTTATGTCATTCTAAGCTTCTGCCTCCAGTGCCAAGACTTCAAAAGATTATTTCTTTCCTTTGGTTACAGAACATTAATAGATGTCCAGTGAATGCAAGCAGTAGGGAAAAAAGGCAACACACATACACAAAAACCGTAGGAGATTAAATGTTTACAGAAATTGTGCTGGAACAGCAAATTATTACATATATATTTTGTGAGAATTTGGGATATTGATGTGAACTGGAATAAACCCTGAAATTATGTATTTAGCCAGCCTGAAGAAAAGGAAGCATTTTGAAAACAGACTGGGAGATGCTCACATCTCCCATATTTTTGCAATATGTGATTGAACCTACCATAAGAGCCAAAATACTGTGGCTTTGCTAATTAGCTGCCCTTCAGTAACACACTGTCTAATCAGAATATCAACCTTAGAAGTCTGTCTCAGCCTCACAGCAAAGATGTTTCAGAAACAGCTGTAGTGAGATTTGTTATTAAATGTGCCTTTCTTAATTCATCTTGTTAAGAGCATAAATGGAAGGGATAACTAGCTCACCATCTACTCTCTCCTGTCTTCTGCACCTCCTGTCTTTCCTCCTTCTGCACCATGCATACTCTGGGGATCAGTGCTGACTTAATTTAATTGTACATTGCAAGGAAGAGGAACTCAGGTTTCAGTGGGACCTCAGGTGGTGACAAGTAGCAGCAGCAGCCAAGGCTAACTTAAAGTCAAGGTGTCAGGAAGAGATTCAGAGTCCTTCTGCCTCACCCAAGTCAGGAAAGCCTGTTTAGTCTCCTCTAGTGTGAGGGACAGCACTCTGGCAAGGAAAACATCAGGTGGTTGTATGTAGGCAAAAGCAAATAAACCTGAAAAACAACATCAGGTTGGACCACAGCAGAAAGGCTGGCAGGGAGGAAAAGGAGGAGGTGGGGTGGGGGGAGATTAGTTAATTAAAATCCTTCAATTTCAGGAAGCTGTGAGAATCCTCGTGCTCTGAAAGAGTGAAGCAGTGAAGCAGCAAAGCAGTCCCACAGACACTTTTTTTTTTCCAGCACTGCTCTACTTCAAAGGCCCACAACAGAAATCTGCGTCAGGGCTGCCCTGGAAATGAGGGCAAGCTGGGCAGTGGCCAGAGTCTGGCACCATGAGATATGTTTCTGTCTTATCTTCTCTGCCATAGGAGCTGGCAGGTGTTTGGGACTGAGACACGGCATGGCCCAACAAAGGACTGCCCTGGTGATACTGCAGCAAGGCAGGTAATACAGTAAAAATTGAGTGCTTTTGAAGCAGGCTGTATTACTGCCAGCTCTTTAAGTAGAGTGCAGAAACTTTGTTAATAGGGATGTTTCAAGCTGGGTTTTTCTGGAAATGACTCTGCTTTGCCTCATGCTGTATCACCAGATTTGCTTTTATGCTATTCTGAATATCCCCCTCAAGTCTAAGAACTTCCATGGATTATCTCTTTCCTCTGGATGTTGTGTATGATTGTTTGTCCAATTAACACAGGGAGTGGAAAAGACCCAAATTCATGAAGCAGAATAATTACTAGAAAAAGATTTCTGAGGATCCCAAAAGCTTTGAGAAGAGTTGTGGGAAGCAGAAAACTTGAACACGATGCATGATTGTATGAACAGCCCATGGGAAATAATCCTTTCAGTAAGTCAGCATTTCCAGCTTTCTCTCATTATACTGTATTTGACATGACTTTTCTCTGAAACAGAAAACCCAAGATATGAACAAGGATTAGCTGAAATACACTGCCATAAACGTAGCCTACTTCAGGTTGTGTCAAGCTCTGGAGAGCTGCAGATGTTATTACACCCAGAGCAAGCAAGGCTGAGGCACTGTGCTGCAGAAAGACAGGAAAAGGAAGGAGGTGGTGAGTCAGGAAGAGATGGATGGCAATGCCACAGCATTTAACCAGAAGTTCCTGGCAGCACCAGTCCTCTGCAGGGCCCTGTGGGCTGCATGGGTGGCAGCTTTTGGTAAGAATACCTCCAATGACCTCTTACCTCAAGGGGCTGCGGGATCTGAGGAGAATGAAGATGTAACCTCTGGGGAGATGCCAGAGCAGGAAAGCTCATTTTTCTCCCCTGCAAATAGGGTCTGCAAGTAAAAGTGCCAGTGCTGGTAATGCTAAGTGCTGATAAAGCTTTTACTTCAAACAAAGTAAGAAGTGGCATGGAAAAATCATCCCACTTAAAGAGCTGCAGTTTCAGCAAGCTACTTTCTGAAAGGCAGCACACTTCGTCTTAACATCTAGAAGCTTAAAATCATAACCCTCTCCTGAGCATTGTTTCTCTATTCTCTCCTTTTTAGCTGTCTCTCTCTGGCGAAAGGATGACCCCAGAGAGCCCAGCTCTGCCATGGGCATGCAGCCCATCCTCATTTTTCTCTTTCTCCTGACACCCTCCAGTAGCCCCCTGGGGGCCTTTGTTTCCCTGTGCCTCTAGTGATGCTCAGTCTCCTCGCTGCCTCCTGCACCCCCAAGCCTGAGCTGCAGCAACCCCACATGCTTCATTCCACAGAAGCAGCTGTGACACAAATTAACCAGAAGCAAGGAGCCACAGAAGAGTTCACAAGAAAGATCAGAAAAGTAGAAAAAAAGAGTCATTTCCAGAAGTGGTTAGTTTTAATGTCAAAATGCAAGTGCAGAGCCTGTTTTGGCAGCAGAACCTAAGAAGGTGAGACATTCTCAGAAATTACCCTGCAAATTTAGGCTCCATGCCAAGCTTCACCCTGTTTCTTCCAGGTGTGTTGAAGAAATTTGTTTCTTCTGTCTCTTTGCCTGACAGCCACATCACTAATTGGAATGTCAGTTGCCATTGGCACCTCACTTATGGAACACTTACTTTATTTCCTGCAACCAGTGCATTACACTTGGGATTCAAAATGTGGAGACAATAGGTCAAATTCAAGAAAACAACAGTCAAACTTATTCCATTAAAATGCTGTGTCTCTCAATATATAAAGGAATATTTTAGCCAGAATAGGAGGAAGCAATAAAACATCACCCTCTTATCTTTAACAGTACTATAATTTTCCCTGCCTCTAGTCACTCCATCTGTACAAATGAAATGTTTTAGATAAAGCCACATCCTATGAACATGGCAGAGGCAAATCTACCCCTCTGAGGATGGGGAGTGAGTGCATAAACCAACCATTATCATATCAGCACTACTGGCATATCTCAATAAACCTATCTAGTGCAACTATTTCAAACACAGTAAGCCACTATTACATTTCACTGCGCAGTCTCTCCATCTGAAAAGGTTATTGTTGTTACAGTCTAGATGCTACTTTACTTAGCTCATCCTATGAGAGATGCTAGATGCAAAAGTGGAGTTTATTACCAAGATAACCCCTCTGTCAGTCCTTGTAAGTTGCTCCTCTGATCTCATCCAAAAATAAGATTACCCAGAGGCTTTAATGAACTATACTTAATTGATGTCTGGTATTAACTGCACCTTCATAAGAGAGATAATATCTTTTCCCCAGACACACATCACTCATACCCTCATATAAATCTAGTGTTTGTTGAGTGGGCCCATTTATATCATCTTACAAAATGTCAGACAGATCAGTTCTTGCTCCAGTTTCTAATTTCCTGATATAACGGATACGCACATCTACGTTGCCAGGCAGCAGATCTCAGGCTGTAGCCTCTACGGCATTATTCTTCCCAATTTCCACATTAATTATTGACAGGTTAAAATATATTAATTAGTAACAGCCAGGAACAGCATACATCATTGCTAAACACTGGGATTACCTGGCATAGCAAAAGTAGGCAAATAATCTTTAGAGCAATATCTGAAGGACTGATTGAAGCAGAAATGTACAGAGGATATCCTCAGAGACAGAAGCACCCTTTTTCAGCAACAGGCATGTCCTTTCTGTTTTGCATCTGTATCACTAGCACAGGCTCAAGCCTGTGTAGAAAGAGCCACAGCCAGGACAAATAACTGTCTGAACCCCTGTGTCTGCATAGCCCTGAAGAATGGCCCACAAGGCTGAGGAAGGGCAAAAGTTGGCTGGTTCAGCATCTCTTGCAGAAATACCTTCAAAGCATCATCCAAACCAGGGCCAAAACATTAGCAAAATTCAAGACAGACACAGCCCATCTGAGTTCAGTGTTTCTGAAGAGGACCTAGGCCTTGGGCTTGGTCATGCTGAGGACCACATGGAGTTTCTGCTTGCCTTAGTGCATATCTGTTACCATGTTATGCAAGAGACACCTCCCTGTCTGCAGGAATAAGTATTCCTGATGAAGGCTTAGCAACACAAGTGCATGAGAGGAAAAGGGAGACAACCTGGCATGCTTGGTAGCAGTGCCTAGAAGGACCACATTCCTTACAGCCGAGAAAATTACAGAGCAACCCTTGGGGCTGATGATGAGATTTCCCCCAGGGAACACAATCTCTGCTCTTTGTAGAAAAAAGTGCCTGGTCAAGCACACACAGTGCTGGGAGATACATAACAGTACAATTGGAAAAAGGCAGTAAAACCAAATAATATCAGGTCCAGCATCTGCTACTGATAAGCACTTGAAATGTAACCAGTCCTGAGAACTTTTCCCCATCAGAATGCAAAGAAAATATCTTATTTCTCACACTCTCTGCTGAATACAAAATGGGAGTGGGGCAAAAAATTCTCAAAATATTAATACTAAGAGAATGACTCAGATATATACAGTGAGCAAGAGCGCTGTGTTTCTCCCATGACACAACTTAAAAGAGCTGCCATCCAGCTGCATGAACACTCATTTGCACACACACGTGGATCAAAGGACTCTAGACTACCCCAAAACCTTCTGCTGAGATGGTGTCATAACCTATTTCCAAGAAAATTGCTTCGATATCATATACTTCCAACAGATAAGATCAAAGGGAACCATGTAAGAAAAACAGATTTCTCCATCTACCTGTTCACACTCTCTGCTTCTATACCCTTAAGAAACAGAAAGACAAATACACCAGTAAGCTTGACTTGTCATATGCACCAGTTAACCAACTGCTGCTGAGTGAAATCAGAAAAAAGCTTCCTCTGATTCCATAAACATAAAGTGATGGAGACTGTGCCTTCCCAGTGCCTTCTGATGCTTGCTTTGCCCATCGTCTGTCTAGTTCTTAACTATTCATGCGCCAGGGATTATTGATTTCCAGGCTTTATTGCAGGCTCTGATTATTCATTGAGGTCTCAGTGGGTAACTAGAGGAATGACTTGTCACTGTTCAGCCATTTGAAAAATTGTTAGTGACCAGCGCAACCTTGCCTGGCTTGTTTTGCCATTGTGATTTAAGACTGAGGGTGTGCATCTGGAGGTTGCAGCCCATGCATATGCTTTCCTACCTGTGACCCCTGGAATTAAGCTTCTTTTCTACAGTACTGGAAGTCTTCAATCCCCATTCATTCAGCAGGAGTTTGAGAACACTGAGTATTGGACTGATATTCCCAGTGCATTCCCTGAAAGTGATCCTGAAAGCACAAAGACAGACAAAAATGTGGCACTAAGGGATCAAATGCCTTGTCTGTCTCTGTCTCTCTCTATTTTGAGAGAAAATACTCTTTTTCATCTGTTGCGCTTTTCATTTCATTTCAAACCACACACATTTTTTTCCAGATTAAGGTGTCTTCATCTGCAGCCAAATAAAAACATTTTGATATTCAAGGCACTTTTAGATTCATATCCTTGAAGTCTGTAGAGGCCCATTAAGAGCTGTGAGGCATCCTCATCATTAAATGTGGCTCTACAGATGAGCACAGGTTGTAATAGGTTCTTCTCAGTAAAACTGCTATCATACAAGCATCATATTAGGGTAAAAAACAAATTAAAACCCTCTTAGTCAGAAGCTTATCTAGGCTTGAATTAACAGCCGCACATCCAACTTCCCGTTAGCTGTGTGCACCCTTGCTGCAAATGTTCAGCACCTCACGCTGCTCCTGTAATTGTGTCGAAAAAGGCCATCAGAATCAGAGCACTGTTTCCCATATTTCTGAATTACATTTATAGACTAAGGCACTCCAGGGTACAGCATACGCTTATCTTTCTGCACTTTAAAACGTAGCAGGGGTACCGCAGTCCTGGACTAAAGATGCATTAGCAGAGTCATGCAGTGACAAATTGTATAACACCTGCTTTTACTAGGTTTAGCTCTAGTCTGCTATTAGTCCCTTGTTTTTTTGAACAATGTTTTCCTGTGAAATAATAACATAAAACTCAGTCAAGGTGGAGCTGTAAATAAATGCCAGTACATGAAGCTGTAAAAGCTTTAGAAAGTGTCACTGTCAGCAACAAGGAAGGCCAAAAAATTTGGAAGCATGAGGTTTACACACAGGAGACGGGTGACACATCACACCATGGCCTGTGTCGCTTGACTCACCACCACATGGCACAGGTTTGGGTCTATCCCAAGGATAAGGTTGCTCATCTACAAAGGTTAACCCTCATCCATTTGCATCACAGTCCACACAGCCAAACAAGGCCAAAGGAAAAATGCCATCCTGTTGGGCCTGGCACCGTTGCACTACTGCTCTGAAGGCAGCAGCAGCCATTCAACCCTGCTTGTATAGATACTTCGGAGCACTCAACGTTGGCTGCTCTTGTTGGAGCACAGTGCAAAGGCACAGTCCTGGGGTCATGGAATGTGGAGGGTGTTGCAGGAACCAGCCCCTAGTATGGTCTCACTCACCCCTTGATCTCAGCATTGCACTTCAAGAGAGGGGAGCTCCTTATACATGGGTCCATAGAAAAGGCTGGGACAGCCCCTGTTCAGCCACAATTGGTGAGACACCAAGAAAAGGTAGACCAATTCCAGCTTTGTGGTCACATCAATGGAAAACTGTATAAAAAATTAAGTCTTTCACTGCCCTGTCCTGCAGCTGGATAAAGGAGGAAATAGAGCTTGGGCTGTCAGGAGAGAGTGAAGCCAGACTTCTGGGACATGGAGAAGCTGAGGACTTCCAGCTGAGGACTGAAACTCAGGAGCAACAGTCCCAGGGCTGATGGAAAATGTACTGAATAATCCAGTGGTGTGCATCAAAATGACTTTATATTATTATTATTAGATCTCAGAAAGAAATTGGCAAAAGGGAAGAGCAAGGCAAAAATATTTAAACAGAAAGAGGAAAGGTAAGATGATAAGAAAGGCTGAATACAAAATAGCCCTTGCTGAAGCAGGCATTTAGCCCCAGCACCAGAAAGGCACATCTGCTGGTGCCCTGGGACTCCCAGAAATTTCCTTATAGTGTTTGTTTGGAACTTTTAACATTAAAAAAGACACCAAAATAAGCATATCTGGTTTTGTTCGGCACAGAATTTAAATGACATTTTCACTGCACAAATGTGACATAGGTATATGTAGCTATCCAGTTTTCATGCTTCTAAGTCAAGGGAAATAAGGTTGTGTAGCAAGCTGGTGTGGCACACATGCTAACAGAAGGCTGGGGCAACTGAGTTAAGGAACATAGAGAAAGCAGTGGCACCACTGTTCTATGAGACTCATATGCAACACAGATACCCCTATGTTACTTAAGAAACCACTCTTAATCCATCTGCAAATCTTAACTAACTGCAAGATCCCTGATGCATTGCTGAGCATTGTGGCTGTTGCCTTGGCAGGACCGGTGAGGTAGGGTCTCCCCCAGAGATGATGCTGGGTCCAGCAGATGAGGCATGGGACAATGTCAGGAAAGCAAAAGTCTATGCCTGGCTCATACACAGCTTCATTTCACAGCGATAAAATGACCAAGCACTACATCTTCCCTTTTCACCAGCTATAAAACATTGATACTTACAAACCTCTTGTAATTACTAGAAGAGCTGGAAGGCACAATTTAAGTCGTTAAAGCATCGTGTGATTTTCCACAAAAGAAGCCATAAACAGATTTACAGGTCTGAAAACAGGGAGCACAGGCATCTGCCTCCCTGCTCTGCCCAGCCTAAGGAGCTCTCCTGCACAGAACACTTCGGGAGGTGTGCTGCTGCTTTCAGTTAGGTTGTTATGCAAGGAGGGAGAAACAACTTTCCATTCAAGGCAATGACCTGGAACCCAGAGAATTGTCTTTTAGCTCTGAGACTGCTGCAGATTTCTTACTGGCTTTGACTTAGCTGTTTAATCTTCCTGCACTTCAGTTATCCCGTTAGGAGAATCAGGAGATAACCTTTTTAACTCACAGGGGGTTGTAGGTGAATTCAAGTTGCTGAAGAGCTCTGATACTAAGACGATTTGGGTTATAAAAGTACATAAGTGTATTAGGAATTCTGTAGCTAGCTGATTCGTATTTCATAATACCCACTAAAACTGGCATACGGAGCTCTTAATCCATAGATAAATTCATTTTAATCCCCAAATCTAGTCAATGGCACTGGTTTCCTACAAGATCAACACACACACACAAAAATCTTGCTATCCAAATCCATCTGGATATTACTGGGTTAAGAGAAGCCAGAAAAAAAGAGGAAAAGAAATAAAAACAATGAAGACAAGAAACCATTTAATTATAATCATTCATAATTCATCAATGTTTCAGCTGGTGTGTTTAAACTTTTCACAAGTAGATCCTTGCATAAATTCTCACATGCAAAATGTCATTCATGCTAATTTAGTTTTGCAATGCAGAGGCCAGTTCAGGGACACTGTACTTCAAAAGTGTAGTTAGTCTCAAGCTGAACTATGAACAGAAGAAATGTCTTGAATAAACTAATCATGAAGTGTTTCTTTTTACTGTAGCAGATCACAGTTTAACAAAAGCAGCAAGGATACTGAGGATTGCATACTACAGAGCAAAGGGGGTTTCAATTGCAATGACAAGAGTATAACTAATAAAAACACCACGATGTAAAGAAACCACATCATGTTAGATATGAAGTGTCCTCTCATAGATCAAACTTCAGCCTGAATACAGTGAACTCAGTGGAATGAGTATCACTCTTGTAGTATGACTAATGCAATCATCTCATTCATGTGACCTGACAAGAGCTTTCTCTATGCGAGACTTAAGGTGAGAATTTAATAACATCATTGAGCTAGAGCTAATGTCATCTGGCACTTTAAATCTCTCCGATGGAAAGTTATCAGTAGATAAAAACCTTTTGTTGAGTTCAGTTAGTGATTCAGAGAGGTAAATTTGCTGAAATGTCAAGACTGAAATGAAAGGTAGTGTTAACATTCATTCTTTTGCAATAAAGAATGAATTTAGGAGCTCAGGAAGGCTGGTGTGTAGAGCCCTAGATAAAACCGAGCATAGCCTGGGCAGATGCTATTTCAAACTTAGTCTTCTGCCTCCACTGCCTCTTCTGTCTCCTAATCAGAAGACAAAATAAAAACAAGGAAAAAATTGCGTCCATTTCACATCTGGGTGCCTTTTAACTAGATAATTAGCTATTGTCCTTCTAGCTGTCTAAGGCACTTTGGTGCAGAAAAATATCTATGTGGCAGTAGTAGAAAACAATAAAGAACACCTCGTCTAGCAGCCTTTTGACTTTTATCACTTAAAACATTTCTGTTGTAAAGGATCATGACTTCTAGCCTTCCTGCAACCTGGATTTGATGGCAAACCTTCAATAGATTATAAAAGAAGATAAATTGGCATTTTAAAAGGGATAAAAAGACATCACAGTAAGTGTTTCAAAAATTAGCAAGGGATTTTTTGAATGAGTGATTGAGTTTTCTTACCAGAAGACATTTAGGTCTACGTGTAATGCCAGTAGCGGCAGCAGACAGAGGAAAAAGAGCCCATGGAAGAGCTCATGATTGGGGGCACAGTTTGGATGACAACACAAAATAAAATTACTGTTTTTCTTTTAGAGGTGACTTTCCAGATAAAATAAATGCAGGGCCTTCATCAAATTTGACATGAGAAAAGCATTTGATGAAATGTCATATGGTAAAATATTTATAAACAAAGAAAAATCAGATTAGTGGAAGAAATATAGTGATATGGATTTTAAAAGGAAGTTCTTGGGCAAAATGGAGTTGACCATGGCTGTAGCTGAAAAATCAGCATGAACCATTCACATCTCATATTTTCATATAACAACTGAAGTTAAAAACAGGACTGAGCTACGACATTTGCTGAGGGATGTCATTGGTAAAGATGAGCATTAGCATATTGCGTGGGAAGTACCTGAGACATTCAAGAACAGGAGTAGTGGAAATGGAATCAAATTGCCTAGGACAAAAGTGGCATCAGCTTGCACTTACAGACTAGAAACAAGAAGCTTTTCTCTGAGCTGAGAACTCATTAGTCAGTGATGACAGACAGGCAAAAAGGCCTGAGGGTTATTCATGGAAGACAGGATGACTGTGCCATGATGGAAAGTGTAAATACAGTCCTTGTTGTTATCAGGTAAAAAATGTTTCTGGTAGCAACAGGGAAGTATTAGTGCCATTATAGAACTCATAGATGTCACAGAGGTACCAACTGCAGTACACTCCCAGGCAGCCTTATTTAAACAAAAAAAAAAATTGAATCACAAGCAGGTAATCAGGATAATTAAGGAAATTAACAGTTTCATCTTCCAAAAGGATGTGAGCAGAAGTGAAACAAAGCCTTCAGGAGCTATGACAATATTCCTAACAGAGAATAAACACCTTCTAGGAAAGACAGAGAGCTAAAAGACTATACATGCACAGAAAATCATCCATTTGTCATGATCACAGATTAAGACAGAGCTCAAAAGACGAGATGGCCAGAAGAGCCCTCTTCCTGTGGGAAAGTAGTAAAACAAACTCAAAAAGGAACAAAAGCTCTTCTAGTTTTAAGGTTCAATGTGGTCCTCTTCCTGGCATAATTTTATGACATAAGTACTTGCAAAACAGAAGACCTGCCTCAGCCCAAGTGGGCCCTTACAGTTCCATATATCTATACATTGCTCTTAAAAATAATATTTCACTCCCATTCACCTATTTGCATTCCAAATACAAATACAGACTGTTGGACTTAGCTGGTGCTCTGAAATCTGTGGATGTTTCAGAACTCAAAAAAGATATTATTTTCCTTTGTACATAGCTTTTTCAGTCCTTCTTTCTGAACTGGCTCAGTTATAAATACTGCTATGACTATATGAAGTAACCTGATAAAGTCCTGGTATAAAATCAAACAGGTGAAATTGAGACTTGAGTCCCACTAAAAAATATGCTTGTTACCAGAAAATAAAACACCATAGCAGGAGTGGGTGTACTTTGGCTCTAAAAAACAAAGAAAGAAAGAAACAGACAAAAAAAAACTTGTTACAAATTATTCAATCCACAAAGGTCAATATATCACCTGACAATAGCAATTATACAAAGATTTATCTTACATAATCTTCTGTGACGTTACATGTATTGAATCTTCTAATATATGATTACTAATCTAAGCAGATAATGGCTAAGAATATGTTTATGAATGGCTTGGAAGATATTGTGAGAAGAGTCTTACATTTTTTAAAACCTTTCAATGAAGGGGAGGTTCAGTCTCATATTATTATTGCTTGCAATGATCAGGTAGTTTTCTTTACCCAATGCTACTGCATAAGGCTTCTTTTACAGTCTGACTTAGGGCCAGAAAGGCCTGTGATATCATGGATCACCCTGGGAGTACATTGTTTTCATTTTCTTTTACATTTCAGAAGCAAGAAATAATTTTTCAATTTTTTTGGGACCAAGAATACTCTGTCTTCCAGGGGTGCCAGTGAGAGCTAGTTATATCCTGGATGGACACTTTTACTGCCAGCACTGAGCAAAACTTAGATTTCTTCTCAAGCAGGATACTTGCATTGGTCATGAACACACTCATTCTCAGATAAGCAATGAAATATATGAAAGTGAAAAACATTCCCCCTGTCACTGGCTATGTTTTGGGTGCAATAACTAACGGAATAGAAGAAAACATAGATTAGGCAAAATCTTAAAACACACAGATCTCAGATTTTAAAAGATAGCACAGGAAGATAAAATGTGGGACAAGAGAGAGATTTTTCACCAGAAGAACCCATGCTAAAGCTGGCAGAGGCACATCAGCACAGAACTTGAGTGGGAGGAGCTTCCCATCCAAAACCTTCCCCTCTCACAAACTGTACGCAACCAGCACCTCAACAAGACCACCCCTGGCTCCCCACAGCCCATTCTGGAAAAGAAAAGGGGGGACTTAAAATAGCCAAGAAACATGTTCTAAGGACTCTTAGTATCTCTTCACCACTGCTTCCTCCATCTTGTCCAGCTTTGAATCCTCTTTGGTTTAAATGTGGCTGAATTTTAACTCTTGATTAATTAGGATTCTATTCAGTTAAGGTAACAGACTATTTTCTATGCAGAACTCACTCCAGAACATCATAGAGCAGTTTTGGTTGGAAGGACCTTTACAGGTCACCTAGACAACCAGAGCATCATGAGGAACAAGATATAAGGAGCCTCAAGGCCCAAGATAGGTCCTTAACTGGCACTCTCAGAGAAATGTAGTAAGTATTTATGAAATTGTGTGAGAGATCAATATTTTAAGGGACCTCACGAAATTTTTCCTTCAGACGTCATCCCCTGCAGGTGTAAAATACTCAGCCAACAATGTAAACTGTATGTTATCTTTTTGTTTTCATCAGACTGAATCTCCCACTCAAATGCAGATGGGCAGATTCCTGGGTATATCCAGAACTTCAGGAAGGTCCTAGCATCCCAGGTAAGCAGAGATTTGAACCAGATCATGTCTCCTTGTAGAAGTAAGACTTAATGACCTGTTTTTAAACCTGGACCTGCTGATCCAATCCGACTACCATACCACCTACCACAGCTACAGTCATGGGGACTCAGCTTCTGGCATGGTTTAAAGGGTGGCTTGTCCACTCTAGGAAGAACAGTGCAAAGCCCCATTGGATGTTTGAAAAAGAATAAAGGCCATCTATTGCTGGATTCCTGGAGCAGTGGCAGAGGCTTTGCTGAGAGACAATTGACCTGAAACTCTTCTTCTACCCCACCAAAAAGATAAAACCAAAACCAACCCTTCCCTTACAGCACATTCAGTTTATGCCCCAAAGCCAGGCTTGTACGGAGGAGTACTGTACTTATCCTAAAACGATCCATGCCTTTTCCCATCCTCCCTGTTCTCTGCACATGCCTTTTGCTTAAGTTAAGCAGAAGCCACCCAAGAGGTACAGAATAAAGCAGGGAAAATAATCACAGAGAAATAAACCCCATTTGCCAGCTTAATTTGCTGATATATTTGACAATGCGTTTAACTTTCAAAAGTACAAATGCACTCCCTGAATGCAGCTTCCCAGCAGCTGACCTTTCTTTTACTTTGTCAACTATTGAGAAGGCAGATATTTAAGTCTTTAACCACCTTTCTCTGGAACTCTACTGAACCCTTAATCAATTCAATTTTTAATAGCTGTTTAACATCCCAACAGGAATGATTTTATCGGCTAGTTTCCAACTTTCTCCACTGACTACTGAATCAACTAATAAGGGTTTGTGTTTTCAGTCATGTATGTAAAGAAATTATAAATGAGTCCTTATTTCACAAGTGCAATCCTATAATATATTGGTACTTCTGTTCTGATCCAGCAAGGCTTAGATGAATGTCCTCCATTTCAAGGACACTTCCCTCAATTGAGTAATGCTCTCTAAAATGGGGGCATAATTATTGTACTTAAAGTTATGTGCATTGTTAAGGTCTTTGCCACAACAGGTGCTGTGCTCAGGTGCACTTGGACAGGATCCAGATACTTGGAGATACCAGACTGGAAGTGTACCAAACAGTTAAAAACCCCTTTTTTCTGTGAATCATAGCAAAAGTTCCTCTTTGGGGTTTAAAGCCTGTGTAATCATTGCAGATATTTAATGATCTTATCAAGAGAATCCATATTTTAAAGATGCCTTTCTCATTTGTGAGATACCCAGAACGGGAAATTAGACTCCTCTTATTTATTATTTCCAGTGATCTTTTCAGATAATCTTTACACAGAATTTTGTAAGCTCTTCTAATTAGACCAGAGGCACTTCAAGCCATGCAATGTGTTTCTCTGTTGCTGCAGTAGATATAGAAAGAAATTACTATCCAGGCTTAAATGTTATGTGGCTATTGCTGACTTAAACAGGAATGATGGTTTTAGTGAGATCTTGAGCCAGAAATCTAATTTTCTATCTGCTTTTAAAACACAGCAAAATGAGCAGTCATGAGGTAAACCTATGACAGGTTAGAAATGAGAAATTTTAAGGGCTATTAAACTTTTTTAAAATGTTCCCAGAGGATCAGCATAAACTTACCTAGTGCCTCTACTTCTGTAGTTGTGATATAGTGGGAGAATTCACAGTGTTCAATGGTTTATTCAGTGAACTCCAACAGCTTGGTAGTAACATTGGCTGACATAAAAGCCAGGAGGGATATCACAGCATCTGCACACCTGAAACAGAGTTTCAGATTACTGTCTACCTGTTACATTTTTCATGAATCTTATTATGCAGTCTTGTTTAGCTTTAAGTTTCTTTGTTGTTCATTTTTGGTGGTCATTCTTCTTTTAAGAAAGTATTATTTGTTTTCAAATTAATTGGACAAAAAGTAGAGTTTGGAAGAGAGACTAGACAACTTTATTCCTGATCTGTGGGTAAAATATGAGACATCCAAAGCAGTCTCATTTGCCCAACATATGCCATTCAGGTGAAGAAATAAAATGCTAAAGGTCACAGTTATTGATGGACAGTCTGCTCAAATCCAAGACAATGGATGGAAACGAGAGTGGCCAGGTCGTACTTAGCACTCGTACACAAGTTTGGTTTTGCATAACAGAATGAAAACATTGATCCAAAGGAAAGAATGAGCCCATGCCAAAAATTAAGCAGATGGGAAGTATCTGTACTGGCAGTGAGAGAAACCTTCTAATCATCACAGCTTTGAATCAACTTTTGGGCAGGACCTGCATCCATAACTTGTGCCCTCAATGGCATATATAATTGTTGTTGACAATATAAAATTTATTCTAGATTTATTCCGGGGTTACTGAGAGCAGAGGCCAGTCTTTTAATACGAAATAGGTCCCCTGAGAGACATTGCCAGGTAGCAGAGAGTGAGAATTTGCATCACATAAGCTGCAATGACACTGACATCAGGAAGTGTCCTATTGGCATTCTGACAGAAAAGCAGACATGGAAGTATTTGAATCTTGATTTAGTATCTGATGCATCTGGCACTGGAGAAAAAGTTGGGGTCTGGGCATCAAGGCAACTGTACTGGTCTTTGCCTTTCTGACCCAGGTCCTGCCCCACCACCACCACCCACTATAAACTTGTATCAACACAGATCTCACATCTGACCACCTTTTACAAGAAACAGAGATGAAAATCATATCTGAGCACTCTTACACACTATTTCACAGCTGCTCCAAGCTTCTTGGAATAAAACCTGGAAATGTTTCTCAGCCACGTATCTTTATAGAGGGTGCAAAATGTGAAACTGACTTGGCAAACTCCTTGAGTTCAAGCAAGGATGGAAATGGTAAAAATAATTAGCTGTGCCCTTACAGGTAGTAGCATCCATGTCCTGCTTTATTTCAGCACAAATCTTGGCTCTAATGTACACCTCTGCAGCAGCACAAAGGAGCCATAAAGTCACACTGGCTGACAAGCAAAATATTCTCCTTGCATGGGGGATTCATGCACCGCAAAGTCAGAAACACTGACTCTGTATCATTCTTCCTCCCTGTGGAGGTGATGTAGGCAAATGTCAGCAGCAACTCACAACTGCAGTTCTCCAGCTGCTGGAGCAGCTGCTTGGAGACAGTGCTGACCTGGAAAATATTACAATAATCTTAAGGCTTCTTTGAATCATTCCAAGAGCTAAACCGGCTGGCTTAATATTGCACACTTGCCCCTCTCAGACCTACAGTCAGGATTTCCTTTTCCTCAACTCAAATCCTTCCTCACACAGAAAGAAAGCCATGGGTGCAGATTATCTTCTCCAGAAGGCAGAGCTAAAAGGCTGCTGAATTTGTCCAACCCTGGATTTGAGGGGGAGCAAAAGGAAAGATTATCCAGGTGTTACTACCAGCATATTTTCTTGTTTCATGAGTAGGTCTTTAGTAAATGAGTGACAGTGCTTCATACACTTTAACCAACTGCTGCCCTTATTAAATGCCACATGTACCCAAATCCTTTGTTTCTGCCAATCAAACCTCAAGTGTGCCTTCCAGAGTTTGTCTCATAGTAAAATCCATCATTTTTACAACACTGATACAGAAATCCATCCAACAAGCTCTGCTGGTCAGCAGAAGGGGAACAAGATATTTCCTGAAATAAAGCTCTTCATTAAAGGACTTTCCCTACCAGGGAAGCTTAGTGTGGTCGCTACAGCATGTAATTAGAAGTCAAAGGACTAAAGCTTAAATAAAAAAAGCTATGTGACTGAATTATTAACTTCCCTAGCTATTAATTTGCAATATATACGAACTCATCCCCGTCATAGGGATATTGAGAGACTTAAACAGTGAATATATCTGAAGCACTATAAAATGTTGAAAAGCTGAATACTTGGCTTTGTGGGGCTGACCATTTTAGTAAACACTTAAATAGCTGATATAGGGCTGGTAAATTTTGAGCTAAAATAATAAAATGAACCTGTGGTGGGACTTAAACACTTTCCTCCCTCCATATTTGGAAGAAGTTTACACAGAGCACAAAAGTGTACTCTATTACTCTATTATTGAACAATTCTGTTATTTGAATTATTGTTTTTAATAGCTCTAAAAGTATATCCAGGTATCATCAGACAAAATTTATGAGCACTTGGGCCCAGGATTCTTCCCCTAGAGCAGGGAAAAGAATTTTCATCTTCTGCTGAAAGCCTTCCCTAATTTGTCAAAAGAATTGAAGAGGGAAAAAAAAATCCTCAGGAAAAGGATGAGAGTTACTGCAGAGACCAAAAAAAACATATTCCCAAGAACTGAGCCTTTCACATGGTAGCACATTATAACCATTGGAAGCAACGCAGACTTCTATTTTCCCTTTATAAAAGCCATGTTTCATTTAATGAGCCATTTAAGGACAACTGTGTGCAGTTTTGGGAGACAAGTTATAAAAATAGACATGAAGCTATTAGAGAGCATCCAAAGGAGGGCCATGAGGATGGTGAAGGGCCTTGAGGGGAAGCCATATGAGGAGCAGCTGAGGTCACTTGGTCTGTTCAGCCTGGAGAAGAGGAGACTGAGAGGAGATCTTGTAGCAGACTACCATTGCCTTGTGAGGGGAGGTGAAGGGGCAGGCACTTATCTCTTCACTCTCATGACCAGTGACAGGACCTGAGAGAATGGGATGAAGTTGAGTCAGGGGAGGTTTAGGTCAGACACCATGAAAAGGTTCTTCCCCCAGCGGATAGTAAGGCTCTGGAGCAGGCTCCCCAGGACATGGTCACAACACCAAGCCTGCCAGAGTTCAAGAAGCATTTGGACAATGCTCTCAGACATAGGGAGTCATTCATGGGGACAGTCCTGTGCAGGGCGAGGAGTTGGACTCAATGCTCCTTGAAGGTCCCTTCCAACTCAATATTCTCTGACTCTATGATAACTTAAAGTCAATATGAAGAACAGAATCTCATCACAGTTGAGGTGTGAAGGAACCTCTGAAGATCATATAGTCCAATTCCACTTTTCAATCAAGGTCAGCTACAGCAAGATGCCCAGGACCATATCTAGTCTGGTTTTGAATACCTCCAGGGATGGAGACTCCACAACCTCTCTGAGCAACCTGTGCCAGTGCTCACAGAGAAAACGTTATGCTTAGGTGAAATCTCTTGTGCCCATTATCTCTTGTCCTGTCACAGGGTACTATTGGGATACTCTAGCTCTCCCTGCCTTACTCCCCTCAGGTATTAATACACACTCTGAAAAGATCCCCCTAAGCCTTGTCTTCAAGACCAAATAATCTCAGGTCTCCCAGTTTCTTCACATGTGAGAGATGCACCAATTCCTTAATCAACGCTGTGGTTTTTCACTGACCTAATTCTAGTGTGTCCATGTCTCTCTTGCACCAGGGAGCCCAGGAGTGGACCCCACTCCAGGTGTGAGCTCACCAGGTGTGAGCTCTCTGTGAACAGAGACAGAAAAGATTATGTTTATCAAATCCTCAGTAAGCATATTTAAGCAAGCACATTATCCTTCCATATTCTCCACACCATGATCTAATGGCACCTTGGCACACAGAACTACCACGACTGTGCACCTTAACTGCTACATCCACAGGACACAGGTCCCATGAAAATGCTGCTGCATCAGAGCATAGGAAGGATCAGTCCAGCAGGAGTGGAGGCTGCAGAAGGAGGAATAACAGATGCAGCAAACTGCACCCACATGTAAAATAGCTTCTTAAACAGACCTCTCCTGCTTTCCTTTTCAGGAGTCAGCAAACACAATGGTTTGAAAAAAAATCCCCAGAAGTGGGCAATTTTGTCCCAGGTCTGTCACAAAATAATATAAACTAGAAACCCTATTTTTCTTATAATATACAGCAGGAAGAATGTAGTAAAGAGACTCACATATCTATTGTAAGGCACCAGTTTGATGTTACATTTTTGGTGGACTGAGTATTCATCACTGTTCTAAAGAAATAGTGAGATTATGTATTGCTGAAGTAGGAACTCAACTGACACTACAGCCCTCTGTGCTGTGTGCTATACAAACACACGTAGGGACTGGCCTCAAAGAACTTGCAAACCAAACAGAGAAAAGGAAAAGAGCATTATGCAGTTTGGAAAGATTACCTGTTTCCATCCAAATCATTCAACAAAGACTCAGACTTTCCAAAGTGTCTCAACTATTCCTGTGTCAAGATCCAAAAATTCTACACCTCATGAGACTCTCCTTTAAGACTTGGCCAGAGCTCTGGAGCACCAAAATGCTGCAGACTACTACAAGGCAAATAAAAAAGAATCCAAGACTCAAGTCCTGAACAGAATTATCTTCTAATAATCCCATAATGCCAAGCTCATGTGTAAGAAGAGATGTTTTTCCCTTGACATCACAAATTATCTCAACTCCCAACTTTGGTTCTAGAACTTTTCCAGAAGTGTACTTCACTCTGACATTTTTCTGCTTGCCTTTGCCTTTTGCTGTGATGTTATTCAGGTCTTCCTTGCTGTTACAAACAGATTCTAGGAAGAGAATGAATATTTTTTGAGAAAGAAAAAAGATCTGTAAGAAGGGAGAACTATGCATGAGATGTTCATGACTACAGGTGCAGCGCAAAATGATAAAGGTTACAAAGAACAAAAAACCATCTTTCCATCACAAGTCTGAGGAACCAGCACATTTTGGATGAAATTCCTGAAATTGCCAAGCAAAATCAGGAGAAATAAACAATGCCAGCAACTTGGAGACAGGGTATTATAAATGAAACAATTCCTAGTAATTTGTAGAGAACACCATCAGGTTACAAGTCACTAACAGCCCAGGAGGCATAACCTGAAACAGACAAGTTTATATACAAACCAACAAATATAGGAGAGACTGCCTCTTACGGTCATAACGTAGTTGGGGTAGCTGAAGAAGTCCCTTAGCTGTGGAAAATCCTCTTCTATTTTGTGGCTTTGCATGGCATTGTGTATACTCTTCAGGGCAAGAATTCATGTCAGCACTGGAAAATCATTTGGCCCACAGATGGACTTAATGTGATCTAAGCTGTATGGCGTGGGAGCACATCTAGCATGTTTGGAAAGGAGTAGGCACTTGAGGGCTTTATAGAATGTTTATACAGACTCAGACACTAAGACAAAGGTCATCTTGTATTTTGGAGTGTAAGATTTCTTGAGACCATATATCCTTCACTAATCAGTAGATAAATAGCAGGGAACAATGAAGTCATGACTTTGACAGGTCTGAAGCAGGAGGAGTAAGGTAAGAGAGGATGAGCAGGTTATTGAATAAAATTTGCACGTTACAGAAATACCACAAGTTTTGGAAGCAACTGGTGCGGATTAGAGAAAATGGCCTGCCAATAGATAAGAAAATCCTTTATTTCAAAATCCCTCTAACTGGCAAATCGGAGTTAGGGTTGTGTTATTGCACCGACATGTTTCCAAAAAAAAAAATATTTGCTACAGTCACAGTGTCCAAACAAATATCTGTACGTTCGAGCAGATGTCAGATATTGTAGAGGCATACACATACTTGCAATTTTAAACATAAAATTTTCTAAAATTGGAGCATAATCTGTTCCCCTAATTGCAACATACACGAAATCTTGGTTGGAGGGAAAAGTGCTGATTTTGCCTTTTCTTTTTTCCACAAAGAGAACCTGAGTTCTGAGTACAAAGAAACTGAAATAATCAGTAGCATCTTTAGACAGAACCAGGCCCATGTCTGGACACTATTATTTTTCCTTTTCATCCTAATAATTATTTGCAAACATAAAAAGAGTGTTGCACTAATTATTGTGTTTGTATTTCAGCTAGGAATAATAACAGTATCCTTTGCTGAGACTAGATAATTTCTCACTCTTGAAGATATGGACTATTTTTCTCAAAAAAAAAAAAAAGTATTTGTGGAAAGACCCCATCACTGACATTTATTTAACCACTCCATAGAATGAATGGCTTATTATTGTTGTTATAACAATAATAAGCCTCAAGAAAGAGCAGCCTCAAGAAAGATGCAGATGTAGAATGGGAGTATGTTAAACCAAAAATAAGGTTCCTCAATAAGGAAAAACAGTACAGAAATTACACCTCTACCATAACAACATTAGACTTCTGTAAGACATCCACACAGATAGGTAGATCTTCAAGAGAAACCTTTAGGAATGTATGTCAAGAAAATGCATGCCCTGAAGACTTGTTCAAGAAGGTGCATTCATGTATGCTTATATGACCAACAACTGCAGAGTTTGACTCCAAAGCTAATGTTCAAGCCATTTCCTTCCACAGCATAAGCTGATACCCAGCTTTACCCCCGACAGCTGTAAAAGCAGCACTCAGTGAGAACACACCATGGACTTTGTAACCAAAAGGGGCATCACATCTTCCCTGGTGAGAATCATGAGGCAATGTGTGATATATCAGAATATCTTCCCCTTTTGTCCACCACACAGACCAGTTTTTCCATTTTGTATTCAGTTATCTTGTATGTCACATGTTATTCAAGCTATTGGTTTAGCCAAGAAGTTAAAGGGACTCCAAACAGCAGACAGCTCTTCTGTCAAGGCAATGGGCCACAGCTCCATTGACAGTCCTCAAGGCCAAAATGCATTTGATTGTTCAAACTCTGACCTCATGTTTTTACAATAACAAACAGCAGCAAAAGGGTCACTACCACCTTCTGTATCAGGTATGCAAGCAACCATGAAAAATAGCATACATGAGGGAAAACAGAATATTGCTAATATTAAAGATCTAGTGATGGGCTCTGAACTAGCTATTACCACTCTACCACAGCTATTACCACAACTAGCTATTACCACAGAGGACAGAGATGTTGGAGTTATAATCAGTAGTGTCACGAACATGCCAGCTTGGTTCTCAGTAGTTGTCAAAAAACCAGTGTTAGATATTATCAGGAAAGAAAAGAAACAGAGAACAAATCCAAAACCTACCATTATGCCCACATCTTAATTCCTGAGTTCAGTTTAGAGCCACTCATCTCAGGAATAACATCAGTTGAGCTAGAAGAGACACGAAGAAACATACTGAAGGTGCAAATTTTGGCACAGCTTCCAAACAAGGAACAACGAACACATTGCTATTCCTCAATCTGGAGGGGAAAAAAAAAAAAGTATTATGGAAATGGAGATTCAGAGGCATTGGAAAAATCACAAAAGACATAGAGGGATCAGGAAACAATTGCTCAATTTTTTTTCTAGTACAAGAACTAGTGGGCATCGAACAAAGTTTTCAGAATGTACCTTCAAAACAAAGAATGCATAGCTCAGCTGTAAAATTTGTTATCAAACCTCTGGAATGCTAGAATTCCCCTCTGCAAAAAGTGATCAGAAAAAAAATAATTAATTAAGTAATCCATCAAAGGCTTTTAAACATCAAGAGAGCATGCCAGGCTGAGGACCTGAAAGCACTAGAGGCTGGAAGAATTTACCAGCAAGGAAGACTAAACACTTGCCCTATACTTAAGTATTTGACATATCCTGTAGGTCTGTCCAGTGCAAGATACTGTGCTACATGGACCAATCGCTCATGTTATTAATCAGTTCAACCTCTTTCAAAGAGAAGCCATGAGAGGAAAGCAGAGATTTCTTGCAGACTCAAGGGTCTGCAAGGAGAGCATTTAACTACATGCTTAGTTCTAAGCTCATTCTTAAATTTAATAGAACTAAGGCACAGGCATAAATCCTTTTTTAAACTGAGGGTTTTTATAGGATTGGAGGTCTTGTTATTACTATTTATATCAATGTTTTTGCACGGTTGTCTTCACTCTCTGTTATCATTTTCCCAGGTTTTAAAAAAGTAAAATGTGCAGTGTTGCAACTATTCATTAAGGGCAGACTTCTGTGACTTAATTACATCAAAGCTTTGTTGCCAAAGCTGATTATAGCTCCCCTGTACTGCAGAGGAGTTTGTCAACCAAAGATTCTTATCATGAGGAACAAAATATCTTTATCCACAGTTTCTAATATTCACTAATAATATAATATGTATTTATTTTGCTGTGACACTCAAATTGAGCAGATGAAAGCCTCACAAAGCATTTTCTTCAAAAACTAAATTATTTATAACTGTCAGTGAGGTTCAGGTATGCTTTTATTTTAAAAGTTAACTGATCATGATCCATTCAGAAGGTACAGAGCAAGAAAAAATAAAGACCTAAAGGTATTTGTGCGTTCAGTGACACTAATGACTAAGACTCTGGTCATGTTTTCTAGATTTAATAATACATCCTATAGCCTTTTGGACTAATCAAATGAAAGTAGGGGATTTATGTTCCAGTGTGCTTTAAGAAGAGGGCTTTAAAGACTCCCAAAGTAATTTCCTTTGACATTCAAAGCTATTTGATTGCAGTTTCTGAACATTTCTACCACATTTGTATTCAGCATGGGGTAATCTGAATTTTGTCATGTTTTCAGTCTGACTAATGCAGAGTATTGGTCTCTTACTTCTTTTTTTTTCCTGTTCTGCAGTGCTGATTGCTTTCATATCACTAAGGCAAAAACATTGTGAGTACATTCAAAATTGCTAGCATTAGAAAAATCCCAGCATCACCAGCATATTGGGGGTTATTTTGTAGTATTTAGGGATCCAAAATTTGAGAAAAAAAGGAAGCATTATTGTCTACTAATGGTAAGCAAATTTCTGCCACTGGAAATTTTACTAGGACAGTGCAAAAGCTGCTTCTAATATATTTTCAGAGGACAAAATGCTGATGCAAAACATTTGTGAGATTGTATTATTCTAACAGTTTTGCATTTAATATGATATGGCAAAAATGACATAAAGGCATCTTTAATCCCCTTTATACTCATCCTCTTGCTCTTCCACCTCACTTCAATCATCTTACAGATACTGTACACAAGGTACATTCTACTTTATTATTTGACTGCAGAGAAAACTAGCATCTTCAGCAACTTCTGATGGCTAAAGGACTAGACACTTTTACAGCGTGGTCACAGGGTCAGACAACGAGTTGTTCAGTTGTTGCCTGACCTTATGATGTAACAAATCCAAGAGACTGCACAAATATTCAAAAATACTGAGCCCACCACCATGAAGCATGCCAAATGTTCAACCATCACTCCAATCAATTTTTTCAGGAGAGGGACTTTACAGCTTTCTGAAAAAAGCACCATTTGTTGTTAAGTGGATGCTCCAGTTCACATGTCAGCTATTTTTGCACTCAGGATTTCTCTCCTGCCTTTGTTCCAGAGATGCTCTAAAAGATTTTAAGGCAATAAAAGCTGTTTTGTTCAAAATCTGTACAAATATTTTATGAAAAATGCTCTCATCTTCTCACTGTAACTGCTGCTAGCCCTTCATTTAATGGCAACTGAACTAGGACCTCTGTGGGTTCGGGGCACAGCACTGGATTTGTCCTTGGCTGAGTAACACAGCTCTTGCAAATGAGTACCATCCAACCCTGACTTGCTTTGAAAACCAAAAAAAAATTAATCTCAAGGAAGTAGGCTTCCTCATTCTACTGATAGGAGAAAGATAAGTGAAAGCTAAAAAAAAAGAGTAATATATGCTGGATACTGCCTATTCACTGGTAAAGGCTTTTTAACGGTGCTGGTGGCTCAGCTGGATGGGGGAGTGAACCACAGAATGGAATACCATGTTGGAAAGGATCTCAAGGATCAACTGATCCAACCCACTGGCAGAAGCACAGTTGGACTAGTATGGCTTGCTAAACCCAGCTCTCAGCTATCAAAGACTTCAGGAAGCTGAAGTGCCTGGTGATCAGGTGTTCTGGAGGCCTCTGAACAAATGTGTTCATACAGGTCTCATTTGTTTCTGTGCTGCCTCTCCCTCATCCTCCACCTAAAATTCAGCAGCACATGGGTTGCTGGGCAATGCTCAAGGCCTGCTCTTCACCTTTTTAATAACCAGCCCCTCAGAAAAGAGAGTTACACACCTTTGAGCTGGCAGTCAGTGAGAGAGAAGGTCATAAAACCTCACTTTTATGCAGACTTTTGCTTTGAGGATTTGGGAAGGGTAGGCTGGTGTTTCTCGCGTTGCAGAAGCACTAGTTCAGGATGCTCTGTCATGTGAGCAAGCAAACAAAATAGATTTTAATAAATGGGGTAGGTCAATGCCTTTGTTACTGCTCCTGTACCTGACTATTGTCCTGAACCAAAAGCAATTAAAACAGGGATTATACTTTGACAGCTGCATTTGTGGTGATACGTACGCGTGGCAGAACTCTGCCGTGCTTTGAGAAGCTGATCTATTTTTTAGCACCTTATTATAATTAGAACCACATGATTTACAATGAATCATTTATTTGATTAATTTCATCCTTTTTTCTTTTCTATCAATGAATTGTCCACGGACAGCATGTTGAATTCTTGAATTCATTTTTAATTTAAATAATATATTTGATTATTAACTCCAGGTCTGTAAGTTATTCATCATTTGCTAATAATCACAATTCAGAATTTGTCCAGTGGCATGCTATTTTCTGAGGTTCAGAAGATAGGGGGACCATTTCCTCCCCCCTCTGTGGAACAGTGAGCATAGTACAGCATTTCATACACTTTATAATTTGTATTATTACATATACAGTCTTAGATTGTCTTATTGTTAAAAACTGAATTAGAAAAAAAAAAAAGAACCCCTGTTGCTAAGATTTACTGTTTAACCCTGATGTGATTTTGAAGGAAAATTAAATACAAAATCAGAACAGGGTAAAAATTTCTTCCAGATATTTAGAAAATAAATTCTGGAACTTGTGAAAAATTATTATAACAGGCTACAGAATTATTTTGAGAAGTCCAGTTGTGAACACTTCTATAAAATTTTTCAACACAGATGTTTTTGGTCATTTTTTTCTTAACAATCCATCATCTAGTCCCATCTTTTAGTTGGCACGAAAGACTATTTCTAAGTGGCTTCTGGAAACATAGATAAAAGTAGTTACAAACACTTAGTTCAGCTTAGTCATGGAGGATGTACAGTGTTATAATATACATCACCTCATGGTAAAAATAATTCCTCTGTCTGATCTCATACAACCTAAAGCACTGCTCCACAAAAATCTGCTACCCTAACAACATTTATCCCAAGGTACAAATGTATTTACAATTTGAATAATTTATTTGGTGACAATTTTCTGCTCTACAGAGACTCATTACTTGCAAATATTCACACGTTGCCATGGTGCAATATGGCACACTTTCCATGAGGTACAGGCCTCCAAGCCTTCCTCTCCACCTCTCACATGCAGCACTTAGAGTTACAACACTCACATATAGCTGACTGTTAGTACAGAACTCTGTTTGTCTTACCAGGTGAAGAAGTTTTTAAGCCTCAGGCTATTTTGAATCTTCTGGATGTTTTTAAGCCTTGAGAAGGGATGCTCTATTAATTTCCCATTTTAGTCAGCAGGAGTGAAGGCAGACGATGTAATAAGCACACAGCCGATTGCACATATGATGACTTGTAAACTTGTCTGTAAATTCTGCCACAAATTATTAACAAGCATCTGCAATGTTCTTACTGAGGAAAAAAAATCCTACTTACATAATAGTTCATCACGATAGACGCCAAGTGTTCATACAGATGTATTTTTAGCCAGTTCCTATGGAAACATGACTTATGTGATCACAATTTGTATACGTTCCTCAATAACTTTTGACCCCATCGGATAATTTCAGCTACCTCTGACAAAATGGTGGACTCCTTCAGTTTGTGGAACTGGATCAGCTCAGCTCGCATTAGCCACCTGAGAGTCTACTGACTGAAACATAGAATAATGTGAGGAAAAAAGATGGTGCATACCCCCACCATGGGAAAGTTGTCATTAAGAGCTCATGAATTACCATGAAACACAAATCCATGGAAATCAAGACTTCATCGGTGTCCAGATGATTATAGAAACTCTTGTCTGAAGAGTACAGGATATTCCACTGGCCCAGAATTAATTTAAATCTTGAACAAGAAAGATGACCTTAATGTGGTACTTTCAGTTAAGGCATATAATGAGGAAAGCTTAAATCAGCTCTTGCCTTTGACATATAACTCAGGTTGTTCCATGATTCTAAAAATTCCAACCCAAGACACAAAGCTGCTGAGCATGCCTGACTCTTGAACCTGCAAGCACAAATGTAGAGGCATTACTTCAAGGCATGCAAGAATGTCCTGTTTAAGTAGGTTGAGAGAAAGCTGATGTTCATAACCTCCTAAATAACCCTCTTTATATTCCTTGAAATCTTTCCATGGCCTGGGTGGTTTGTAAGTCTTCTTCACTGAGCCCATCAGCTTCAGTTGCTCTTTCCCTACACAGCTCTCATCTTTCCAATCTCATGAGGTTAAGCAGAGTGGAAAACAGTTCAGACAGCCACAACCATCACCTTTAGGAGAATGTGCGGCTTGGATGTTTGAATGCTGTTTCCTCCAGTGGTGACACCAAGCAGGTCCCACCAGGAAATCCAGGGAGAGCAAACTTCTATTCATTCTTCTCTCATACCCCAGTTTTCTCAGTGGATCAGTAAAGAGGGTATGTAATGACAAGCCTTCCTTCTCTCTGCTGACTCTTCCACTGCTTCAAAGTGAATTCCAGACACAGCCCTGAAAGATGGCTCCCTCTACACCCTGACATGAGGACAGGCAGATTCCTCAAGAGCTGGAGCAGGTCCTGGTTCCACCTTGCTCTCATGTGCCATACCAGATGCAAACCTCCTCCTCCAAGGTGTCCAGTGCTCAAATGCACTGGGTCTTTAATCACTTTCCAAACAAAAGTCAGTTCCAGCACCCCAACTCTCAGCAGAATTAAAGCACCAAATGAAACTGTTCATCACATAATGCCAATTTTACATTTTCACTCTGCTTATCCTCACTATGGCAGTGTCCACTGCTCTGCCTTCTGCTTTGTGGAAGAACACAGCTTTAGCAGCAGTTCAAGGATGGTTAAGGATCCTGCGCGTTTTACTGTACATCACACCCCACAGCAACTGCACATGGAATACACACATCCAACTTAAGTCTTCTGGATGGGTCTCCAGGCTCACCTTTTTTCTCCACTGACTACACAGAATCCAGTCGGGTGCTCTGAATGGCAGCTAAATGAAATGCCTACAGCAACCTGCGGAATGCTGTTAATAACATCTACTGCACTCACCACTCTCTGCTCTCCACAATCCCTTTTAACCCTGCAAGGATCTGAAACAACCCACAACTAACAGCAGCAACTCATCTAAAACTAGAAACCCATGGAAGTTTCAACAAACTGCTAGTGACTTTCACTTTCAGCAGTTTTATAATACATGTGTTGCTATTTTGGTGATGCTCAGCAAAATCAAGCATGTTTTTTTAAAGATATTGTCACACTAATAAGAGATGTTAAGATTCTATGCACAAGCACAGGAGTAGTAATAACAAGGGAAGTTTCTCCAGAGCTACATTTAATTTAAAAGTGCCAAGATAAGTATGTAAGCACTTCTGGACACTCGAGGAGTTGATATCATGCTCCGTGAGTGTGTACACGTCTGTCTACTTCTGTGTGGCTCTCACACCTGCAGCTCATAATCCTGTGTAGTTTCAAATGAGTTGAGAAAATGAAAATTACCTTCAAATGGAAGGAAAATGCATTTGACATACCTCTTGTTCCAGCACTTGCGAGACTCACTATAATTACTACTGTGAGCTTGCAGGCAGATGGCAAATGAGGCAGCACCTTGAATTCAGTCAGCAGGATGCTGCAGAATTGCTCTCACTAACATTTTGTTCAAGATGTTTCGACACACAAATCTAAAAACTGGCAACCAAGACATAACTACTGCGATTATTAGTGAGCCTTAAATAACGAGAACATTACATCTCCACCAGCCTTCTACATCTCTCTGCACCCACAGAGTGTCACCTATGCTGTACCCAACCTAGCTGCATGTGTTCAGCCCCAATTAATGTTATTACAGACACCAAGACACAAGGAAGACTCAGCATTAACAGATGAGATTGAAAAGGGTCAGATTCTGTTCCAAGGGAGAAAAAAATAATCTTGCTTGTACCAAGGAGATAATTTTGAGACAGCAGTGGCATCCAAGGGACCTGGAGGTTGCCAGCTGCCTGGGTCTTACTGAGCTTTTCGTATGACATAAGGAGGGAAAGGGAGGGGGAAAGGAGAATTATCTTCCCCTTATTTGGGAAGATAAGGCTTAAAAAAAAAAATCCCAACATATAATAGGCTAAATATCCAGCTGCCTCAAGGCAGAGGGGTTATCTCTATTCATTTTTTTAAATCCACCTGGCTTCTAGACTAGGGGATTTGGGAATATCTCTTTGGACAAGAAATCTCTTCCAGTGGAACTGTGGAATAATTTGAGAGGTTGCAGAGGAAAGAGTGTTTATATGTCTGAACAGCCTTATGAAACTAACACCAGGGTCCTACTACACTAACAGAACAAGACAGAGAAGGGATACCTATGTTCTCTTGCTTCGATTTTGAAAGAAATTGCATTTATGCTGGTGGTTGGGTTTTTTTAATTTTGTTTGCTACATGATATGTGATTTTACAGTTCTCTAGTCCCTCTCTACATAGCTACAGTGCTGGAAAAGCAAACATCGGCTCTTCAGCTGCCATTGCAGAGCAGCCAGCTCCCACGCTGCTGATTTAGACTGCCATAGGAATGAGCACTTTGTAATATTTCCACAGCCAAGCCCAAGTACTGTATGCAAGGATGAAGCAATTAGAGCAGCTTTCCCTGAGAACAATGAATTTTCCTTTCTCAAATCACTTTATTCCATGCTATTGCACTCCAAACTGTTTGCATAACTTAAAGAAATGGCTAGGGTTTATACTGCAAAGGTAAAACTATTCTTACTGTTTGCTAGCTTTTCATGCTCGCATGCTGTTAGGATTTATTTCAACCCACAGAAAGAGGGATTTTTAGTGACATAATACATAAAAGTAAGTTTAAGATTAATAAGGTAGATAACACATTCTAAAGAAAGAGCATTTTCCCCATGACCTTCACTCACCATGACACTGGTGTGAGAGCAGAATCAGGGTCACTATTCCTACCAATATGATTTAAGGGTAAAGGCAGAACATCTACTCTTTGCAACACAGGGTGGCTCAGCGGCAGCAAAAGACAACAAATGCACTTAAAGGGTAGATAGAAGTTCTACTTTTAGTCTTTGACTGAGATGCTCAGAAAATTATAAATGCTGCTTCTTGTCTATTTGGCAAATTAGAGCAAACATAGGACTTGTGATGCTGCAAAAGAGTCAGATCTACTGTTGTGTGCATTTCCTTGACCTTGTGTCTGCAAAGGTTAAGAGGTGAATAGAGCAGCAATTTCTCTTTGACTGGCAAACCACACCACATGGTCAAGTGCCTTATCACTGCTGCCAATACTGTATTTTGATCTTAGCAATACATTTTACATGCAAATGGATCTTTTTTTGCAAATATATGTCAAAAGTAATAAACACCTGCTTTCCTACAGCCTAGATCTCAAGGTGATTGCCACTTACATTTTATTGCAGATAAATTACATGAGGTCCATGCTGTCCCTTATCTCATTAAATTTATCTTAGGGTAAAACTAAGGTATCTTATGTTTTCTTCATGATCATGAAAGTGTGGCATTTACTGTGGGGTTAAAAAAGTTAATGCTAGCAATATTCAGCACCTTAGAAAAGACATCTGGGACCTGGCTTCAAACAGCACAAAATTACTCATGTGTCAAGCACTTCTGTCCCACAGAATCCCCTCCAATGGGGTAAGAAAAAATGCCATTCTCCCACTTGCCCAGTGACACACCTTGGCTATCTAGGCATCATCACCTGCTTTTGAGAGAATGCAATGAAGTTGTGTTTTGTAGTGAGTATTGCCTTCTGGGTATGTATACAGACTGCAGAGACATTGGGATTAAGAACTTTGGGTCTTTGTCGTGAGGATTAAAATCTGCCAGGGGTAGGCAGCTATTGCTAGATTTGGTCAGTCTGAGCTGTTCTTAAGCACTGAAGAGAAGGTAGAAAAGTAACAAAACTAAGAGGATGTATTTGCTGAGTACATATTTTCATAACCTAGATAGCTGTAGTTAACAAGTTAGAGCATCCTATTTCTGCTATAAACAACAGCAAATTGGTAGATGAGGTATACAGAGGCTATGCCTCAGCCAGAGGTCACAAAAATAACACAGGAAAAATAATACGGGGGCGGAGGGAAGCGTCAGCGTTTTAACAAGCTTTGCATAATACTGTGACAAGAACTACAGCAAACAAGCTACGCAGATCAAGAATCCAGAGGGCTGCAGACAGCATTCAGATCAGAGCAAGGGTGTTCAGTAGGCACAGAAGCTGCTGATCAAAGAGTGACATCCTCCCCATCACCAAGCATGCCGCTGTTCCTTTGCTAAAAGCCCTTTAACACAACATAGCAGGAAGCACACACTTTGAGCAGGAGCAAACTTTGAAGAAGGCAGACATGCAAAGAAGCACCCTGTATTGGAGCAATTAATACCAAGAAACAAATTCTATTTCCTGCTAATCCTTTCATGTTGTCAAATACACAGCCCAGAATAGGATCAGGGGGAAAATATTCTAAAAGGTCATTGGGAAGCCTTACAAACAGACCATAAGGTAGGAATAAACTTTAATACTTTTACATAATATAAATCTATATCTACTGAAAATCAGCCCCAACTGTTCATATAATTCTCACCAGATTTACATAAGAGTCGGTCAGTATTAGCAAAAGATACTTTCCCCAACCGGAGTTGGCATGGGGGAAGCCCAGGATCAGGACATTTACACTCCCAATATTGTAATGGCCTTCACATGTATTCAGATAACACACCTCCCCATTTTTAATTGATTTAATATTCTTTTAGTACCCACTAGACTTTGCCAATGAATGTTTTAGCATTAGCAGTGTTGAAGCATTGTTAATGACAAAAATTACATCTGTAGCACATTATATTTTTAGAGTGCTTTCAGTTAATTAGTTAATAAATTAATTGATCCTTAACAATATAAGTAGGCTGCTATTTAGATAAACATTTTAAAGTGGATAATGGAAGGCAGGCACAGGTTAAGGATCTTGTCTATGATATTACAGCAGAGGAAATAAGAGAGTCACGATTAAACCCAAATTAAGTGCTGATTATGAAAAGATTTAAGTATACCAACAAATGAGGTAGAGGTTCTTCTTTTGGGGAGAGCTACACTTCCATGGGGGAGGGAGAAATAACACAAAGATATCTTCAAACCCAATTTACAGCAGTGAATGAAGGTCATGCTGAATTTGACTCAAATAATATGGGCAGAAACCTTCACTGAATACCATGACAAACCATAAAAGAAATACTGAAAATCTGGTCCTGAGATTAGCTCAGTTGATTAGAGTACAGTACTAATAGCATTAAGGCTGTGGGTTTGATCCCTGAATGGGCCATTTACCTAAGAGTTTGACTTGATGATCCTTGTGGGTGTCTTCAACTTACGAATATTCCGTAACTCTTGTCTGTTGAGCTACAGTGTTAGGATAGTATTAGCACTTAATGCTTTTCTGTAAATTGGTCAGGGTTTTGATGTACTCTACAACTTTTGAAAACAAGGTTTAAGACATCCACGAACAATCGTACTCCTTTATGAGGCATAGAGACAAGGTAAGTTTGCATTATCTTTTTTAGAAGTTCTTGGGAGAAAACAGAAGTTTTGCAAGTCTCTGTGTTGCAACAAAACTTGCAGATATACATGTAAGTCAGTAAATTACCCAGAAAGGTATTTTAATATATAGGCCAAAATGATTCCAAGTAGCAAACAGTTACCCTCTTCAAACATACAATATTTCCTTATGCAGAAATAATCCCATGGCATATGAAAAGGGATATAGAAAAGTATTGCTGTACCAGTCCAGCAACAGGGTCTTAAAAATTTCCCTGTGGAAACTTATTAAGACTTTTTCCACTCCATTGCATTCCAGAAAGGTGTGGAACAGTTCCTTATTCACCCTGATAGAAATGAGGGGAAAATCCCCCATTTTTTAATTAAAAACCCAGGATTCCGAATCAGTGGGAAACTGCAGGATCAGAAACTGCAGAGTGCTGCCCTTCAGGGAACTAACAAAAGTTCATTATCCATGCTCACCAGTGGGTGGATTTTGCTGTTGCACAAGTTTCCTAAAGTCAATTCATTATCAGACTATATATTTAAATCTCAAGTGAAGAGTGTTTTGTGGACTTATACAAGCACCTCTTTGAGTTCACCCAGAACTAATGAGAATTACTGCAGTTGAGCAATGCTGAGCTCTGGCAATATAAACTGGGTAAGTTTCTGTGTCACGCATTTTCTCTTTGTGTGACTCCAGCAGACACCATAACTCCTGAGTCTCTGTGGTATAGATGCTACAGTCACTTGGATGCTTTGAATGGAGAAGAGAATAAAAGTTAAAGTTTTCATCTATTTTACCTGGCACTCATTATGAAAGTAATATTTTTATTTGCAGGGTAGATTCAGTAGTTGTATGAGGTGTTTTCAAAGTCCAATAAGCAGGTAATTCATAGACACAAGAAAAAAAGGAAAATAAAAAATGTGGGGAAAATATTAAAGACCTGAGTTGGCCTTGGATATATATTTTCACAAGTGACAGAAATATAGCATCTCAGAAGTGTAAGTTACAGAAAAGAAGGTGACCTTACCTACTGGTTGTAGCAACAGGATTAGTAGCTGAGAGGGTCAGGATCCTGTTCTGGCTGAGTTGCCCACCTAATGGGAAAGAATTAATAAAATCAGTTGATGTTAACCTGTCTGAACAGTTAACTCATAATAAAAATTTGAGATGAAGATCTGAACTTGAAACAAATTCTCTGCAGGGAAGCTGGTTTAAATATTTACAGAAAGAGCGTTATGTCTCAAACAATCACTTCCATTTTGGTACCACAGATCAACAGAACTTAATAGAGGCATTTTGCTGTCTTTCTACCTTTGAAAATTCTGTTTTGAAAATTATAATTCTAGGCAGAGAATAGATGTGGTTAATAAAATAAATCAGCACACTTTTTTCATATAATTTAAACTACAAAAGTGAAATTGCAGTGAAGTTAATGGCTTCTAAAGTAATTGCTACAAGAAGGGGTACCCTCTTCTTGCACATTTTTTGTGGTAAAAAAAAAAAAGGAAAGGAAAGTTCAGTCTTTCTATAAAAAGGAATGAAAGTTTTGCCTGCGCAGTGATAAAATTTGGTTCAGCATCTCATTTTGCTACAATTTATTTATGAATTCTCTCCAGTCAGTTCCTATGGTAAGACAGGATGGAGAGCTGGGTATCCTGCTTAGCATATTTTCCATTGCCATCGAAGGTAAAAGGTGACTGATGCAATGAATTTTAGATTCTAGTTAGACATTCACCTAACAACATATGAGTCATTCTTGTTTCTATGCAAATGTCATCCTTCACCTGAAGGAAAATTCCTGCCTCTTAATATTTAAATCTCATCTAGTTTTCATTGATTTCTGCACATCACCACATCTTTAAAATTTTCTTTAAAATACATTGAGGAACAAAACATCTTTATCTTTTTTTACTTATTTTACCAAAGGCAAATGCTCTTCTTAATTTAGACAGTAAGAAAATCTCAGCTATTAGAGAATATATAAAGACAATTAAATTAATTTTCATCTTTGGGCAAAGAAGACAACACTAAACACAGAACTGCAAACAGCAATTTCCACAGTTCACATTTAGAGACTCCCACTCCTAGTGACAGGTCTCTCTAATGCCCCATAGCATACCAAGGGATGACCTAAAAGTCTGGATAAGAGACAGAAAGGAATGAGCTGAATTCCACAGAAATATTCTAGATATCTAGATTTGCCCCCAAAAGCTCTGTTCTTGTTCTGACACAGTGAAAAACAAAAAATAACACCCTCACAGAAGCCTCCTGGCATAAGTACATCTGAGTGAGACCATAATCAGACCCACTGAGTCACTGAGGGTTGAAGAGGGATGACTCTGCTACAGCCAGGGATACAATTATCAGAGGCAAAGTTACCTTTGAAGCGGCCATTCTTCATGAAACATTCTTTCAGGTGTAGTCCATAGGCCTTTGAACCACACTGGTCCAGTTTCTAAGGCAGAGCATAAGTTTGCAGTGGAGATGCAGTGTTTAAACTGATTTCCAATGTGGAAATGAAATGAAAGTCCAAAGGCTTTTGGCATGGAAACCTTTTCACTGAATGTTGGGCACAGCAATGGAAACCCACATTGTGGACATAACATTGACCTTTGAATAAGCTGTGAGCTGTTTGGAGAATATTGAAACAGGACAATTTAAAAGATAGTCTGGGCCATTTACAGGCATGCTTTGCTCCCTACGGATTCACCAAGGTGCTTGGAGCAAACAGGGCACACCAGAATCATGCGCTCCTCTCATTTGGTGATAGCACTGCATGTGCTCATCCCCTCCCTGTCTCAGATGATGACAGAACACTCAATCATTGTCCAAGAGAGTGTGGCAAAGAAACCACTCAAAGCTGTAACTGCTTTTGCAAGGCCACATGCCATGTCTCAGCAACCCTGGGCCACAGTCTGCTAATTACAAGCACGTTGAAGAGAGCTTTGCAATCTCTCAGTGACAATATCCCTGGTGAACCAGAGTCGGGCCAACAGACTGTTAGGGGAAAGCCAGGAACTCTGCTCCCTTCAACACAGAGGCACTGACATGAAGGGTGAGGTTAAAACATTCATATCCCAGATGCTCTCATTAGCACTGAGAGCAGTCACTCCTGTGTCCCTAGAGGCCAGCCCAGGCGGCGGAGCTTGTGGAGGTGTTGCAGCCAGTACAGGATCAGCCTGAACCCTGCCAGCGATTCCCAGGTTGCTTTCCCACGGGTTTTCATGCCCCACTCAGGAGGAGTAAATGCCTCCCAAGTCATAGCCCCAGTAGCAGCAGCACATTTATGTAGAATTCACTTTTATGTTTCAGTAGCATCCAACTCACTCTTAATTAAATTTATAAGTCAGTTTTCCATGTAGCACCTGTGGAATTTCTGAAGTGCATTCACATGGGATTATTGGCTTTTACTTCAGGCAAGAGAAGCAAATGAAAGTGCAAGTCATTGCGATGATTCAAAGGCACAGGGAGGTAAAATTTGAGCCTGAACTTAATCACCTGAAAGAGCAAAGAATTACTAAACAAACTAATTACAAACTCTAGGAAACAGGAATCTTTCCTCCCAAAATTATTTACCAGGCACTAGACAACAGTCAAGAAGAATATTTACTTGGGCATTTTACACAGTTTTATTAAAGAAAATTACTCACAAAACTACCTGTGATGTAGATAACTACCAAAGTAATCTGTTTCCAGCATTAAAATCAATGTCTCACCCAGATGTGAGAAAATAATGTGTGTTTTCCTATTGCTTCTTACTAAAATCCCTCGGCAAAATATAAAAAATAAGGAAGGCTTCTTGTGTTTCTTTTTCTTTAGAGAATTTTACATTTATTGGTCATATTTGCTTTGGTTAAATAACAGAAAAAACTCACACTGGTCAAGCAGGAACACACATTTAGCTGCTCTATTTATTTTACTAGCTCCTATGTTCCTGCTGTATCACAGCCATCACATGGAAAAGGAGCAAAACTGGACAAAAGCAGCTGGGTGAGAAGTGGATATTAGAATAACCCAGAGACACAAATACATGGGGAAAAAAAAAAGTCAGATTTAAAAAGAAGCAGAATATTCAAGATGGACCAAAAAGCCTGGAAAGGAATAGCTGCTTCCCTAGTATAATTCCTGACATAGTATTATGATACTTATGTCTCAGGTGCGGAGGAATATATTTAAAATGTGCCAAATAATTCACAGATATATTAAGCTAGTCCATCTGGAAATGAGACATAGATCTCTGCAACTTCTCTCAATATCTGATTTAGAGGGAGCATTTCATACTTGGATAGGCTGTTTAAAAACAAACATCTTATAGCTGACCCCAAATGTTTCATCTATTAGAACCAAGTGGTTATTAAAGTTCCCCATTCTAAATATGTTCTTGTGGAAACAGGGATGGTGGAAAGTGTGCAGTGCAAGAGATACCTAGGCAAACCAAGGCTAAGAGGCAGTGTGCAGGGGGTACAGGGCAGTCCCAGAGCTATAACTTGGATCCAGCCAGCGGCAAGACTTGTACATCAGCCCAGACATGAACAGGGAGGGCAAAGCAGAGGACCTAGATGTAGCTTTCAACCGAAATTGTTCAATAGTATTAAATGGTGTTGATGTACTGATGATATTGTCACAGTACTGGGAGAAGACAGGGGAAAAATGGGATTTGCAGAATCAATCAGTCTCTGGATATCAAACATACTCCTGCTGGCCAAACTACTTCATAGAAGCAGTTTCTTGTTCCCCAGCAATGGCAGTATCACAGGTATCCCACTGACTCCATTTTCCTTGAGCCCTTTGCTCTATGTCCTCTGACTCATCCACAGCTTGCTCCCTGTCACAGCACTCCCACATATCTGCAACAAGGAGGTCCCTTCCCCTTTAAAGTTTCCCCACACTATCTCACAATACCTGCAGGAATTTTACAAACCTTCCCCGCTGCTGAATTTCTGTATTTTCACTGCATTCACCTTAGCTCCAAACACCTGACAAAAAGTGTAGAAGCATCTAGTAATTATGGCAGGTGTTAAAATCCTGCACATCATTTTTATCTGGTATAACAGGCCACCACAAGGCATTATGCAACTGACCCAGTTTGAGGCATTTAAAATAATAGAGTTTAATGAAACATGTCTGTTGTAATCTACTGAGGACTTCTCCTGTCCCCACTGAGAATCAGTAACCACATTACTGGCGGCAGAACCAGACCTTCTACGTCAGCACCACCCATCCATATTCTAAATAAGTTGTAGAAGGAAACATATTAGTTTCTAATCTTGGTTCTTCAGTGCCTAAATATGCCTCGTCACCATAGCAACAGATGGCTTCACAATCTTTAATGCCTTTATTTTCACAAGTCCTCTGAGAAATAGAGGAGGACAGCTGTCCCCATTTTACAACTGAGTAACTGTGATGCAGAGAGGCAAAGGGATTGGCCCCAAATCCTGCATGAAATCTATGGAGTGCGGGATGTCAGGGCACTGGTTCTCCCCAAGCACCCTACTAGTGCCCCAACCTCCTACTCCATCCTTGCTTCTAAAAGTACCTTCTGTGGCTACATCAACACAGACTCTGAAAACCAAGCTTTTCCATGAAGAGGGTCAGGCCTCCATTAAATCTACTGTCACTTCATCAGTTGAGATGGTTTTATTTATTTATTGGAAGATTTTCTGTGCAGGAGGTTGAACTACAGAGGAAGTCCAAAGTGAATTGGGAAAAAAATGTATTTGGCCAATTCAGTAAGTCAGAAAACACTGATGACACTGTGTAAATCCCATTAGTTTGTAAATATTTGAAAGGCTGCAAAGGGAACCAGTTCTGTCGTCCCCCCGCCCCATAGTATTTGACAAGAATCCAACTTCTACCCTGTACTCTAGGGAGCATAAGCATTAAGGTAGTTGGCAAAACTAATACCTGTCCAGTTGTTCTCCCCTGTGAAATAGTTACCTAAAAAAATACAGTTCATAACCTGGAAAGAGCAAAAGTGTGCCCCACATCTGTGCTTTCATGTGTGTTATACGTATCTTTATTTCTGGGCAAAAAATTGCAAATTTAAAATGTGGAATATTCTGTTCTGGGACTCTGTTTTAGACTGTTTCATAGAAATTACACATTAGGTCAGGACTCATTTCCAGATCCATCCGGACATTGTTCTGTCTCATCTCAAGGTTCAAGTAGCAACTTTCTTTTCCTCTAGTTTTAATGGTTTATAGGTAAAACAAGTCTAGTTCATGAAATCTCTATCTTTACGTTATGAGCAAAAAAAAAAAAGAAGCTAGACAAAATTAATTTATCAATATAATCTTTTCCATTTACAATTAGCATCAGAGTTGTATATGAAACATCTCAACCTTAAAATGTCTCCGCTTATCACAGCAGTCTGAGCTCTTGATATTTATAAGGCAATTTACACAAATGCCTTTAAACTGATGCAATGATCGCTTTTTTTTTTTCACTTTTCTACTTCTGGTATGTTGAGTTTCCTTTTATACTGGCTTTTTTTCCAGAAACTGCTTCATTCATTTGTCAGGAAGAACTCCTTTAAGAGGGGCAGATGGGAGCACCTACAAAGTAAAATATGGAAACTGTCTCTACATGGCAGAAGTGTCTCCCTGGGTACTGATGAATATTATACTTTTTAAAAGGCATGTTTTACTTTGGAAACAGAAGCAATTACTTTTAATTGTGCTTCTCAGCAGGAAAAACTTTCAAAAGGCATGTTTTTCTCCTCCTCAAAGTCAGACCTGTATATTAAAAACAGAAACACTCCAATACACACTAAAAAACAGGCCACAGTTGTCCTGGGAATATATAGCTGCGCTGCTAAGCATGACTGCATAAAGAACTATGGAGTTGCCTTAGGTTTATCTTGGCTGTCTTAACTTTGATGAGATTAGATTTGCAGAATCAAATGCAAATACAGCCTCTGTTTCACTACAATAAACCTTGGCACTTCTTTAAGCTACCAAGACATGTCAGTGCTTCTCTGTATCAGCTAGTTTAGAGCATTAGCACTTTTTCCCTTAGTTAGGCAGGAAAGGTTAAAATCCAGGACAGACACTTTAATCTAAAGATTAATTACCAGAGAGACCTGATGCCATGCAGAGCATGCAATTTGGACAGTGTGACTGACCTCTTGATCCCACACACCTTTGTGAACCCTATGAGTCATATTCTGTCTAACAGACACCAAAAGAGGTGTCAAGGCAGCATCGAGTTGATAATATTACTTTATTTTGGGGGCTTTTTAGTCACCCTTCAGAGGCAAAGAAAAGTGCTGAGAGATGCCTGAGATATTCCCTGGTACTGGGGGGCACAGGACCACTGGAGCCATCACCAATACATACAACCCAGCAGAAGCTGGGACATGGAGATTCTCAAGGATATAAAGCAGGGGAAAGTCTTGTTCCCAAACCAGGTGTCCAAATGACCAAAAAAAGTCTGCCATGGTGAAAATACACATGAGAAACCAAAAGAATAAAGAGCTTTGGTGACTGCAAATATCTATTCAACAGCCTTTTCCTGCAGTGAGAGAAATATCGGATTTCATAGGCATCAGTCTGCATGTACAAACCATGTCTCCAATGACACAAGGATGTCCATTTTTATAACTATTGGAAAAGCTTAGCCCACACAGAAAGTAACGTACAGAGTAGAACATGGATAGAAAAGCACATTTCCAACCCTTGTTCACCCCACATAGAACAAAAACTTCCCTTAGACCACTACTGCTACTTGCACTCCCTTGACATAGTCTCTGTAGTACATAGTGCAACAAAACTAACAATTATTTTTATCAAATCCATTTTTCTTGTGTATTTTACCTGCACAGACATTTGTTTGACACGGGCTGGAATTTAATGGATATGTATTCAAACAGTAGTGAGAAGCAGGCCATAATCTCAATTATCCTTAATTCAAAGAGATATTGGAAAATAATATAAAAATAAATTGCGTATTTGAAAGACCCTGGAATCAGATTCCTACCCATATTTAGTACTATTTAATTAGGGAACAATACAGCTGAAATATGGAGTTTATTCTTCTGACCAACTCAATTTTCTGTTCAACAGAGGATTGAAAACGAAAATGTTTACTTGCAGTGGTAAAACCTGATGTCAAACACATTACAAATTTACATGTGTATAAAGCAACCAATAAAGAAAAACAAAAATAAAATAACACAATCCAAAGCCTTGGGAACTGTCCTACTTCCTGAAAATAGCATTGTGCACCTCGATGAAGAGAAGCAGGGGTTGTGCACAGCAATACTGTCCCAAGAGGTTGCCCTCAATTATATGTGGCTGCAACTGCAGATAGATGTACTTTATGAAGGAACAGGATACAGATTCACAAAAACACACAAGAAGAGGAGAGACAGGGCATGAATCTGCCCTCTTGATTGAAAGAAACTGAGATAACACAACTGGAGCAGGTTAAGACTGTGAACAAGGCACATGGAGGACAGATGGGTTTCTTGTTTCCTCATCAACAAAACGCTATTGGGTAGAGGAACTCACAGGAACTAAAAGGTTGACCAGACACTGTGAGCAGAGTTCCTTATTAGTATAACCCACTTTTTGGTTAGTAGATGTCAATGCACATCTCACACATTGCCAGACTCATTGATCCATCTCCTCACCACGGATCTCCTCTCTCAGACACGCTCTAAAAGACTCAATGCTCACGGCAATATGGGCAAAGAGAACAGTTTGGAACAAAGAAAAAATTTAATTCAGTACCATGGGAAAGGCTGTGCAGGCAGAGGTTTACCAGTATAAAATTCACAGACCCTCTCTTGTATTCAACGTCTTGAATTCAGGTTCATGTTCAGGAAAACAAAAAAGAACAAAAAAAAAACCAACCAAACAAAAAAAAAACCAAAAAAAAACCACTTGGTCCAGTTATTTATCTGGTTCTAAAGTAAAAACACAAATTTGGCAACTTCCCACCAGAGCAAAATGGAGATTCTTTCAGTTAATACTCCCCTCACACTAACACACATATGCACAGAACATGCTACACACACACACACACACACAGAGCCCTCTTTCCCTGTCATTAATACAGTCACACTTTGCATACTCTTAAGGAGGTGATGTGGTAACAACTGAATGCTGGCTGGTAATGCCTTGATTCTGGGCGAGTGAGTGGGCTTGGCTGCAAAGATAAGCCACAGCACATCCATATTTCCAGCAGACAGAACTACTTCCAGTGTTTCTTCCCAGAACCAGGGTGCCCTAGGCCAAGAAATGCTGCAGCAGATTTCTAAATGACCTTTATTGGTTGATTAGCTTTATCTATGAGAAAGTTCCTTCTCTCGGCTGCTTTCCTCATTAAATCAGTAATAGGGCACCTCGGCAAATGCTATCAGCCACCAGAGATTTTAACAATTCTGCAGACATCTACAAAGATTACAAGCATATCAAAAATATGCTGGGAAGGTACTACAGTGGCGAAACTTCATTACTAGTTAAGTGATTGGGTTGAAGTAGGTATTAAAACATCCCTAACAACATAACCTGCTTTCTTGGTATTTTGCAAGCACTGCTCTAACTGACTTTATTGATGAGCTGAAAGATTCACGTAACTGAGCACACTTACAGAAAAATTAATACACATATTTCAGCCTTATTATGGCTGCTGCTCAGCAATCAGGGAGGTAAAAATCCCAGCTATAAAGAAGAATTAAAAGAGCCAAGTGTCCACAATGTGTTCGAGCCACGAGGAAAAGCAGATATTGATTGCCTGGGAATACCCAAAATACGGCAATAACAAACACAGAGAGGATATATTTAATGTGCTCCAGGGGAATGACTGGAATGCACAGTGTGAAACTGTGACTCCTGTGACAAGTTTTGGGAGAAGCCCAGTTTCACCAGCATTGATTAGCTATCAGTCACTGTCCTCCAGTTAATTGGAATATTTCACAAGTAATGATGAATTTTCAGAAGTGTTGTGCAGAATTAATTTTAGGTGATATAAATCCAGCAGTGATGTGGTAAAGTTTTATTCTCTGACAAGAACCTTGCTGCAAACTCAAGCAGCCCAAAGCTCAGGCTGAACTTCCCTGTGTTGAAGGGTCAGCACCAGCTCAGTGCAGACTATCCATACACTGCTGCATCAAAGCTCTTGGAATCAGTACACTTAATATCTCACCTATTTCATAGACTCGTTGAATGGTTTAGTTTGTAAGAAACCTTTAAAAATCATCCACTTCCAACCTCCCTGTCATGGGGTGGGGACATGTTCCACTAGATGAGCAAAGCCCTGTCCAGCCTGGCCTTGAGCACTGCAGGGATGGGACATCCACAGGTTCTCTGGTCAACAAACTCTGTTCCAGTTTCTCACCACCACTGACACTGGGGTAAAGTCTCATTCTCTTTTGTGGTCAATGCATTCACCTTCTTTTAGGTTTATAGTGTCTTAGCTGCTTTGTTAACTTCTGTTGCTGATACACACACATCTTTCCTGACAGCGTTCCCTATCAGGCAGTGGAACAGTCTCTTGAGAAAAAGATAAGATAGCCTTATTGTTGAGAGAATACAAAACTAGGAGAGCACAATACCACAAACTCTACTCCAGTGAACAAAATCCATGACAGCCTTGTTCATGACCGAATAAGGCTTTTCCATCTTTAACAGCTATAGGTGGTGCACAAGTCCTTAGGAAAGCTGAAGGTATTCATATTCCAAAAAAGAAACTCCAATATTATTTCATATTTTGAAAACCAATTTCTTCTAGTTCTCCTAAAGTACAAAGTGAGATCTCTCTGATGTAACTCTTAGCACTACTCTAATGGACTAAAATCTAACCAGGTCTGCTGTCCTGTTTTAATGTAAAATATGCACAAACTTACAGAATGCTTCATTCGTATTAACTAATACCTGACGTATTTTTCATTGTTTCATCCACGTTTTTCCTCTTCTTCTTTTTCACTGTAAATAGTGGGCTCAAGAAAATATTGCTATATTACCTAAATTTCCAGTCCAGCTTAAAGAAATTATTCCTCTCAGGAATTGCTGAGATCTGAATAGTGAGATCTTAATGAATTTCAGCAAGAAATCCAAGGACAAGTTGTTAGTCTAAAGCAATATCTGAAGATATTTCCTTACATTTGTCAGAAACAACTGGAAAGAAAGGTTTATGAAGCACAGCGCTGTCAGGCACAATCAGTCACTCTCCAACATGAAAGACTGGAAGAAAGAATTTGCTGATCTAGGACCCAAGGGATTTCTTGACATTTAGTTTTCACAGAAGTTCCAGCTGTTCTAGAATTCAGGCTGACCAAATCTTGGAGAAAAAAAAAAAACAGTCAAAGTCTGTATAAAACTGTACCCAACCCATATTCAGAAATAAAGAATGAACAGATGCCAAGAACCCCATCTGCCCTTTTCAGGAAAAGAGCCAAACATGGTTCTCTACTTTTCTGAATTCACACTTGGAGGAGATTGCATATTTTTTTAAAGGGTGCAGGGAAAGTTTAACGCAAGTGCACAGAAAGCACATGAAAAGGGTTTAAAGAAAATTATTGCTCAGGAAGATAAAGAATATTTCACTTTCTTCTGTAGAAAAAAATCTCGAGGTATTCAAGTAAATTCCAGAACATTAACTTCAGCTGAGAAGCCTACAAAGAATAAAATGATAGAAATAAAATTAAATAGCAGATAATGTTTTTTATCTAGGGTTATGCCCTCCATATCCATTCACTACAGGCAGAGTTAGACATGACCAAAGAATTCAGGTCATGCCCAGAAAAGAACTTCTAGATACAAATGTGAAATAACTCTGAACTTCACTGTTCATTTCCATTCTTTTAACTGTTTACCAAATTCCTATTAGGAAGGAAAAAAAAAAAAGCAAGAATGGATGAGCATGCCCTCTCTTCCCAGATAAATTGACTGCTACCAGTGTAGGACAGTACCCACACGCTTGCCTGGGTTAGGCAGATTGGCACCTGAGCAGCAACAGCTTTTCCTAAAGATACAGATTAATTAGGCTGTATAAAACTCATGTTAAATGTAGTCAGAATCTGTGTAACACTCCTTTGATAAGAAACTTGAGTACCAAAGGTGATTGAGGACAAAGGCTACACCAACTTGTCTCTTTCTTATTCATAAGGAAGTCCTGCCCTTTGATCATCAGCAGTTTGACATTAGGTCCATAAGTTCTTCTTAGTTATTTTTTAGGGCATTTCTTTGAGTTCTGCCTATTCACTTATAATAGTAATGAATAATTCACTAAAAATAAAATAAAATAAAATAAAATAAAATAATAAAATAAAACATTAGTCTGCCTTAATATTGGCATACTAAAGTATGTTTAACAGTTGCCTAGCACCATGGATTTCAATAGAGCATTTCCCCATCCCCATCAGTATAATTTAGAGAAGAAACAGCCACACAATGAAACATTTGCAGGATCTTGTAAGTGGTTTACTTAATCTAAATGCTACAGTACTTCACTATAATAGGAATGATTATATGTGGATTTAGCTCAATTAAGCATCACTGTCGTAATGCTCTCTCCTTTGTTATACAAACATCATTGCACATGTTCATCAGGATGACTGAAGTTTACCCAGGAAGCCAAGTCAATTTCCTAGCTTTTTACTTAAGTGAGCCAAGTTTAAAGAAATAATTTTAAAGCCTGAAACTAACTACTCTCCATTCACATTTGTGACTTTAAATGTACATGCCTCAACTGCTTGCATACTGGCTACAAAAATGCATTGCCTGATTACTTGACAAGTCCCTGATTACTTGACATGTTCCTTCCAACTCTTTTTCTGAACCTTATTCACAACCTTATATGTATTATGTTGAATATTTGAAAAATGTGAACAGATTTCACCTTTCCTCTAGGCTAAAAAGCTGCTGTTCATACATTTGTGTCTTTGAATATCTGATCTTTCTGTTTGCTCTTCTGTGAACTCCCTACAGTTGGTTAACATCTTCCTTAAACTGTGGCACCCAAACTGGGCAAACCACTCTAGGCAAGTGTTTTAGCAGTATCTGAGCAACAAATTGCTTCACATTTATGCATCCCAGACTGAACTTCTCTTTTTCTTTTTGTTTTTGTGCCTTCATCATGTTCCACTTCACCCATTTTCCATAGAACCTAGCCATTTTGGATTTGCAAGATTGATCTCTCCTATCTACCTGTAGTATCTTGCCTCTTTGTTATTGCATAGCTTTAGCTTTTTTTTTTTTTTTCTTCCAGATAGTAGCTTCAATCTGTCACTTAGAATTCATGTCTTCCCATAAAATACTCTGGAGGTCCCTTGTGGATTACTGTCATCTGTGCATTTAACAAGTATTCTCTCTACCCTCTCTGTCTTCTAGGTGACTGATGAAAATGTTCAGTAATACTGGGTCTGAGACAGCTTCAGTATTTTGACTATGAGCAACTTGCTGTGACATTTCAGCAGTGCTTTAGCCTTGAATGATGTTTCTCAAGCCAGCTTAATTTTAAAAATATCAAATTAGTCAAGAAATCTCCATTCAGTTCTTCCCTGGTAAAGGCAGAGATCTCACCCTTTGTCCCATATGCTAAGTGTGTCTGACACAAAGTCAGTGAAGGCTGATGCAATTATAGTAATTTCTCAACATCATCTGTTGCTCAGATGTCCTAAATCCAGGAGCAGATGACCAGCTCCTACCTTAGCCATCTTATTGCTGGTTTATGTTGTTGTTTCTGTGCCTTGACAGAGACAATGTTTGGTTCAGTGTGAGCCTAACTGAAGTATGCCTTTTTTAATACAGTTAAAACAGCATTATGCTACATTTCAATGCATAATATTACGTTTTAACGCATTTTGGCTTTGAAGCAGTTTCTTGAAAACACACCATTGCTACTCTTTTCCAAAATGCTCTGCAGTCTGCACAGGACAACAACTGCAAAAGCAGGCAGTTGTAATGAGGTTTATTCCTACATTCTCTTAAAACTTTGAGACATTTGACTGTAAAACCACCTGACCTTTCAAGTCATTCTGTTGTATTCTCACTATGTACATTCACTGTTTCACAACTCTTACATTTTCAACGTACAATATGTAGATTTCAGACTGATACAGATTGCTGCTGACATATAACACTTGCAGCAGAAAATCCTCCCTACATATATAAATACAAATATATTTATGTGTGTACATGTACACATACTCACACATATTCATATATGAATATGCATACAACACAATTTTTGTATATGTACACAGAGACACAGACCTACACATTGCACATGCATACCTATTTCATATTTTACCTCCAAAGCTTGACGTTTGTTCATAATACAAATTCTGCATTGCTACCTGACAGCTTGAACAGAATAACTCCCTGAAAATTAACATACAACATAATTAGTCAAGAAATTATTATTTGGAGTATAGAAGGAGGAAAGAAAGAGGTCTGAAAACAACTCAAGTCATGCTTCCATGAAAATAATCAAGTAGGGATTCTTCACCAAAGCAAAGAAGACATGCACAACACCAGAAAAGACAAAAGTACAAAGGTTGATCTTTTATACAAACACTACCAATGTTCACCCCTAAATGTCAATTAAATCAAGAATCTCTCCCTGCTCCTCAAAGAAACCACAAAGCTGTTTCAATTTCAACAAAAGTGAAGTACCAAATTCTTGGAGGAAGCTCTATCTATAGGTTCCTTTTAGTACCTCATGAAGGAAGACTTATCTCATTCACTGGACTTTGGACTAGACTTATATAAGGAGGAATAAAAGACAAAACCATAATCACATTGAGATCTAAAATACTTGGCCTCTTGGTCTCTGCAAAGTCCCATCTATCAAAAGCAGCCATTTATATTACCCAGAACAAACTTGGGCCAGTGGGAATATTTGCAGGCTTGCATCCATGCAGCAACAAAGAGATTAAACGTACTTCAGTGAAGTGGCTATAAGACCTTCAAAAACTCTGATGTTTTCTTAGAAAGTTTCTGTGAGGTGCATCTCCCTGGAATATAAACTACGGAGTAAAAACTGCAGGTTCATACAGGCCTCCTCTGAATATTAACTGTAGAAGGCAAAAAAAGGAAATGAGTAATCTTTAAGTGTAAAAACAACGTTATGGTTAATTAAAAAGAAAAAAAATCTTTTCCATCCTCAAATAACTTTGACATTTTATTTTATTTTGTTTTAATGTGAAGTAGACCTTCCCCACAGGAGACCCAGGTTTGCCAATTATAACAAGAATAGGAATGTTTTAACATTTTATATTCTCATAAATCAGAAAGTTTGGTGATGCTGTCAAACTACTATGAATCACCAAGCTTTCTGGCTGAAAAGAGCTTTCAAGAGCCTCCCACTTACCTCAAATGGGACTATAAATCCATTCATGCACCATTTGTATGGAAAATTTCCTCACATAAAACAAATTATCAGAATTACCCCCATTCTGCTATCACAAACTTGGTGCATTTAAAATGAAAAGCAAACAGTGCCATTAGCAGGCACTAGGAAGCCTTATTCCATGAAAGTTTTGACTCAATGCTTTCTGCATTTCTGTGCTCTCTACAGATTTTACAAAACTTTTCCCACCATGGGACACGCATGGTGGGAATCTGCTTCCTCATCTGCTCTGACCAGTCACCTACTCTCATGAAACTAATGGAAATTCATTATTTTTGAAACTTTGATCTCTTCATCAAATAATCTTAAAATTAATCAAGTAAGAAGTTAATTGTGAAAGAGAGAAAAAAAGCGTAATAGCAGATGCAGCATGACTGAACAACTTTCAGTTAGTTTTCAGTGGGGGGTTAGGGAACCAAATGAAAGCACTGTCTTTATTTAACCAAAACACAGAAAAATTAGGGATTATGGCCTGAGCTAACATCATACATTCAATTCACCAGGTTTGCTTAAGAAGTCTGTGTTTCAAAAAAATCTCCTGATTGCAGCCTCACACTGCAAATAGTAAACAGCTGAGCCCACACAATTACATTTACTCCTTCCTTGCCTTTCAGATCAATCATAAAATATTAGTTCCCATTCCTGCACAACCGGCTGAGATCTCCTGACACATCTCTGTAGCATCAGTAGCAGATCCAGCAGACAAAGGAAAAGAGTCCCTGTTAGCAGAGTGGAATCACGGTGAGGTATATGAACTTGTTCATAAAATACCCAAGATCCACTCTGCAAAGCAAATGGGAAAATCTCAGGATGCTGGCATTATCTGCCCAGCAACAAAATTATGGGTTTGTCATCAAGGTAAAATTAGACTTTTTCCCATTTCTGGAATCTGGTTAGATGCCCATGAGTTTCACTTACTAATATTGCTGATCTTATACCTGCCCCTTTTACCCTTGCACCTCTACTCCAATCCAATTCCTGCTGCAGCTCTGTGTTTGCCTGGGGAAGACGCTTTGCACTTACATCCAAAGCCTCAGCCTTGTGGGACCTCAGCCACATGGTAACTGCCAGGCTGAAGCCTCTCTCGCCATTTGCCACCAAGTGAGAAAAGTGACTGCACCAACAAAAGGAAACCTGATGCAGAAATGTCCATGTGCACCATGCCCCAAACCTGACTATAAATGGGTTTCAGTCTGATAGGAAATCCACTTTTCATGAGTCTCAGCAAACTTTGTTCGTGAGGTAGAACCATAGTCACAACACTCAGTACAGCAATTTTCCTCATTGGGCCTTGCTGCTTCTCTTAGTTGTTGTTTTGGTTTGGTGTTTTTTAACCACTGTATTATGTCTCCTTTAAAGGGCAGTGCTTTGAAACAACTTGCGCGATGTCCTGCTTATTAGCGCTCTTTAAGTAACACAGTGTGCACAGTGAGCTTAATTATGAGACAGTGCCGAGAAACTAAAAATTTCCAAAAAGCTCTAAATGTTAAGAATTAAAATGGAATGTTTAACTGGCAGATTGAATTTTAAAAATGTGAATTATTAACTGAAGTCATGCACCTTATAATAGTCTCAAGGATAATGTCTCTGGTTTGTTTTTTTTTTAAATCCATATATTATTGGCTTTGCATTGGCTAATAAACTAAAATAAACAGCGAGATCATCATAACCATTATTAGCTTTTCCTAACAAGGTGTCTTGGGGTGATTTTATGATGATATTCTATTCCTGATCGTCTGGTTTCTGCCCAGAAATGGGTGCTGTAACTTTAGGTGGGTCTGGGGGAGGGGCAGGAGCCGGGGGAGCTCCAGCATGGCTGGGCTCAGGCTCTCATTCCCCTGTGCTCAGTTTCCGGAGTGGATGGGGGTTACATTGTTGCTTATCTAGCTTGGTTTTGGTTCGCTCAGGCAAGAAGTTTCTTTCCTTGCATTGCAGTAGCATTCGTCCAGCGGCTTCTGTTGTTTCGTCTGGATCTGTTCGACTTGGTTTTGATCCAAGATCAGACAATCCCCAAGAGACGGTCGGTGACCTGCGGGGAGCAGATGGAGTGACTCCGTCTGGCCCCGGACCTCAGGACAAGCCGAGCCAGCGGAAGAAAGGACTCTTAAATCCACCAGCTTAGTCTGCTGCTAGGAGGAGACCAACATCAGAGGTTCACCAGGTTCCCATCTGTTTCTTCTTCCCCGAGCTGCTGCATGGACTTTTCTTCCCTCCCTGAGACAAAGCTCTCTGCCATTTTGTTCTTCCCTACCATATAGTCGGCAGTTTCTTTTTCCCTTCCCCTGGCATTTTATTTTTTTTTCGTTCTGCTGTGGGTGTGGGGGTGTGTGTGGGGTAAAGTTCTGACAGTTCAATATCTAACAGTTATTCATTTTTTCCTGTGCCATGAGGGCACCTTTTTTGTCAAATAAACATGTTTTTTTCACTTTAATCCACTAAAAATTCATTTCATATCAGCAGGAAGGGATTGCTGAAACCCTTTCCTTTAGAGGAAATGTTCATTCCAGAGCGTTTTCTCACAGTCTTGTCTCTAAACAAAGACACAAGGAAAGAATATCTGCAAAAATAAAATGCACAAACAAGGAAGATGAATGTTAGTGTACTGGAGTACACACATGGAGCAGACAGCCCCTGCTACAAAGAAACTGATCTGTATGAACATCCACGACATTCTAGCCTCAAAAAAGTCAACCAAGAAGAAAACAGACCTTATAATAAGATGTGAAGGGGACCTGAGCAGCAGGCTGGGATGAGAGATCCTCATGGACAGAACAGCAGTGACTCTGGGTCACTCACAGAGGACAAAAGATCTGCTTCTGAGAAAGAGTTTTGTTGAGTTTAGTGTTTTCTTCGGGGGTTTTTTCTCAGGAAAAATGACTGGGTAGTCTTTGTTTTCAGAGCTGAACATCTTGACTCCCTTCCCTGAGCTCCACAGGAAAAGAATCACTTACTGCAGAATGTCTTTACAGGGAGAGTCACAAACTCATTACAGGAAGAAATACCTCCATCATATCACTGTCTGTAAACTAATGTTACAAGGTGATACTCATGTTATGGGGAGAGGAAAAAAAAGTCAAACCAAGAAAACACTGAAATACCTTTAAAAACAAAAGAAACAGAAATCCAGTCAGGCCTTCATGCAACAGAAATGCCTCCAGGTCCGATAAGAAATTAAAAACCTCTTTTATGAGAACAGTAGTGGTCAGAAGTGTGACAAAATCTCTGAATTGCCTTGCCCATAGAGTGCATTGAGAGATGGGCAAAACTACAGTTTGGCTCATGTCAGGACAGCACAGTATACAGATCAGATATAAAAATTCAGGTACATAACCTATACTTGGCTACTGATATCAATCAGAATCCCAAAAAGGAAATGCACTTGGTTAAAGTACAGTAACTTCCCTTTTTATGAAAATAAAGAGAAGAAAAACGATTCCTGTATCATTATAGAATAGCATTATTTGTAAGCTCTTCAAATAGTAATAACACATTTCAAGGAAATATGACTTTTACTGCTTTCCCCTCTCATAAAATTAATACAGATCTTATTGCTTACTTTGTTCTTAATAAAAAAAAAAAGCTGTTAAATATATCAGAATCATTAAATAGATTTGAGACATGCAATTCTGTCCAAGTTTACCTAAAATTTCTCAGAGAAAAGCATGGAAAGTATCCGCACCAATACTGGTAGTGTCAGATTTTAATTAATTAAGTGTTTCTCTCTTGTGTGTGCTCACATTTTATTAAAATACATATAGAAGACAGTGAAAATGTCCAGAGTAACAAAATCTCCTTTGCTGAGGAAGCATTACAAATAAAATCAAATCTGTTATTAGCCATCAGACTCTCAATGGTGTGATGAATGCCTGGGATTTACAGCACTTTGCATCTTCAGAACACTGTAATTAATTATTTGTGTGCTGCATGGCATGGTTTTCATACAAGGCTCTTTTAATGTCCAACTAGAGGACATTAATTCTAATGGCTCCTTTCCCAAGCTGGCACAATATGGTGAAACTCCAGTCGTATCAAACATACATGCAGAAAAGATTCATACTGAATGTTGCAGCAACAGAAAATTTCTTTGTGTCTTTTGTTTGCTTGATGGTTTTGATTAAAACCTTTAAAAGTACTTTAAGGTTTGGGGTTTTTTTTAATAAGATAAAGCTCCAGAGGGAGCCCACGCACCAAAGAATATATACATAAAGTATCTTCCAGACTAATAGTAAAACTGCATGAAGAAATTTCTTCAAATTGATGTTTCAAGCTTATCATTAGTAGGGCTTTGTAAATTTCAACTATACGGAATAATCCTCCAAAGAATTTTTACATAACTAGGCCTATTTTTTTATTTAGGGTACCTATGTTAAAAACTACAAAGCCTCTTCAATGGAAACAATCTCCATTTGATATTAAAAATAATATGACTGTGCCTAAAATTCAGAAGAGTTCAAGATAGTCCATGGTTAGTTATTCACAGAAGAGACACCCAAAGGAAATAGTATAATTACAGTAAAACCATGGAATTGTTTAGATTGGTGAAGGCATTTTAAGATCACCAAGTCAAACCATTAATCATGCATTGCCAAGGCTGCTGCTAAACAATATCCCTCAGCGTCACATCCATGCATCTTTTAAATACCTCCAGGGATCGTGACTCAACCACTTCCCTGGGAAGCCTGTTCCAATGCTTGGGAACCCTTTCCATTAGGACATTTTTCCTCATATCCAATCTAAACTTCCCCTGGTGCAACATGAGGCCATTTCCTCTTGCCTTATTGCTTGTAACATGGGAGAAGAGGCCAACCCCTATCTGGCTACAGCCTCCCTTCCAGTAGTTGTAGAGAGCAATACAATCTCCCCTGAACCTCCTTTTCTCCAGGCTAAACACCCCCAGCTCCCTTAGCCTCTCCTCATCAGACTTGTGCTCCAGACCCTTCACCAGCTCCTTTGCCCTTCTCTGGACACACTCCAGCACCTCAATGTCTCTCTAGCAGTGAGGGGCCCAAAGCTGAACACAGGATTTGGGGCGTGGCCTCACCAGTACTGAGTACTGGGGGACAATCACTGCCCTAGTCCTGCTGGCCACACTGTTGCTGATACAGGCCAGGATGCCATTGGCCTTCTTGGCCACCTGGGAACATACTAGCTCATGTTCAGGCAGCTGTCGACCAGCACCCCCAGGTTCTTTTCCACTGGGCAGCTTTCCAGCCGCTCTTCTCCCAGTCTGTAGCACTGCATGGGATTGTTGTAGTGCAGAACCTAGCGCTTGGCCATGCTGACCCTCATGACAGGCCTCATCCCATTGATCTAGCCTGTCCAGATTCCTCTGCAGAGCCTTTCTGCCCTCCAGCAGATCAACACTCCCAACTGACTTTGTCTTGCCTGTGAACGTGCTGAGGGTACAGTTGATCCCCTTGTCCAGATCATGGATAAGGATATTAAACAGAACTGGGCCCAAAACTGAGCCCTAGTAAACATCCCTCGTGACAGGTTGTCAGCTGAATCTTCTGGTCAACCTTTTATAAGCCCATATGCTGTCTGGCCTTGAGCCCCAGATAGTCCAGCACATAGCTTGTTATGCCACTCAATATGATCTGCTCCATGACCTTCCCCAGCACTGAGATCAGGGTGACAGCTCTGTAGTTCCCTGGATTCTCCTTCCAGCCTTTCTTGACTTGTATCACATTTGCTAACTTGTGCTCAACTATTACTTCCTTTGTTAGCCATGACTGCTGATAAATGATGGAAAGTGGTTTGGTGAGCACTTCTGAAAACTCCCTCTGTACCCTTGGTTGGATCACATCCTGCCCAAGAGATTTGTGCATGTCTAGGGTTTGTAGCAGGTCACTGACCATTCCCCTTGGATTATGGGGGCTTCATTCTGCTCCCCATCTCTGTCTTCAAGCTCTGGGGACTGGGTATCCAGAAAACCATGGGTCTGGATATTAAAGACCAAGAAAAAGAAAGCATTAAATACCTCCACCTTTTCCTAAGCCTTTGTAACTATGGATGCCTTACATTCATTATGGGATAGAGATTTTCTTTAGCCCTTCTTTTGTTGCTGATTTAATTATAGAAACATTTCTTATTGCTTTCTACATCAGTAGCCAGATTAAGTTCTAGTTTGGCTTAGGCCCCTCTAATTATCTCCCTATATAACCTGACAATATCCTTGTAGTTCTCCTGAGTAGCCTTCCCATTCTTCCAGAGGTCATAAACTCTCTTTTATTTTTTCTCCCCTGAATTCCAGCCAAAGCTCTCTGTTCAACTGGGATGGTGTTGTTCCCCACAGGCTCGTCTTTTGGCACACAGGGACTGTCTGCTCCTGCACCTTTAAAATTTCCTTCCTGGACTCCTTTGCCCTTCAGCACTACCTCCTCTCTGCAACCAAGTTCCTAAACAGACCAAAGTCCGCCCTCTGGAAGTCCAAGGTCACAGTTCTGCTGATCCCTCTCCTTACTTCTCCAGGAACCAATGTTGTGATAATAGCTGCAAGTCCCCCACCCATTCCTTCTTCCTGTGTTTACCCTTTCCCATTGTTCTGCCTTTCCCTACCCCACATGGCCCTGCCTACTCCCTCGGGTTTCCCCATTGGTTCCTAACTTCGCCCATGTACCTCCCCTGTACCCAGAGGTCACTGGGTCAGTGTGCTGTCCCTGCCCCTCTCTGTTTCCCTATAAAACCCCTCACCCTCCGCCATCTTGCTGTCTATGCTCCACATGTGTGTATGCATGTGGCTATCTATGCACCACATGTGGCTGTGCATGTGAGGCCTTTACCCTTGAGGCATTTCTGCCTCGGGGAGGTTGTTGGCCTCTGCTGCACTGTGGCTAGCACAGGTCTTTCCCATGAGAACTTTCTCCTGTGTTTTATAAACAAAGAAAGTTTGGATGTTATTAAAACAGTGTCTCAAGATTTGGACAGTTCAGGCCTGGCCAATTAGACCTAGGGGGAGGTTTCTGACTGACCAATCTGGGTGACCTCTGAAAAGTCTATATAAGTTGGAATCAAAATAATAAAGCTCTCTTTTTTATGCCACGCTGAGAATCCGGGTCTTCTTCTCTGCTAGCGGCTCAACAGCGACACTGCACCATGCGAATAAACATCTTCCATGGACACAACGCATAGACCCTCCTCACCTCCTTTATCACTGCTGGTTGTGGAAGCAGACGAACCAGAGCTAGCCTTATGGCTCCCCGGCCGGTGAGAGCGCAGTGTCCAGCCCTGGGACAGAGGGTTTGGTGCACTGAGGCGCTGAACCAGACTGAGTAGAGAAGCTCTCAGTAAGGTCTGCTGTAACATCCCTTAAACCTCAACAAACCAAAAACTCTGTTATTTTGTGGTCTCTGTGCCCAATAGAGCCTCCAACCGTCATATCACCCACTGCTACTTCTCTGCTCACACACAGGTGCAGCAAGGCCACCCTCCCTAGCTGGCTCCCTCACCAGCTGTGCCAGGAACCTCCTAGACTATTTCGTCTCTGCTGTGTTATGTTTCCAGCAGACATTTGGTAAGTTGAAGTACCCCATGAGAACAGGGACCAGTGCCTGAGATTTCTCCCTGCTGCTTATAGAATATTTCATCTTCCTCTTCATCCTGGTTGGGCTGTCTTTAACAGCCTCTCACCAGGGTATTTTTTGCCCTGTGGCCTTCCACATGATTCTTATCCATGGAACATACAACCTGCTTTCTCTCTCTTTTTTCTCTTTTCCTGACAGTGAGAATGTCTGCAAAGACTAAGAGGATGATTATGGTAATGCAAATTGGTGGGGAGTTGTTAATGGGGGTTTTTTTGGGTTTTTTTTTGGTTGGTGTGTTTTTGTTGGTTTGGTTTGATTTTGTGGGGGAGATAGGTTTGATTTTTTGTTTCTCCCAGGTTTAGAAGGAACATAAAGCAGGTTTATTTTTTTAGATATTTTCTGAAAGCTGAATTATGTAACAGTTTATAGTAGAAAAAAGAGAGAAAGAAGAGTGAATGGCTTGCCCCAGACCAAAACATACATCAGGGAGATAATGAGGAGAAGAATTTTAGACTTACTTCCTCCATTCCCCAACTTGACCATTGCTGACCCTACTGAGATTTCTGGCTCCTCTGCTTAATATTACCCACTATTGTTTTTATTTGACTAGAAATTGCAAACCCTCTCAGCAATTGGACTTAAAATCTACAATCCTATAAAATCAGGTTCTCTTCCCACTCTTAAATATTCTTCCAGCCTTAACACTCCCCTGGACTTCAGTTTTACAGGCATTGCAGCTGGAATAATAGTAATATTTCCTAAAAAAAAAATGGATTCTTAAATGCTGTGCTTTCAGTGAATAGCAGAAACACACAAACATACAGACAAATGGAAATAATTCTACTGCTCTGTTTAGTTTCCCAGAGCCACTGAGAAAAAGAAAAAGCTACCTGAGTGAAGAATGGAAATATTTGCTATGTTTGACAGAGGGAACATGATTAAAATGCACTGAAGCTGAAATAACAGCTAAACTCTATCAAGAATAACTCTCATCAACTCATATCACAAGTGCTGCATTTATAATGCAGGTAAGAGTATATAAAATCCATTTCATTTCAAGGCACATCTTATAACGTGTGGCCATTATCATTAAAAAGATATCCCCCAGAACATCTTACAAGATGAGAAGAGGCAGAATAGCATATCAATGTATCTCCAGTAACCAGGAGGTATTTAGTCCTGCCAGCAGTGCTCCGACATAACCATCATTTCTCTGCTCACTTGCACAGAAGCTCTTCCAACATCTGCTCAGATTTTTTTCCCAACAAAATAGCTTTCCATGGGAAATTACCGGCTAAAAAATGAGCTGTTCATGGCACTGTGGCAATTGCAGATAATTCCAGCAAATTTCTTCTTGACCTGCAGCACAACAGCAGTGAGGGTTACTTAGGTTCCCTGGATTTTTGGCTGAACAGCAGAGGGACTGCTCTGAAGTCAGAGTCAGACCTGTGGGCTTGTGTTTATGCCTTAAAAGCTGGTAAAAATACGAAACAGACACAGCAGTATAGGGAAAAAGGGGTATTACCTTGGTTTTAATAGGATCCCAGGTGCAGTCTCATCAAAGGTAGAAAAACGCCAAAGAATACACTCCATGTACCACATGTATACAATTTTATGGACCTTACAAATTAGCATGTCTACTTAAAATCTTCTAATAAGAAACTTAACAAATGAAGTAATTGTTTCCCTATTTTAATTATCTCTCCTCAAGTGAGGCTACAGTCTAGTTTACAAAAACATGTTCTATAGAAGAGGCCCCCTCCAAGGTTGGAGCCTCTAGTTCTGACATAGTAGGGATGTTTCATCTTCTTCAGAGAACCTCGGACTAAGCTAAATATCAGAGTACAAGGATTATAGACGTACAGGGACTGAAAGGTACAGGGAATGGGAAAGGGTATAAAGATGTATAAAAAGGGTATAAAAAGAAAAGACAAAAACCATCAGGCATCAGTATGAAAACACTGATGTTTTCCACTGAGCCAGGGGACTGTCTCAGAGGCAGGGATCCCAGGCCCCCAGGTGCTCCAGCTATGGTGAGAAAACAACTCTGTGTTGCAAAGGATAAAACATCATCACACATCTGAATCAAGGGACATGTCAGCCAGGAAAGATGTTTCTGTTACTCCAAAATATCAGTTGTTGGGGAAAACATTTCATTTTGATTTGAAGTGTTTGGGTTTGTTTTTTTCCCCAGAACCCCTCATTTCAGAAATTTTTACATCTCAGTGGTTTACTTTGATTTATAATGGAATACTACATTTTACTGGAGAATTTCCCACCGGATGAGTATTCATCCAGTTAAATTTGTCAGAATCCTAAAATGCCAGCTTACCTCAGAACTCACTACATTGTTTTAAGAATTAGCATGGCAATGCTAATTAGCACTGGAAATCGCGAAGTGGCAGCAGCAATTGAACCAGCAAAAGCGTAGGCTGCATATCAGGAAATATTTTATAACAGGCAAGTCTATTATATTTTGAAACATGTCTCCAAAGACAAGTAACAAAAGCCCCGCCCTTGGATCAATTAAGTGAGATAAAACACTTAAAAATATTCAGGGGGAAACAGTCACCTGTCAGCCAGACAGATGGACAAGATGATCTTCTAGGTTCTTTACATCTCCAGAATCTGGGGAACAAACCAGCACTGCCATGGGGAGCAGGGATGCCAACAGGCATATCCTGCCTTCCAGAGCTCCCATGAGGCTAAAGAGAGACCGTGAGCAGGACTAGGACTGTGCCTGTGCAGCAGCAATGGGGGCTCCTGCAGATATCCAGGGTACTTCTGAACCACGTTGCTCACTTGGGACAGGCTAACAAAGTCTTGCAAGGCATAACTGAAACCATGCCGCAAAACTTTCCCCAAAACTGGGAAAGACTCATCTGACAACTCTGCTGTTCCTGAGGACCAGAGCAGCTGCTTCAATAATTGCCTGGCTCTGTCTATAGAGGCTGTAGAGGAACTACTTGGTAAAGAGTTTTGCAGCCAGAGGCTCAGCACGTGCTAGGTCTCACCTTGTGCCTATGCAATAGGAGATGAGAGCATCACCCCAATATTTTTAGCTTGAAGGGGTACAAAAAGCAGACTTCAAAGCCCCAGCCTTCAAGAATGTGGTCCCTGCAGCAAGTAATACAGGAGGCAAATTCAGGCCTCCGGGGATGATTTCAGCTTTCTGTATTTCAATGCAGCAACTACCACATCATCTGCACACCTCTACAGGAGCTGTGTGATCATCAAACAACTTTTTGTGAAACTTTCAGCCTGGAATCTCTTAATCTCATAGCAACAGATTGCTTTCATGGGTTTGCATAAAGGAGAGGAAATGCTCTGCAATTTGATATTCCCTAAATCCGTGTCATTTACATGTCTTTATTCACAGTCTACTTCTTCTCCTGATTTTATTTTTTTATGGCCTACACTAGTATCAATAAAAACCCTGCCCTTAATTTATCTTTCTTCCATTCTTCCAAATGCCAGAGGAAATTTCTCAGTCAAAAAATAACCTGTTTCTTGCTTTTTTTTTTTTTAATTTCTGCATTATTTCTGAACACCTGCTCTTTATGTCATACTGCAAAACAGTAGGCAATTAAAAGCTTACAGAACAAGGGAAAAAACAAAGCTTGTCTGCGCACAGGGAATTATACATTAGACAGTAATAGCTACACTTACAGCCACGAGTAAGATGTTAATTTATGTGTGTATTCAGTGCTAAACTACAAAAGCCAAAAATTACTGGGATTTTTATGTTTAGACTTTAAACTCAAAAGTGAAAAAATTCAAAAATGAAGTACCCATGGCAACCTTAATTTTATTCATCTTGCCCTGTGATGCAGCTCTTGCTCAGTGATTTCACATTCCCAAGTAAATCTACATCTCTCGGATGATGTAAAGCAAGGTTAAACAATTCTTAAAATTAATAAAGTCCTTCAGCATATTTCTAAGTGTGCTGGAAGCATTCAAATGCGTATTTTGAAGAAACAAATTAACTGCCTTAATTTTTGAAAGGAAATAAATGCAACTGCTGTCAAAGTGTTTTCAACTTATCTCTTACTCTTAGCATATCCTTTTCCCCATTTTTCTCAGTCTCTCAGTATGAGAAAAGTAACACATTACTCATTTTACCTTTTAGTGATTAGTCTCTGCTTGTTTGCTTATGCTCCGATGAGAGCTGAAAAATGCCATTTACCATGATTATTTGGGTGGTTTTTTCCTTATTTTTCCTCACTGGGCTGTTTTTATAATTATTTTTATAGACAAGTATGATTTTGTATGATGATGTTTAAGATACATAGAGTCATTCTGTAAAATTTCCAGGCAGGTTAGCATGTATTTTTAGCATAACGCTCTAATAATAGGATGCTTATACACTCATGCTGTCTGTCCAGTAAATGTGTAAATTAGCAGGTCCTCCCTCATCTTCAGAGCTCAATGCCTAATTTCATCCAAGGATGAAAGCCTCCAATATAATTGAGTTCCGACAACTTTAATGGAAAAATGAGCAGGCTAGAAGGAGACAGACATGAATTAATGTGGCCAGTGACATCCCAAAATAAAGGTAAGTAGAGCTGAGCCATCTCCCATTCTGTGTCACAGCAACCAGGTGGCATTAGCACGTTGGATATGCAAAGCTGCAGGTTAGCCAGGGGGTTGTTGCAGCAGTGGGGAAGGGAATTACAAATTGTTGTGTATTTTCTCAGTGGGACTGTACTTTAATGCTCCTGACAAGGTTTACCAGCCAGATCTCACCACTCTTTTCTCCAAAAAATGCAGTGCTTCTGAGGATTGAAGGCTGTGGCCTGGAAACTTCCCACCTAAGGGGTGTTGTACAGGTTGGAAGGATTCAAGTAGTCTTGCAAATAAGGGCAGAAGTAATTAGACTTTTAAAGTGGCCAGTTAATGTACTTTGAAAAGGAGCTGCAGGGGGGCAGGTTGAGGAGCTGATGCAGCGTTCAGCCTGGCTGACATTGGCATCAGTGGGAGGAGAACCACTGCTGGGAGCACTTTCTGTTCACACTGAACAAAGAGCTATGTCACCCAAAGGAAGTGTATTACCTTTAGCAGGGACTCATTTCTTTACACAATGAAGGTGATGCAGCTGCCTCTCATGAATACAGTGGAGTCCAGCAATGGGTTTTGGTGAGCTACATAGAGCACTGGCAAGTTTCTTGGCTCTGGGCACATTGCCCCAAGCCAGAAGGTACCAGAGTTCCAAACCCCAGAGTCCCAATCATCTCTTACTGGCAGCCTAGTCCAGCACCCTTCACACCATCCCTTGAGACTTCATGCTGCCACAGAAAAAACCCTAGCAGTTTCTGAATCAAGCAGAACCAGCTATTTTTCTTCAAGTCCAGGAAAAAAAAAAAAGAGAACCTGCTCCAAAGCACCCCCAGAATTTCTGGAATCATGGCATACTTCCTGTGGTTGCTCTGCACAGGCAATGCACAAGCACTACTGTGAGATCCTTACCTAACATAATGGAGAACCATAACCAAATACCATTCACTCTCTCTTGCCCTTTCTCAAAAGCAAACAAAAAACCTTCACAGAAACAACAAAGAGTATTATCTTGTCCTTTGCATCGAATGTTAACAGGATACTTTTTTCTCTCCCCTTACTGAAAAATAAAATAATATATCATTAATTTTGGTAACAGTCAAATATACTGATGGTAAATAAAATACTACTCATTGCAACTTTGGTTACAATGCAGGAATTCCAACTGAACAGGATTCCTTGACCACCGGCTGCTCCACAAGACTCAATCCCAGTTTGGGGTCTATAGCAGCATTGCTGCTCAAGGAGCACTCAGATGGACAGGCTCCTTCAGAAAAAATATGTGATACTGAAAAGTTTCTGGATGAGACCTTATGAAGGTAAAGAAATTTCAGGTCTGCACAGCGTATAGACAGATCTCACCTGAATTTATACTCTGGCACTTCTGCACATTGTTTAAGCTAAAAGCTCTTTTGGTGCTGCAGGACACTACAGATACACCCTGCATATCAGATAGTGAATGAGACCATGGAGAAACCCATCCCCCTTAGCTCAGAGCCATTCAGTAATTTTGAGTTTGTATGAAGCTATGGGATCTTCCAAGGGATCTACTGGTAGAAAGAAACGCAAATTAAATTCTGTGTACTCAGCCACATTTCTCTCTCTTTTACTAACAGCTACATAGGGCCAGGAATGCCCTCCCCATCCCACACAGAGCTCTAGCTGATGCAACAGGAACAGCTCTTTGCTCACTCAATGCATTAGAGGCTGACTCCAGTGGTCCTCCTTAAAGGTGACAAACAGGCTCAGAGCTGTAAGGCTTCTGTGGACGTCCCATGGGATGTGTCACCAGGGAAATCGGAGAGTGTGGGAACACAGTGCTAGATAGCAAAGCAAGAAGCACAGGAATCCTGTTCAAGGTTAGAAGGGAAGCATCTGCCCACATTCTTTCAGCTGGGTGGTTTGCTGGGAGAGTGTGAGGCAGAGTGTGAAAGGCAGCAGCAAGGAGAAATGCAGTCAATATCAGGATAGGAAGCAATGTTAAGCTAAACAGCATTTCAGAGTGAAATCCTCACTTCCCTTTGTGCTTTCCTCAGCCATACTCAGAGATTGTCGATCAGCTACACACAGTGTCAGGAAGGGGAAAGCAAGAGCTCTCTGGACATGCAGTAAAACATGATTATCCCACAAAAGACACAGTCTGTGATTCTCAAGCGAATGTCTGCTTGGTTCTGACCATTAGGAGGTTTATCAGATTCACCTCTCACAGCAACAGCACCATTCACATAAGCAGCACTGAAAATCCTCTGAGATGTTTTTTATTCCCCCTTGGAAAGGGCAATGCCCTGACAGCAATGCTCTCCCAAAGCAGCCTGAGAGAGGGAAGCTCATGCATCTTCCCCTCTAACTATATAGCTGGCCCACAAAGCACAGCCTCAGCAGTAAGTGTAGCTGCATCCCTTTTCCCCAAAGCTCCCACAAGGGAAGAATTCTGTGCAAGGAGCAATGTCCTGCAGACGAGACAGCACTGAAGGGGGCCGCCTTGATTAAACCAGGTTGTTCTGCTCAGAAGTCCTCTGTGCACACTCTTGGTTATGGCTGTTACAGCTGCAGCAGGGTGACATGAATTGCCTTTTATCTAATTGGAAAACACCCACAGAGTTTAGAAGTACTCATTTAGACAGGCAAATCAATAAAGGAAATGGTAAGCATGAGAATACAGTGCAACTATAGAGCCTGTGTGGGTCCTGTATGCTTTTGCTTAATAAAGATTAACTCTTGCCAGTTTGCTGCAATACCCAGACCTCAATAATAGCAGAACTGGTAGATTCTACCCTATAATGTCAAGAGTAGCTTGCCCCTATGCATACACCTCAAGGCAAGAGAATAAGCCTTTTGTTAAAGAGGCTAAAAAAGCAGAAGACATTGCAGAGAAGGCAGAAGAGAGGAAAAACTTCTCTTAATTGTAACAGTTCTTAAGCTGGCAATCAGATTTCTATTAAAAGATGGGGAAAGAGCAAAACCTGGTTTGCAAAACAACAAAAGCAGCAGCTGTATTTCTAGAGAGGTCTGCTACTATAAGGCAAATTGCAATGAAGAAAATCAGCAGAAAAGTGAGTCCAGCTTTTCAACTTTTGTTGTCCTTTTACTTCCACACTCATCAGTGACTGTGCAAATCCCCACCCACAGAGTCGCTAAAAAAAAATCAGAGCTGTTAAGAACAATTATTTAACTGCTAAAAAACCCTGCATGTTTCAAGAAAAAAGAAAAAAAAAGAAAAAAAGAAATAGCAAAAGCCCCACAATTCTTACTGTTGCTTTGTTCAGGATTAGTTTTGTTTTTCTTATTTCTCTTTGGCATTCCTTCCCCTAAATCTCCAGTCACTTTCACAACAGGCTTATACTGAGTAGCTTCAGGCAGCTGAGAAAATAAAAATCCTGTTTAGCAATGTAAGTATCTCTCCTCTCACTGTTGCTAATAGGAGTTCTGTGCATAAATCACAGCATGCGCCAAAGGGAGGACAGAACTTGAAGCCCACGACTGTCTTCACCCACTGCTTGATTCTTTTCTCATTTACTCTAACATATTGGCCTCGGGGGGAGCTCTTCTGACATGTGTCAGTGTAAGCCAGAGGAAAAGCAGGACCATGGGATGAGAATAGAGAATTCAGCATCTCAGTCTACTGGCAAAGTCCTGGCAAAGGTCAGAAGGAATGTTCAGGGTAATACAGGTTGATTCACAATGGCTCCACAGAAACTGAAGGCATGGATGGGATAGGTTTGGACTCATGTTCCAAATTCAGCCATCCTTCCCTCACCACCACCCGCTGGCCCTTCCACATGTGCTTTACAGAAATACAGATAACCCAGTATTTCCTTGTTGGGGTGAAAACTGTTCAGAAAGGTGTTGGAGGAAGTTGACAGGGCTGACAATTGCCCCATGATCAGGAAGTCTCCCTATCCTCTCTGTATGAACCACTCACTGCATGACTGAAGGGGAGTCTGCCAAGCCAAACTTTCATGGCCATTGCTCTATACAGGTCTATTGGTATTAGAAACCTCTCCTCCGTTTCAATAAAAGCATTTACCACCAGGATTTTAGGTAAGGTCTTTTATATATAGCATCTGCAGTTCTTATTTCATGTTTCCTTTCAAACTTACATTTTATTGATCAAAATAAATGAGTAAAAAACAAACTGATCCTTTAAAAAAGTACTTTCATTTGCACTTATGTTCAGTTAGAAAAGGAAATGCATTAAAAAAATTTATGGATTTTTTTATTAGTTCCTTTTCTTCTTATTGACAAAGTGTATTTCAATAAGGATTTTATCTCCTCTTGCTTGATCCCACACTAAAGTCATGATCCTATACTTTGGCCATCAGTCTGTTGCCATGGAAATGGTCGTAACATCACCCAAAAAAGCAGTATTATGACTCCACTGCAGGATTAAGGAGAGAGAAAAAGATAGGCTGTATGGGATCAAGTCCTTAAGCAGCAATAGCTTTAGTTATTAACACAAAGAAAGAGAACAATTTTGAAAAATACATCAGCGGCAAATTCACATATGTTTTGCAAAGTTCAAAGAATATTTTCCCTAGAAGGCAAATGCTTTTTGATGCAGTAATTTCAAAGAGATCCTAAATGCCTAGTTTCTGTTCTTCCAGTCTGTAATCCCATTCACCATTTAAAACATGCCCTTTCTGTGAATAAATTCTGGTCATTTTTGACTCCATCCCTTCCCAATACCCACTCAGGACCTCCTTGCCAAGTTTGCAGTCCCATTTCGTTAGTGAAAGGGCTGATACCTAATTCAAATGAACTTTTTCAATTGAACACAGTCATTTAGTTGAGGTGGTTTGTCTGGTGGGACAAGGTGACATGTGCCAAATCCAATCCCCAAATGGAATTCACACGTGGCTAGCATAACATGCAGACCTGGTAAGCTCTCTCTAAACCTAAAAGCACATACTTTCAGACACTCAGTATCCCCAAGGCTTCATTTTACTTCTAAAGAGGTAAAGTTAACTCTCCTGTTAATTTTCACCTTCTGCTATAGCACTTCCCTGCGCTGGTTGAGAACAATTTCAGTTCTTACCCTTGACAGGCTTTAGGGATCCAACCAGAGAAGGCTTTCTTAAGAGGTGGCCAGGCCAGTTTCAACAGTTATACACAATTCCAAAGTTGCAAATTTTGAGCCTGTCACCTGTACAAAACAGTTAAACCTGAAGCTTCATTGAGGACTCTCCATATGCCACCAGGGCTGCATGAATGAATTAAAACTTAGGGGAAAAGAAACACTGCTAACATTGAAAACTTAAATAGTTATATGGGTTCTGCCTGATGGTGGGTACTACCATACCCTGTTGATGTAATTCCTGACAGCAGCAGCACCCTTACAAAAATAATATCAACAGAGACACTGAAAAACTCCAGAAGAGGTTTGTGGCCTTAATAATTTCCTTTCAGGACATATTTGTTCTCATGAGCTCTGTTCCAGTGATCATTTGGGGTGGTTGCCTAGAGCTGAAGAATAGAAGAGCTGCTGAGGAATTCAGCTTTAGACTTTGAGCTTTAACAAGCATGACCTTCTTCCAAAACCTGCCAGGCTTGGCAGCTCTCTGAGATCTCCTTTCCACACACCAACATCAAACAGTTTCTCTTTGAAACTCTGTCTCAGGAAGAAAATAGGATTTGCAGTGGTCACAGGCAGTACAAAAGGTGCTGGAAGAAATATAAGAGAGACAACAGAGAGCAGTGGTTGAGATAAGAGTGTTCCCTTCTTGGGTTCTCTCATTTTCTGTTGGATGAAAAACTTATCTTTCTTCTGAACACCAACATGCACACACCATAAACTTGTGATTGCTTATGAATCTACATGTATACAGCTTGGGTTTCTCAACATTACTAATCTTCCCAGTGAGAAAGCCTAAAGCATCTGTACTACATACCAAAAGACTATTCATTCCCATTAAGAATTCACTGGTTTTTTGCCTCCAGATGTGTTTTAAGCTGCTGGGAAGCCTCAGAATTCAGCAGATTAATGTGCTCTAAATGTCATTTGATAAAGGGTACTGCTGCCAATGGTTCATTCACACTGCACAGATTTAATTACCTAAATGAAGTACCCTCCAAGAAAAGCACATTGCTTTTGGTTAGGAGTTTTTTTTTGTGATTGTGTTTTTAGGTTGATTTTTTTCTTAAATAAAACTCCATTTTAGTTTATATTTTTTCCTTTCTAATTGAAATTAACTTCCCTAGCTGTTTTATTTTAGAAAACACCTGGAACAGGGCTATTATTTCAAAGAGGCAATTATGAACTTAGAAATATAACTATGATACTTATTTCTTTAATTACAGATATAAATAGGGACCATAATGCAGAAATTGCTTACAGGCACCTTCCTAGATTGTGCTGGAAGAAAAGTGCAGAATCTGCTGTTCATCTAATTCCAAGGAGACACAAACTAAGATAAAATAAAGAGGTAGCTACATCTATTACTGAGTTCTGCCTGTAACTTTGGCAAGACCTTTCCCTGACATAGCCCTGCTAGTGCAACCAGAGCAAAAACTGTGAGGGTTTTAGCAAATGATTGAAATCAAATAACAGTATTGCAGCTCTGACTGCAGAAAGCAGGACTTCTCTGATCCTGGAGTAAGCAAAGCAGGATTAAATCACAACAGCAGCCCATATCCTTTGCCAGAAGTCTTAGTCATTTGCCTTTTTGAGTTGAGAAGTTGAAATGTCTACAGATAAAACAGAGGCAGCACCAGCTGATAGAAGTTAGTGAATTAAAGGAAAATGACAGTGGGAGTTTTTAAGAGTCGGGAGGATGGGACCATGTCAGGAATAAAATGGTCACATGGGACTAGAGTATCTCTCAGAGCTTCTCCCAGCCCTATGGCACTAATAAAGCCTGTAGTTTAGGGCACCCATGCCAACATATCCCAGTGCGAGGCAGAGAGACAGCAGCAACACCGGCAGCCAGAACAAAATGCAGTTATTCACCACCCCTCTTCAAAGCCCTTCATTATTTTAGCTGGCCACGGTGACAGCTATAATTAGGCACTCAGCACAGCATGATACCTTTCAGAAATCAAGGCACTCCCCCACACTTCCCACTCCCCTGAAAGCCATGTCAAGGGGCAACTTCCACAACTGCTGCCTGCTGACCCCTCTCTGACACAACTTGATCATTCTCTGTTATTGATCTCAGCTCTTTTTTCCATCCGTGACTCCCAAGCCACCTGCCAGGTAATAAAAATCTGCATCAAAATGCACAGCACACAGGGTGCTGCAAACCAGAAGCAACATTTGTCTAACAGACCTGGAAACCTGACAGTGTTGATAGGGGCCAGTTATCACACTGTTGTTTGATCTTTCTGCTGAGGTTGTAAATAACTTCCATGGGTAGCCAAATGGGGATAAAAATGGAGAATCTGCCACGGTAAATATAAAAACAAGGTGCTGCTGTGTCAGTGGCAGCAGACATAGTTAAGTAAGATAAGCAGCCCTGCTGCCTACAGAGCACTGAGTTTCAAAGGGAAGGTATAGGAGGATGTATTTCTCTTGCACCACTATTAATTATGTCTTTTCCTTTTACTGTGTTGCTGTCCATCAAGTACTAAACTCAGTTGCAAGCCCAACATAAGCATCTCTAAATGGCTCGATGAGGCCTTGATAAGGATGTGTGACATTTCAGTACCAGTCTCACTCAGGAAAATTTGGCATCCCTTTGCTCTCCAAAGCACCTCAAAACCCCATAAGCCAGCAGAAGCAGATGTACCCACTGGGTGTGATCAGCAGTGTTTTTGTTTGGAGATTTGCCTCTTTTCTCATTCCCTTCTTCTACCACAGTGTAAACCACCAAAATATGCCTTCTGTGGCTATATAAGATGTATCTGAGTTACACATTGCTTCCTAAAAGCCTATTGTGCCAGGTTTACACTGAAAAGTCAGTGTAGCAACCCAGCATACCACTGAAATAGAGACAATGAAGACCTAGAGCTAATGCCACGTGTTTTGCCAAAGAGCTGAAGGTTATACACCTGATTTTGTCTCAAAATTCCCATTACAGATCTCCAGATTTGAATGAAGAGTTAAAACAACCCACAAGAGCAATAAAACTGGAGACAAGTTAGGCAAGTAAAGGGAGGGAGGCAAGAGGAATAAAAGCACACTGATAACAGCTGTTCTTCAGTGTTCTCCTCAGATTTAAGCAGGTCTCAGGTGTGGAAATTCAAACAAAAATCAACAGCAACAATGAAATAAACCATGCTTCCAAAAGAAACTTATTCTCTTAGAACCAACTGGACCAAGCAGTCTCTGAGCAAAACCAGAACTTGAAAAACATTATGTTAATCCTCCTGTAACTGTGCCTGCCTCATCACTTGGTGTTTATTAAACACTGTTCACTGTTCAGTGAGAGGATGATGCTTTCTGAATTTGCTGAAGTTTTCTAAATTACAAAAAGTACCAACCTGTTGCTGCTGTTATCACAGACTAGAAGATATCTCAGGACATCTTTAGTTCCATTTTCCTACCTTGGAAGGCTCTAGCACCTTTCAACAATGAGCTCTGACTTCCCAGGTAGAACAATTTTCTTATAGTCTATTTTCATCAAGACACATTGAAATTAAACCTAGAATATGATCATATTGTTATGGTAAATACATTGACTGTCTTGGCAAAGTGAAAATGTACACACAAGGCTTTCATTTCACCTCAAAAGGACAGGTACTGATAGGGATTGAAGTCTGTCTTAATGAATGAGGCTTTTGAAGGCACACAGGAAATTAATCAGTGCTTTCACTCTATTTTTTTGCATAATAGCAGTCCCTTTCCAATAACACCAAACAGAGGTAGAGGTGCAAGAGGGGGGTTTGGGACCAAACTCTTATTTCATCTCCAAGGTGGATGATACTTCAACAATCACTTTTAAAGTGCCAGCAATGTTGCTGCAGCCGGGGTTTTTTCCTTATTTAATAATTAATTCAAAACTGCAGTAGTTTTTTCCCTGCTGACACAATCCAGCCCCTTTTATAAACATATCTAACATACTTAAGAGTTAACATATAAATATTATACACTAAAAACATCTGCTTAAAAATAATGTTTCCATCCAGTTGTTCAAGGCTTTATACCAGGAGATTTTTTATTCATCTTCTTCTCTCAGATATGTATATGGTACATATGTAAATAGATGATAATATATTCTTAATAGACAGGACAAAACTTAGAGCTTTTGATAAAAAAAAAATAGAAAAAGATGGAAGCAGATATGCAGAAAAATCTAGCGTACTGTTTTACTAGATCACAGAATAATTTGACATAGGCTAAGAATTTTTTATAACTGCTCATCTATGCCATTCTTCAATCTTAATGAGGTACAAAGATAACCTTCCAAACTTGTTCCCACATTATTTAAGCTTTTCTAAGCTTTTTTTCTTTCTCTCTAAATTATTACTGTTCAGATATAAACGGATTTGCAGCACTAGAGCTACGGAGCCAGTTTCTCCTCTCCTTTATACCAAGTAAAACGAGGAATAACTCCAATGAGAACGCCTCTAAAATTGACTAAATTGTACCAAACACATTCCTAGTCTCAAGGCAACATTTTTCTCTTGAAAAACAATAAAACCCCCAAACTTATCTAACAATTTCAAATGGGTAGTTTATGAGATCTGGCACTTTGGGGGCCAGAGGAAATATTATTTTAATGAATTGAATTTATGGAAGCACTTAGGTTGGATCATTACTCTCAGAGCTATAATGCTTGATATAGTGACTTGAAATAGTGACTTAAAGCTAGATTTGCTCCTAAAAAGCAGGATTTTTCTCCTGAATGTAGGTGCCTGCTTTCAAAGTTACAACCCAAGAGATTTCACTCAATTGCATCCTTTCTCTGGAAGCAGTTAAACTCCTGAAGCACTTTGTTTTTTAAGTGAAAACTGTCACATGCCTTAGCTTGTTCTTCCAAGCCTGCCCAGGATAGCAGTGGCACCCAGTTCTGGCCTGATGCAAACCCAGACTGGAGCAAGAGCAGCTACAGGCTGCACCCGTCGCTCTTCTTTCTAGGGTCCCTCTTCAGGGAGCAGGGATTCAAAACCGTTTTTTCCAAAATGAGCACTCCAGCCACCCATTTTGAGGGAAGGCATGCACAGGTTTGACTGTCAGAACTGCAATGCCATGCAGGAAGGGGTTTGAGCAGGAGGAAGAAGAGTGGCAAGTGCAGCACAACTCTGAAACTGGTGAGGACAATCCCTTGGTCAAGAGGGCCAGGATTCAAGTCTCTGCCCTGCCCTTCCACAGAAGCAGTTATAAGACGGATTCTTTTGATATTCTGTGGTAGTTGCATCCAAATTTGTGCTTGTGCCTATGAATTGTCCCTTCACCTGATAACAGCCGCAGCACATGTGGAAGGTTCTCCATCCAGTACCAAGGTCAGCAGAGGTAAAGGACCACCTCACCTTCTCACCCAAATCTGTTGTTTACATGCAGCAAAGGAGTTTTTTCTAGTTCACACCCTGGTGCAGTACTCCACATTGCAACAAGCTTCTAAATGAATAAAACCCTGGGGATGAGGGAGGATTCCAGAACACAGACTCACAGACTAAAATACCACGGAAATGAACTAAAGCAATTTGTGATTTTAATTCCCCTTTTTTTTCCCCTCTCACAATCCTCCCCCTACAGAAGATTATCATGATCTTCTTACATAAGTTAAATAAAGTGCCATAGGCCATTGCAGTATCATCCAAGACCTATAATTTGTCTATTGTCTACAAATTCTTCAAATATAGATGCTTTCAGTAACTGCACCTTCAAGCCAATACAACACACATACTACACCCCATCACATACTGTTTTACCAGAAGTTCTTCGGTTGGATAAGTTCTACTATCCATTATGTTAGAAATGGTTCCCTGACATTATTAATGCTAAAGAGAAGAGACTTTCCAGTTTTCCTTACCTTTTCCTTCTGAGCTGTTTTGATGGCTCATATTATCAGCATTGATTACCAACACAGAAATAAAATACTACACTTGCATTCACAGCAGACCCCTAAAGAATTCAAAGGTATTACTTCACATACAGCTACAGTCTAAGGCAACTCCCATACTACAGTCACTCCACTAATACTGTATTACACCCAGCTGAGACTCACAGCCAAGCCAATATTAGCAGATTTACTCAGTCACTTACTTGTGCATGGACACAGGCATACGCAGATAAAGTTCTTGCAACTTTTTTTTTAATAACAACTTTTCCATTTCAAGCATTTTCCAGAACCATTAAGCCTTTTTCTTTTTCAGTGATATTTCTGACACCAGCTGACAAGAAGGAAGACAAATTAAAATTAAAGCTGCTGTTCTATCCTTAATCTGCTGCATTGTGGTTAGGATGATGCACTGACTGAATAACTGCATCTGCAGGTTTGCCATGTGTCTCGTGGCTTTAGGCAGAAAGCAGTTAATTCTAGGTACAAGGGCTTATTATGAAACCAATGTGTGGGAATCTATAAGTTCTTATCCTTCTCTCATCCATTTCAGAGTATTCATTTTTGTTATCTATATAGTCAGAAGGAGATCCAAAAGGTAAAGCTGTGCATTGCCAGCAATGCTGTGCATCACTGCCAGACTCCCAGACTGATGGCATTAGTGCAGCCTATGAAACTTCTTAGTTAGTGACAAAACCTCCAAGTTCATTACACAAACATCTTTTTTTTTGTCTTTGTTAATTTTTCAAAGCCTATCCTAATAGTGTTTCATAATGAAAACCAAGGGGACTAGCCTTTCTGTCTTTTGTATAATTTGGTTCCCTTAAATTTGCTAATTCTGCTGAATTCTTCCAGTAACTGCCTGACTATTTACCACGCAGCGGAGGTCTGATACCTTCCCTACAGAGACAAGTAGCTTTGCCTTCTCCTTCGGGCTCTTCTTGCTCCTCCAAATTATTCTGATTGATATAGACCTCAATCCATGCTAATTATGCAGAGCTTCTCTTATAAAGTGCAGTTCCCATGGCAACAGCATCGGGCAAACAGGTGCGTGGAAAGCTGTGATATATTAAACGACAGCTACCCTCTGCTTCTGCGATGTAGATTGCCATTCGCAGGGTTTATTTATAGCAGGTAGTAATTAATCCATGTGAATCTCATTTTATTGAGAAGGAAAAAAATAAAAAGTGCACGGAATTATTAGCAAGAGTCCTAATTATCCTCATACCATGGATTCTGGAAGTTTTGTTGCCATCAGATAATGCAAACATGGAATTGTTGAATTATCATTTGTGTGGAGATGTCAATATTAGAAACGCTACACCATTGCCTGACAAACACCTCACGTTCTCCCCTCTGCAGTGCTGGAACTTGCCTTAACATTGCCATAGTGGAGGTGGAGCAACAAAATATAGACATTGCTCTGTTAAAAAAGAGAGATGCTAGCTTTTCTTGGGGGGCCCAAACACTGAGGTAACTGGGAATCAAATGTATGGTACAGACCTTCAAACCCTTTGCCAGGAATGACCAAGCAGGTTTTAGTTCTGATACTGGCTCACTCTGTGGCCTGAAGCAAGTCTCTCAACCTCTTCTTCTCTGCTCTGACTCCCATAATGCCTCTTTTTCTGCAACTAAAAGCAAATGGTCTGAAAACATTTCAAAGATGAAAAATTGGATATTATGCTGCAAAGTAGGATAGGCTTTGCATTTTTATAAATAACAGCACCTAGTAGATTTATCTCTGTCTAGTTCAGCCTTGTGTTTCAGAGCTCCTTGAGTAAGATAGGTAAGCTTAAGAAACCAAAACTACACTGGTCAGAGTTGTGATTTGTATTGCAATGCAATATTAGTACTTGATGGATTTTTTGGATCTTGGCTATGACTCAGTTTTCACTCCTTATTTTTCTTTCTTGTGCTTATTTGAATGATCACAGTTGGCAGACAACATTCCAGATTAAAAAAAATAAACAAATTTTTAAAAATATAGAAAATGAACACTTGATCACCAAAATAGCCTTCCCCAAAAAATCAATAGACATCTTAGATGAAAGTATGAAAGTGTACCATTTGGAGTTAAACGTTGAGAAGGTGAAGAAAAGATCCCCAGTTGCTGTTACAGACACCACTAGGAATATTTTTACAGAAAAATCTTTCAGTCATTATTACTGCAAAACCTACATATTTTTCCACTGCCCTGGGATTTTTTCTAGAAAAAGGCAACTGAGAAAGTTAAATGACCAGCAGACATGGGTCAGATCATTCACAGACAATACAGCCTGAGCTACTCCTCAGGACTCAGGGCATTCTCTAAGCATCAGATAAACAGGGCTATAGATGACAACAGTTAACAGGTGGGAGGCACTGAGAATGCTTTCCTCAGTCCTCCAGTCCTATGTGAAAACTAGCGAGTACAACAGCCTGAAATTGTCTGGGCCTGGTGAGCATTCCCCTTGTAAACACAAGCTGCGGAAAGCCAATACCCCAGGGGCAGTGACTGAATATCCCTTGCAGCAAGACTTGCCAGTGCTAAGGATGGTTTGCCACAACATCACAGCATTACTGGGGCCATGAGATCTGAATTTGTCATAGTTTAGGGGACTTCTTCCTGGCTTGGATGGAGTCGCTGCCTACCATCCTTTGACGTTAAGCAGCTCTGGTCTTGGAGACATTGCATATCATTTCGAATCATGCAAACGCTAAGTCGAGATTTGACTTGACCTATAGTCCAAGGCAGCACCTTGTTCTTGCTTTATCAGATTCAGGTTAGAGTGTCACAGTCAGCAGCTAAACTTGTAATTCTAAGAGAAAGCAAAAATCCCGATGGGATAGCAATTATTCATTTCCTGACCAGACCCAGTTCCATCAGAGTATGAAAAATGAAAGCTGCATAGGTATGCACCTAACCTGCTGGGAAATCCTCCCATGATAAAATTCTTCTCAGGAATATAAATATTTCACAGAAATGGGTTACACATGTTTTGAAACCCGATATAAATCAGTCTGCTCTGATCCAGGCCTAGTTCTGAGGACAAGCACTACATGCTGCACCCTTGCAGAAGGCTCTACAGAGCTTCATTAGGAGGTGATGTTGGCAAGTATGGGGCAGGAGAGGGGATATAAAGCTGGCTTTTGAGATGCTTAATCGCCTTCTCCTGACTCTCATGCTAATTACTACATATTGGACCACCATTCTATCAGATTTGATGTATAAATTTATTGAAATTCATTAGCCATGCATCCATTTTAATCTGAAAAACATGAACTCAGAACAATGCAGGTGAATTAATTATTCTTGCAAGCCAGAGTAATTTTTGCAGCAAGGTGTGCTTATTATGGCTTTCCAGATGCTCAGGGATCTCTCCATCAGTCTCTAACAGATACCACACCACAGGACCAGGGACAGCTGGAGAACAGGACACAGCAGCCACAGCTGCTGTGTACACCCAGGGTGGATCAGGGACTCGGAGCAGACTGCAGATACCATTTATACATGACTTGCATCAGTTAAATTTCTGCTAAAATGGAAAATTGCAGCTGGAAACTCCATGCAGACTTCAGCTCTATTTTACTGTCTGAGCAGGAGAGAGAAGTTTGAGCATCTCAACAGCCTCTCAGATCTTCTGGTTGCTCAAAAGCCCAATTCAGACCAATTTTTTTAAGTGCTCTCTGCCTCAAGAGTCTAACCCAGATCCTAGGTCTGAACTCCCCCTGCTTTCCCAAACCTTTGATTTTCCAGGGATCTGTGGCAGGACACAGAAGCCAGCTTAGCATTAAAAGTCCACATCTACTGGATGTTAACATGTAATATCTTAAGTTTTATCAGTTCCAGCCATTTCCCTTGACTCATCCTACAAAACTGCCTCTTCTACCATCAGGCCAATCGATAGCTTCCAGCAAGATGAAGAGGCTCCTGACAGCTTCCAAAGAGTATGCCAGATGTGCTAGCTCCTTGAAATGAGCTGCATGGAGATCTGAGCTATCCAAAAGCACACTTCTTGATAATCTTTCTATGGTGCTCCCTCTTCTTTTGCCTATTACACTTCTCAGTTCAGTCTGGTTTCCAGTCAGACTGCTGCCTCTCCCAGCAGGACCCACCTCTTACAATGTGTTTGTATAGATCAACCCCAGTACAAGTTAATCAAAATATATACTTCAGCCCTGATGGGGTTATGATGATCTGAGCACATAAGAAACACAAAATCTGAGTGGAAAGAGAAAACACTTTTTTTGTTGTGTTTTTTTTTATTTTCCTAAAACTGAGAAACTAGGAGAGATGGAAAAAGCAGACAATTCCTTGTATGCCCAGGAGCTTGCCTACTTTTTCCATCCTGCCAGTTAGTTTAATAAAAGATTGTACTTGCTTTGCCTAATAATTATGTCTAAAGTCAGGAGAGTTAAGGTCTCAGTTAAACCCTATTTGAGCAGGATTTTAAATTAAAGCATGCAAACTTAGCACACTTTACTCTGAGAAATCCCTTGTGTGCTTAAAAGAGTGTGGACTGCATGAGCGACCACTAGAAATCATTTAGAAACAGGTACTGGATTTTTTCCCTCTCCTGGCAAAGCTGGAATTATTAAAAAGCCATGGATGGCTTCCACTAAGTCATTATCTTTTCACATCAAGCAAATCAAGTCCTCCACTTTGAATGCCTTTCCAAGGTCTCCACACTAAGGAAACATCAAGTTGGTCTAACCTAAGGAGACTATAATGACCCTTACAGCAAATTCACATTCTGCTCATGACTTTTTTGTTGCCTTTTTGTAGGTCCAGTGCTGTTTCTGTATCCAGAGGACAACAAGAAAAATCTGTTTTCCCCTTATGCTTATTCAAAAGGTCTGACTGCTCTTAGAAACACTCTCACACCTATAAAGCTGGATCAAAAATTGCCACAGACTGACACTGAGTGACAGAAAAATAGGTAGTAAAGAAAAAAATTGAACCACTACAATAATCCACCATCTAGGTGCCAGTGTATGGCTGTAAAATAATCAGCTAGAATAGAGTTCAAACTCAGCACTTAGAGTTTGACTCCCAGTCTGTGGAAAATTTGTTATAATCATCCAGCAAACCTGGAATTAGGAGTCTTATCAATGGCATTAACATAACACAAGAAACTGTGTTTATGAAAAAATTCAGGGTCTACCTGTATGATTGTCTATACAATTAATTCTCCATTTCATGCTAACTTCATAATTCAGCCAAGCCTGCAAAGTTTCTCTCCACCTCCCCCAGTACATTTAGGAGACAAACTCATTTTATTTCTGTCCTGCCCTCGGTCTCAGCAGGAAACTTCTCCTTTGTTCAGTGAACACACACTTTGCTTTGGTAATTCCCACTTCATGGCCTTTGTCAAAACTGTCATCTTTTTGTCTGCAAAAAAACCTACCAGGTTGTATCTGAGGCCAGGCACTTAGGTGACCATGGAGTTTGTTGTCAAATGAGACCAGTCTGTCAACCCCCGGATTAGGTCTGGTACCACAGCAGTGCTCTACTAGAGCTTCAAAGAGAACAGCAACACAAAAAAACCTTTGGTGAGTGGGACAGAGATATTACCAAACACAGACTCTGAATATATGCAGAGCCAGCAGGAAAGCTGCCCATCTCAAATGCTCTATATGTGTACAGGCTTGTGTTCTGATCAGCCTCATCATGCCTTCCAGACCACTGCGAAGCACAGCTGGCTGCTGTTCCAGAGTTCCTGGGGTCTCAAGGCAGCTCTTGTTGAAACGGATTCTCCTCCCCTGGAGGATCTTTGCCCCATTTGGAAATTCGTACCCAAATAGTATCTATGTGCCATGCACCCCAAACCACCTAATCTATGCTAGTTCAGACAAAGAGAGAGAAGTTAAATATGACTGATTCAAAATTCATTACAGTATTTGCAATGATTTGGGCCTGCTAGTCTTAGGTGTCAAGCCTAAAAGAAACAACTAACAGAAAAACTAGGCACACAAACATCTCAAGAGCTATAATTATCAAAAGGTAAAAGACTAAATATCCTGAAATTTATGAAGTGAGAGACTGTATTTACCTTTTTTTTAGGTTGACATACCATATACTTCAAGAGAAGAGCTGAGAATTCTTGTGTGATTTAGGCCCATCATGTTAATGATAATTGGTCTGTCAAAGATTTAAAAATGCTTAAGTGATGGGTTTTGAAATGACATCAACAGCAGGGCACCAAGTTTAGTTCTGCAAAGCTGAGAAAACAAGCTCTAATAAAAGGGAGCAGGTTTACTCCATAAAAGCAGTTCCAGTCCCCAGAGCTCCCACTTGAGCTCAGCACTGTGTGAGAGGGAGAGGCAATACCCTCCGATCAAAAAAATATTTCAAGTTTTTCAAGCACCTTCTGTATCAATGGCCAAAAAACATAGAGGTACCATCTTTCCACTATTTAAACACATTTATCAAAGAGGAGGCTTCTTTAAATATGCACATAATTTCAAGTGCATTCAAACTCCAGCATTAGCTCTCTTTCATTCTATATTTTCAATAAAACCTCTATTAGTCTGGAATTACAGCAGTATAGTGAAGGCAAAAACACTATAGCAACATTATTATAATTCCTCAAAAAAGAGTCATAAAGCTAAGGAAATTCCAGTTTAAGTATAAATTGAAAAGAATTTCAAGCAAAATGTGATGGATGGAAACTTTTTATTAAGTCACACAATACAATTTCTTCCTCTTTGAAAGGTGTAATGATACCATTCAGAGTGCTATATATTTAAAATCCCACTAATTTTCAAAACACCTGAGACCTGAAGGGGTTGTTTGTAGTGGAGGACTTTATACGAGATGAGAAATGCTTTTTTTTTTTTTTTTGATTCCTTACACAGCAAGTCAAAACTAAAGCTTCCGATATTTCCCAGCTGTCTTTTTCCAGGATTTTTTACTATTTAGGTCTGTTTCATTTTTGACTGCTTCTGTATTTTCTGTGTTTTGAGTTCTTTGTTCTGGATGTTACAGTCTCCTAAAGGCATTTATTGTCATTCAGCACCAGCATTAACTGCGCGTTTACTGCTTTTACAAAAATAAGGTTTTCTGGTAAAGTGCTTTCCTTTCCTCACCAAAAGAGCATGACACGCAGGGGCTGTTCTTTCCACAGCCCAGGGCAAATTCCAGCCATACCTGCACACGGGACTGAGAGCAGCCCCAGCAGCGCCCAAACCAACCCACCCAAGCCCAGCAGAGGCAGCAAGGGGGCTTCTCATCCCCCTGCCACAGCAACGACTGATGAATTTTGTGTTTAAAGGAGGTAGGAGCAAAGTACAGCATCAAGCTCACATTAACATACAAATGAGTGTGGATCCCTTGCTTGTGTGTTACATCTATTTTGCCAGCATCACCAAGCAATGCAGATGAGAGCCTGCAGAGAGCAGACAGAATTGCTGGGATCACTTGAGGTAAAAGCCATTGGCTGCTGTGGGGCACTGACTATGCATGGTGACCCACTTTTCATTCATTTTAGCTCATGAGCCACTTGATTTATTCCTGCACTCCATGGAAACCCAGTTTTACACTCAGCCAGCATCTTGGGGAGGATCTCTTGCATCTTTCATCTGTGACAAGCAGTAGTTCAAAACTCAACCTCAACAGCAGTCACGACTGGCTGCTGCCTCACTTCACTGCAGAGAAAATTCACCCAAGTGCTTTTCAAATCCAAATTTCTCTAGCTTGCATTCATGACCTGTTCCCCCTCAGTTTTGACCTCACCCAAAATAGTTCCCCTTACCCAAAGCACATTAATTTTTCACTTTATCCTGTTCAGTTGGATATATTTTACAGGCTGCTGCTTAGTCTCATCTCCCGCTACCACTGATCTCCCCTTCCCTGTTTTTTTTGTTTGTTTGTGGGGGTTTTTGTTGTTGTTTTTTTTCAGGTCATTGTCATGTTGCCAGCATTAGGGAAAGGAAATATTTTGGCTATGGAATAAATTAATACACTGGTCTGTGCTAACATGTACCTTGTCAAGACAAAACTACCAGAACTGCTCCTCTGGGGGTAAATAATGTTCCTTAATCCCCATTCTTTCATTAGTTTTCCTCGGTATACACTCCTGCAAGGAGCAGCTCCAAGGGAGGACAGGAGAATAACTGGCTCAAATATTGCCTCCAATTCCTTGGAATTTCACTTGTTGAGAAATAAATAAAACCTGAAATAACCAACAGGGGGAAACCTTTCTTACTTGTTCTACTCTATTTTTGGGACCTCTTTGTGAATAGCCCGGAACTGTGCATACAAGTTCCTTTCAGAAGTGTTTAGATTTCCATTAAATCTCCTTAGAAGCTTTCCCAGATAAATCTTCCATAGAGAATGAACTTGGAGAAAAAGCATTTCCATTTCTTTCCTCACCTCATTAATTAATGTAGGACTATTGGCTGACTCCCACATACAGATCTGCTGCTGAGCCAGTTTCTCCAGGCTGTTCTGCATATCGAGGCTACTGTCACACATTACCAAATGCTTTCCACTTGTCTAGATTTTTTCTAATCGCTGACAGAGGGGGGGAGAGTATCCTAAATTGACCTTTTCCCTAATTTGATAGTTGCTCACTTAAGTAGCCAACCCCTGAACAGCCCAGAAGACTTTTTACATAGAGTAGTAAAAAACAAAAGTTCACGTCCTCATCGCTTTGCATACAAAATATTCTCCCTGAATTGAGACCTTGAATCAACTTTTATTACAGCCTATCTAAAACTTAAATCATGTCTAGTAACCTCAAACAAGAATACTTTCTAGAGGAAAGTAGATTTCTTAAAAGTTCTCCTTAACCCCATTTGTCTCAGGTACCTCGTTTATCTAACAGCTGGATACTTTATAAATCGTATCTTTCTTCCCTAAAAACATTCCCCATCCTCTTCCTTGTCCTATGTTTCCTTCTTTTCATGTTCTCAGATGTGCAGCAGGCAAAAAAATTAAGCGCTGGTAGCAAGTTTTCCTAAAAAGGCAGCTTTGGTTATCCCAGAATTGTTTCTAAATTCAAAACCTGAACATTTTTGTAGTACCATTCCATCTTCTCTAATAGTCAGGAAAAACTCCTACAGGTATGAGAGTCAGGTTGGAGTCTCTGTCCTGACTCCAGGGGGTTTAATCCACATCTTTCACTGTCCCCTGCCACACCCTGCCACAGTGCTTGATCATCCTTAATCAGTCAAACCCACTAAGTGTGTGCACCAGTCACCCTGCAGACAGCTATCCCTTTGCTCTCCCAATTTATTTCCATCAGTTAATTCTATATCCAAAATATTCTGCCTCAAAGGGATGGTTTCATCAGGAGAAAAATCCCATGCTCACTCAAATCATGTTCCACACAGAAATATATGGAGCAATGATGTCAAACCAGTTTGGGTTCTTTACTTTTTTGCAGGATACTTAGTGTTCTTTAAAGAAAGGAGTTAAAATCATTTAGTTCATGTCACGATGTAACTGGAACATTTTAGATGGAAACAATCCATGTTCAGAAACATAATCTCGTATTCCTAATAAGGGAAATCAATAGTTTAGGCTATTGTTCCCTCTCTCACTATAATGGAAAGCTTGACACCAGCAATGGACTGTCTGGAACAATACACAGCCTCAGAGGACATCTGTTTGCACAGTTTACACAGCTGGGGGGACTGACATTTTAGTAACAGTGAGCAAGCCTCTATCTTTGCAGATACTTGATTTGAACCATGATTTTGAAATGGATATTTACTGTTTTACTAGAGTCAAGTGGGCCTAAAAATGTCAATTCAGTTAATATTTAAAAGAAATAAGAACATTAACAAGCCCATTTTCCATAAAGTTCAGAACTGGAAAAAGACTCAGTTTATGTTGCCTGAATCTCCAGCTAGAAATTAAAATATCTGGACTTGGTTTAATTATATCTTAATGTGATCCCCAATCGGACTCAGTAACCTATAGGGTTTAATAACCTCAGCTCATTTAATGTCCTTTCATTACATTAGTGTGACAATCCAAGAGCTAGGTTTAAGAACTTGAAACTGTGTGCTTCCTCCTGGGTTTTCCCATATGTTCACCATCTTTAGCTCAGGCTCCCAGGATACCCATGCCAAGTCTTATAATATGTTCCTAGCAAAACAGGAAAATGTCATCTTCCACCCTAATTTATATATCTAGTCTTTGTAGAGGAGGGGGGGAAATTAATTGAATACTACAAAGCAGTGCTCTGGGTATCTATAAGGATTCAGCCTAATCTCTGGAAGAAAAGCTGATCAGAGCTCCTCATCTAGCTTCAGCCATAGGTCAGAACACATGATAGGGTCCACACCTGAGGCTGTGAGTTGTCTTGTGATATGAATAGCTGCCTAAATACAGACCAGTTCCAAATCTGGCACTAAATAATCACGCAGTAGAAAGACTGGCAGAAGAATCACAGAATAAACTAGACTGGAAAAGGCCTTCAGAGATCGCATAACCCAACCCCTGCTCCTACAGCAAAAATCCCATTTGGCCAAAAACTGGGACAGCACACCTCCACCCCCTTCCTATAGGTTATGTAAATTCAAAAGTTTTAATTTTCACTTGTCACTTTTAGTAAAAGTGCAGCATTTTAAAACACATGAGAACTCCACACTAATAACAACGAACCCTGATGTCTTGGCTTGCAGAAGAGCCTGGCTCTTTGGAAGGGAAGAGCTTGAGCCTCATAAGAGAAGGCACCACTCTTCACTGACACAACAGGTGGGATGCAAATCACCAAACTTCAGTGTCTACAGGGCTGATGATTGTAACAGTCACCTACTATCCCTCTAAAATCAGGGGAAAGAAATAAGCCTCTCAGGCACAGTTTATCTGACCTATTTAAGAAGTGCTGCTTTAGGAAAGCAGGAATTACACTCTAGGATCTTTTGACTGTCCTGATTTGATCTCCACTGACTGTAAAGGAAACTCAGTTGTAGGCAGATGAATCCTAGCCTGTAAGTGCTTTTAGTCACTGCAGACTTTTTAAGCTAGAAATAATGTGCATATGTGAACAAAGCAAGGCCAGATTGTACCTTTCAAAGCAAGTTCTACCAAGAGGAGCCTGGAAAGGAATGAGAATAGCTAGAACATTTTTCTAGAGAGAAAATATATATATATAGCCCTGTCCAAAAGACTATCTAAAGAAGCAAATATTTCTTAGAGATTCTTCCATTTGCAACTTCTGCATCATCAAGGATCTGCCCCCTTCAGCAATAAGCACAAATACAGATTGGGATTCTGCTAGCTCTGCCACCCTTGGGAATTAACTAAGTTCCCTTTGCTTTTGCCCTAATGCATTCTATCAGGAAAAATGCAGCAACATGTGCTCCTTAATTGTTTTGCTATAATGTGTTAAAAGTAAACTGAATTCTTATGGGCCAGAAATAATGTGGCTAGTAGGGACCCTTCTCCACTAACTAATATCACTCAGCACAGGGCTCCAAGTGCCAGTATGGCCATGCTCACTCAGAGGTGTAGCTACCTTCATGACCCACTATGGAAGAATCATGATATAATTTCTAAACTGTACTAAATCACAACCTGTTAGAAACAAAAAGACCAACATTCTTTTGATTCCCACCTATTAAACACTGAAAACCAGTGCTAAATTAGTGAAACAGCACAGAAGTTAATGTAATGTACCAAGTGATAACATAAAGCTATTGTCAGGTGATGAGGTTTTTTTTCCCTGATCTTTTTAACTGTACCTGTAAAAATAACCATAAGGAAAAGGACCTTTTCAAAGTTCAAGGCCTGAAGAAACATTAGAATTGACCATCTTCTCCACTGGGAAATCAGAAAGGCATGCAAAATATTTTTTTCTTATTGGAAAACTCAATGGTAAGAGGAGGTTGACTCAGAAGACCACAGAAGATATTCCCTAAGCAAAAGCTTCTGACATACAGGAGCTGTTGTTATGCCTGGTAAGGCTGTGAACAAAGGAAAGTGTTAATCCCAGGAATTGTCAACATACAGAATGTTTATACCGAACTACATAACACAGCTACTCTTATAATGCTCTATTTAGAACCACAAAGCAAGGTTACCAAAAAAGTCTAGTGCTGAACAACCCCCAAAGTTTAAGAATAAAAGTTGGGATTTTAAGACTCATTCCTTACTCTAATAAAATGAAAGTGAAGAACTCCAGGTCCAGACACTTCAGATCTGATATAGGTTTAATTAAGACTGGAATTTAACATCTCAGACATATGCTTAATTTAACAAAATCATAGGTGAAACACACGTACCTGTGAATCTACCAAAAGAAGTTTCTGCTTGAAACTACTCTGTCCCATGCCATAGGCCAAAAAAGACAAACATCTGATCATGAAAAGCCCCATAAGAGAAACAAACATTTTTGGGTACTATTGAAGTCATTTACGTATCTAAACCTGCTGAATTATTACCATATCTTGTAAGAAAGGAATTCCTCAGCTGTGCAAAAGTGAACTACCACTTGGGCAAACAAATGAACATTATACAGGCAGCAATAACATCTGATTTATGTCATTGTCAAGTTCTCTTTAATTCAGGAGAATATGATAACCTCATCAAATCTTGCTGCTGTGACAACAATCCTTATACACTAACACAAATAGCATCTGCTAGTGGGTGGAAAAGGTAGACACACCATTCCTTAAAGATGCAGTTTATATATTCCTTACCAGATTTGATTTCAAGTAGTCTAAATTTTAAAGAGGAGCTGTTTTGTGTTTCAATTAAGAAACAATTTGAGTCAAATAATCAATACACTTGCTTCTGAGGAATTACATTCTCAACGCATACTTTTCAACATATCCACAAATTGCATTTTGTGCTCCTTGCTAAGCTGTTGTGTGCACATAGTGGGTAGCTATGTGCCCATGTCATTGTGGGAAAACAAAAACAGCATCTCTACCACGCTTGGGAGCACTGCACACAGGCAAATGTCCCTTCAAAACATCTTGATGTTTATACGCCAGTATGACAACTCATTACACCTCACAGTTTTTCATCTTGATCTGTTTTCCTCTCCTCCTTACCCATACTATGGGAATTATAGTTCTTACATTTTTGTTTTAAAGTAGATAGCAAATGAATCAGTTTAAGATTTCCTACAGATCCTTTTTTTGTACCGGAACCCTTAAGAGCAGTAAACACCCTCTTCAACCTCCCTAAAAGAGCAGAAGGGTACAAGGGTGTGAACAGGGATAACTTTTGAGGATGACAAGACACATCTTTTACTTAGGCATCAAGTACATTACAACATAATTTACATTTTCTCCGCTCTCTTTAATGGCTCTGTGAGTAAACAAGCAGAAGACAAATACAATTTAAAAGTTACATCAGCCTTTAGAAAGCCTGTCTAAAAAGGTTTTGCTAATTTCTATAACCTACATAAGAGTATTTAAAATGCAAGAAGCATATGACTCTAGACATAAGTATACAATGGCTTAACTCAACACAAAGCATACCAGGTAGTTGTCATTACTGAAGTTGTAAGAGCAATTAACGTTATAAGACAATGACATTTTAAGTGTCTATAAACTGGTAATAAAGCTATTTCAACATCAAGGGCTCATATAAGATTTCAGTAAAGTTTTATTTTCTGAAGGTACTTTATGTTTAATCACGCTGTATTTCTGGAGATAGGAGCAAAAGTTAAACTAGGCAACTTAATCTCTCTTTAAAATGACCAAGAAATAGTCAAAATTTTCATTAAAAATAATTACTGTTCTGAAATTGTGGTCTTTGATATCTGTTGTTCACCTTGCTCCTTCTAAGATAAACTCTCGTATAATCTTTTTGTTGGCATTCTTAATACATTAACAATAGAGACCACAAGTCTTATATTTTAGTGTGATATGCAAGCATACAATACTTCCTTTATTAATTTTCTCAGCATCTGTGATGATTTTAATAAAAAAAGACCAGGTTACCTTTATCAGTAACCGTAGCTAATAACCACACGACTGCAGCTGATGTGCTGAGGAGCCACCAGCCTCAGGTTTCTTTCCCTATCAGTTGTATTTATGGCAGGTCCTTGTAAAGGATATTTACAAACATTTCAATCTTTCAATCCCAAAGTAATTCCACTTAATCAAATGTTGTCAGTTCTGGGCCAAGTTTCTGTGGCTCCCATCTCCACCTCAAAAGCATCTGGCTTCTCCTTATGCAGACTCAACAGGAACAAGACCACAGCACCTATACAGAGCAGACTCCTTCTCGGTTGTCCATCACCCAGACACACCAAGTCTGTTGTCCTCCCAACAGCCAAGTGCTCTGTGGGACTTGCCAGGATGCACAGACTTCATTAAAACATTCAAACTCTGCTCACGATTGAGGAAACCCATGTCTTTCAAATTTACCAAAAACTCAGAATAGTTTTGCACGTTCTAAGAATTAAGGACTCATATTTTTCATTTCTTTGTGACCTTCTTATCATGTACATTTACTAGGACACTTTGAATTACCATCAACAAAATGAGATAAGAAGCTTATGGCATTACTGGTACTTAGGGCATCCCTCTCAGGTGACAGGGCATTTTGCTGAAGTCAGTTAAATTAGACCATGAAAAGGCACTTAGGAGGACATATTTTGTCCTGTTAAATCTATGTAGATTCGCAAACCCTTTTTACCTGAGAGGCCCCGAGGCTAAATGGGAATTTATGCAATTTTCCTGTTGATTCTGCCTATACCTCATTGTAGAGAAATGAGCAGGGCATTGATGAAGAGCTGTGCTGCTTTTGAGTGATGACTTCAGGGATCCTGGTCTCCCCCCACTCCCTCTCTTCATAACAGCATTGTCAAGCTTAATTTAATCCACTTTAAAACTATAAGAACAACTCTTTCTTTTAGTAAGGCATAACAACGGTGTCCCTTTCAAGGACCTCACTAAGCTCATAGTTCAATCATGGTTCAATTTTCAATGGGAGATCAAAAGATATGTACTAAAAATTAACCAGAACAAGCCTTTTCATTATAAGTGGCCATATACAAGTGGTTTTGGAAATGAATTATTGACTTGCCTAGAAAACCATATACAACAATTACAAGTTATTACTACTGTTTGGTCAAATAAAAAAGGCTATTAAGAATATTTATCCTGATTCCACATGAATTTCCACTTCCCTAAACAAATTTGTATGCATTACAGTAACACTAATCAGAGCTCTTCCATGGTCAAGAATATCAAGTTGTTTGACAATAATAAGCTGTAAAGCACAAAGAGCATTTTCCCTGCATCAGTTGCATTTGAAGAGCTATTTTTCTGGCTGCGAACGCTGAATCTCTTTGGATCGTTCAGAGAGATAATACACTGTGTTCTATAGTCATAAACATGTGGTAAACAAGGGAGAAAAGAACATGGAATTAGGAGAAAGAACCCATTACACTTTTGCAATATAGCTGTGTAAGTAACTCATAACAAATAGTCCAGCATAGAAGATGGAAATTCTGATTTCTTGTTAACTATCCATGTGATATTTACAAGACAGACAGACCTGCTGTGGACGTTGTACAGCCTAAAAAAATTTTGTTTTGATGCAACTTTACTTTGTGACTGCCTTTTTCCTGCACCAGGACTTCACAAATAAACACACTTGACACCAGCTGAGCAAACACGTGCACACACACAAAGAGAAGAAAGGCAGTCCTGATCCAGAGAGAAAGTTTCAAGAATTTGGCCACTAAATTTGCAATTCACAGTTTAAGTCCAGCACTGAAACTTCCTGTGTAGTGCAAACAGCTTCCATGAGAGAAACACACCAAGGACAGATGGGATAACTACCATCAGTCAATAGCACACTCTTAAAAGGGAGATAAAGTTATAACACTTAAAATTTAAGTACCTCCTTAAAGTCATAAATATCTAAGCAATTAACAGCCTAAAACTCCTTTGAAATTTCCTCTTTCCCTCATTCACTCTTATATGGACAACAAGCCCACTCTTCCCTGAAGGTGGTGGAGATCCATGCAGGTAATGAAATCTTTAATTTGCACAGGAAGTGGTAAGTCTTGGTAAGTCAATGAATTCATTCACCTTAGCTTACCAACACCTCAACCACTTCTCCCATTTTCCCTAATGTTTTTAAATAAGGTCTGGGAGGAGTCTGTAGGACTACCTGAGGCTAAGTGTGTAGTGTAGATCATTCTGTTATCACTGGGACAAAAAAAAAAAGACCAATTTATCACCCACTGTGCCTTGTAAAATATTTTTCAAATTCAGTTTTTGGCATTTCAGAGTATTTCACTTTCTTCACCCAACAGATGTTCAAGTTCTTTTTTGATTCAAGTTTTATTAGCATCCTACCCCAGGAAAATTGCCCTTTATAAATGCTGATATGCACACAAACCACATATTTCTTGACCTTCCTTTTTGAGAAGGAAAGGAGAAAAAACATTTTTGTGAAATTCCAAAGGAAAAGCAACATATGCACATGAAAAAGCACACACTAAATCATTAAATGCAAAAGAACTTCACATTTGACAATGCAACCACAACTGCACATTCAAGTCAGTATTTTCAGTCGTTGCCAATAGCCTCTCTCCTGATTAAACCAAGTTTAATTAAACCAGTTTTTAGTCATCTGCAAGTTTGTGTAGTATCATTTTGATTTGGACAATATGTTAAGATTGTGCACCTAAACAGTGAACTTATATCCAATACACCGCTATTTTCAAAGGAAAAACAATTGTAGCCTGATGACACAGTTGATCTTTAAAGTCATTTACCAGGGAAAGCAAATGTCTTGTCTTGTTACCAAGTAAAAACTGTTCTAATTCTTCTTCATTTTCCTTATCCTTGAGGTTTTATAGCAACCTGAAGTACTAAACAAACATCTGCATGCAATTCTTCTGTATTCTTCTATGATCTTTTGCTGCTTACTAGCTGCAGAGTTAGCCACAGTGCACTTCATCTACTTTGCCCCAGTGCTAGTGATTACATGGAAGTTAAGGACTCATCTTTCTAATAACTTGGGATTTAAAGGCCAGTTGGGGTTTGAGTTTTATTTACAGCAACTGCCTGTCCTTTACTAACTCATCATCTAATACAAGTGTCATGTAAGGTACTATCCAGAGCTATGACTGTGTTTTGAAGAGATTGCCTAATAAGTGGACTTTGCTTAGGACGTTTATTTCCCTACTACCTGACAGCAAGTTTGATTTGAAGATAATGCAGTAGGAAAAGCTTTAATCTCAAAAACAAAATATACTCATCTGGGCCTTTTCATTTTGTTTTCACAATGGATATATCTCTCTTAGCACCTGTATCTCATCACCTTCTGGAAGCAAACAAGTGCTAGCACCAAGGGAGATCAGATTTTGTCAATTGCAAACTAGACAAAGATGCACAGAGCACGCTCTTGTACAAAAGCAAACAAATAAACAAAGGGCAAAGACCACAGATTTCAATAACAAAGTTTATGTGATTCTATGTGTCCTCTCTATGAACTCTGTGTAGTAGTGGGTGTGCTTGTGTGTGTTTTCCAGAGCGCAGGATGCATCAGTCAGAAGAAGGTCACAGGCCCAAATGCTGACAGCCACACAGAATGGAAAGCACACAGCCCAAACTCCAAGACTGGGACTCTTCCTCAGGCATAAATGGCCCAGAAATCTTAGTGCTAGCAACCACCAGGGTCCTATCAAAATGAAATTATCCAGCGTAGGCACGGCCTGGAAAACAAAACAGGTATTTACATCTGTGTTCAGAACGGCAGCCAGAAATTTCTTTCTATATAAAGAATGCACTACCTGACTTTCAAATGTCATAGCTCTCCTTTTCTCAGGAAAACCTGAGCTAATCAAGTCTCCATTCCTGTTTGTTCTTCAACACGGATTTCATTTCCTTAGTTGACCAAGGCTTCTTGACGTTAAATATTAATTAAATCTTCCACTCTTTATCTACCTGTTGCATCAGAGTTTTCAACAGAGCTTTCTAAGGGCCTCACAAAGGCCAGAATCCACCTCTGAACAGAAGCCATACATCTTATGAAAAGGGAGATGTTATTCTTTGTACATGCCATGTCTGAACTGCATCCTCTGGGAATGGTCACAAGGCTAACCTGCTCCCTTTAGTCACAATCTTATTAAAAACACAAAATAGAAAAAGGTTGAAATGTGTTGCAATATTCTGTCAGCTTCTGCTTCACAGGAAGAAATGGGCTGTATTCAATTAATAGGAATTCTTACTGAATAGTTAATTGAACTAACACCTGTCCTCAGGGAGTCAGGTCTCTGCTCATCCAAAAGCTGTGCCTTCGTCTTCCTCACTAGCAAGTATCAGTGAGCTCTTTTCTCTTAGGTCTTTCAGTCACTCGTGTGCAATTACCCACACCAGCTTGAAGCCTCTTTTTACACCTGGTATAGAAGCAGACTCTTACAGGTCACCTTTAGGTCTTCACTAGTCTTGATTAAAGCAAGTGGGTGCTGCCTGCCTGTAAAACATTTTCAAACTCAAGGCTTCTACCTCTTTTCCTATTTAAGGGACGCTGATGCACACACTTTTGTACTCCTAAATTGCCTACACTCCCCAGCAATCCCAGCTCTCCTGCTTAAGTCTGTGCATAGAGTGCAGCAGATAGCACTCTAGCACACAGTTGTGTGGGGTGGCCATGAGCTGCTTCTCAATACACAGTCTGCTTCTTAGCTAAGTGCTGCTGTTCAGTATAGATTCCACATCTAACCTACATGCTCCAGGAAAAAGCATAAAGCTGTAGGCACCATTTTACTGTGAAACAGGAAAATAGAGCCTTGCTTGTTATCTTGCATGGAGTTTTCACCCCCAGGAGAAACAAGGATGTGACTAATCTAAGGCTTTGCAAACTCTTGCTGAAAGGCAGGAAGCTGCTTGATTCAAAACGTGGACAACCTCAACTGTCTCAGTACATAGAGAGGGAGGTCTGGTAATACAGCTTGTCTACCAGCAAACGGAGTCACTTTAAGGGAACTACTCCTAGTCTTCATGTCCAGAGCATACAGCTAAGCACAAGAAATTGCACATTTACTGAGATGCAGATTCCAGGCTCCTGCTTTAAGTATTTCTAGATTGGGTATAATGCACTGCTGATCAGCTTTTGTTAGTGCTTGTCTTCTGATTTGCTCCATTGGAGATACAAGTCTTTCACGTGGCAGCTGAGCTCTTTCTGCTCCAGATATAGGCTTGGATATGTTTGGCTGGGGGAGGCTCTAAATCATTCCCAGATGCCAGCTAAGATAACAGGTCCTTAAAACAAAGGTTTGTCTTTGTGTCCCCATGGTTGCCTGTTGTCTGACCAGAGACCACCAGATTGCTTTAGTACCATAAGTATTTTGTAGCTGAAGTGGCATAATACTAGTTTTGCATCCCTCTATGTAGGCTTCAACAATGCCACAAAGCAGAAATGCAGATCAATTTATTCTGTATTCAGAGATCAGTGCCTCGGGATAGGCACTAGGAGTATTGTTAGAGGAAGGATGGACATGAAATGGCAGGACTGAAGACAATTGCCTGACAATGCATCAAGATAAATCTAGTCTTTACCACGAGGCTTGTGCGCTGTGTGCCTCTGAAGCATAACATTTCCAGTTGTGATTTATTTGGAAAGCATACTCTATGGTTACAGATCTCACATTTCTACATAGGCCTGATCTTAAATATTGCCTTCACTAGTGTTGGTAGTTCTTTTTTGATCTTAAATTCATGGCTGTGAGTGAGTGAAAGGCTACTTCTGAAGAACAGAATTCAATATTAATACGGAAAGTAGTTTTCTGGCTCTTACTAATGCACCCTTCAACATTAGAAAATAAAGCTGATAGGTTCTCTCCCTTCTTCAGAAAATTTAGACAGAGTTATCATCCAGCATCTACAAAAAGCAGCTTCAAAGAAATCTGTTCTGCCAAAAAATTGAAAAAGGTGATGCTGACTGATGGATGGGAATCAGTTAAACTGATTGCTGGGACACATTATGTATTAATAAATCTGAGACTGTGTTCATTGAAAGAAGTGTAGGAGGCAATGTTAAAAACTTTTCAGGGAATGGGGAGAAAGTTAAACATTATATTTCAAAAGAACCTACAGGACGATTAGTACTAAGATCCATTTATGGACACTAATTCTCAGCACTTACATGAAGATCAAGAAAGCAGACATCTCCACAGGAACTCTTGCAAGTTACCTCTTGTTTTAGAAGACATTGCTGCTTTTCACTGCACTCAACAACAACCCTATGGTGTTGCTGAATCTCCCTGTGCAGCCCTCAGCAAAGGTATTAGTGCCAACACTGATCATCAATTATAGCATTACAAAAAAAATTAGTGCTCCTGTATAGAAAGAGCATGGTCCCAAACTCTGAGAGACCTTATGCACTGCAAGGGGAAACCCATGCCTCAAACTAGGGGTCCAGAGAGGTGTGCGTTTCAATGTGAGCAAAAGGAGAGGTTTGGACATCTGAGGACTTGGCCTTGCAGATTACATCAATGCTATCTCTGCCCTCTCAAGTGGCTGGCTGGACAAATTAAGTTTAAAAAGTCAGGAAGCAAAAAAAAGCCGCTCAATCTGAAAAAATTGAGCCCTCACCTGTCTCAGGAGCAGAGGACTCCCACAGGGAGATGAGCTTAACCAGGTTGTTCTTCCCCAGTACCTTTACAGAGGTAGCAATCTAGGAAAAGACTCACATGTGTAAAAACACAACAGTCTTTGAGGTTTTCTACACTCAGGCAAAACTTATTTATGCTGCAGAAGTGGCTTTTATGTTTCCCCTTCAGACACAACAAAAAGGATATGTTTCTTCAGGCTCATTTACAGACCCTGATGGTACTAACACACTGAAGGCACTGTTAGAGGTTAGAATGCAAAATGATTAAGACAGCCAGAGAGCAGCTGTATACTGGGGAAGGAATGTTTCAGTTGATTATACAAGCCTGTGTGGAAGCCTGTGAACACAGAACATGCTGTTCTGTCAATAAACCCTTAGTCTCCTTTCCCTCTCTGTTCCAGCTCAATTACAAACCAGCAGAATGGATGTTTCAAGGTAGAGCAGGCTTATACATCAGTAAGTTCAAGCAGTCAAGCTTAGGTTCAGCCATGAAAATCTCCATGCTTTCAGTAAATTGGAACAAGCTTAACTGAAGACAGAAGGTGTCCTGCATTTTCTATCATTGCAATGTAGTTGAGTTACAAAGAAATCCTCAGTTATGTGGCTCCACATGCCAGGCTGCTTGCAGCAGTGGACAGGTTACATCACAAAGAAACACAAACTGATTAAAATTAATTCAAAAACATAACATCACTATGGTCTACGCATTTCAACACAGCTGTTTGTGTCATACATTCATCCTATAGCCCATAGAAGATGCATTTGCTAGGAATCTAGACAGGCAGCATTCTTAAGATGAAGGGCACACTCTTATACGACTACATACTCACATTAAAACACAATCTGGGACAACTAAACAAGAAATTAAGAAATAACTTGTAAGCTTTTTAAATAATTGAACAGAGAATGTTCCAAAGTTTTGATGTGCATAAAAGCTAAGTTTAAAAGGTGAAGAAATTATTTCAATTAAACAGAACAAATGTCAGCAATGAATGCCTGAACATTTTAATGAATTCATCTGTAATACTATGGTGTATGCTGAGGCACAGAGCCAGTGGGGGTATATACATGCAGACAAGTTATTTGTGAATATAATTTGAAGTCTATAAGAAACACCCACTCAGACTGGGGAAGAGTTTCTTGAAACAAAATCTGCAAGAGCTCCAGGAATTTCTCAGATACATAAGTAGGATTGTAGAACTATAATACATAAAGCAAAGGAGCAAATGGGTCTAAAACCAGGGAACCAGTTTGGTCCAAGCAGCTGAAAAAAATCCTTTAACTTGATTTCTAATATATATAAAGGATTTTTGCATCAGAGCAGTTCCACTGGCTTAAATGCTAGCACTTCCCACCGTGCATAGGTGAAAAAAATCTAAGCTTCTTTCCTGCAAAATGACACATTAGAAAAGTTCCTCATAAAGTAGAAGACATTTCCCTGTACTGAAAAAATTAGGAGGGCAAAGGAGCATGCCCACAACAAACACACTGGGTAAATAGAGATGGTACTTAAATAATTTTCCCTTAAGAAAATGTGGCTGGAAAAAGATTAGATAGCAATAATCTTTTAAATTTTAAAAAAGTTAAAATCAAGCCAAAAAAAAAAGAAAAAAAAAGAAAAATAAGAAAAAAAAACCCCACAATTAAAAAACCCCTAATCTGCTAACAGTATAGAACTGATCACCCATTGATTGTTTCACTGCTCTTGAAGACATTTTTTATCCCATCTCTTTCAAAGAATCTGACTCTGTCAACCTTAATTTATCATGTTTTAATATTGAACTTATTGTTACATTTGGCAAATAGTAGACGCATCACAGCATTAGTAACAAAACAACAAGAGGTTGTACCCAGAGCACTCCAGCAAACTGTGGGTGGTATCCTATGTATGTTATCAGTATGCTGTATTTCACACTGTTTTATTGATTGCCATCCATGATATTTTTTATATTTGGCGAATTATTTTCTCCATAGCAAAAACATGCTCACAAACTCTCATGATTAGCAGCGCCACAGACACAGCTCACATTATAAGCTGTTACCTAGGGATGTTACTCTGTGAATTTTTCCAGTCACTTGTTCTTCTTGTACATAGCCATAGAAGTCTTCCACAGCCCGAACTTAGTCCTTTGATGGATTACTGACATCTTGCTCCTTAACCCTCTATTTCACTAACAGGTCCTCTCTAAAGATCTCCATTACCTCAGCTACACAACTGTAGCAATTAGATTTTGTATTTTTTTAAACCTTCAATTATGATCTACAAATAAAGCCTTAATAAGTGCATAGCTGAGCTTTGAAAAGCCTTGCCATGGAGGGTTTAGGTCAAGAATAACAGAAAGGATGCTGTAATCACACAGAGTAACCATTTAAAAGTATTAAGGATGTAATCACATCTCACGATGTTAACTGAACCAGTAGCACTTCAGAACTGGCATTCAGGTAACTTTGTATTCTTCCCTGTACTCCTGGACAGATTGTGAGATGGACCATGCACCTGGAAGTTTACAGCAATTCCTGAACTGCTACGAGCACCCAAATGGATTTTGAGGACAATCAAAATGACAGAATATTTCAAAGCTCAAAGCACTTAGGAGGAACATTTAATTGGCATTTAGCATGACTATTGAACATTTCCCAATATTTTCCAGCATTTTGTCAAATCAAAATGAGAGTTTTCAGAAGAAGTTGAATTCTGACTCTCTTACACCACAAAGAATGAGAATTAGTCTCATTCTTCTGAGTCTAAGCAGAATGAAAACATATTATACTTTTATAGACCTCACTCCTCCTGTCCCCAGAGACAGGCTTTTGCATGACTACCCTCTGTTAAACCGCCTTCACAGGCTCCTGAGAAAACTCAGTTATCTTCCCCTGCCCTTCAAACACAGCAGGAGAAATGTCTGCAAATAACAGCTTTCTATAAAATCCTTTTGGCAAGTGAGCAAACTAGGCAGGTGCCCTACACCACCACCACACCCTGTCATGAAAGTAGAGCTCTTCCTAGGAGACTGTGAGGTGAAAGATAACTCCTGAGGTCCTGGAAACATATTCTCTAGGTAAGATCAGGCTAGGGAGAGGCTTCACATGGGACAACTGAATATGCTAAAGGCTTGTAGAAGTAAGAAAACTGAACTTTGAACAGAGAGCACACTACAGTGATGACAAATAAGGAAGGGTGGAAGCTTCTAGGAAATCAGCACTAACAGAAAGTGAGCAAAACACTGTGCAGTTATTCAGACACTTGTAAGAAATCACAACTTCTGACACAGAATGAGAGCTGCATGGTCAAGGAATCATTACGGATCTGGCAAGCTACAAATAAAACTCTCCTTTTCAAGAATTAAGTGGTGAAAATGTCAGTCAAATCTTTGAAAAAAACTAGAAGATGGTTTTATCATTGCATGCATAGAGGAATCAAGTTTGATACTTAAAAACAAAGAAGCCATTCAACAATAAGAGACAAGTCTGAAGAATAAGGACACCAAACCAAATAAAATACTTGGAAAACAAATATGTGCTAACTCAGGGCTGGATTAAATACTTTTATAGCCTCTATAGTAAAAAATGCCAACGTTTACTAAATAGCATGGCTACATAAGGCATGACAGAATGTCACATTCAGTAACACAAATTCTAATTAATTGTGTCTTATATAGTATTAAATGAATAAAATTTGAAGTGATGAGAAAGTGAAAGGGAGCAATACCCCATGACTTCTCAGTTAGCTTTCCACCAAACTAAGGTATTCACAGAAAGAAAACAGAAGCTATGTCTGGGCAATAAAATTTTCCACAACAAGGTGAAGCACTGAAGCAGAGAAAAGCTAGTTTATTTATCATTGCAGGCACTGGAATTGAGAGCAACCTGTTTTACAGAACCTGCAAAGACACAGCTCAAGTTGGAGTTCAGAGATCAACAAGCCACATTCAGCTCCTGGTGGAGGACCAGAAGGATTCACAGCAGTTATACCATCAAAGACGAGATGTTATTTTTAGCTAATACTGCAGGTAGCCTTTCTAAAAGAAAAGAAAAATCATTATTTTAATAATCATAGAAAAACACAGGTTGGAAGAAATATCCACAGGTAATCTAGGCCCCTGTTCAAATCCAAGCCAACTTCAGAATTAAACTAGGCTTCTCTGAGCCTCACGCCATCAAGGTTTGAAAGTCTTAGAAAGTCCACAGCTTCTCTGAGCCCTTTTCCCTTGCTTAAGTACTCTTTGTTGTGGAGAATTTGCCCTTTATCCCATAAGAATTTCCAGTGCAATTGTTTCTGCCCACTGCTTCTTATTCTTTAACTGTGCAACCAAGAAAACTCTATTTTCCCTACAGCCCACCATTAGGAGATGGAAATGCTGCAAATAGATCCCTGGCTCCCCAGCTTGGCCATCTCTTGGCTAAAACCGACCTCGGAGAAGGATACAGGAGTCCTTCAGTCTCCCCAGTATGTCCCATGGTCCATCACCTCACCATATTAACATCCCTCAGTCCAGTCTGTCTCCTACACTGCAAGGATGGGGATAGACTCACACTGGACCCTAATAATATCCCCTCTTAGAAGTAACTGTGCTCAACATCACATCCTAATTGTGACAAAACCAAAAAAAGTGCTGAATAGTTTTAGGAGTACAGTGCATGGGGAAAGAGAGAATAAATGAACAATAAATCACACCTTTCCCCATCTACCATGGATTTAAATTTCAACAAGACAGAAAAAAACATGTATAAAGAACTTTACTAAGTTGAGTGACACTGTTCTAATTATACTGGATAATCTCAGAGCAAAGAAGTTTTTCCATATCATGCCTTTAAAGGATTTTAAAAAAAGAAGAAAGCCACAAATTACCTTAAGAACTGAATCACTCTGAAGATTAATAGTATTTAGCCAGAAAAGACTTCAAAGACACAAAGCATCCTTCCAAAATCCAATTCACCCAGCCGCCCAGGAACAAACAGGTTGGTTCTGCTGAACAACTGGCAAGGAGGATATGAATTTCCTTGTTTACGGCAGTCAAACAGGAAGCTGAAGCCAGTAGATTTCCACAGCAATTCTGCAGGGCTGACTTAACCAGAGGAAAGAAGTGAACTGGCACCCTAGTTCCATAAGGAAAAGCAAAGGGGTGCTTTAAAGGCAAATTTTAAAAACTCTCCTGAGTTCAAACCCCTTCCCCAACATCCTGCTGCAGGCCAAGGAGATATAATTTTTTCCTTTGCCTAATGCCAAGCACCAGAAAGCTCATCTTCCCCTCAGGCCCCAGGAACAAGCTGCTGAGCCAACCCTTGTGGCTAGCTGCTCTGGATCTTCTGGAGAATCAGCTCGGGATGCTGGGTCTCACAAAAGCAGTTCAGTTCCCTTTTATAAGGATGAGAAAACTGATGGCAACAGCACCAAGCTTTGGTAGTTGTCGGTTACCCTGACACCACCCATAATACAAGCCAAGTAAAAAGCAAAGAAATAATTGACTTACTGAAATCTGAAAAACAACCGCCCCGCTTCTAATGTCGTGAAGGACTAGTGAGCAGAAATAGAAGTGCGATATTTCTCTTTTATCCTCTCATCTTAGAGTCAGATCTAAGGGGTTTGCTCTTTGTTATACAGTTTTAGATGAGACAACTGTGTGGTGAAGGCCCCACTCTTTGAACAAGCTTTCAATCGTCACATTTTCCTCGCAGCAGGAAATATAGGCTGAGGAAAATGCTTGCCATAACACCCCACCCCTCCTGAGTTGCCTTCAGCTAGAATCTTGGTCCCTTCCTTACCCTTTAGGACTATGGCGTTAAGCTTTACTCAAGATGCAATTTCAGTAGGTTTCCCCCACCACCACCCTTCTCCCCTCTTCTAATGACTCTCGTCACTTCTTTGGAAATGCTTTAAGTACAGATTGATGATGTCCCTGTGAGGAAGCTAGAAAAAAAAAGAAAAATATAAATATAATATTATTTCCACAGGCAGATTATGGACTGAAGAAGTTAGGACTGTATTAAAAGTACCTCTGACTTCTTAAATCTGTTTCACAGCCCACACCAAATATCCTGCTGCTCTGAGCCAGCCAAAAGATAAATTGAGGGACGGGGGGGGAAAAGATACAGTATAATCACTAAACAGAAGAAAAATGTAAATACAGCCATATAATGCCTCTCTAACATTGTAGTTTCATGCAGATAAATTAATTTCCTTTGCACAATAGAGCTTAATAACAATACCTTGAAATAAATACTGCAAACAATATGCCACTGCAGGAATTAAACCAATAGATTAGAAATAGAAAGGATTATTTATGTAGAAGAGCTACATTGTTTATTATTATTAGGTTTGTACAGCAGGTTCCTGAAGGCCTCCAAGAAACTATAAACTCTGCACATTTAAGAGCTGCTTATTTCTTTTACCACTGAAAGGCAGATATCCTATGACTGCTTTGTTGTCTCCCCTGGTGATTTTTTCAGTCATTTTTGCACTGTGTGGCATTTTCCCTAAAGGTGTGGCTGAAATTTCAAAATTACATGGAGAAAAGTTTCTGTCCTTCACAGAGTAACCAAGCTCTTGGAAATGGGAATGTTTTTAGAATAATAACAAAGAACAAAACCAAAAAACCCACAACACCACACACTCCATCTGCAGGAGTGTGATGGCATAATGACACCAACATCTGGCAACTTCCTCTTCAGCTGCTTCACCAAGGACCACGCATGTAATTATCAAGAACTGGCTTATAGCCTTTATACAGACAGGTACAGCCAGAACAAGTTCATGCAATATCAAGTATTTCCTCACAGAATGTAAGATATGTTCAAAATTAGTAGCATGGGAGGCCTCTGATAAAAGGGCCTCTAAAGCACTATTGTAGGGATGGAAAAAACAAAACAAAAAGAAAACAAAAACCAAACCCACACACACACCCCAAGCATACAAACAAAACCACACACACAGGATGCCCATGTTTCTAATTAACAGGGCTAAGGATTTTCAATGCTGTAAGGAACGCTGTCTTATAGAATCCTGCTTTTAATTCAGTCATCTCATACTCGGACATTACAGAAATGCTATTTTGATAAAAAGCTCCAAATTTGTGCAGGACACAAGACTAGAGATGGCAATATTGGGCCTTTAGAGAGCTTCTACTAAAGTAGCAAAATTCAGTGAAAAATAGTACAGATCTTGCTTTTTGATAGGCACAAGGATTATCTTCAATCCTGAGAAAAATCTATAAAGTGATGTTCTGTGGGACTACCTTGAATTGGTATTTCAAAGGGATCCTTTGGAAAGAATGATTTATAGATCACAAAGACCAATGGGTCTTTTATCAAAGAAATTGGATTCCTTTTCTGAACCACAAAGAAAAGATTGATGATATCCTAGACCACAACGCCATTTGTGAGAGATGCATAGTTACAAGTCAGTTAATACTTCACAATACCACAAATAACTCACTTACTAATTACAGGTGAAGTGCTCCTGGTGTTTTATGGAGGTTAGAAAGCAAAATTATAACAGAGGGAAATTCACAAGGTAATTTTTGTTATCCCCCACAGTACATATTAAGGATCACAGGGAGGGTTTTAAGTAATGTGTGCATATGACAAAATAGCAAAATTGAAATAAATGTGTCAGTGTGTTGTCTTGTTTTCTTACCAGGACTAAGAAGATGTATATGTGTAAAAGTATGTTCCGTGTATGAATGCTAAGATACTTCCAACACGATCATACCCCTTCCTCACCTCAGTGAAATCACTATCAGCTCTATATTTAAAGCACAGCCTATAAGGACAGGCTCTGCAAAATTATTATCCAGCCAGGAGAAAAACATGCAAACTGTATTACCTCCAGGTCTGTTGGGGTTTTTTTTGGTTTTTGTTTTTGTGGGGTTTTTTCTTGGGGGGGGGGGAGGGAAGTCAACCCTTTTTTTTTTAAACTGATTCCATTATTACTGGTTTTACAAAGCATTACTTTTCCAGAGAGACATAACCTAATATGTTAAGTGACAGATAATGCTTACTCAGCATCAACCAAATATGGAATGCATGTGTTTTTACACATACAGAGTATGGAAGAAAGTAGGCAACACACATTGGCATTTACTGTTACATGCTGTCCTTAGAAGACAGCACTACAGATCTGCAGAGACCAGAAGCAAAAGATTCCCACATGGATGGGACCTGCTGAGAGCTGCACCTTTGAGACCTCCCTATGGTCAGCAGAACTGATCTAGTGTTATGATTTCGCTAGGCTCCATTTGCTGGAGCCTTACACATCACCAGAGGTGGGAGATTTTACCATCAGTTTCTTATAGGTATTTCCTCCACCCCTTAAACCTTCAACCTTTTCCTTCATCTTGGGAGCTCATGACTGAGGATCAGCCATGACCCCTGGTACTAAACTAGTGAAGGTTACACTTAGCAAGCAAGAAGTGGTAATGCATTATACTAAAATAATGCAACCCAACAATACACAGGTTTTCTGTTAGTTAAATCAATTTTTATTGCAAAGTCTAGCTAAGAGCAAATATTTTTTCTGAGTGCCTTAGATTCCCAGAAGAGTCAAGGACAGTGTTATCTATCATTAATTTTACCAGTGCTGGTCCTCTAATGCTGTTCCACTCTCATTGTGCAGGACGTAGAGCCACAAGCGATTCTGCTTCTCTACTGTTTAGTTTTTTCTTTTTACTCTTGTTCTTGTTGTTGTCATCTCTACGCTTTGTTCTTTTGGGTTAATGCAGCATGTCTCCAACACAGCTTTGGAAAATAACTATAATGTGATTTGAGTTTAGTGTCATTAAACCTGATTAGCAAGGAGTGCTCATGAAAATCCATAATTGCCTCACAAAACAAAAAAGACGTTTTTTGTAAGGAAACTACACAAAACTTCCATTTAACTATTTGGGCTACTTGGGAAAAGCTATTGCCACATTGGTTTTTTTCCCTGCACTTTTCTGTACCTTGTAAATATCATAAAATACCAAGACCTGCTAAAAACATCCATCTTCTCTCAGAGCTGATTTCTAATATGAAACCAAATATACAGTCTTTATTTCAAGAAAATAAAATAAAAAGCTATAGAGAACAAAATCCATCTTGATGGATGTGCTAGTGCTTTGGGTACAAGACCAGACTTTGTGATTAAATCTGTAATGATAAAAAAATTCCCAGGTGGATAATGGCATAGTGTGGCTAACACAGACATAGCTAAACTGTTTAATCTCCCAAAACAAGGGTGTAGCAGACGGTATTGCCCAGTAGTTTGGGTTGGGGACTTCCCACAACCCCACTGCAGTGTGTCTTTTTCTTTGCAATTTTGGGGGAGGTTTTTTGCCTTTTTTTTTTTTTTTAGTGGGGGGGCAGAGGGGAGGGAGGGCAAAGGGGAGAATACCACTCTAAACTTTGTGAGCAGAAGCATAAGAAAGTTTTGTCTAAGACATACACCAATATACATTCTTCCAAACTCTGATTTTCATTTAACATTTAGTGGAGGACAATCTCTGCCTGTAGGTTTTCTGGTCTGTTTTCAGTTGCAAATTAAGCTGAGATCAGCTTTTGCATCAATTGCTGCTTAAAAACCCTAGCAAGAAGCGGGGAGAAAAAGAGCCTTTCTCCCCTGCAGCATCAGGAAAAGGATCTAGGGCAGCTCTACTGCTGCACTCCGGGGGCAAGTATTCCCACAAACCTGTCCCCTGAGCTTTGCCGAGTCCAACGGCACTAATTTTTCCAGTAATGCCATCCTCAGAAAATGACCTTGCCTGTAGCTGGCATTAGCAAAACCCAGCTTTCATTTGCACTATTATTTTAAGAGGTCCCCAACCTCTGCAGTTGTGTTAAATTAGAGGGTTGCATAGCCACAACCCTGGTTTTAAGCTAATATGTGTTCTTGAGTTACGAATAACACAGACTTCTCCCCATAGTCCCACAGACTTCTCCTCTCTGTATCCAGAGTGGTTGTCCACAGGGAAAATATTTCCCCATCTTCCACACAGGGACAAAGCAGCACTGCCTGTGCCATGGTTGCATGCTGTGCACATGCTGAACCCCACTCAGAGGCTTGATAAAGTGCCACCTGCACATGAATGACAGTTGGGTCTGCAGCCTGGAAAGCTGCCCTTGAAGTGCTCTTATATGCAAATTCAAAGATGTGGGTGGAAACACGTGCTATAAAAATAATATTTGAGGAGCTCTAGGCAGTGAAGGTAAAGAGCACTGACAATCTCAGTAGTGAAATGAGAAATGTAAGGAGTGGACCAAAGTCACCTTCATGGAAGAAACAAGAAGTAAGTAAACTCTGGGTTGCTCATATTAGAAGCAGGTAAAATTCCACCTGAACGCTTGCCCCCGACATGCAATTTGAGCATGATGTCTAAATTACAAGAACAAGAATAAGCTTACTTCAAAAGGTCTCAGGCTTGTCTCACCTGCATAGATTTATGGGTACACTCAAGCATAACAATAAAATACCTCATTAAAACTGTGTGCTCTTTCCCTTCAAAAAAAAAAAAAAAAAAACAAAACCAAAAAACCCCTCCAGTTTTGATTAAAACAGTAAAGACCAAAGTCTGCATATTACCATTTTAGCCATTTTCTTCTTCACTCCACTATATGAGAGGCTTAAAAACTTGGAGTCAGGCTACAGTTTCAGAATGACAGTACTCATGGACATAGAATACAATGTTGCCTCCACACAGGGCAACATACAAGTTAAACTGTATGTTTATCTAAGAGCATTCTCCCAACACTTCTTGAACACCAGCAGGCTTGTGGCTGTGATCAGTTCCCTATGGGAGCCTGTTCTAGTACTTGACCACCCTCTCAGTGAGGAACTTTTTCCTAATGTCCAACCTGAACTTCCGCAACATAGCTTTAAGCTATTTGCTATTACTGGACACCAGAAAGAAGAGATCAGCACTTCCCTCCCTCTCTGCTCCCCATCATGAGCAAATTCTGGACAGCAATGGGGTCACCCCCTCAGCCACTTCTTTTCTAAGCTGAACAAATTTAGCATCCTCAGAACCTAAGTCATGCCCTCTAGTCCTTTCCCCATCTTTGTTTCCCATCTTTGGACATATTCTTATATTTTATACTCCTTCTTATTCTACGGAGACTAAAGCTGCACATAGTACTTATAGGTGAGGCCACACCAACATTGAGATATATCACTTATTTTGATCTGTTAACTATATCATGCTTAGTGCATCCTAGGATAGGGTTCAGGTGATCCTTTGGGCCGCCAAGACAAATTTTTGACTCATATGGAGCTTATCATCAACCAAAACCCCAAAATGCCTTTCTGAAGGGTTTAATTCCAACCTCTTCTTTCCCCCTCTGTACAGATATCTAGAATTACTCTCTCCCAGGTGCAGAAATGGCCATTTGTTCTTGTTAAATTTCATATACTTGGTGATTGCCCAGCTATCTAATCTATCAAGATCTCTCTGTAAGGAATCTCTGCCCTCGAGGGAATCAACAGCTTCTCCTAATTTAGTATTATCAGCAAATTTACAGTGCACTGAACCATAAGAAAAATGGCCCTAAAATGAAGCCCTGTGGAACACCATTAGTGTCTGGCTGCCAGCCAGATGCTATCCAATTTACTACAACTTTTTGAGCCCAACATTTTGCCAGTTGTTCACCCATCATATTGTGTCCATGTCTAGTTGTATGCTGGACATTTTGTCCAGCAAGATATTGTGAGAGACAGAATCAAAAACCCTGCTAAAAATGAAAAAAAAATTTAAAATAACATCCACTGCCTTCCCTTTGTCAACGAGAAGGATAACCTTGAGATAGAAAAGGATATTAAATTAGCAAGGCATGGCTTTCCCCTCATGAACATGTTGGGTTTGACCTATGACTGCATGGTCTTTCAAGTGGCACTTTCAGTAACTCCCAGAATAAACTTCTCCATAATTTTATCAGGCACCAAAGGGAGGTTGACAGGCCCGTAATTATCAGGGTCTTCTTTCTTGCCCTTCTTGAAAACTGGAACAACATTTTCTAGTTTGCAGTCAACTAGGACCTCTCCAGATTGCTAAGGCTGTTGATAAATATCAGAGAGGTCTCACAGCAACATTTGACCAGTTCTTTCAGTAATCTGGGATGAATCCCATTGGGTTCCACAGATTTATGGGCATTCAGGTGCAGCAACAAATCCTATACCAGTTTAAACTGAGCTGGCAGCTTATCATTCCCCCAGTTGGAATCCTTCAACCCAGGCCTCTAGGTATGCCAGGGCCTATCATCGGAGTTAAGGACCAAGGCAAAAAAGGCATTAAACTTCCATATTTGTGAGGTGTCAACTTCATCAAGTAACAGGCCAACATTTACTTTAGGGGTCCTTTCATTGTTGACATACTTTGAAAAGTTTTTTTGTTATCCACCACACTACTGGCCAGCTTTAATTCCAACTGAGCTTTGGCCATACAAATTTTCTCCCTGCACTAGTGAAGACCATCTCTGTAGTCCTCTCTGCATAGTCTGAACTTGCTTCCAAAGAACATACACTTTCATTTTCTGCCAAAGCTCCAGGACATCCCTGTTTAGCCAAGCCAGGCTTCTGTACTGCTTCCTTGACATATGATACATTGGAATTGCCTGCTCCTGCACTCCAAAAGATGGTTCTTAAAATGCCACAAGCACCCCACTACCCTTGAAAGCAGGTTCTTAGGGTACCTTACTAACTAATTTTTCAAGCAGCCTAAAGTCTGCTCTTCAAAAACCCAGGGTAGAAGATGTGTTGACACGTCTTCTCATATTAAAGCCTGTAAAAGCAAGCATTTCTTGATGACCGTAGCCAAGACAGCCACCAATTATCTTTTCACCCATGAGACCATCTCCATTGACAAAGGACAGGTTTAGGAGGCTACCTTTTCTAGTCTAGCTCCCTTAGAACTCATATCAAAAACTTATCCCCAACATGCTTTGGGAATTTCCTGAACTTGTTCGCATTTGTTTTATTGCTGTCCCAGTTAAACTGAAGTCTCCCATAAGCATAAGGGCACCTGATGTACAAATATCCCTTAATTCCTTATAGAACACATTGGTGTCATCATCCTGGCTGAGTAATCTATAGACTCCCACAACAGCACCCAAGTCTGATGCTTCCCATGATTGAAAACCTTCAAATTCTGTCAGCAACACCAGCCTCAGAGGGAGGTATGGGTAAGCTGGATCTACTTGAAGTCATTCTCTACAGCTGGGAGGGATAAAGAAAAATATCAGCTGCGCTTCTGATCACTTTACCCATCTCCTCAAGGCCCTGAAATCTCTTTTGATCTCTCTTGGACTTCTCAGCGTAATTTCATTGGTACACACATGAAAAAGCAGTAACAGATAATAATCTGAGGGATATACCAGACTAGGAAGTTTCCTGGCAATGTCTTTAGAATCCCAAAGAATACATCCCTGAAAGGGGAGTCTGGTTGGCAGACTGTATCTTGTCTTCAGAAAGGACCTATCTATGACAACATTTTTTCTTTGGAATGTGGTCATAAAGTGGGGGATAGGCTGATCTGATCTCACCAACTCCTCTGGCATGGAATCGCAGAGTAGGTAGGAAAAGACATTTAAGATCATAAAATCCAGCTGTTAACCCAGTACTGCCAAGAACTCCACTAACCATGTCCTTAAGCACCACTGTCTGCACATCTTTTAAATACCTCTAGGAATGGTGACTCAAACACTTCCCTGGACAGCCTGTTCCAGTGTTTGATAATCCTTTCTGTGAAAAAATTTTTCCTAATATCTAATCTAAATCGCCTCTGGTACAACTTGAGGCCATTTCCCATTGTCCTATTGCTGTTACATAGGAAAAGAGGACAACCCCCACCTTGCTACAACCTCCTTCCAGGAAGTTGTAGAGAGCAATGTGGGCTCCCCTGAGCCTCCTTTTCTCCAGGTGAAAGAGCCCCAGCTCCCTCAGCCACTCCTCATCAGACTTGTACTTCAGACCCTTCACCAGCATCACATCCCTGTCCTTCTTCATGTCCCTGTTTTTCTCATTTCAGAGCCTGTTATCTTTCGTATAAGGGCACCCAGAAAGGCAAGGTAGTCAAAGAGGAACTTCTTCCACTGCCCCAAGAAGGGTTGTATATCTGATCACTTGTGTCCCACCTTCTGCCTGGTAGGGAGAGGGTGTTGGATCCCTTTTGCCATGTCTTCTACCTAATTGACATTTTTGTTCCAAAGAGGTCAGGGTATGCTTCCCCCAGTGAATACTTGAGAGCCTCCATCTACTTTTCAGTGAAACCCACAGAAAGATTGCAGAGCAGAAGCTGAATCGGGATCTACTTCACAATATTAAACCGAGTTAATAGAAACATCCCTTATACTTACCATTTGCCTGTCATTTAATAGTATTAAAAACAAATGAAACTCACCTACTGGATTAATGATGAGCACAGACAACGGACAGTCTCTCAATTTGGTAGCAATTGAAAGTTTAAAACAACCTTCAAGTGTCATCAACAAAGGTAATTCAGAAATTCTCCCTCTTTCGTGACACAATTCTGTCAATTAGCTGAAAACAGCAATTACCAGTCCTTTCCTTTATTATTTGTAAAGAATCAAAACTTTCCAAGGATGATAAATGGCTCCTTGGAAAACACAATGCTCAGTTCTGCTAAATTTGCACTTTTCTATTGGTTTTTGGGTTGTGGGGATTTTTTTAGTTTTTTTAACCATTCTTTCACATAGCATATGAAAAAAAAATAGTAGGGGCTGCTGGGGGGAAGTGGAGAGACAGGATACATGTCATGGAAGAAAAATGCCAAGAGATGGTTTAAAAGAAGAATACAGAGCTTTTCTCATTTAACTCACTGACCAGGGCAGAGATGTTCCCACACCTTCATTAATTAAACAGGAAAGTTAACACTGTTAGCAACATTAGGTACAAAACCTCATTTAAATTGTTTTGTTTCAGAACAGGAGAAAAAGCAAATGCACTCAGAGGATGACCTTTGAGAATTCTGGCTTCATTAACATTTCAAACAGCACAGCACAAAATTAAGACAGGAAATAGACTCACAATGCTATTTGACTGCAGAAATATATATCATTAACACGCCTATAATTAACAAGATACCAATGTTTGTCCCATTGCCTCTGCTAATAATGGCATAACACACAAATGGAATTTCTCCTAACAAAAATGAAGGGGATATTTAAGTCTATTCCACCTCTCAAGCTTACTAAGGAATTTCAAGCAAGCCCCTTTTTGCCCTTTGAAAGGAATTCCTCCATGCTTGCCCTCCCAGGCTCAAATAAAACAATTGCAGAAGGTATTCACAGGCTGCACTTAAAATCCAGAGTCCAGTTATCCTTTCCAATGTCCCAGCAGCAAGCTAAGTGGGGAGCCACTAGTGACCCAGGCAGGCATTACAGAAAGTTGTTCAGATGCCAACATCACCCCTTCCATGCAACACCACAGTGTTAGCAGTCCCATTCCTCTGAATGGGATCATTTTCCTTAAGCTCTATGGCCCTAACAGCACAGCACTGCCCTTTACAGGGCCATATGCTGCGTTTTGGTTTTGAACACTCACACAGAGAACCATGTGTAGCAGAATTTCTGCTACTGTTTTCCCAGAGGTATTCTGCAATCTGTTAGACCTCTCTGCTGGGAAATATTGACCTGATATTCAGTCTAGACTCAATTTCATTCTCTGTTCCCATGTTAGATCTTCTGAAATAATATCCATCCTTGTACTCCCAAGCTGTGGCACCTGTAGGCTGCTTTGGTCATCAACTGGCTGGTTGCAGGATTTTTAATCTGACAAAAGTCTACCCTGCCTGCTAGAGAGGCAAGATGCAAGTAAGAAGTTCTTGACAAGGACCTGTCTTTTCCCAGGGCAGAATGAAGGGCTGGGTGTAACAAACACTTCAAGTGTCACTGGCAGTACTACAGTTTTGTGATTAGGTCAAGCTGCATATTTTCCATCTGTTCCCCAATTATTCCTTTTCTACTCAGTCAGAGGCTGAAGTAAGAAGAAACACAGCTTACTCTCTTGTAACGTACTAGGGGGATTATCTAGCCTCCCTCTCTCCGTATTAAAACATCATTTATGTTATAAGTTTGCCTGAAGTCACAGAAAGGGCAGACAGATACTTAGCCTGCTGATTGCTTTGGTCCTACAAGCACGGCCAAAAATCCCATCATGAAGCTGTTGTACAATTACTGCTGCACCACAGACGATGTCACCAATCTACTAAGGGTTGAGGAAACAATTATTGTGGGGTGGAGAGACTTAGTAAACAGCAAACTTAAAGGATGAAGTAGATTTGTGGATATCATCAGAGAACAACAATTAAGATGTAGTATCAATTAAGATGTAACATTTTCTAAAGTTCCCCTCCCCCACTGTTATTGTTGATCAGTATTAAAAAGGCAATTTATACTTCTCAGTTCTCTAGACTGGCTGGTGTATTTTACCAGTAGGAAAGATTAAACTGTCCATCACAACAAGCTGTCCTTCCCCTGTTCTCATATTATCAAAACCTATTAAGATTAAAGCCACAAGAAGCTGGATGAAATGTACTCATTTGCTTCAAATTCATGGGCTTACAAAGTTAGATTCCTGAGCACCAAGTAGTCACTTTTAATAGAAAAAGCAAAATCACAGCAGTTCCCTCGATGGTAGTGAGAGAGTTTGAGAAACATAAAATGCATTTGTTGAAATCACTCACAACATAAAATGCCTTCCCAGGATGCCCTAAACAAGCAGACAGAGAATAAACATTTCTGGGCCTCATTTGTTGAAAGAGGAAAACTACTTACCACATTTTCAAGATCAAAAGTGGCTTTGAGCAGCTTTCCCTTCCACAGGACTCTTACCCATCATCTCCCACACATGCCAGTCAGCAAAATGGTCTGAAGGTGAGGTATATTTCAAAATGCTTCCCTGCTCCACATACCATCACTCAAAATGATGCGTGGAAAAAGACTCAATACTACAGCTTTACTATATCCATTACACATGATCAGTCATCGTGATCTGTATAATGGATATAGTAAAGGTGCAAGGTGCTTCCAGATTCATTACTGGTAAGCTCCTTCCTAGGTATAAAAATCAGAAAAAGTCATTGCATCGTGCAGACACCTCATGAGTGTTCTCCAGTCTAATACTCCTGTTTTCCATTCACTTCAAACTGCACCCATCATGCCAGCTGTAAATCCTCTTGGATCAGGACAACTATTCATCATGTGACAGAGTACTTCTTGCCAATTAGTAAAATTGATTGATTGGAAAAAGGTCTTTGTCTGGTCCTTCGGGTTGAACAGAGCCAGGCATGACCACAACATAATTCTAAAAAGTAAATACATCAGTATTTCCAGCTAGCTCGACATAGCCACAGCCTTTTCATAGGCAAGACCAAGCACTCCAAATGGATTTGTATCTGTCCAGGAGCAAAGTTTTGTGACTTGGTTCCAAGTGGTGTCCAGAAAATCCACCACCACCTGTGCCCCAGGTCAGCTACCTGATACATACTCTTAATTTAGTCAGCACAAGCTCATGGAAATTGTGAAACTGCCCTGGGGCATTCTGACACCAGGATAGTGGGAACAACCTAAGGGACAAAGGAAAGAATAAATGGCTGCACAGAGAATAATGCTGCTGGGAGCTCTCTGTAGCATTCTGTGTCAGAGCCCAGTTACACCCCACTGTTTTTTTTCTGTACTATCAATAAGATTATCTCAATCTTTCTGGAATGGTGCTCAAAAGCAGAGAAGAGACCCTTCCAGTCTCAGAACTACACAGGGAAAGAAGGCCCTCTAGGATGTCCTCATCTTTTTGTGCCGCCTCCACAGACCATACTGACACAAAACCCTATTAACATACAATGGAAGAAATTTAGGCGAGCATTTTTCTTAGAAGCCTTGACTAGATAACCTTTATCATTCCTAGTCAAAAACACCTTTCTTCTACTCACTAAAGTCCCCTGCTACTTTAAAAGCAGAACTGCCTCAGGACAGATGTGTCCCTACAAAGAAACTGCATAACACAAATTTGGTGTCCATCCCTTCACCGATGAGTCACATCCTCAGGGGTGACAGTCAAACACAGAGAAATTAAAAGCTTTCATAGCTCAGAGAACAGTGTGAAAAAGCAGAAAAGTGAAAGAATGGAGGGCTTAAAATATTCCCTCCACAAAAAGGTCGATTTTAAAATTCTCTGCTTTGCCCATGTTAAGCAGCAGCATGAAAACTTGCATACTCAGATGTATGTTTCAGACAAGAGGAATAGGCTCAATAAATACAGCAACCAGGAAACTGCTGAGGATGGGTAGGCATAATTCTTTTTATAGCTTTAATCTGGTAACTGATAAAGTATATGACTGCTTCTGGTTCATTCTCCTGCCCATTTTAATAGCAATAACAGTACCCACACATCCTTATGAGACTCTTCAGCAGCTTTAGCCAGCAGGAGCTGGGGACTGAGAGACACCAGACCTTCAAGTTTTGTAAAATGGAGCTGGGTGAGGATCTACTCCTGTGCTGTTGTGACTTATTTTTGCAGGGTAAGGATCTAGACAGGATCAAAATCTCTAGTGTTTCTGTGTCAGATATGGCAAAAATGCATACCCTTTTGCTTTGCCCATCTACCCTCAGCAATTTCCCTCCCAACCTTAGGCCTGGTATTCCATACTGGAGGCTCTGTTAGAGATCATCTTTGATGGGAACAAGCAGATCTTGTAGCAATCATATTCAAGTTGATTGCTGCTGTTGTGCTTCAGCTCAGCATTGAGACAAGTTGCCACGCCCCTACACAAAAGGAGTTCACCTTTCACAGGATACTGAGCTCTAGATTGTGGCAAGCACAGACTTTTCCCATGAGAATTTTCTCTTCTTCTTCCTGTGTTCTATAAACAAAGAAAGTTTGGATGTAATTAAAATGGTCTCTGGAAACATGGGTGGTTCAAGCCTAGCCAATTGGCTGAGGGGGAGGTTTTGAACTGACCCAATCTGGGTGATTTGTGAAAGTCTATATCAGTTGGAATTAATTAATAAAATTAGAATTTTGCCACATTTGGAAGCCTGACTCTTTCTCTCTGCTAGCAGTTCAACAGTGACACTAGATTTCACTGTAGGTATAACAGCAGCTCTCCTCTGAAGTTGTGTCCACTTAGAACTTAGTCAAGACTTTGTCCTATTGATGATTAATTAGTAGCAATAAAGACCAAAAGCACCAAAATGGATTGCTCAGCCCCAGTCACACTTTCTAAAGGGACCACTGCTAAAACATGTGTGTACCCTTGTCATTATGAGACTGTCTTTCAATACTGGTATAGCAGGATGTATTGGTGAAAACCATTTTTTGGTGAAGGATTCACTTCCCCAAACAGACAAAGGCTGGTACTACAGATGCCAGCTTATTTAAATAAAAAAAAAAGCCACTACGAACAATAGGAGACTTTTTTTCTTTGCAGGATTCAGCAAATGACATGTTACTCACTGCAATACTTATAATTGCCCAAGCCAAGCACAAACAGAAACAAGGAGACAAAGCCTAGAAAAGACTCTAGTATAAGTTCATGGGGAGCTTTCACACGGCAGGGAGGCACATGTAAGCTTAACAGAGAAACAGAGACGCTGATTAACACAAAAGAACCTCTCTAAATTCCCAACAATGTCAAATCTAACCATCAGAGGCAATGCCATAGCAACAATCGACATCAAATCACAATAGCAAGAACACAGGATCCCAGGAGAAAAAAATGAGACATCAAGGGACACATGCTAAGGATGGACCAAAATTTCTCACTCATCCTATCTGCCCATCCAAAATTTTTCAGCAGCAACCATCACAGGAGTCATTCATCCTGTTAAAGTATACAGGAAATGGTAGAACTAAAACAAAAAAAATTCTCTGGGAAAATATATTCCTAAAAGAAATCCAGCAGCAAAGAGAAACAAAAGGTTAAAACATTAAAAATTGCCATCCATCCCTTTTCACAGAGTTGGACTTGATGATCCTTGTGGATCCCTTCCAACTTAGGATATTCCACAATTCTTATTAAAACTTGTTTCCCTGCACAGATGTTAATGGACAATAATGAAGAAATTTAATTCTCACAGACTTCAGCTGTTTAACCCTAATCAAATATCCTTACAGCAATGTAAGGAAAAACAAGCAATGTGTTGTGACAGACATCCATCCCTAGCACTTTCCAGGTCAGGTTAACAGCTGGACAACCAGCAAAGAAACCAGCTGGGAGGTAGCCAGGCTTGTTATCCTGCAGCAAAGCTGCTGTAATTTAGCTAGCACCTAGAGAAATCTGCAAGATTTGAGACACCTGAGAGACCACAGATATTTTGTGACAAAAGAGGAGAAAAATCCCAGTTTCTCCAGTGATGAATGGAAGGGGTAGGAAAGTTGTGCAAACACCTGCAGATATTAGCAGCTCTGCAGTCACCAGCCCCCTTCTGTGGGAGTCACAAATTAATCCACAAGGAACCCATATGCAGGAGCAGTGAATCCAGCTTAAGCTCTACAGTTCTGAAATGAACTCTAAATGACTAATTAAAGGCCAAATAGTATTATCATTACTCACATTGCCCAGTATCTTATACCATGATTGGTCCCTTTGGCTTCAATTAGTTGCTATCCTGATGGGTGCCGACTAAACAGCGGATAAGCACCCAGTCTTGGCAAATTCCAAAATACTGCCTTAGTGAGTGATTTTTCCTACCAGGTGCTTGGTTGCATTACAGACAGTTACCTCACTCAAGGTGAGAAACCCAGAGCTTTAAAAGGTCTCAATGATACCTTTCTTGTTTGAGAAATCTGCTTTTTCCTGGAGACAAACATCACATAGTCATCCTTACACCAGCCTCACCATGACCTGGGGAGCAGCTGCCTCAGGTGCAGTCTCACAAGAGGGGCTGCAAAGTTCATGGAACACCTTTTCTCACCTCCTGAAAAGGTACCTTTTTAAAAGCCCATGCTGCTAACAAGCAGCCGTATTTGGACTGTGACCTGGGGAAGCACACTGAAGAAATCGGTTCCTTATATTTCACTTTTAAATTTTAAGAGAGGTAGGATAGAAGCCATAATGTCAATTACGCTTCAGTGCAGAGCCCGCTCAAAAGCCTACAAAATGTTTCAAAGAGGCATTTTAGAGCTACTTATGTTATATATACCTTCTGCACAGGGCTGTGTGAATGTCAAACACAGTCCAAAACAAAAATACCTGAGGTATTTATAAACTCCCAGGAAGGAAAATTCATAAGAATCATCTGTTATTTTTAATTTTGTAGCTTTATGAGTAACTTCAGGAAAAGGGGAAAAGAAGTCTTATTTTTTCATGGTTTCTTGTAACTTCTGTTAAACGAAGACCGGATGCTTTTTATTTCTTGTGCAGCCATTCCAGCTTGCACCAAAATAAGATACTGATTTGCATTAACTTTTTTACCCTAATATCTTTATTTATATACAGCACTGGTCTTACTGCACAGCAAGACCAAATTGACATCATGTTTGAGAAAACTTAATGTCTTTCAATTTCATGGGGGGAGAAAAGAGACCAAATTCTTTTTAGTATTTTCTCATCCACCACCCCCTCCTCAATAGACAGAACGGTTTTACTCTGACCCCTGCAAGCACAGGCCACCAGAGGATTGTTTGGAGAGCAAGTCAGGGGACAGCAGTCTCATAGGAAAAATTAGATTATTTGATGAAAAGTTCCCCTTTTCATCTGTAACTTCAAACTATATCAATCTCTCAAATCCCTTTTGTCACCTTAGATGAGTTTGCTAAGCAGAGTGGATCTTTTTGGTTCCAAAGTGCCCAGGATGACCCTGAAGGTCCCCATAAAGTTCCAGATAACACCTCTAAAGCAGAGGGCCAGGCACACTCCCCAGAGCTCCCATGGTAACCAGGCAGTCACACAGAGCTCATTTCCTCATGTCCAACTTTGCTGCTGGGCTTATTTGACAGCTGGGTAAGAGGATTTGTCTCTCCTATGGTAAGTAGGGAAGCTACACCAGAGCTCACATTACAGAAATTTCGAATATCTCATGGGCTTTTTTCCAGCTTGAGCCTTAGCCAGCTGTCAGACAAGCAGCAGGCACCTTTGCTAGCAAGATACAGGGGAAAGAAGGAAATAAGAGTGAAATAAGTGAAATAAGTGAAAAAGCCCAAGTGAAATAAGAGAAAAACTGGTTTGGCTTACCTTCCTGTGTTCCTTCCTTACATCTTCCCTGGTTAGAGACTTAGGGTTAGAGGTTTGATTGGCTACAAACCAGGGACAGCAACCCTGCTCACCTGCCCTACCTTAAAGCCAGCAGCTTTTCGTCTTATTTTATATGACTGAGCCAGCAGCCAGGAAATCTGCCAATGAAGGTATAGAGATCACATTAGTGGTTCCACCTGGGCTAAAGGAACACAGCTGATAGAAATGTGAAGTAAGTGTAGGTACATCTGCAGAAGACCATAGAAGGATGAGAAAACACAAATTATTCAGAGCACGAACCAGGCACTTCCTAAGTTGCTAGTTGTGGAAATGAATGGACCCATCTTGACTCCTAGCCATTTATAATCATAGAGAAGAATGAAAGTCCTATTACTTTGGAAGCCTGTAGCCATTTTATCACGCAAAACCTCATAATTCTTCAACAAAAAAAACCAAAAAGCCTGCCAACTGGCCCCTTTCCTTAGCTGTTCTCTCCCAAACCCCTGAACCCTGGACTGGGCATGCAGTTTGGGTCAGAGCAGTAAGACCTGAACAGCCCTGGCAAAGGCAGAGCATCCTCCTAATTCACAGAGGACTCTGGATGACCCAGGAAAGCTCATAAAACAAGACAAACATAGCAAAGGGAGACCATCAAAAGTAATTTAAGTTTTTTAAGAAATGTTAGTGCTTATAAAGGGATGCTAATGTTCAAATGGCTCCTGAGAGGACCACACCAAGAGCACATTTGCAGCGTCTAGCAGATGCTTGTCAGTCAGATACTTGGTAAAATACCTATGTACATTTATTAAAAGTGAAAACGTATACAAACCTTGGCAGTCTAGACACCCCCCATGGATTTAACACATGCTGTTCCTGAGTCTATTTATTTTCTCACATGCCTAGAGCAAGCCCAGAAGGTCTCAAGCAAAACCTTCTAGGGTGCAATTCCACTGCCACAGGCAGAGGTAGAAAATAAATGACTTCAGGTGCTTTGGGAACATTAGCAGCACTGCAGGCAGAGAGGCAGGCAGTGGAAAATAAATACAGCTAAGCAGTCGGAAATAGATTCTTCTTGTTCCTTCTGGCTTCCCACTGGGGAAGGGGATGGCAAACACAAGCCTGAAAAGGTCTCCCACAGTCACCAGTGACCATAAATGAAGAAACTAGCCCTTTCCTTTTTAAATTCTTCAGCTCACACTTAACGTTGTGAAAAACAGACAGTGAGTTGGGGAAAAATCCTGCACTGCTTCCACGGCCAGAACATGCACTGCCTGAGACCAGCCAGCTCCAGGGCCAAAACAATCTGGTCATCAGGGAAATGTAAGGCATCAAATTAAGAATTCCTTTAGTTACAAAGCAAATGCAAAGGGGACTGGTGGCTTACAGACCCTTTGCAAGGAGCCAAAGTTACAGCACTGACATTCCGTAGGTAGGAGAAAGGCAGCACTTATTTCCACTTCCTCCTCAGGGATCCCATCTTAGAGGGGGATTTCATTTACCCTATTAGATTTCCTCCTCGGAGAATTCCTTGGGAGAGCTTGTGGACTCAACTAGTCTTGACTGCAACACTTGCTCTTTCAGCAAGTGGGCAGCACATGGCTTTCAGAGGGACAGACAGTTGCTGATTATCCACCACTCTGCACACCCAGGCTGGGTCTAACAGTGCAAGGCCAGCACCAGCTATGGAGCCAGAGCTGTGCAAACCCCAGCAAAAGACTCAAATTATTGTGTGCCTGCCACACACAGGCTTCTGGAGCATGGTCAAGGGTGGTGAAAAGTGCCAGGTGAGAGCAGGCACTGAGGGGCTGGTGTGGTCCTGGTGGGGGTGTTGCCTCCACCTGGTGTTTCTCATTTGCTGCCTGTGGTCTCCAATGAGAAAGATCCCAAACAAAATGGAGCTCAATTCCTTTTAGTGTTGGGCATGAGGAAAAAGACCACCTTCCTCATCTGTCCACATGAGTCACTGCCCATGGGCGTTGCCTTACAGAGGTGACTGCAGGAATTCCTGCATTTGCTGTAGGCACTGACTGGGAACCACTTTATTTGGTTATTTGCAGCTGCACCCCTCCAACCTGCATTCTTTGGGAATTAAAATTCAAGTCCCCAGAACTGGCCTGGTACTTCTACTCATTCTGGCATTTAGAAGGTGCAAATTCTGGTTGCCAAGCCTTTTCAACCTCTTTTTAATCAAATGTAACTTAAAGATATTAAGAATGCTTTCCTTTCTTCCATATATACTTTGCCAGCAAAGTAATTCCAGCTCAGTGAACATACAGCACCTAAGAACAGTTAAACTGCTCTAAGTCCGTGTTAATCTGCCAAAATGCCCCATATCAAAGGTTCTATGAGTCCTTAAGTGTTGTTACAAAATAAAGAATAGCTTTTGAGCATTGCTAGCAGTATGAAGGCACATGAAAAGAAACCTGTGTGTGACTACAGTACTACCCACCCATCTAAGCATCCAACACCATACTGTTCCCAAATATTCAGACTTCTATTTCTTCAGGCTTTTTACGTCAGGTGATCCCATGGGAAATTTAACCACCTTTTAGAAAGAAAGAGAAAACATCCAGCCTTTCAGGACTTAGAAAATACTCCCACCTAGACCTCAAAACTCAGAGCAGAGGTTAAAAAGAACCAATTTGGTTGTTCTCTTTCAAACCTCATACTAAGGCATCATTTGGAGCTGCCAGCCCACTCACAAGCCATCAGCAGAGAAGCCTCACTGAGTGTTGCAATGTGTTGTAGAGCTGGCACAAGCAACAGAAAGACAAAAGCAAATACATGAACTTTCCTTGATTTCATCCCATGCCCCGGAGGTCTTCAGAAGAATCATTGAAGGAAAGGACACCAGCAGCTTCTCCATTAAAATCATAAGCAAATTAAAAAGTTATGAGTTGTATTTGATTTTTAGCCTTCTTTATGAAGAGATTTTTGAAGTGGCACTGTAAAAACATAGCAAGGAATTTTAAAAAGTAGCAGTTTGCATTATTAACATGAATGAATTTTAAAACACCAGCTTTACTTTTAACTTCTATGCTCTTCCATTATTAACTTTGCTGTATGCTGCACTTGGCATAGCCCTATGTAGAAATATGCTGCAGTAATTTAATATGAAGATGAAAAAGGCTTGGATGGTTAGGGCAAGTTCACATCCATCCATAGAAAAAATGTTCTTGCAATCTTTTTGACAACTAGGAATGAAAGAACATCCCTGTGTCTATTCTTATCTGGAAATCTTGGAGCAAGTGAGGGTCTAGCAAGGTTCAGGAAGGACTCACCCTAAGTCAGAGGAGTGCAGAACACTACAATCCATCCTCTTAGAGAGCAGCCAGACCCACCTTTATTTGAGGAAGGTACACCAGCCTGTGCAGATGGGTTTGAAAAATGGGTGTCTGCAAGGGAAAAATGTTAGATAGGAAAAGCACCATATTTGAGGTCATCTGGGAGCACTCAATAGTTGTCTGCCCTTGCTTCCAAACTGGCTCTGACTTCAGGTGCTCTCTGCCAGTGGGAGGTGGCAGGCTGGCACCCTCCAGAACCTGGCAGGTCACATCACAAGCCCTGCAGCGAATCAGCCGGGGCATCTTACTATCAGAGCCTACTTCTCCCGGTTCAAAAGCTGCCCTGAGCTTTGGAGCAGGGTCAGCTGCTGGAAGGTTGGGGCATCCCACATGCAATGTGGCAGCACAGCAGGCATGGAGAAAGAGAGGGTGGACATCCCACAGGGTGCAAACGGAGAAAACCTTCTGTAACTCAGAAAAATAAGACTTCACCATGCTGCTGAGGCTCAGCAGTGGTGAGGCTGCAACAAACTGTGTGTGTCTAGGGTTGAAAGTAGTTTTATTTTGCTGTGAAAAAGGGAGGGAATACTTGATTTACTAGAATTTACTTTTAAAACCACTTCTCATTTAGAAGTGGAATATTTAGTGACATAAGATGTGGTTGTATTGAAACAGCATGGCCAAGAGCAGGCTGAATTTCTCTGCAGCAGCCAGACACTGTTTTCTAGGTAAGAAAAGGTTAGAAAAGTCTTCATGTGGATGCAGGGAGAGTTTGTGGCATTTACAGAATTAGCATGGAGGAGAACTCTACAGTTCAGGATATTTCTAGGACAGACTGCAGCAGAACTGCAGGAAAAAAAGAAAAGTGAAAAACAAAAGCATTAAAAGCGTGTATAGTTAAGCCACCTAAACAGTCAAAACCAAAAACACTTGGAAGGTGTAAAACTCTTCACATTGCAATGTGAAAAGAGGTTTTTATACTGGGTTTTATACTACTCCTTTTATACTTAAAAAAAGATTTTATACTGGGTTCTGTGCCAAAATAGAGCCAACATTAATCAGTGGCTATTCAAGAAGGGTACTCTGAAAATGTTAATTAAAAGGGCTTTCAATTAATACAATTGAAATACAATTTGTATTAATACAATTGGAATACAATTTGTAGGGAGATGCCTAGGAAAAAGATTAAGCTTCTGCTTTTGGGTTTAACAAAAGAGTCATGAGGTCTAGTCTGGAAGCCCTAATCAGACCTTATTGCTCACTCCTGATCTGTTGGAGTTCTTTGGGGAAAAAAGGTGAGCCAAGCGTTTCAACACTGCAGAGCTTCTGGAGATTTCTGTTACCAGGAATAAGACTCTATTAAGTTGAACTTGTAGTCCCAGGTGAGTCACAGAAGAGAGAGATCAGCATTTCCTAGTCTGAGCATTTGATCCGAGGCAGAAGTGTCATTTGCTTCACATTTTCTTTCCAATCTGAAATACAACCCTCCCATTCTGCAAAACATATTCCTCCTGTTGGTCCTGATACAACTTTGGCATGGTCTTAATGAAAAAGACTTAGAAAAAGACTGTAAAAAGTCATTCTAAAACTTTTTAAAAGAAGGTCCATTTGCAGATGAGATGTCATTGGAGAAGCTGCATTCTATGGTATAAAGTGCATTGGAGAAAAAGATATGGCACAGCTAAGTTCAGACACCGTGATTATGGTGTAGCTCTAATACGAGGGGAAACAGGGAAGAGAAAGAGAACAGGGGAAAAGCAGTCTCACCGCTGAATGAGCCAAGATGACTAATGGCTCAAGGAGAGCAGATCAGAGGCTGAAAACTAAAATGGAAATACTAATACTAGCTGCCCAGGCAGGTGCCACTAGCACAGAGCACAGTACACAGCCCAGGGCAGGCAGGAGGGAAAGCAGCAAGCTGGCTTGCTTTGACCTCCATCAGGTAGGAGAAGAAGGAAACCTGAAGGTCAGGCTGCAGCACAAAGGGGTGCAGGAGGAATCACAAGCCACAAAGTCCAACCTGAAAAGATTGCACACAGGTAGGAGCAAGGGTCCTGTCTTTGCCATCTCACAGCCAATCCTAATGAGGCTCCAGCTTCACTAGCAAAAGGCATTTCACGACCTTTCCTCAGGGCAAAGAACATTTGAGCCTCAGGACACTGACACACCCAATTATGCATGGTCTTGTGTCTGAGAGCTGATCATCTCCCAGGGCAGGCTTTAGGCAACTTGAAGATTTACTGGGGAAAGGCAGAAAGTTTGATTTAAAAGCTGACAACAGAACTTGCACCGGAGGGTTTGAAGCAGATTGTCCTTTACACAATCATGCTGACTTGCACTGGACTGTTAGTAACAAATATACACCACAAAGGGAAAATACATGCCTCCTCAACACTGCTGGGGCAAAATGCTCTATGCATGTCGTCAGTTTAAATGATGCAGGTTACAAAAACTTGTGCATCTCAGTTAAGACAAAGCACAGCAGCATCTTCAACAGGGAAAAAACTCACACATCAGACATAAAACTCAGATAGGTCTTGGAACTGAAGTTTAACAGTACTGAGCCAGATGCAGCTGCTCACTGGCCTTGAGTTTTGCACAGGAGAGGCACAAAAGCTGGAGAGTTGTCTTGCCAGGTAAGCATCCCTGCTAAGTAACCCTGATTAATCCATCAAATTATGACAGTGTTCTGAAAGGATGAGAAATGCTGCGAACTTCACGCTTCAAGGCTTCACAGTTGAAAGAAATCATCTCTTGTCAGCTTTCTGCAGGTTCAGTCAACCCCATGTTACTGTATCATACAGGTTGAAATCCCTTTTCAGTTAACAAATGCCCTTGTTGGTTGGGTCTCGAAAAATGCCTGTGAAAATTTATGAATGGGGTTCTGTGCACAGAACAATGCCCTTGTGTGCCATAGTGACTTTGAGGGATGTGTGGACAACGTGAAGAACATTCTAACTGGTGGAGGTGAAGCTGAAAGGTCATAAATGTGGTCTAAGTTAAACGTGTATGGAGTGGGAGTCAAAATGTTGGCTCAAGGGGGTTAGAAGGCAGAGAACATGGCATGTGGGATGTCCTTGAAGGGAAACCACAGAGTGTCACCACAGCCTTTCCTGGTTGGCTGTATTTCCTCAATATTGCCAGTACAGCCCAAGCAGCAGAACTGCCACTCAAGTTGGTAATCTGGGACTGGAACTAGATACCAAATTCTGGATACCCAGAGCAGATTCAGAAAAAGGAAGAAAAACAATGGGTATAAGCAGAGACAGTGAGGCTGGACTGTACAAGCTACAGAGTTTTGAACATGCTGATACAGTCAGAAAAATAGTCTCTCTTGCTTCTCACCTCCCTTGGAGCCTGCACACAGATGTTTTCATTAAGGTATTAGGTACAGCTCATTATAATGGTGTCAGGATATTTGATCAAGTTACAGCACAAGAAGAACACTAACAAATAGGAAAATTGGAAGTTGTTTTTCAAAACCACAGTGACTAACAAATTGTTGAAACCTACACTCTGAAAAAAACCCTTTGTTTTTAATAGAGGGAACAACATGACCCCATTGTGACAAATATGGATGTTCCCCCATTTTGCCTGGACTGCAGGCACCAGACAGTTCTCAGTGTTAGCAGCATTTATCTGGGTACCTTATAGTCCACTGATGCAAAAGCATCCCAGAACTGTCAGATTCACTGAAGTTCATGCTGAACAGCCAACAAACCTTGGAAAAAGGCAAAACTTTTTCCTTTTTTTTTCCCCTGGCAAAGCAATGAGGCAAGCTCTTAAGCAACATCTTGGAAGTAAAGTCACGAAAGAAAAGCATGGCATGGGTAAAGACAGACTTGAGCTGTACTTGCAATCTAATTTGCTGCCAAAGAATTATTCAAAGTTTCTCAAAACCACCTTTTAACAAATATTCTTCCAATGCTAGAGGTATAAGACACATCAAGATACAGGAAGTTATTCCAATCAACTGTATCTTTCAGGCATCCCTTAACTGCAAGGGATAAGCACTGAAGAGAACAGTCTGCAAGGTCCTGGGACCTTCATTTTTGCTTGTCAGTTTACAGAGGCTGATTGCATTTACAGCTCTGATGGTGTCTGTGCATTTGTGTGAGAGCACAAATTAAATGCCACTTCAGCCCATGCGGGGATATAAGCTATTTTGGCATTTTAGTGTTGTACCCACTCCAGCTGGAGAACCACCTTTCCACGCCTCAGATATCTTCTTTCCTGGCTCACATGTATTGCATTAGGAGCTCACTCCTGGATCTGTAGCAACTTGTAACTTGCGTACAATAAGAGATATCTGCTCTGGGAGCTCTCTCAGATGAAACCTGCTTAGGCCTCCCTGCAGTGGTCCCTCCACAGTGATCACGGGACCAAGTGCTACCAGTCCTACACCAGCCCATGTGTGACCTTTGATGGAGCAAAAAGGATGCTTTTTTGCCCTCCCATCCTGTTCTGGTGCCATAAGCCCATACCCCTTCCCACCCAGCCCCTACCTCCTTATCCCCACACAGACACTGCCTGCACCCAAGGCCCACAGGCCTGAACCTCAGGAGGCCTCACTCCAGCTGGGCCATGGGAAGCACACACTCATGGGAAGAGCCTTCTCCTGCAGCCTGGCAGCTACAGGTGGTTGGGAACAGCCTCCTCCAGTGTTGTGAAGCCCTTTCTGTGAAAGATGAGGTCTAGCTGTTGCTCTGGTGCTGAAGTGGCAAAACCCCCAACAGGGGGACTGGCAAACACACTGAACCACTGGAGAGGATATCCACAGCCTCTCGCAGGTATGTTGTGCCAGATTCCTGAAGGGTTGTGTGCAAAGAGACACACCAGCTGAGGAGGATCACTCATTTAAAGAAAAAAAAAAAAAGAAAAAAGAAAGATGAGAGAACTGTAGAGTACAGAAAAGGAGAGGGAGGTCTATGACAGCTCATAGGAGGCTGGTTTTCTGATCACTCGTGAGCCCTGCATGCATATTTTGTTAGTAGAGCCTGTATCATCATCCAAACACAAAGCAAACTCCCACAACTCACCTGTGGAGAGACCAGGTAACTTCAGCTTGGCCTAGAAGATGCTTCATATCAAGAAAATAAAACAAAACAGAAATACCTTTGTTGGCTTAGCACACCAATGCACTTGCATGTCTTGCCTGAAGCCAAAATGTCAAGCAAGGCTATAGTAGGCAACCTGTTAGATTACCTTGTTTTGAAATTTGGTTTCCTGAAAAGGGTCTGTGCTGCTCTGAAGGGGACAGAATTTACAAGCAGCTTCATTGGAAAGTTGCTAAAAACCATCTCACACAACTGTCAGCTGCCCACAGATCAAAAGGATGAGCAGTCAGCTCAGCTGGCTGAGGATTTTACTGACTTTTGCATGACTTTGACAGGAAGTAGGACGATCCTTATGTATGGAGGAGGTGAAGGTTGTTATGTTTCTTTGTTTCATGTGGAAGAGCCTGAAGCATATCCAGTGACACTGCATTTTGCTTACCTTTGTACTCTGAATATACCTCTTGGGACCATAAAGTTCGTGCTGAGAAAAGAAAAACAGCAGAAGAAAGAAGCTTCTGAACCCACATCAAAATATTTGAAAACTCTGATGGGGAGGGAAAGAGCACAAGAACTCACAGTGTAGCTTTCTTGTCAGGAGACTTTCAGAAAAAGGTAGATCTAGCAAATTAATGTTACTGGGATGATAAAATTCATATCACACTGGGAAGGAAAGGGAAATAGCCCAGTAGCAAAATCTGGGAATGGAAAAAGATGTTAAGAGTTCTTCACTGCAGCACTTTACCTTCTTGTAATGTTTTGCCCATATCTCTGTGTACTGGTGTCTTTTGATCTGTGTCCTCTCTGTGTCAGTTCACAGTGGGCTGTAAGGTGACCTGCAGAGCAGAGCAAACCATCTAGCTCACATACAGACTGGAAGAAGGCGAGGATTCAGGCTCCAGGGGCTGACACAGCAAGTGTAAAAGGTGCCTTGGCTTTTACCCATTGGCACCCTGAGGCTGTTTGTAGCTCAAAAACTTTGAACCTGAAAGCATTTTCATCTGCATTTCAGGAATGCCTGTGCTATTGATCTGCCCAACTTGAAAGCACCAACTAGCCTGCTCAGCTATTCATGCCAGCTACTGAAAGGCATGTTTGCCAAAATAATAAGGCAGAATCTAAAAGTGGTCATGTTTCAGAGGAGAAAGCAACAGCAACAACCCACCAACACTAAAAGGCAATCTGGAGAGGGAAAGTGGCCAAACCCAAACCCACCAACGCTCAGCCATAACAGGGTACTTAGACCATATTTGCATCCAATGACTGCATCAGGCTCAGAAATCTGTATTTTGGGTGTTTTTTTTCTTTTTCTTTCTATTTTTCTTTCTTCTTTTTTCTTTTTTCCCCCCCTCATTATTTTTCCTCTCCCCCCTTCCCTTTTTTTAAATCTAGGATGATAATAAGTGTATAAAAGCAATTCCAGCTGCACAGCCTCTCTCTGCCTGTCTAAACAAGGCCAACCTGTCGGCCCCAGCAGGTTGCATAGGCAGAGATAAGCAAACTATCCACTCTTCACCAGCAACCTGTTTCCAAACTTATGTGCACCAGTAATGTCTGCTGGGAGATGTGTTACTTATAACCAACAAACCACACTGCCACCTTCATATTGAACCCAAACTCCTGCCTGACACACTGCTGGCCTAAATATTTACTTGTTAGCACAGATGGCAACTCTTATCATGTATTTGGGAGGGAGGAAGAAAATCCAAAATAAAGGTTCTTATGTGGAGAGTCACTTCACATCTGACACAGGGTGGCAAAGAGTCACAGTTAGCAAAACTTATAGACCTTAGAAATTATGCAGGTGGCTGGAAAAACCCAATAATCTCCTTGTGCAAGTAGGCTGATGTATCGGCGATCCAACAGATAATTCAGCAGCAGAATTGAGTGCTGCCTGAACCTGCTCTGCTGAGCAGAAATCTTCAGCTGCTTCTCTGCATATTACCACTCTCTGCAGGTTGCCACAGAAGGGTGCCCTAAATTCGGGCAAAGCTGCTATACCTAAGTGAAGAAAAAACTTGAGATTTTTGTCCAACCCCTAATTCCTCAAACAGGAGGAAGGAATTCTGTCCACCAGAAGGAACACTGCAATTTGGATCTTCAAGGAGTAAGGCTGGCTGTGATGTTCACCAGGCACCCCCTGCAGCCCAAGTCTTACAGCATCCCTGTGAGCCCTGCAATCTGTTTGTTAGGTCTCTTAAAACAGTGCTGCAGAGAGATGAAAGACTTTGTCAAAAATTAACTTCTTTTTTTTTTTCAGGAATGAGCTAGTCTTGTCCATCAAGAAATACTGAACAATTTTGATAATCAATAACAAAGGCATTTGAAATCTCATTGCAGCTTCAAGTGTTTTAGCATCTGGAAGCTCAGTGTATTCCTCCAAAGGTTTGCAGGTGCAGAATTAACCAAAATACATCACCTCTCTTGCAGACAACATCGTTTCTGATATCTTCAGAGATAACTGCAAGGATCAGGAGGATTATTGTGGCATTAGCTGCTCTGATTACATTCCCCACAGTTTAATAACAAGAGCAGTGAGACTATGGGTGTATCAACAGAGTTTTGGATTTGTGAGCAAAGAAAGTTGGGGGTTATTAGCAGAATGTAAAAAAAGAAAAGGTCACACACTCAAATGTGCCTCTTAGGATACAGCTGACATTCTGTGGGGCAAGAGAAGTGATTTCTCAATATAACATCATGAGTTTTCTGATAAGAAGCAACAGGGACTTTGTTAGCAAAGCTGTAGATCCATCTTGTCACATCCAGAGGGCTTTGGCTGTGAGCTTAACCCATAAAAAAGAAGGCAACCACTTTTGTAACACCTGCCTTTTAAAGATAATAGCTACAGTATGTAGACTCTTCGTGTACGTATTTATCTGCTGGTTTTGGCTGGGGCAGAATTAATTTTTGTCACAATAGCTACCATGGGGCTAAGGTTTGGATCTGTGCTTTCAAAAACAGCGTTGATAATTCAGCAGTGTTTTAATAACTGCTGAGCCGGGCTTACAGAGGGGTCAAGGCCCTTTCTGCTTCTCATCTTGCCCTGCCAGCAAGGCAGGCTGAGGGTTCTCAGGTGGCTGGAAGGGAGTACAGCTGGGAAGGAAATCCCAGCTGACCAAAGGGACCCATAGGCTATGGCAACATTCCAATATATAAAGTGGGGGGGAAGAAGGAGGCAGTGGGAACATTCACAGTGATGGCATTTGTCTTCCCAACTCACTGTTCCACATGATGGAGCCCTGCCCTCGTGGGGACAGCTGAAGACCTGCCCCCACTATGGGAAATGGTGAATGAGTTCCTTGCTTTGCTTGCATGTGCATCTTTTGCTTTAGCCATTGATCTGTCTTTATCTCAATCCACAATTTTCCCAATTTTACCCTTCAGATTCTCTCCCCCATCCCACCATGATGGGAGTGAGTGGCTTTGTGCTGCTTAGTTGTTAGCTGAGGTTAAGTTACAGCATATAACTGCACTAGCACCTGGATTTTTCAGTCATTAAGAAGAAACTTACTTTCATTGGATAGAAAAAGCTACAAAAGGCAATCTCAGCAAAATGGTGGTTGTTAACTTCACTGTTGTTCCTTCTGTCTAACATTTTCCCCAAGGAGGTATCCTGCCCTCTCCACAGAAAGTTTTTGGTTGGTACTTCATGGAGAAAAGCTGAGAGGTAACTGAAGAACCTTACAGCTGACATTACAAACTACTAGTGAGACTAAACATATTTTTCCCAGGCACATTTATCAAAGATGATGCAGAATAAGTTTACAATACTATTGTTCCAGCTCGATGCGCTTGTTAAAGTGTAGAAGACTATCTGTAGTTGCTTATTTTGTATCTAAGCAACTGTCATACTCTATCTCTACTAATAAGAAAGGGTATAATTATATGCTGCTACTTTAATTAGCAGCAGATGCCTATGTTTATGAAATAAAATGTAAGATTTTTCTAAAGTGCAGAGCCTTGCTTGTATGCAAGTTGCAAGAGCACTTTTTCAGGCTTCTGAAGGCTTTGTTTGGCTGTGTCAGCTTGCTTGGGGCAGGGCACAGAGCAGGCACAGCCAGTTGCTGTGTGCATTAGACCACTGGCTCAGAGCCCAGCTGTCCTGAACACCCATTTGGGAGAGCTGCAGGGCAAGGATAAATCAGTGTCTAATGTGCCTTTTTGACTCTCCCGGTGCTGACATGAAGCAAGTGTTTGTCCCTGATTCAAAAACCGAGAACCAAGAAAGCATGGCTTGCTTTGGGCTACCTACTGCAGTGCCCCAGAGGCTGCTTTCTGCAGGATGTGGTCGCAGAGCAACCAACACAGGGAAAGAATCCTTAACATGAATTTCTGATCTCATCGAGGTGCTTCAGCAGCACATAGTGATGCAATGCAGCATTTTTCTTCAGAAGGAATAACAACAGGGGCTACTGCTGAGGGTCCTTATTTGCGTATAAGAGGAGAAGAGTACTAACAAAACAAAATAAAATCCAGAAGACGTTTGCAAGCAGAGAATGTAGATGAGAATAACCTTGTCCAGGATAGAAAATACTTGTTAGACAAGTCTCTAATTTCCATTATTCATTATTTTTATCCTTGTTTCCATGGAAACAGCACTTGTGCAATGATGCTGTCCTGCAAGGGAGTGAATGGATGCACACATATATATGTACCTCTGTGTATTCTTCTCCTGGTCTCCAGCAAGTTTGAACAAACCTGCCAGGAAAGCTGTGGTTCTGAGGACAGTTAGATAGAAGGAGTTTTGAAAGTGTTCAGGTAAGGGAGAAGTAATCTTGTAAGCTTTCCAGCCAAAGAAATCTCATTAGATAATGGATAATTTGCACAAGAGGAGAATAAGGCCACCCCTTCAAGTGCTGCATCTCCTGAAGGTGCTTCAGTAGAAAAATACTTTCTTGGATATTCAATACCGTCACGCACTGCCTGCCACAAGGCACAGATTCATGGGAAATCTGTTCTTGGGTTTGGAAGTCAAGGGTCCTGTTTAGAAACTGTTGAGACAGAAGGCAGCTTGTCTGAAAGCTTAGGAGGCCAACAGAGTAAGTAACATCTGTCTCGTCCCATTGTCCATCCCTTGGGGTGCCTTGCCCTGTCACCAGCACCCAAAGAAAATTAAGCAGGCAACCAAGTTTGGCCCATCTCTTAATTTCTTCAAAACAAGCTACCATGCTGCCTCTCACAGCCATGTACACAAGAAAAAGGACAGGTAAGATCATCAAGGTAAATTACGGGGAAAAGCTGAGCATCCATCAATACATTCATTATTTCGGGAAGATACTAAATCCTTTAGCATACCTTTATATTCATAGTTTTTATGCCCCTCTGTCACAGTTGGTAATCCAATTACAAGAACTAAGTTACACAAGACTGCACCCTCATAGGCTGCAAGAGCATGCAAGCGTATAACCCGTACCTTTGTCTTCTTTTCCTACACTTCCCAATCTTTAATCCGCTCTCCGCAAGCACTGCCAGCCATTTCTCTGCTCGCTGCGGTAGATGCTGTCAGCAGAGACACACGCCAGATGCTTTCCCACAGAGCCCGATTTTGCTCTTGCCTTTCCTCTACGGCTCTCAACCAGAAGTCAAGGTCATTCCAATTGCAAATTTCTGTTTGTATTTGGTCTTCCCCATGCGCAGTGTTAATTCACAGTGTGCAAAGCAAAGCTGCCACAACAGGTATCACTCAGAACACATATGGAAGCAGAAGGATCTGCATGAAGGGGACACCTGCAAGTTGGAGCATTTGCATTTATTCTGAAGCTTTAGGGAGTAGTTTATAATGTAAGTTATTTGTGACAAAGCCCCACCAACCTCATCTTGAACATGCTTTAAGAAATCATCCGTGCTTAAGACTAGCTGTAGAAAATCACTGTGACCTGTATTAATCAGCCTTCTAGGAGACAAAACTCTATTTACACCTGCAGTCATTTTCAAAGTGACCTGTATGACTGTTGAGAAGTATTTGAGGATTATCCTCTTCACAACAGGGGCTTTGTAACTTCTGCTATACACAGACAGTTTCAATAACCTGTGTGCAGGTAACATTCAGTAACAGGGAAAAATCAACTGAGTGTGGTCCAAATACCTGGCCATTTTCTATGTCATGTGATATGAATATTATTGCAGCTGTGCAGGGAGCAGATCGCCTCACACCACCCCAAAGGACAGCAAGTGCAGCTCAAGGGAAGTACACCAAGGCACAAGAAGTTTCTACTTGTATTACCCCAAGCTTCCAGCCCACCCCCTCACACTCCTCTCCACAGTGGATGAGAGGCTACACAAAACACAGCCACCACGGAGCAAATAATCAGCCCAGCTAAATTCTCCCTGAGCATAAACTCTGCCATAACCAGCCTATTAGAGCATGTATCAAATTCAAGGCCCTACTGTCAAATCTACATTGTGGCAGAAACCAGTACAACTTCAATAATCACCTTTGGGACACTTCTCCTTACCCAACAGCATAAACAGCTGTCCAAAACTGTGGCACTCATTCAGAAGGAATGAGGAAGACTCCCATGTATGCTATTACCTCCTCTTCAGAGATTAGGAAAGTGTTTTATACTAGCAAGGTTATTAACTGATAGGGAGGTCATAGCTATCAGCATTTCACACAACCTACTGCCCTTCTGCCCCTTATTAAAAACAAAAGGCACAAAGTGTTATTTCACAGAAAATTGGGGAGGCGGTGGAGGGGCTCCATTGTTAAGCCCCACTAACAACCCTGGGGTGAAATGTCCTATGGTTAATGTAGCCAAAGTGTGTGCGTATAAAAATCCAGAAAACATTCTTCTTCTGGAGACTTACAGGTAGCATTCCAATTTCTCTAATATTTTCAGAACAATCTCTTTCTATAGCACAGCAAAACTTTGTCTCCCATCAGCTTGCATCAATTTTGTCTTGACTCTTAACGATGCAGCTCAAAATTTTCCACACAAAGCCAAAGACAGTGGTGAGATGCGGAGATTTAACAGCAGTGCAGTGTGTGGTGGATGATCAGGATTTACGTTATGCCTTTCCATATAATGCCATCTAGTGCTAAGGAACTGCTAGACACGCTTCGTTAGGTATTCCTTATACATTTGGGGATTAGAAGTGTCCTGGAAAGTTTTGTTTACTTCAAAGCAACAAGAAAAAGTGTTTCAATGTGGCCAGATGACAACCCTGGAAAACAGCAAGGCACCAGGGAAGTTTTTTTAATCTGGATCTACATCTGTTTCTGTGATAGATCACATCCTCCTTTCCTGCTTATGGAAATTAATACTTGCTGGAAACTGCTAGCTAATGAAAAATTTACTAACAGAATATGAAATGCTCCTTCACTAATGCAATTTAACTAGTGACTGCAAGAGGCTGATTAGAGAAGAAATTCAGCTTTCTTAAATAAGAAACTCCATTTGCTTTGAGGTACTCCTGTCTACCACCAGGTGTTAGGCTGTTGCACCTTGACCTGCTGTCTCTCCTTTCCTTTAACGGCTGCAGGTTCACATCACCCCTTTTTGACTCCAACACTGGAGAATGGCACATAAGCACCAATCTTGATTCCTCTACTCATATTGGTCATACCATTGATGATACTACTTATTTCTATGATGTAAATCCTCATTACAGCCAGCCTGCACCAACACTATCAAATGCATGTTACCTGCTGCATCTTCTGTCTTCCCTTCTAAAGACCTTCTCTGCCCATCATCAACCCCCAGCTTTCACCCAAATCTTCAGAGCCATTAGGAAAAAAATAGTTTTCTTCACCTTTAAATTTCTTTTCTGAACTCTCTCTCCTTGCCTGTACAGCTAAAGCTCCTTTTTCCCTTCCCTTTACCACCATTGATTTTTCTTCTGCTTCAGTTAATACTTGAGTCCATTCAGCTTGAATTCTGCTTTCCTTGCACCACCTAAAATGTTATGGTTCATGCTGTCAAAGTCTTGGGGCTTTTCTTCCATGCTTCCTCTTCCTAAACTCATTTGATTTGCCTCCTGTTTCCTCAACCATCAGCTGTCCCTCCCCCTCAGCTTTCCTTCCATTTTCTCCTGGCCCCTTCTCCTCTCTGACCACTTTGACATCTTCCCTAAGTGTTTTTCATCCCCCTGGTGCAACATCTGCTGTTAGCATTGTAGCTGCCACACAGTGACAGAGCTGTTACTCCTAACAGGCTTTTCTCCTGCCAGCAGCATGGGACACTTTTTTCTACTCCCCCTCTCAGAGTGGGTCATGATATCATCCACCCTCCACTTTGCTCCACTGCCCCCTCATTGCTGCAGCTGTTTAAACCTAATCAGTTAAATTTGCACCGCTTCAGGAAAGCGGACATCATGCCAAATGAGTTCAAATCACGCTGGGTATAAACAGAAAGAGACTGTCCAAGTATGCAAACTAAAAGAAGAAAACTCCCAAAAGCTACGTAATTCCAGAAAGCCACTGAAGCAGTTTAGGATGGCCTGAAGTCTTACCTATCCCTTCACCTTCGCAGCACAGTGTTCCGAATTCAGTGTGCAGCTGGTCAGGACGGTGGATGTGAGCAGCTGACGTAATTGTCCTCGCATTTGGCTGGTTTTACAGTTCAGGCTCCAGGTCATCAACCAAGGGGCACTCATGATATCTACACGTAGTTACATTTGATGATGCTTAATTAAAAAGCGATTTTCCTGTCCTTCCACCAACATAAACTTCAAATCTCTTTCCGCATATATTCGCACGAAAAAGATCTGGTGGTTACACGGTTTCAGTCTGCCCTCTGCTGCAGGCTCAGCAGGCAGCTCCATGATGCTGCTGCACGGCCCAGTGCTGCTCATCTTCTGAGAGCACAAACAGCATGGGCTGGCTCTGTCTTACAACTCAGATATTGTGTGTGTGTGTGTGTGTATATATATGGATGTATACACAAATGTATATTCAATCAGAGAAGTTTAAACTAGCAGAAAGTAAGAGGTGCCACCAGGTGTTACACTGGGGAGACTTAAAAATCTTTAGTAGGAAATAGAGTAACAAGAGCTGGGTAGGCCCACCCTCAGGCAGACAGCGCTGCAGTGAACTCCCTAGGTGCAGGGTAGCTGGCATTTACACCTCGGCCTCCCACCTCGCACGCCATGTACACTCTCACTGTCACACACTGAAAAGCAGGCAGACCGATGGCAAATCTCAGTTAAATGAAATAACCTGTAAATGTTGTACCAGCCAAAACAGAGGGCAGTTACCTACCTCAGGCAGCCTTTCTGTTCCAGTGGAAGCCATCATTAGCAAAACCTGGACACTCTAACTCACACGCCATGAGCTCCTGTCCTCTGTTTTGGCCCCAGAGTTGTAGGTCCACAGAGGAGCCCACTGCCAACACTGAAGCCAGAAGGGTGTCCCACTGCCAGCAGGGTGTCCCACTGCCAGCAGCATGCCTGAGATGGGGCAGGAAATGCTGGAGCTCAGCCATGGCAGAGGAAACCATTTGCCCTCATATTGCTTATGTAACATCCTGGTGCTTTCTGCATGGATCACACAATGCTGCTTGTCCCCAACAATTTCAAAGGCATCCTCCCAGCGTGAGCCCAAGCCAGGCTGTGCCATAGGACAAATATTACTTGAGATCAAAGGTTACTTGAGGTCAGAGGACAGAAGCTACTTGAGTTACCTTCTACGGCAGATTTCCAGAATGAGATTAGTCCAGCCTCTGCCATAGGACAGCAGTTCATTGAGAGCACAGGACAGAGGTTGCTTGAGGAGAAAGGTTACTCAAGCTCACAGGTTACATGAGGCCAGAATACAAGAGGCTATACTGGGTCAAAAGTCCTTTCAGGACAAAGGTCACTCAAGGTAAAAGGTTCTGCAAAGTCACAGGGCCAAGGTAAATTTATTTCAAATGTTACTCAAGGCCACTGGACACAGGTTATGTGAGGTCAAAGGTTACTTCCAAGTCAAAGGGTCATTGAGGTGACAGGTTCCTCAAGGTCAAGCCTTAACTGAAGACACAAGACAGAGAATCCTCAAGGTCAAAGGTTACTTGAGGTCCAAGGACAGATGTTCCTCAATGGCAAAATTTCCTCACAGTCACAGGACAAAAGTTACTCTAGGATAAAGGTTACTTCAGGTCACAGACAGGTTATGCTAGGTAAAAGGTCACTTGTGGTCAAATCTGGTTTTGGCGTAAATCTCACCAGTGCCCATACTGACACCAGAGCTAATTCTCCAGCATGTTTTTGTCACCTGGATGCTGTCAGCTGTTGTGTGCATGAGTTGCACAAACGGGCCAAGACCAGCTGGGTTGCCAGGCCCATGCCCATGTGCTTGCCCACCACCTCAGTCTCCAAGGAAGGGGGCTGCAGGCAAGCTGCCCACTGGGAATGGCCCTTCCACTACCAACAGCCCTTCCACTGCCCTGCCTTCCCAACACACTGCACTTGGATGGAAAAAGCACCGTTGGGAACAGGCTACCTTCAGCAAACACTCCAGCAGCTTACCAGCACCAAGAACAGCACTCCAGCACCCAGGATTGCTTTAACTTGGAAATGCAAATGTAGACAGGCGTTGCCATGCAGAACCACTGAATGGATTAAAGGCGAAAGGACTGAAGGGACTGACAGCAGTAATTTGTGGTGAAGCCTCAGCACTGATTTTGCAATGCCAGTTGCCTCTCCCTTTTCATACTTGATAGTAAAAAATTCTTTACTTTACAACCTGGTTAATAAAATTGGTGGCCAGCTTCTCACAAGGATTTATAAACATTGAAAAAAATAGCACAATATAACAACTGAGCTACAGTTGTTGGCAGCAGGAACTATTATACTCAATTAGGGGAATTAGATGCAAGATTAAAATCATAATTTGAGATTAACAGTAACTGTATGCTTGCCAGTAAATTACTAGAGTTACAAATATGAGTTCAAATCAGAAAGATCTCAACTTGAGTATAGCTGTTGACTGTCAGAACATAAAAGTGTAAGGGAAAGTACTTAGAATAATGCAATTGAAAAAAAAGTAGTTTTTTTAAATCTAGCAGTATTTAGCTATCATTATAAAAATGAGGTCACCTCTTTACAAAAAAGAAGCAATGATAATTTCAAATATATGTTTCAAAAGTCGTAGTAAGCCTAAAAAGTTAGCACATTGAGTAATGTTAGTCAAAAGCAACAGGAACCCCAAATCCTTCCCCATCAACAATAGAAAAAAGCAGTGTTGCTCTGCTGTAAGAGCTCATATTTTCAAGCACTGAACCTTTCCAAACCGTTTATTTTGAACTATACATAGTGAACTCTTGAAAATTCAGCCAGCTTCACTCAATAGTATACAACTATAACGCAAACCCACAACTGCTCAGCTTAGTCTCTTTTACTGTTCTGCTAGGATAAATACATGCCAGAAAACAGCTTCTGAGATGCGAGTCATTTCAGAACTGAACATATTATAGCAACAAGCAAGCACATCTCTCAGGTAATGCAGAGAAAAAAAAATGTTTTCCAAAGAATTTTCTTGTGCTTTTCAGCTACCTGACAACGGGTGAGGTTGTTTCAGTATGTCAAGGTTCAAATATTGCCTCAGGGTACTTTGAAATAGCAAAGGACTCCATTCAGTCTAATTCAAACTAAATCTGACACATCAGCCCTAAGAGCACTCAGAACAATGGGACAACAGTCGAAGAATCACCATTAGCTGGCAGTGTCAATTCAGTGGTCAGGAAAGAAGACACTTTTTCCACTTGGCCTGAAACTACGGTAAAAAAGAAAAAAAAAATTGAGGAAAGACCTACTAGCCCTGCAACAGCTTGGTATTTCACTGATGATCGCAATTAGTTTGCTTCCTAAGACTTGCTTTTCTCACTAATTGCATTGAAAGCTTTCACGCAAGATTAAATAAATGCTTATCTTCAAAGTCTCTAAAAGGACAAGACTGTAAACTCTTCCCTCCACACAGAAACTGAAACAAGCATGGTATTATACAGTCTTTTTCTAAAATAAAAATTTAAAAAAAATATATATTGACTTCTTGGAGTGCCCATGGGGACTGTTTGTCTGCTGTTATTAGCTGCCGTTACAACCTCTTTTCTTGCTACCCAGGCCTTAATACCCACGCTGCAGGGAGTCTCGTGAAAGCCAGCCTAATATGAGTTCATAAAAACAAATCCAAATTTCTGAAGGCACAACCTTAACCATTTCCTCCTCTTATAATCAGAGGGAAATACATTCTATCAGCTTTGCAAATAAACACAACTACCAGGATCTGAACATGGCTGTTAACTGCAGAGCAGCTGTAGCTGATATGCCTTCACCACAGCACAAATGTTCTTGGGGGCCCATAACTTGTTTCCATCCTTTCCAAAGTAACACTTGTCTGAACCCAAAGGACTCAAGAGAAACACTGTGAATCAGGTTTTCTAACTGATTTTTTTAATAAACTATAGAAGAACAAGGTAACATTTCAACCAAAGTCATGACAACTGCATGCTTAAAAGCAGATACATAACATGTCTCTGGATTTTTCTGTTTCCTTTAGGAAAAAAAAAAAAGAGAAAAACTGAACATAATGCATAGATTTCTACACATAATCAAATAATAGACTAAAGCAAGCAGAAACACAACTGGAAAAACGTTTTGACAGTAATTTCAGATCTATGAAATTTTAAAAAGGAAATTTCAGTTCTAAAGAATCTTTATGCTGAACCAAATTATTTTTATACAGCATGAAAATAAGTTTTATCAATTGAGGCACTAGAAACAAACTTACACAACAGCTCAAATGCATCTAATGTGTGAACTGAAAAACCTACAGGCCATGACATACTAAAAATTTAGAATTTAAAAGGTTGCATTAGACTTGCACTTGCTTACATTGACACAGTGAAATTAGTGGAAAACTACTGTTTTTCCAGTTAGAATAAAATCAGGTTCTGATTGCTGTTTCCAAACACTTATCTTCCTAGCTTTTTCTCATTGTCCTCGCTTGCCTCATGTATTCTCAACAGGGGAAAAAAAATGGATAGGTTCCTGTGCCATTCCATTCAGCAATGTTTATACAGAAATGCAAAGCACCTGTCTGTGCAGTGGTTTTATCTATGGTGCTGTATTCCCTTACTTCATCATGTTCCCCACATCACTGAGGTTCTACAGATTAGTATATTTGTTTAGAATTAGGTACTCAATAGGTTCTATAAGGGATGCTTATTTCTACCTTTTGATCCACATTTTCTATGGGGCTTAGTGAGTATTAAAGACAAGGAGTCTTCACACAGTAGTCGGAATGATCACACAGCAAGAGGAACTTGAGACAGAAAGGAGCTCATATGAATATGAATGCTGCTTTCTTTATGAGGAAGAATATTCATGATTCAGTGAGGTTTCCACCCAGATGCTACAATAACTGGCACCTCTAAACACCTACATTAAAGTATACCTCAATATCTTCATCAGGCACTTAAATAGAAAAACAAAGGAGTAACATTTAGTAACACAGGTACTGTGATAGTTATTCTGTAAGGCCAGAACATCTTGCATGAAGCATTTAGAAAATTAACTGTCCCACATAACCAAGTAACTCTTATCAAGGGCTAAATGAAAGAAGAATCCCTCATTAGACAAGCCTGCTGAAAAAAAAAGCTGAAAAATGGTTAGCAAATATTTGGTAGAAGCCATTAACCCCAAACTTAGATTCTTCACTATCTTATGTAAAATGCAGTGCAAGGTTACTTATCCCTTGAGATGATGGATCCAAAAGTAAACATTCAATGTGCTTTAACTTACAAGATTTTCTTTTTCAAAAAAAAAAAAAAAAAAAAGAAAAAGAAAAGTTTTTCCATTGATAACAAGCTCCCTGAGGGAATACATCAATTTTTTCAAGGGAAAAAAAAAAAAAAAAAGTCATTTGAAAAACATGAACTGCAAAGCTCCAGCAATCAATAGTTGCCCTATCTTGAGCCATAACACATTTCCCACCAACATTTCTTTGGAAAACAGAAGTTAGAACAACTATTCACTGGTCCCGTCAGAGGACCCTGACCTCTCTTCTTTTACATAGTATCCTGCAGATGACAGTAACCATTCTTTAAAAATGGTAATGAATGTATTTCAGTCCAATACACTTCAAAGTTATAGGAAAACTCTACCTGTAAGACTTCACCTACCAATACTTAAACGGTTAATTATAGATTCTGTCACAAAAACACAGAATCAAGGAAAAGAGGTGGAAATTCACTTGTAAGGCTAAACTCTTGAGAACTTATTTATGTTATGAAAGTCAAGGGACAAATGAAACAATCTACAGACACACAAAACACATTTTTATGGTAATGAGAATGCCAAGTGTTTAAACCGTTCTTAAGTAATTTATTTCTTTTTACTGATGATTTACAAGGCCTTGATTATTAGACAAAATAGCATATTTTAACTAAACTAAAAAAAATACAAACCAATAGAGTAAAGGAGGGAATGCTATATGGTTCTGTAGAATATATCACACCCAGTGCACACATTGCTTTGTTTTTCTTATCTGAACCTATTTGTTACTTACAGGATTTTTGCAAACAAATATTTTGGTCTAACCAAAATGTAGTGCACAGTTTCAGACCACTGAATTAAGCTTGAATTCTGGCATTAGTCTATGGTCTAAACCACTGCAGTAGATCTTTCAAAGAGTTTAGTGTAATAAAAACTGATCTAGACATTTTGGAGCAGTTAACAAGAGAGCGGAGTTATAGCTGCATACAGTTCAGTATGGTACACTAACCAAAGCTAACCAAAGTTTTAGTACACTTATTGCCAATTTCTCCCAAATCTTAACAAGCAGAGCTTCTTTGCAGAGCCATTATTGCTGATGGTAAAAAGGCTGTTGAGGAAAAGGGTATCCAGGTTGTTGAGGTGGCGGATATGGTGGTTGTCCAGGATTTTGATACACAGGTGAGGGTGCATATGGCAGATTATACTGACCATACATGTACGGATTATAGCCCATTGGCATTGGCATCTGGCAATACCTGTGGGGGGTGGAAAAAAGCATACCTGAGTTGAAAACACTGATGATGTTAACTTGCAAAAACAGCTCATTATTAGATACAAAAGGACATGCAATCTCCACAAATGCTATCCTTTCATTTTGCTTTGTGTGCAGCAGGAAGTGTGGTTACTTTCAAGGAGCAAACATGAAAACTATTACAATGTATGGAACACAAATGCAGACAGAAGGTGGAGTGAAGGCAACTTGGGGGAACTAGAACTGATCTAAATCGATTCTCCAATGTTTAATAACATTGTGCATATTTCAACATTTGCTGAGCCTGCTACCAAAGGGGAGCACAGCTGCCTTCAATTCCTTGTGATGACACCAGGAAGATGGAAAAAAGCATCAGAAGCAAGCACACTACTTGACTGGAATTTTCTCAGTGTTTTTCATCATCTTAGTATTATGCTAAAGATTTGAAAAATGAGATATGCCAACACTTTTGAGATAAACACCACCAACTGATTATGCAAGTGTTTGCAATAACCAACAAACCACAGTTAAGGAAATGCAGTCCTATTTTCCTTCTCCTTTAAAGACAATGAACAGTAAACACTTAAAATGAACCCTCCCATAAAAGGTACCAGCAAATGATTCCTACAAGAGTTACACGATTAAACTTAACAAAAAACCCAAGAAAACAAACAAACCCCCCCCACCCAAACAACAACAAAAATCCAAACAAACAAAAACAAAAAACCAACAAAAAACCAACCAAACAAACCCCTTGCCTTAAACAGTAAACACAACTTCAACTGTAACAATAACTAAATTTAAAATGTCACCCACACTACAAAAATATGCTTTTAAGTAACAGGACAACAAAAATCTGCTTCAGTGCTCCCACAACTTACCCTGGGTAACCGGGATAAGTTGGGTAAGGTGGTCCCTGTGCCTGTGAAGGTGCCGTGCCCACTGCAGGTGCAGTGGCTCCTGGAGTAGGAGCTGGAGCAGCAGCAGGAGCTGCAGCTGTTCCAGAGGGTGCTAATGCAGAGGGGGAGCTGCTTGCTGCAGAAATCACTGGTGGTGGTGGCCGTGCTGGTGGCTGTGGTTTAGTCCCCTAACAAGAGAAAGTGAAATTAGCTGGAGTTTTTTTATCAAAGTCTTAGAATCAAAAGCTGTGGTTATATGATTAACTGATTTTATTTTCATTTTAAACAGACATTCTATATTTAGTCTATATTGATAATGCAAAGCATCTAAAAGGCAATAAGCTTTTAATGTGAAATCTATAAATTATGAACACAAATAGCACATAACACACCTCTCTGCAAAGCCTTAGATTTTGCCCTCTATTTAACTTCAACACATTTCCAACTACACCAGTGTATTAAAGAGTGATATAGACAAATTACAGATCAGTTTAGAGTTCTCAAGTATGGACCCAGTATTTTCAACCCACTAATTCAGTAGCATGCATTTACCACCATGGTTCTTGGGGCTGGAGTGGGAGTCGGTGACGCTGCTGGCTTATTTCCTCCTGCTGGCGTGGTCTGATACGTAGGCAGTGGAATGGAGGGAGCACTGGGCTCCCTGGCAATGCTTTGCTGCAAATCTCTATTAAAAACAAACAAGCAAACATGCAACTTCATTTAAGAATCGTTATACGCTGCAGCAAGCTAAGCCACAAAGATGCAACAAAGTCTAATATTTAAAGCATGATCACCGTGCTAGTTCAAACTAGAGTCCAAATCACTTCCAAAGAAACCATCCTCTAGCCAACTCTCTGATTAACTGTTACATTTATTTTCTAATAATGTCTTTATGTTCTAACTCAATACTGGGTATAGATCACAAAAGTAGCCAAAACAGTAGAAGACAGAACATTCTGCTGAGTCTTACTGCTATCAACACTAACCCTACAGCCTCAACACTGAACATAAACATATTAGAAATGTGAGATATTCAGACCTCTGCCTTGGTTAGGCAGCCTAACAGCTTCCAAATTACATGAATGTGGGAAGCCAAATAAAGGCAGAAGGGGTTGTAACTCAGAATTTGTTTACAAGCACAATGCCCAAATGAAAAATAACAGTTCTACAAAGGATCAAGTTAGGAAAGAGAAAAATTGAGGGCTGAACATCCTATTTGCAACATGGCCAGTACAGAACACCTGTAGTTTCACCAACCCAAATATTAGTAACAACTAGTCTTTTCCTACGAAAGGCTACATGCTTTGCCAACGAACATTGATTAAAAAGTAAACCTTTTCAATTACGCTTCCTCTTAAGAGAAGAGCCTAAGAATCACATCTGTAACACACTATACTAGTTCTGATCTCATGTTGGGGACAATGACAATATCAAACATTCTTCTGCACATGAAGGACAAAATCTGCTTGTCTCCCCGGCATTGTAGGCAACCCACATATCTAAGCAATGATAAAGTATGAGATTAGAGCAGACTACAGAGCAGAAGTAGAATACCAATGCTTTTCCCCATCACAATGAACACATGGAAGGCAATCATATGATGAAACATCTAATTTCTCAAACTAAATTAACAGCAGGAGAAGGGTGCAGAAATCAGAAGTTCCTCAAAGGAAAGAAAAAAATAAAATTACTAACAAATGTATGCAAAAACAATAGAGAATGAAATTATAACATGAAACAGATTCATGCTGAACTGCATGTAAGAACAGTAGACTTCAAAGTAGATTTTTCCATTTACTTCTCCTATCACTTTCCTAGGGGAGAGAAGAGTGGGGCTAGCATTAAAGGAAATAATAGGCTTAGCACACCTGTTCTTCCTTTCTCATTTCATCAAGTACCATACTAAACATGTTCCCAAAGATAAATTTTGTCTGATAAATACTTAACCATTTCTGCAATGCTTAAACAGAACATTGAATTGAAATCTTACTTGAGCAGTTCATCTCTTTCCGTCTTGCGAGCAAAGACAATGTCACTGCACTTGTTTTGGAATTTCAGCAGGATTTCTGTCAGCTCATTGTAAAACTAGTAAAGAAAAATAAAAACACAATATGCTCAATCAATACTTTCAGACTCCATGCTAGCACACTTCTACATATAGATCCAGTTACAGGTGTTGTATTATTACAGTGCCCAGAACCCGCCATTCTAATAGAGTTTGCTAGTACATTCTATTATGCTTTTCAAAACCAAAGTTAGTCAGCTGTTGTTGCCCATCCCTGTAATATCATAGAATTTTGTGGGGATTTGTTTGTGTGCACCTAAATATAAAAGCAGTTTAAGACAACTAAAAACACATATTAAAACCAGAGTAAAACTAGATCACTTCTGGTGATGAATTATTTATTTTTGTACAAAATAATTGTTTAATTTTATTTTAATTTTATTGCTCTCAGTTCCATGCAATTAATTTCTATAGGTATCTCAGAGGTTGGGTTTTTCCCTCTAACGAGCTATCAATAAACCAGCAAAAAATACTTAATACAGAAGCAGTAAGATACCTTCCAGAAGCCCAGATCAAAAAAAGCAAGGTAAATACAGCTCTCCTTAACATTTCTCATGTATGCAGTAACAACGTTTAAAACACCAATTTTATAAGGGGATTAAATACCATGGGAGAATAGATGAAATAATTTCTCAGATAAAATGGCTCATCTGGGTGCTTCAGCATCATTTACTCAGCTGTAATTAACAACTTACCCTATTGCTCAGGAAAGCTTACTTTTCAAATAGGAACAAAGAAGCTTTTCACAGCTTTTGAAACAATCAAAATTCAAGCAACTCGCTGCCCTCACTTCAGTAGTAAAATCCTCAAAAATACACCTGTCACCTAGCATGTCTGCAAAGTTTATCATGATTTTTGATTCATACCTCATTGTATAAATAAAAAAAGTCCATTCAATCCCTTAAGCATTACCATACCTTTGTGCCTTCTTTTAAATTGGCTACAAGTTCCACAAAGTTGTCATTTGCTACAGCTAAGTTCTTCAAGACTTCTTCTCTTAAATTCGATTCATTGTTTGATTGTTTCATCTTTGAAAAATCTTGATGCGCATTCTTAAAAGAAGAGAACAAATAAACAGTGCAAATAATGCAAGCTGGTTCCAGGTGAGATTCTGTATGTTTAGTTTTCTTTCTCCTCTTACTCACTGCTTCGGTTTTCCCCAGTACCTGCTTTTCCTCACCTCCCATCTGCACACTGGACTTCCATACTTGCTATGTGCCAATCACAGTGACTATTATAATGTGTATTTCAGAACTGTACATATGTTAACTCACTGGCAGTAGCTATCACCAGCTACTTACCTGTTCTGTTGTGGGCTGCCTTTAATAATTTTCAAGCTCATCCTGCACACTGACTTTTCAAGGCTATACTAATTAAGCTCTCTCCTGTACTAACTTCCACTGATATTCATAAAACCATACTGAAAGTCAGTATTTTTAAGAAGCATTACTTCAAATTTGGTTGACATTGGCAAGCTATTAAAAGGACAGGGAAGAGGAAAACTTACAGAAGGATCACCTATTTACATCTCATTTCTTTCAGGAAAATAAAGAAACAAACTTAAAGACTGTTTCAACTGCCAGAAGTCAACAAACCTGAACTCCAAAAGATTCAAATATTACAGTAATATCCATGAAGATTTTTCAAGTATATTGTGATAAAAAATATACAAATATAAAATCCTTGCTAAACATGGTGTATATGGTCATTTAAATTTTTTTTTAGCTTATTGGAAAAGGTCTCCATCATTACTCAAGCTGCTATTGTCATTTCTCTAAACACTAAGGCTTCCTCTTTCGCCAGATGTTTCAGGTATCTGCCTCTGACAAACTAAGACTGAATTTATAAATAAACTTTGGGAAATTCTATTAAGTTTTACTTCAATGAGCTTTGCATATGCTGGAAGTCAAGCACATTATAAAGAGCGATTAGGAATAAACCGAGTTGTACTTTCAGAGACCCAAAATGTCTCCTAGTAGACACTATGGAAAAGTCTCCTGTAATCCCAGGAAGAGTTAAGACAGAATGAGAAGAAAAATCAAAATAAACCCAAAAACTTCTTAACATGCTACTTAAGCTTATTTCAAGGACAAAACTATCTGCAGAATTGTGCTAAGAAAAGAGAAGAGAATTTACAAGAGAATTTACACTGGAGCTGTGGGAGAGTCTGCTAAAAATTCAGATTTCTTTACAGTGAACACAAAGACATCCCTGTATTTTTCAGTGATCAAGGAGTAAAGGAGTACCAACTGACATACGACAGAATAACAAGTAAAACACACTAGAATCAGAATGAGACTTCTAAAGCACTGGAAAGTTAGAACTATCATTGCTCTTAGCTTAAGGGGAATGAAAACATGCACAGTGTTGTACCTGAATGTTTTTGAGAAGTTCTTCCTGCTTTTTTAGGGACTCCTGCACTTTCTGTGTATAACTTCCATAAATTCTGTCCAGCTCAGTCACGGAGATAGCCTCCTCATTTATAGCACCATCCTGTGCAAGTGCAGTCAGGAATTTGCTTGTCATGTCAAAATTTACAGATTTCAGGTCATTTTCCAGTTGTTCTCTCTCCTTCTTAACTTCATCCAGATTGGCCAGCAAAGTTCTTAAGACATTAACAACCTAGGCAATACAAATGTCCGAAGTTAGTAGGTTTAGAGGTACTAATAACCTGCTGCCATCTAGCACTTCTCACTGATGCTGGTAACATTTCTGCCTAACTATGTTTATGAATGTGTTTACGATGAGAAACCAGGACAAAAATGTGACCAAAGACCTTCATGCATTTCTCAATCTATATTCTGTTCTACAGGTTTGCTTTTGCTAAGACTGAATTACTGCAAAATGTTTGGGGTTTGTCTTTTTTTTGAGCTGATCAGACACCTTCCAACAGGATATTCTACGACGGCAGCAAAAACCACGGACTTCAAATCATTTCTATGAGAAAAATAATAATTTTGCTGTAGATGAGACATTTATTTATTGGAAAGCAAACTGGTGTGATTGCCTAATACTTATATTCATCAAAGATTACTCCTTTTATAATAGTCAACCAGTTTTGCTGTCCATGGTGATTGACTTTTTTCCCATTAAATGTAACAAACTATACTCAAGAAGATTTTAAACATAAAGACAACTTCTTTTCCAAATGTTAGTTACCTCTTGTATCAATTGAGACAGAAACAAGAGCAGCTAAGGATCAGCTTCCACATCAATTCATGTAACTTTACTTTGTTAGACAAACAGCATTTCTGTTCAAAACAGAGACAAATTTCACTGCTTTACCTCATTTCCCTGTAATGTTTTTGCTGGGTTGGCAGAAGGAATGGCTGCGTTGAGCTCTGCCTCTGGCTTACACAGAAGTGCAATTGTATCCCGGTGAGTCTGATAGCGCTCTTTCACCTGCCCATCTGCTTGCATAGCTTTACTCAAAATATTATGGTAATTGGCTCCCTCTGGGGGTGGAAGGAAAAAAGGGAGTTTATACAATTTCAAAACTTATTTTATCCAAGTCTTGCACCTGAGTAGTTTTTGTACTTTTCAGTAAGTCTTCCTACATTTTTATCAGCCTGCACATAATGAAGTTATTTATTAAGAATTATATATAAAACTTAGGTCTTCAAGCTATGTTTCAAATAGTGCATAAACTAGGCACCTATATTAATTCTCCAGTGAAGCATACAAAGGTATATGAATGACCACTGGTTTGAGCTACTACGCAGATTTAAACCTTGTAAGTTTGCAAAACTAAGGCAGTGATATCAGTCCCTTGTTAGCTTCAAAAAACCACATGTATCAGGCACACAGAAAACATGCTATAGTGACAGTAGTTTAACTAACTACTGGAGAAAAAAAACCCAAAACAAAACACCAAATTAAAGAGACAAGAACACATTGATGGGGACAAAACAAAAGGGTTCATATACAAAGAAAAACACACTAAAGTATTTAAGAGGTATTTGCAACCAGATTCTTGGGAGGGTAGCCATTTTTTCATTACATTAGGATGTATGTACACAGCAAGGACAAAAAGGCAGCAGCAAATTCCCTGCTGTCACATCCCCTCTCAGCTCCAAATAACAGTGCAGACTGCAATGAGGGTATTTTGGCATAACCTCTCTCAAACTGAAATTGGTATATTTATAGACAATATCAGAGCACTGAAAACTACTTTAATTTACACTATGAACATCTTTAGAGGATCCTCAGAACCCGAAGCATGAAACATGGACCTTACCTGCCCTCAAAGGCTTGTAGAGTTCATTGGATGGCGTTCTCTGCCAGCGTTCTTTGAATTTTGTTCGCAGGTCATTGTCTGTATTTTCTTCTTCATCTAATAATCTCAGAGACTGCAAGAGTAAGATGTTACATGCATTGTAAGCTGTTTTTAACATATAATAGCTTCAAAATATGCAGCTAGTGTAGAAAACAAAAACTGCCTATACATCCTTTATAAATTTAATTTGACAAATAAAAAACAGGCATGAAAGGGACAAATCACCCAAATTTTAGAATGTTTTCCCAATGCTTTCCCCTCTCCACCAACTCTTTTAAAAACAAAATATTTGTAAGGAAACATCCATATGTGTCAGGACTGTTTTTGTATAGGCTGAACACTTAAATAGCATCTTTTCAAAGCACTATTAAAGTTACAAGCATTCGAATAACTGTGCAGTTTTTCTACTGTCATTTAAAGAGAAACTTTCAGGGGAGATGTATTTTAAGAATGTTTTAGTGTAGTAGGTTTTGGTCTTACTTCATCTAAAATTTCTTTGTTCCTTTGCAGCAATTCAGGCAAATCTTTGATCAGCTGATCAACAGTCTGAATTCCCCCCTGTTCAATCACAGACTTGGACTTGTTCAAAATAGACTGAGGAACAGTATCCCCAGACACGTCTTCAATAGCAGCAGGAAGATTGAGGGAAGCCAACACACTGAAAAAGTCAATGCATTAAATAAACAACTTTTATCCTGACAATAACACTGCTATCCAAACGAACAATCACACAGTCAATTATAATGGAATTGGAGTGTAATGTAGTCCTGAGCTGAAATTTCAAACTGAAACCACTAAATATATTCCTGGTGTATACCTCACTAAAAATACTTTTCAAAGCTCTTAAAAAGCTAAAGAAATCCTAGTCTTTTAGCATTTACAAGCCATTGCAAACATTTTAAGTAGTAACTGTCTGGTAGATAAAAGAAACAACTGCCTTAAGTTGCATTGCTATCTCTCAGCTTGGTACAAATTTTTTATCATTATTTATTTCAAAGTACAAAATTTTTGGGAAAAAGTATGGTTTATCAAGTCACTGTTAACTACCAAGCTGACCACTGGAATATGAAAATACTTCTAAATTAACAGTACTGGAACTTTTTCTGAGCAAGTGTGGGACTGCTAAAAAATGAGGAAAAATGGAAGACAAATAAATAATACTTCTTAAAACACTTTCGATTTTAACACCTACAGAAAAGTAGTTTTAAATCCCCCTGGTATGGTTTAAGTTTGCCAGTCTACCATACAGTAATGAAAAAACACTGCTATAATCTGGATATCTGCAGGCTGCAAGGCAACCAGGGCTTATAGACCATGCACAAACCCTCTTGAGAAACTTTACAAGAAGCCATATTTACCCATTTGCCAGATTTGTGGCTTCTCTCATCTGGGCTATCGACCTGTTTACCAGATCTGCCTTCCTCTGGTTATAAACACTCACAGATTGCTGCACTTGCAATGGAACCATCTTCTCAAACAGGTCTGCAATTAAAGTAGTATAAATTACACAAGCTGCACCATGAAAGTAAAAGCATACAAACATCTTCACAGCTTTTTTATACAGGTTGTACTACAGAGACTGACCTAAACAGTTTAAGAGACTTTCCTCTTACTCCCCAAGATGTCTTAAAAACAAAAATCTATTTTTAAAGGCCTTTAAATTTCAGTTTTTAAGGCTGAAATTGAGATAGAAATAATTTAAAGACAATATATTTAAAACAATTATAGGGTTACAAATCAGATTTTCCTTAAGGCTTCATTTCTAATTTTGTTTCTTTAAACGAAAAAGATGAGAAAGGGAAGACAGAATAATTTTTTCACAGCTTATCTGTACAGCCAACAAACTGAAATTTTTCAACTTTATGGGAGACCAGCAACTAGGTTAGTTAATACTGTACAACTTCACACTGTCCCCTATAGTACTGTTCCTTCTGAAATTAAAATGATTGGTTTAATATAGAAAATATAATTGCTGAGAAAGTCTTAAAAAGATCTTTAAGAGAATTGTACATTTCAGGTAAGAATTTTCAACCTATGCTTTATTACACTTATCATCAAGAACAGCAACAACAAACAAGAGAAGAAAAACAGCAATTTCAAAAACACTGCTGCACACTTAATACAATGCAAAAAGTAAATGTTTATTTTTGCATGGTACAAATGAACTTTGTTGGCTATGTGTTTCACAAGATAACAATTATACTGCGCACTCCACACACTTCGCTTACCAGTGAATTTCTGACTGAGTGGAACAACAACTGGAGTAGACTTCACAAGACTGGCTTTTCCAATGGACTCCAAATCTTTCAGGTCAGGTACTCGGTCATGGTAAATGAAGTCATTGTCTTTTTTGGCAGCTGCAAGTGCACGGTTGATTTTGTCAACCAGATCTTTAACATTTATATATTCATCATAGCGAGATGCCACTGTTTTCACTAAGTCTGCTGCATGCTAAAAAAATTTAAAATACAGTTAAAATAGTAACTTCTCTTTCTACCTTTAAGATATTCTTAAGAAAACAGATGAGCATACAAAAAAGTTTCAAGCTCCATCCTGCATGAAGTTGATAAATAATGGTAATTTTCAATATGTCAACACAATTGTCTTCTGCAAGTCTGTCAACTCTCCTGCATATCAACAGATACATAGTGCACATGGTTCTTCACAAATCAGCTGAAGCACCATTTCATGCATTTATCTTCCAAAGGATCAGGGGACTTGAAGAAAGTAGCTTATTTTAGACTTTTTTTTTCTCTAGTGTACTTAAAACATGAGAAGACCTTACTCATTACAACATCTGTATCTGAGTCCCTCTAGAAACCAGATATAGGGGAAAGAAAACTATTATGACTAAAAAGAGAACTGTTTGTACAATTTTTAAAAATTACTCATTTAAAGCAGGGCAGCAGCAAAAGAACTAGGAAAATTTATTAACAAATCTATCATAGCCTATGCAAACATTGAGACTTTACACGTCAAGCAGTATCAAATTGCCCAAAAATCATTAAAATATGTCTTTATAAAAGTTAGAAAGGTACCTTTCATCTTTGCAGCTGATAATAATTTGATTCATGTGACACACACGCTCAACAATTTCTGAATACATTCATTCTTAGTTATTTGGATTTCAGAACTCTGAGCTAGCTTTTCAGGATTTAAAGTTTTTCTATATTTTTAGGAGAAGAAAGCTACCCACCTGTAACCTCCCAATTTCTTCACCAAATTTCTTCTGTTGTTTTGCCAGGATAGATTGATGATATTCTGCATTGGCCTGCATAATGCAGTGCTTTGCAGCCAGAACAGGAAACACCTCCTGGAAATAAAAATACTGACCAGGGGAAAGTCCAACCACATTAACCACCACAGACAACATGGGATGCAGGAAGAAAAAGGAAGAAGAAAAGGAAATTAGAATCACCCAATTAATGGTTTAGATAGGTTAAAACATTAGAGGTAAATGTCAGAGACCATGTGACTTTGCATGGGTTGAATATTTTTTTATCCACTGTTGCAAAATTCTTGGGTGTCCATTACTTAAGATGAACCGTGATTTAAATTCAAGCCATGAAGTCACAACATTTACTTCAAAGATTAGAAATGCATGCATGAATTAGAAAGGACAGTTGCAAGAACACATCCAAATACCCCCAAGACAAAGCCAAGACAGTGTTCTTTAGAAATGGAGGTGGGTAGAAAGATAGGTCTTCTAGGGGTTTTAAATTTGTTTTTTAATTAAACAAATTTGTTTTTTAATTAAACACTTAAACCAGCAGCAGGCCTATCAAGAAAGGAACTACAATTATGAAAGAACAAATAAAGAAGACCAGTAACTATTGACATGGAAAGCAACTTAAAAGTAATTTTTAGACTTTATATAAATGCACTTATCTTTGCAGGAGTACCAACCAAGACATGAAGAAAACATTATGCTGCAGCGCACAGTACAGACATGGTCTTAGATCAAGGATTTGGCCTTACTGTTTTATTTCTTAAATCAAGGAGCACTGGAAAACCAGAGTGATGTTTTAAAGACCTCAGGGTACCAAGACCTGCTTTTTCACATTTGTGCAAACTTGCTGCTCCCCCAGAGACAAAAAAATAAAAATTAAAAAAAAAGGGTAAATTTGGAAGACAAAGCTGTCTGGAAGGCCTAGCAACCGGAGTTCGAAGCATCCAGTCAACCTTGATGTTCCACTCCTAAATAAGTAACTTTTCAGAGCTAGTGTTAAGCAGCAAACCTTATTATGTTCTTTCGAATAATCAATCGACAGATTACTTTGCAACTGGAACAAGGAGCAGATCTACAGCTTAGAAAGGTACACAACAACAAAAGCTAAAGCAATGGCTTTATTATATCTTACTGCCTGTCAAAAATCACCACGAACATAACATCTATGTGAGAAACATTCAAAGAACGTGAATAAGATCCTTCCACCTCTTCCAAAACCAACAGCATTCAAATGAACAGCCAGGATTAAACTGGGATATTTTACAAGTATCAAGATTGATTTGGGTGTGCAAGAGAAGGCAGGCAGAAGGACAGAGGACACACACTGACTTCCAGTCATGTTTGTCACTAACAGGTGAATGAACAGTACCTCTGTATTTGTGCCATACTCAACATGAGAGCAAATTTCACATGAAAACACTGAGACTAGAAGCCAATTAAGCCTAAATAGAAAGTGTTAGTTTGAAAACAGATTTAGTAAGGCATTAAGTTCTAAGAATGCATCCCTAAATAACACTATAAGCATTTCAAGTTCACTTCAATGAAATGCATTACAAATAAATGAACATTATGTAATGAGATTTTACTTATAAAAAAACCCCCACATTCTTTTGCCCCTTCGATTTTCCACTGTTTTTCAAATTACAGGTTCACTTCCCTTAAAAGCGGCAATATGTCAGCTTTTCTTGAGGATATATATTTTAAGTGTATTTCATTAAGTACATCATAAATAATAACAGTTTTTCACAATAACCACAGATCCCACATTATTTCCATGAGTTACTAACCTTGGGCAAAGTATCTTTATACTGACACTGTTTGTAAGCATCACCATAGTAATCCGCAGCTTGATTTGCTAGTTTAGCTATGATACCATCTTTCATTTTATCTGAGAGGAACAAGGAAAAAAAACACATAACAATTAAGATCATCATCAGTTTTACAATTGAACAGGTGCTTATTTCATCTTCAAGCAGCAGTAACTGCATTTTACAGGTACAGCTTTACATTACAGCTCAAAGATGGGATCCCATTCTTCTCTCTTGACATCCGGCAGCAGCTTCCAGAATTTCTACTTCAATCATGACACCGAAGGTTCAGTTAGTGGTGCAAGAAACCTTTTGGCAGCTGCAAGCATTTATGCAGGATTAAGAGTGATGCTTTACCTCAAACCAATGGTAAACTGCCAAAAAGCCACAACAATCTCACTCATAACTCTGGCAGCTTTGTTCCCAGGCCTTCCTTGTGCCAGCACAAGCACTTGTGCAGCCAAAATCAAAGAATTTAGCTGAAATCTACTTAGCAAAATAGATTTTAATTTTCAGCAGGAGCTAACCCAGTTCCATGTCAGGACTCTGAAAAACTGCAACAGAAGTGAAGGGACTGGTCCTTTCCATTGCAGTCCACACCACTGTGGCTTACAGCAAACATAGAAACACTGTTCCTAGACATAAATAACCACAGCTCCTCAAAGTCATATACACTACTTCCTATCAGAGTGTATGTACCCACCTGCATGACATTTCCTGCCTCACATCCTCACCCTCTTCCTGAAGCCAAAACTGCTACAATAGGAACATTCTGCAACTCTCTATCTCCTTTTATAAAGGATATATGCACTATTGCTAGTGCAGGCCAGAGGTTATCTTCATGGGAAGGCAGGCGATCAATACAAACTCTGGCTGTCCACTCTACATAGCTGTCCTTACAAACAAGCACTCTCTGACTCAGGTGACCCTTAGGTACTGACATACTGATAAGCATGACTATGGACTATGGAGAGATTAGGAATTCCACAGAGTATGCTTAACTGCCAAAATTCAACCAAAAGAATGTCTAAGTGGTCTGCACATATCAGCATTCTCACACATCTATCTACAACATATCAGACATGAGCTGTGATGTAATAGATTTAGCGAGGTAAACATATTTAAGGTATGCCAGAAAGATCTTTCCCCTGTAGAACAGAATTTAGAGGACAAACTGGGAGAAAGGAGTTTATGAGATCTATCACTTCTTTGCTAGAATGTTCCGGTCTGGTGCACTACATATTTAATAAAATGAAACCACACAAAAAAATGTAAATAACTTTTCTTTCTAGCCCCACCAAATGCGAAGTAGCTGCATCCTCCTTCCTACAGCTGAAGCAATAAGTAAGGAAAAAATACTGGCATATTAACTACATTTCCATAAACAAAGAAAATGTTAGAGGAGACTCATTTGTCCATGCAGATAACTCAGAACATATCGTTGACCATCAGAAGCTGTAGATTTCACTCAGGTACCTTTAAAATATTGCAGTTACAATGTAAGCCTTGATTCAGAAAAGCAAACATGCAGACTTAAAGACACTTAAAGAAAACATTTTAAAAGGCTCAGAAATTAAAGAAATTATCTGTAGTTATGTAACGAAGTTAGATATGACTGACCAATTTGGCTTTTGCCAAATACTTCTGCTTTCTTTCAACTTCTAAATAAGCTGAGTTCTATCAGAAATACCATTATAGCTGGTAACCTGATAAATGAACTGTCTCACATGAGAAAAAACCCAGAAAATTCCAAGTAACGTACATAGTCAATGCAGCAAGAAGCTTAATTTCTGTCTTGAAATCTAACTTTGAAGGACTTGTGCTTGAAAAATAGGTTTTTGAAGTTAATCATGTTGTCAAACATGATTCTTCATAAAATGTCTTTCCCCCCAGGCAAAAGAACCTAAATCCAGCAAAAACTACAGCCTTCATAATCAGATGATTATTAACCTTGCTGTCCTTCAAACATTGTCAGAATTGTGGTCTTAGGCATAATCACAAAAATTTTCAGTTCCCTGGGCACATCTGGGATTTGGATTTGCCTTGCTTTGTCTTTTTCATGTTTTGGAAAAGAAGAAGTCAAGAGGGTGACAATCTACTTGTCACACAAAACGAGGGAAGCACCTTCTCCTTTCCTTAAGGAAACATTTCAGGCATTTGTTACACAACTTTACTTCAATGTCCAAATAGCCAGAGACTAAAATACAGCTACCAGCATGATAAAGGACAAACATAATTTATCAGTTGGCTGAAGGACAATAGTTTCTTGTTGAGATTTTCCTAAAAGCAGAAAGGCTACAAGAATTTTCATGGATCTTCCCAGTGAAGATAAGAAACATTCCAGTTCAGATAATCCATGTCTTCCACCAAAGTATTCCAAATTATGTCAGGAGAGCGAGCCATTTGTGGGCAATCTCTTATGACCTCTATGTCCTTAGTTCTACTTTTAGATATCTGTAACTTCTAGATGCACAACTTTTTTTGAACAAAGAGAGAAAAGCAGAAGAGTAAGAACTTTTCTATCACAGACAGTACCATTCCACAAGTTCTCTAACAGTTGTATTAAGACACCTTAGACTTTGAATGAGTGTAGCTAGCACAGGCTTTTCCCATGAGAATTTTCTTGTGTTTTGTAAATAAAGATAAAGTTTGGATGTCATTGGAACAGTGTCCCAGTACTTGGACGGTGCAGGCCTGGCCAATCAGGCCTAGGGGAAGGCTTCTGACCAACCAATCTAGGTGACCTTTGAATACTCTATATATATGATGAAATCAAAACAATAAAGGTCATTCCTTCTTGCCACTGAGAACTGGTGCCTTCATTACTCTGTTAGCTGCTCAACAGCGACAAATGAGTATTTCACAATCAACCCTTAACAACTAGGCAAATAATTTTTTGTTCTACCTGTAGAATTTCCCTTTCCAAGATCAGCTGGGCATTATAAAAGTTAGACTTGGTCAAAGAGTTCCTCTGTTAAAAGTAGGACCAACCAAACAGAATTTGTTTCTCTTCAACTCTTAGGAAATTTCCTTTATTTCTAGCACAGTCATTTCTTTCTAAAATCTTATAAAATCACTCCCTAGACAGAGGAGGAGGGGAGTACTTGCAAAACCCCTTATGCACCATTTTTAGTATTCTCAGTTCTTTCAGAGAATGTCTTTTGTTTCCAAGGCAGAATGGAAAAAACATAATCCAGCAATATCCTGTGTCAATATGAAAGACTAATGGCTTTGGACATAAAGCAGACAGAAGAACCACATTATCAGGTGAACCTTAGACAAATTCTTAAGGGACATCTGTAATTTGGGTTTAACGACCTGCAAGGAGCATGGGAAGAATCAGTAAAGGCAAGCATAAAAACTTCTGAAAGGCCCTTCACAGGCTCTTAGTAACTTAAACTTCTAAGTGTGGAAGTTGTAATGTGCACTTAAATACACAAGTCAAAAACTAAAATATACCTCTTGTTGCTTTCAAAAAAAAGACTTCTTGGGCTTGAGCCAGCATAATAAGGCTGAGAGTCCCAACTGTGTCTGGAGAGATGTCCACTGTAGGTTCTCGATTCAAAGCTGACAAAACTGTGTCTTTAATGTGTTGAAAAGCACCACTAGCAAACTAAGTAAAACAAAATAACATATTAATCATCCATTTTTTTCATACACATTTTCTTGCTAACAAATATAATACATGTAAGAACACAAAAAAAAAAAAGTTTCTTTGGTATATGGTCTCCCATTTATTTTTTAGCCACTAAAAACAACTCCTTGTGACCTCCTGTTGTTGCAGCCACTTATACTGCAACACTTATGACAGACAATAAATAATGGTATCTTGGTTACACCTAATAGCCTAAGATTTTAAACCATTCCAGAAAGATTATTACTGCATAACTTGTGAAAAATAAAATTTATAATAGCTAAAATTATTAAATCTTAAGCTGAAGATTTAATTACCAACTTGCTTGAGGGAAGGAGTATGGGGAACTGTATAGAATTATATCCTCCAAATTGAATAAATATGAGACAAGAACAGCTACACAGCCAATTCATCTTTGTAATTAAGAGCAGGAAAACACGCACATATATATTTTTTATACGTGCATATATAGTTTTAAAATTGAGAGATACTTATTTGATGTTTTAAGAATGCTAATTCTGAATTCATAATTAGATAAACAGATGCAGGGAACCTCTGTACCTGATAGTGCTTAGCTGCAGCTTTTAGTCCTTCATCATTGTCCAGATTCTGTTCTGCTGCAATTTGGCTTGCCAGTGCTCCACAGTTGAACAAAACACAGGTCTTCTCATAACCCAAACTTGCCAGAGCTGCAGGATAGACAGACAGTTAGCCAGACTGTTAAGAAAATAAACTTCAGTTCCCTAGCATCCTACAGATGAGGCCAACATTACTACTATCAGTGAAGGTATCAACAGTTTCAAGTAAAAACCAACAAAACCCCAATCATACTGAACTTTTAAAGTCTAAGTCATCTTCATTCTGAAGGCTTTGTAAAGTCTAATTTAGTATTTTGACAAAATGCTTCCATGTGAGAAACTACAGAAAGCAACACAATGCATAAAAGCAGTAGCATGAAAATGTATACAAAATAATTTCAAAGTCTGTCTAACTAGAGTGTGGCTTTTTGGCTCTTGAGGCATTACTGAGAGGTCATCTGAAATACAAACTTCCACACATTGATCACTTTGCAATAACTGCCCAGTTACAAAGACTTTTACATGTTTTGTTTTCTATCTATTGATATGTAGAGAATTTTTCACTTTTAAAGCTATTGTTCCAGGCTGAACTGACAAATATCTTCATTATACATGTACTGAAACGGTTAAGCATTTAATTAAAATTTGAGCTCACTAAACAGCAGTGTAGCCTGTTCAGAAGCGACTCCTGCACTACTTCAGAGCCCCAGAGGATGGAGCCCACACTTCTAAAACTAGAAATACCTAAACAGGAACCATTTTGAATATTGATGCCTTTCAAAAGCTTACCTGCCCTATGCAAGTGCTTGACAAACCAAATACTGCAGTTATTAGTCACCTACTAGTGTTTAAAAGTGTCTAGACACTCCTCTTGGAGAATACAGAAGTGAAAACTAGTAGATTTTCAATTTCACAATCCCAGGTACACTTATCCTTAAAACATGAAGGTACTAAAGATATTTGTTTCATTTCAGGACATCCAGCCTCCTTAAACAGCTACATATGTATCTAACACACCTCTGAAGATTCTAACTTAGCACTCACTAACCTGCACTAAGTTTTTGGACAAGCAGGACTAAATCTGATGTGCCAATTTTCCCATTTGTTTTCAAGTGAGCTACACAGTCACTTTGTCATCGTGAGAATAGTAATTTATCTAGATAATCTCCCTTCTCTACATTTCTTTTCCAGAATTTTTCTAAAAATAAAATCTTGTACACTTAGACAACAACACTGAAAAGTTTAAAACATGAAAAAGGAAATGGTTGGTTTTAAAAATATATGGTTTTAAAGTTTCTGAAGTGCAGAAGTACTTTACACTCTGGACTGCACCTCAAGTGTGATTTACTACAGTGAGAACAGCTGTTTAACAATATAGATTTTCCACAGACTCATCTGTTTATAGCACCTATTAACTTAGTCAACATATTTCAGACTACGTGCCTTGCTGTGAACTCAGTCACTTTTCAAGCAGTCACAGTATCTGTCAGCCACCACTGTGATACAGACTTGGGATCCAGGGGAAGGTGGGAAGCAAACAGTTCAGCACCACAGCAAGAGCAAGAACTCTCAAGTCACATCCCTGCATCTTTTTCCCACAGAAGTCTCAGGCCTTTTACACTGAATTTCTATTTGGAGACTCCTCTTAGAAGCCAAGAGAAATTCTGCTCCCTTGGTTACTGATAGCTTTGCTTTACATTAAGAATACTCACCACCACTTCTGATCTCCTTTTGTTAAATTTCTTTCTATCAAGATCTGCTTTAAAGCTTCAAAATAACCCTTATCCCATTGCTTGTTAACTGAGCATTACTCACATCTCAGTTAAGAATTTCTTTGATATTTGACATAGACTGCTGTATAAATCTCTGGCCATCTACCTCACAGATTATTTAGACTAGTATGTAATTAACTTCCAGACCAGCAAGCTTCCTCAAGCTGCAGTAACATCACATTTATTCAAATTCAAATGTTATGGTTACTGATTTTTTTCTCACAATTATTACAAATCTCTGGCGATTCACAGACTAGAAATTATAACTAAACAGCCTGAACTTCATATGAAACAGATTCAATCCTCATTAGATGTTAGCCCCAAAGGAGAAAGAATGAACCAAATTCTGCGGAAAAAACAAAATAAAAAAACCCCAAAAAAACAACAGAGCATCTTCAGCACAGTCTCCAATTACCCAGGATTTCTTACAACAGCTGGAACAGAAAGTAAGGATCACCTGACTATGCACAGCTACGTGGTGTCTTGTTACACACATAGTTCACACAAGCACAACTGTTAGCATGTGCATTCAGAACACAGAAAACAGCAAAGACTGCCAGAGCTGCTAACAGAGAGCTACATAAAGGAGGCAAAAACTTTAATAAAAATAAAAAGTAAGACTCAAAGATTTTTTTCAGGCTTTGTCTGGAGCTTCAAAATGGCAGTAGTCATCTTGCAATGCTAATCATGATGAACACTTAGGTATAAATAGAAATACTAAAGGATGATGACACATGACTGAACAGCTCCTCACTTACTCCAAAGGATTTAGTCTTACTCCTCTATTGGCAAGTGTTCCACATTGATTTCATGACCCTGAATTTGCAGTGCAGAATTGTCCCTATATGACTAAACCAAATCAGATCCAAACTCCTTGTGTTTGCAGGAAACAATTTTTTTTTTTCTTTCCAAGTGTTCAAATTTGCATGAAAGTATTTTAAAAAGAAGTGATAGAAGAGTAATTTCACAGCACAGGCAAATAATTCTATTCTCTTGAACAAAATGTCGTATCAAGACTAGGTGACTGAAGCCAGCTACCATCACTCCCCTTCTGGAGGGGACTCGCTCACTCACAAGCACAATTCATAATGATCTTGCTCATTTAGAACAGAAAGAGCTGGATTACCCAAAATCTACTGAACACCTTTGATTAGTATCAATTGGGGCTGTTCCCAGAAAAAGTATGAGAAGCAGACAGTACAACTACTATCAGACTACACATCTATTTGTGCCTCTGGAAATGTATAATTAAATCTCAATTTTACAAAAATTACTTGCATGGTGCTTATTTGTTCATTACCAACGCTGAAGTGATTAATTCATTACTAATACAGGTGAACTCATTAAAAGCTATGTTGAGAATGCTAGAAATACTCTTATCAATTCACCTATACAAAAGTATTCTCAAAGTTTAGTATCATTAATAATTGATTTTTTGGTACATTCACATACCCAATTTGGCAGATCCTCCAAAAAGTGATCCTTTATCGAAAGCATCTTTCCACGTAAATGTTACACAGACCTGAAAGTTGTGAAAAAGAAAGATCGTTACCTTCAAAATCAAATACAAAATCTTCTTAAAATATCCCAGATTTTATCTTGTATTATTATTATTAACTTATATTCTAATAGCATAAAACCTTTCATTCACTTGTAACATTACAAACATCCTGGAAGTTTCAGGGAATCAAGAGTTATTCAAAACAAAAATTATCCTACCTTTTTTTCCTTGTTAGCTTGCTCAAAACATTTCAAGTAGACAAGACAGTAATTCTCAGAATTACCTTTCAGATCTGTTCATATTCCGAGCATCAGATAAATTTGTTTTCAAACCAAGATATTCCTCTCCCAGTAAGTCTGATCAGTTGGTATAATCACAATTTAAGAAAACCATCCAACCAGGCAGTCTGCAGCGTGCCAAATTACCAGTGTATGTGAATCTGTTGTGCAATACCAAAATCCACTCATTGTTATGAGTGAATTCAATAGCAGCATTATTAGGAAATGCCCTCAGGAAAAGAGTGCAGGTAAAAACAGTGTGTTTTATTTATACTTCCAGCACATACTTCATAGGCAATGCAAATACTTCATAAAATCTGCTTTCATGTTCCACAGTTTGATTCCTTATTCAGCTGATCAACTAATTGCAAGCAACTGGTATCAAACCAGAAAAGATGGCAAACTTCCTCAGTCTAAAGTACTCAGGGAGAACTACTACAGAAAGTGCAACAGTACTGCTTGACAGTCCTCTAGTAGCAGTGCTAATGCAGGATGTTCTGGTCCCCAGCTGCATTGCTGCTTCCACTGACTACATCTTCCCTTGAGTGGAACAGTTTACAGATATGCAGATCTCTCTAAGTTTTCCAGTTTTCTTTGTCCCAGGGTTTGTAGGTTACTCTATCAAAACATTTGCTCACTGAAAACAAAAGTGCACTTCTTGGCTACAAGTGAAAGCATCTACATGCAAAACTCATGAAGAAATTAGAAACAGATTAAAATTATTTCCCTTACTTATAACCTGTAACACTGAAAGGAAATTTTCCTTTTAATCATAACATCATTTAAATATGATTTGATGAGTAGAGAAATATAAATTATGTTATATTTGTAAACACATTGAAAGAAAACCCAAAATACAGGAGCCTACAGATCTATTCCTGTGTCCACCTGAAGAAGCCTTCAATAGATAGAAGTTAAGCTAAATTTCTCTGTAGATACATGATTATTAAAAAAAAGGTAGGAAAAGAAACCCCAAACCCTAATGAATGCCATACCTGTATAAAAACTGCATCATGCAGAGGCAGGAATAAAGTGATAAACTCTTAAATGGATTATTCTGTTAACTGTTGAGAATGAAACATCTGTCCTGCTTTAAAAAGCAAAGATCATATTCTATCCATTTCTACAGGTTTTCCCATAGAAATCATGATTTTAAAAGCCTTTAGAACATAGTACGAAACAGACTTCCTGGAAAGCAGAGTTGAAGAGGAATCAGCACAGCCCAACTCTTTCTGCCCTAGACCACAGTGATCACTAGCCAAAACCAAAATGTTTCTCAATCTGTAAAACAAAGGCAACTGCGGCCACTAGAGGTGAAGCTTCAGCACAGACTGTGTGTGAGCACTGACTAGAAACTAAACAGAGATTAGGAAAATAAGGCTCAAAGAGATTAGATGTCTTGTTCAATAAAAGTACTTGTTAGAGGATTAGTTACAAGCTTGGAAGTCATACACTGTTAGTGCCATGATTCAGTTTACTGGTTTGGTAGGTCTTCTTACCTGATTTTCAGAGAATGGAAACTTTGGTTCAATTGAACACAGCTGATCATAGTATCTACAAAAAAAAAAAAAGAGAAAAGGAACACACAGCTATTAGATAAATTAAATTAATGGTGTTGGTTTATTAGACTGGAATGTAAGGTAGAGAAAAGGGCACAAAAATCCTACACACAAGTTGAGAAGCTCATTTGTAGCAATGGAGGATTTGCAGGACAGACAGAATTTCTGTCTGAAGAGATTTTTTCAGTAGAGGAACAAGTTCAACAGGAGTCAGATTTTCACAGATAACATGGGAACCCTGTCTCAGTCAGAACTAAAACAGTATCACAGACAAAGCCCACCCAGATATCACCACCTGATGGATGGTGGATTAGAACAGTATCATGCAAAGGAGTCCCTGTATACATATAGGCAGACATTGAGTACATTAAGTCATGCTGCAAAAGTTAATTAATTACAGCATTTAACATATTATTAACATGATACACTGTACTCTCTTGATCTGAACATTATAACCCAATTTCAATGTCTTTGAAATAGATGCCATTTGCCTAGCACAGTACCAATTGGAGAGACTACTCCTTGATAAAAGTTTTAAGTTGTAAACTTAATTTTCATTGGAATATATTCTACCAGTCACAGTGAATTAAAATCACAATTTCTCTGTGCCAGTATTTTGTCTAGTCACAGAGGAAAATGTTTAGGAAAGGACGCCAAAAAGATAATATAGTGAGTATAGCACAGTACCTCACAATCTATCCAGGCAACAGTAAGGAATCCAGAATTTTCCTGAGGGGTGTCCTACACCTGCACCACTTGTTAAACATGACAGGCTGGATGCAGAATATGAAACCTTTAAACTGCTAAGAACACATAACATGTGAAGCCTGTTTCCTATTCTTCCTGTTCATAACATTGTTCCCGGCTCCTTACATTAATAAATACTCATAACATCAGAGCATGAGACTCATGTACAACACCTGTGTTGTACAGGCAACAACCATTTGTTTAAAAGCCCAATAAGAATTTCCAAAACTCATATACAACAAAAATAGTGTTACTGTATTCTTCAGTTAATTCTATCTGCTGATGCATATAAGACTACAGGTTTCTGACTTCAACTGAACCACTGCAATTTAAGACACAATATACTAAGCCATATCAAAAACTAAAATAATCTGCAATGGCAACAGGACTGCCACTAATAACTGAATTGAAAGAAATTGCTTGTAAGTTAAAAAAAAGGTCTGCAGATATTTACTATGATGGCAGTTTAATCAAGATTAAACAATTTACCAAGTATGTGAAGGGTATAGTTAAAAATAATAACTAGCCCTGAAAATCACTGCAACCTATATATTTAAATATACTTCCTTCATTGCCTTCGTCTGGTCTCAACACACTTGTTTTCACACAGTATCACAAAGAAAAGGAGACTTTGCATGCTGTCTGCTCTTGCCTCAATTTAATTTGTTAACCAAAAGCCACTAAAGCCAAGCTGTCTTCCCACATTCCACGATTACACTGCCCTGATCTACCGTGAGGATGGAGTAAAGGAGCAAAGCTTGTCCAATGTCCTTGCAAAGCCGGGTGTGCCCAAGCCTTGGCTCCCTGCAAACAGACTATTCTTTGTCTGTCAGCATAACCACAGACAAAATAAGCCAGAGAGGTGTGTACTCCTCCTAAATAGGGCTTTTTTCAGTTGGTTAAACAAGTTCAGAATTTATGTTATTATTTTCCTTATTATTTTAAGCACGTGATGTCATTTCTTATTTGAGAACTTGAAATTCTACTCAAGATTTAAGAACCCTTTAAAACACTGCAGACTAAAAAAAAAACCCAGAACACAAACATGTCAAGTTCTTTAGTTTTATAAATATATATGGCATAAATGTAACAGCATGCATAAACTAAACATATAAAAATGGTAAATGAAGACGTTAACCACAGAACAGCACAAAACTAGCAGTACAAAACGAGAAAATAACTCCAGAAAGAAAAGCCACAATGGGTGTGCAAGTCAGTTACACACAAAACATGAGGATAACCACGAAGGTGTCATTTAAAACTAAATTTACAGTAATTTAACTATCAAGATACAAAGAACACAAGGCATAACACAAGATAAGCGTTGTGTTTGGCTGTGCCAGTGAGAAACTACAACTAC